>NC_069687.1:31587010-32221677 GCF_023699985.2 Odocoileus virginianus
TCAGTTCTTCCAATGAATATTCAGGATTGATTTCCTTTAGGATGGACTGGTTGGATCTCCTTGCAGTCCAAGAGACTCTCAAGAGTCTTTTCCAACACCACAGCTCAAAGCATTAATTCTTCGGCCCTCAGCTTTCTTTATAGTCCAACTCTCACATCCATACATGACTACTGGAAAAACCATAGCTTTGACTAGATGGACCTTTGTTGGCATCTAGATGGACCTTTGTTGGTATCTCAGGTCTGTACCTCTCTAAAAATAATTGTAGGATTTTAAAATTCAGTTGAGCGGTTTGTTGTTTCCCTCAAAAGTATACCAAGTAATTTCAAATGAACACCAGTACAAATAAAAGAAAATACACCAAGCATCCCTTTTGAACCATATTTTGTTCTTTCTGTAGCTTGGCTGCTAACCTGAGCCCTTACACACTCAGATTCTTTTGTGTTCTGAGGACTGTATTCATAGAAACATACCATTGAAAGATAAATCAAGTGATCAGCCCCTATTTACCCCACTTCCTCTGTGAACCTTCTTGCTGGGGATTTTCCACTGCTAGGTTTTGGCTTAGGGGAAAATTTTAGAGCAACAGGAAAAAACACTGGTAGTCTGCTCCTGTTACCGGTATGATTCATCTTGACTGGCCTCTCTAACACTAGGGATATACTGTATTAGCTGGTACTAATGGTTTGGTGACTTTTTTTTTTTTTAATATGTACACATTTTGTGAGTTTTGCCACTGTTTTCAGATATTCTCTGAGGCTTCACATGAACATGGGGAAAGCATATGAGTTACATGAAAGTATATAATGATTAGCTCATCATATCTAATATATATACTACACTTAGTGAAACACAAACACATAAGATAACCTTAAGTAATATTTTCCCATAGAATAAAATGCATCAAGAAACTAGAAAAATAAGGGCAAAATTATACAAAATCAAACAGAAGGAAGGAAGCAACAAAGAGTAATAATCAATAAAATGGAAAACAGGGAAAAAAATAGAGAAAATTCAATAAATCAAGAAGTTGGCTCTTCAAAAAAGATCAATAAAATTGGCAAACTCAAGACTAACGAAGAGAAAGAGGAGGCAAATTACTGATACAAAAATGAAGTAGAGGATATACTACAGATCCTGCAGATTTCAAAAGGATAAGGGACTACAAACAATTCTACACATAAATTTGACACCATAGATAAAATTCACCAGTTCTTTGAAAAAGCACAAATTATCACAACTTACACAACATGAAAGACATAACTTGAATAGTCCTTTAACAACTAAGGAAATGAAAATAATAATTTAAAAACTCCAACAACAGTATCAAAAATTTCCAGATACACACAGTTTCCCTGGAGAGCAGTACCAAATATTTAATCAAGAATTATCATCAATCTTACTTAATCTCTTCCAAAAAATAGAGGAGGAGGTAACACCTACCTAATGTTCAGAAAGAGATGTGAGTCTGGCAAATATTAGGTGTTTAAATCCCTGTCATTCCTTAGAAACTGAAGATAAGTTTTTTCTCCTTAGGTTATCTTGACACTCATAGTAGGTATTGAGAAATATCTATTGAGTAAATTTTTCTAACAGTTTTCCTGTTTAGACATAATTACAAAAAAAAATGTGGAATTGAGGCATTTTCTTTAGGCTGCATTACTCTCTAATTTATTTATTCTCAAGCATCCTGGAATTGTTTTTGCTGATGTCATCCTGAGATGCAGTTCTTAAAAAACTACTAATACAAAATAGCTAGTTTAACTAAACTTCCAGATGGGACTCTCTGAAGATATTTCTGTATGTCTAGAATGCTCCAATTATAGCTCACAATGGTGTCAATTATTTATTTCTAGAAAACAAACTTCCCCAAGACTTGATGGTTTAAAAGAGCAATGATTTATTATTTTTTATGATTTTTATAGGTTTAATAAACAGTTCGTCTATCCTTGTCTTGGGTGTATTCAGTTGGCAGCTAGGCTGGGGCTGTCAGCTGTGATGCCTTTATTCTCCCCCAAGTGGCCTCTCCATATGATAACTTGGGCTTCCTCACAGCATGGTCGTCTTAAGGCAGCATTCCAAGATGGTTCCATCAGATCTGGTACTTTGGTTGAGATGGTTGGAGTTGCTAGGATCTGGCCACATGGTCTCTCCAGCAAGGTATCTGGACTGCTTGACATGGTGGCTCAAGACTGAGAGAGCAAAGTATGACAATCCTTAAAGAAATTTTAGCCTAAACTAAACTAGCATCACTTCTGCCACATTATGTTGAACAAAGCAAGTCATAATGCCAACCCAGATTCAAGAGGAGAGAAGATAAATTCTATCTTGTGATGGAAAGAGAGCATAGAATTAGTGGTTATCTTAATAACCTATGCATGCTAAGTCACTTCAGTCATGTATAACTATTTGTGATGCTATGGACTGTAGCCCACCAGGCTCCTCTGTCCAAGGGTTTCTCCAGGCAAGAATACTGGAGTGGGTTGCCATGCCCTCCTGCAGGGGATCTTCTAGACCCAGGGATCGAACCCACATCACTTTACAGCTCCTGCATTGGTAGGCGGGTTCTTTACACTAGCGTCACCTGGGAAGTTCTTAATAACCTATGGCCTAACTTATCCTTCCATATGCAAAATACACTTATTCTTTCCAAAGACCTACAAATATCTCATCTCATTAAGGCATCAGGCGTAGGACTAAGAGCCAGGATTTTGTCAATTCAGATATGAACAAAACTCCTAAGGCATTTCCCTGAATACATTCAGTGAAGCCCCTCTCTACCTGAAAGATCTGTGAATTAAAAAGATAAATTTTATGCCTCCCCATGCACCCAGCATTCAGTCATATCTAACTATTTGTGATGCTATGGACTGTAGCCCTCCAGGCTCCTCTGTCCAAAGGTTCAATCCCTAGGTTGGGAAGATTCCCTGGAGAAGGGAGAGGCTACCCATTCCTGTATTCTGGCCTTTAGAATTCTGTGAACTGTATAGTCCATGGGGTCGCAAAGAGTTGGACATAACTGAATGACTTCACTCACACAATAGAACCATCTGGGGTGCTATTAAAAACTACCATGCAAGAGTTCTTCTCTCTAAACTAATTAAATCAAGATCCAAAAATGCATTAGGATTTGTCCATAAATGATTCTCACATGCAACCAAGGTATATTACTCTTTTCTAGGGATAAGTCTTTTAAACTGTGTTTTGCATTCCAAGGAGGTAACTTTGGACAAATTTCACTCAACTTCAGTCACAGTAGTCCAGCCATTTAAATCTGATATAGACAGATAGAGAACAATTTAGTTCACCAAAAGAATATGATGAAAAGAATAAGTTTGATAACACTAAGCTGTTGTGATAGCCTAGGACTCTTGGCTTCATGAAATAGAACATATAATCATTAAGATATTGTTCTTGGCACTTTTATGTCTGGTCTACATGAATAACTTTGAAGTCATAATTGTTTAGTAAGAGGCAGGATCTGCCTTTCAACACCTCCAGGGTGTTGCTCTATTTGCGAAAAGCCTTCTGACCACATTGCAGATTTGATCATCTTCTCAATTTACTCCAAGGTCACACAGGACCTACTAGGTCTAGAGCCTCTCTGTGTACAGCAGATCAAGAGAAGCTTTCTGTGGATCCACGTTAGTTGCTTTGTAAGGCTCAATGCCTGACAAGTCTCCAGAGCTTGTTTTTCAAAGGAAGAGCTGCCAACTCATTTCCCTTGAGCTGTATGGATCTAGGGCTTCCCAGCTGGCGTTAGTGGTAAAGAACCCACTGGCCAGTGAAGGAGACATGAAAGACCTGGTTTCGATCCCTGGGTTGGGAAGATCCCTCTGTGGAGGGGGGCATGGCAACCCACACCAGTATTCCTGCCTGGCGAATCCCATGGATAGATGAGTCTGGTGGGCTCCAGTCCATAGGGTTGCAGAGTCGGACGTGACTAAAGCGATTTAAAACACAAGCACATACAGACCTAACTCTTGTGGGGAAATTTTACCCTACGGAGAAAGGTAAGAATTGCAATGGAGGAAGTCTTCAAAAGCCTTATTTCTCTAAAGGCCAAACAATGTTTGTATTTATTTTTATTTATTTATTTGGCTGTGCTGGGTATTGTTGCAGCACACAAACTCTTACTTGTGGCATTTGGGGTCTAGTTCCTCGGACAGGGATCAAACCCAGGTCCCTTGCATTAGGAGTACAGAGTTGTAGCCACTGGACCACTAGGGAAGTCCCAACAATGTTTTTAATCATCAAAGCAGAATAAAAGCTAGAACAATTTGTTATTTGGATACTTCCTGAGATCAGACATCTCAGTTCTGAAGATAAACCTCTACAATTTAGCAAACAAGAATAAAAACTTGTTAGCAAGGTCCACATGGGTCTTCATTTTACGGATCCTATAAAACTGGTGCTAACCACATTTTCTCTCATCCCCGTCACTCCTCAATTCCTTGAATTCTGATTTTGCTCACACTGTTCTATTCAAACTTCTCTGATCAGTCAGTTCAGTTCAATTGATCAGTCACGTCTGACTGTTTGTGACCCCATGGACTGCATCACGCCAGGCTTCCCTGTCCATCGTTGACTCCCAGAGCTTACTCAAACTCATATCCATCGAATCAGTGATGCCATCCAATCATCTCATCCTCTGTCGTTCCCTTTTCCTCCCACCATCAATCTTTCCGAGCATCAGGGTCTTTTCCAGTGAGTCAGTTCCTTGCATCAGGTGGCCAAATTATTGGAGTTTCAGCTTCAGCATCAGACCTTCCAATGAATATTCAGGACTGATTTCCTTTAGGATTGGCGGATAAAAGTTCTCTGATAAATGTTGCCAAATCAACGGACAGTTGATGGTCATTAGGTGGGTGCACATCTGTGTTTAATCAGGTCTCTATTCTCTAAATTCTCTAAATTTACTTCCTTGTCTTCTCCAACAACACACTCTGCTGGTTCTCTTTGACTATTCATTGTGTACCCTTTCATGAATTTCTTGTTTTCTCTTCCCAACCTTAAACACTGGGATCATTCAAGTGGCCATGGTTGACCCCTACTCTTCTCATTTACGTGTTCCAGTGTTTTCATTTATGCTTTTTATTTTAGTTAACAACTACTGATGATTCCTAAATCTCTTTGGGCTCAAATGTTACATAGTCTTGTACTCTACAAACATTTTCCAGATCACAGTCACAGTCTGGATTGGTCTGGAGGGGCTTCTAGCAGCATCCACACATTGTGCTATAGCCTTCCACCACAATTCCTTATGTTGATTTCTGACCATTACCCTGTATATTTTGTTCCCTCTCCTCTTCACATGTCTGTCCCTCCTCTTCCTGCCCCAAACTTCAATCAGACATTATTTGAGCATCTCAGTGTGAGATCTAGAAGTATGCACCATGAAAGAAGAGAGATTTACAGTAAGATTTCCTAGTTTACTCTTTCATGCCAGTGACATACTCTGCAGGACATCATCTAAGGGTCTCTTTTTTAGAATTAACATTCAAATTTTGATTTCTCATTTTTTATAGGTAAAAAGATGCTTCAAGAGGACATCTTTTCCTTTTGCTCTATTCTTCTGTTCTTATATTGTCACACATTCTGTATGGTGTTTCCAGTAACTGTGATCTTACTTATTGAAGGGAACTCGCCTTTCATCATGAACTGGAATCAACATTTCAGTAGATCTTCCCTGTTCCATGTTAACCTAGGGTGCTTGGAGAAGGCAGTTAAGTGTTACAGGGCTTGGCAGTTTACTACTCAGCCTTGTTTTATATGGTGATTAATATCCCCTACAGAACCTGATTACAGAAACATTTTGTCTCTTTCCTCTTGCACAGATCTAAATGACATTTAAGGGCTCTCTTGAGATGCTCAAATTGCTATAAAATACATTCATATGCTCTTTATCTTTCCTGCTTATGACATGTAGCTAGAATCTTATCTTTACGGCTCATTGGAGACACTCCCGACTCTTGCCTATAACAGACTCTTGAGTATCAGCTAATTTCTGATTATCTAAGATTGTCCTTGACCTTGATAAGGTTGCCGTTATAATAATTGAAGGTACTACTTTATAAAGCAGTATCAAGGTCTGTCTTATTCACATAATAAGTGCAAGCCTGTATAATGTCACCGTGCTTATTTAACTAACTTGCAGAGTACAGTATGTGAAATGCTGGACTGGGTGAAGCACCAGCTGGAATCAAGATTGCTGGGAGAAATATCAACAACCTCAGATATGCAGATGATACCACTCTAATGGCAGAAAACTAAGAGGAACTAAAGAGCCTCTTGATGAAGATGAAAGAGGAGAGTGAAAAAGCTGGCTTAAAACTCAACATTCAAAAAACCAAGATCATAGCCTCTGGTCCCGTCACTTCACGGCAAATAGATGGGGGAAAAGTGGAAATTGTGACAGATTTTATTTTCTTGGGCTCCAAAATCACTGCAGATGGTGGCTACAGCCATGAAATTAAAAGATGCTTGCTCCTTGGAAGAAAAGCTATGACAAACCTAGACAGTGTATTAAAACCTAGACAGAGAATTTGCCAACAGTAGTCCATATAGTTAAGGCTATGATTTTTCCAGTTGTCATGTATGGATGTGAGCTGGACCATAAAGAAGACTGAACACCGAAGAATTAAAGCTTTCAAACTGTGGTGTTGGATAAGATTCTGTCCCTTGGACAGCAAGAAGATCAAATCAGTCGATTCTAAAGGAAATCAACTGTGAATATTCACTGGAAGAACTGAAACTAAAGCTCCAATACTTTGGCCACCTGAGGCAAAAAGCTGACTCATTGGAAAAGAACGTGATGCTGGGAAAGATTGAAGGAGGAGGAGAAGCAGGGGGCACAGAGGATGAGATGGTTGGATGGCATCATCAAGTCAATGGACGTGAGTTTGAGCAAGCTCCAGGAAGGACAGTGAAGGACAGGGAAGCCTGGCATGCTGCAGTCCATGGGGCTGCAAAGAGTCAGACACCTCTTAGTGACTGAACAAAAACATCAAAGATTTGTTGAAAAACATCTATGAATGACTATATCCTTGTCCCTTTCAGTAATAATGTAGCTCCCTCTTGCTTATCATGGCTGAGGCAGATGTGACACATTTCTTAGGCCTCCAAGAGTGTGGGCTTGGGAACTCATTTCCACACCGGGCAAATTTGATAATTACAGAGCCAGTTTAGCTACTCACATCTTGTACTGTTGTCTTGAAGGACACTTAAGTCTCTAAATCTTTCAAGAAAGCCTGATTCAGTTGCTGAGCACAACTTGCTGGGCTGGTTGCATAATAACTTTACATTAGCAATAGGTTCGGAGAAGGCAGTGGCAACCCACTCCAGTACTCTTGCCTGGAAAATCCCATGGATGGAGGAGCCTGGTAGGCTGCAGTCCATGCAGTCGCGAAGAGCCGGACATGACTGAGCGACTTCCCTTTTACTTTTCACTTTTATGCGTTGGAGAAGGAAATGGCAACCCACTCCAGTGTTCTTGCCTGGAGAATCCCAGGGATGAGGTCACACAGAATCGGACACGACTGAAGTGACTTAGCAGTAGCAGCAGCATTAGGTTATCCTGCAGTTCATCCGAGGGGATTCATTTAAGAACAGATCCTAAAAGCCTTTTAATGGGAATAAGAATCAGGGAAAGAAGAAATCTGATTTCAAGAAAGCCTATGGAAATTTCCCATAGGAAGGTAGGTGCCCAGAGTGGCCCCAGAGTGGGCCCAGAGACTGACACATCATGGCAGGCATCCTTCCAGTCTTTTCAGAGTACTTTGTAAAAGTCCTCAGATGGCTAAACTCAAGGATCAGCTTCCACAGCTATAAAATATCAAGGACACATTTCTCCCATCAGCCTCCCTCATTAGGACTCTGGTGAGTAATACAGCATCCTTTTTCAGAGAATGACTACACTGCATTTGGATCACAAGGAAACCAAACAGTTGCTCTCTTCAAATGTTTGTTTGCATCAGCAGTATGCTTCAACACCCATAAGTCTCTGCTTTTGTATTCAAATGTTGAAAACCTACACACTCTACACCACTATTTTCCTGTGAAACTTTTTGTTGTAGTAGAAATGTTCTATATCTGGGTTGTCCAAGATGGTATACGTGACTATACCAGCTATATGTGACTACTGAGCATTTGAAATATGGCTACTGCAACTGAGGCACTGAGTTTTTAATTGAATTAAATTTGGACTAATTTAAATATGAATACTCACTTGATGTTAGTGACTGTGGTGTTGTACTGCACAGCTCTATACAACTGACATATAGACAAACACAAAAAAGAAGCACATGCAGTAATTTTTAATTATTCTGAAATTATAAAAGCAACATACTGTCAATAAAGGAAAAGTTTAAATAAACAAATGTGGGGGAAAAGCACTAAGAACACTCATTTCTCATCTAGATGTAGGTATTATTAATATAATGGTATGTGATACCCTTTCTATTATTTCTCTTCAATTTTGTTTTCTTTAGTTTTTTTTTATTGGAAGTAGAATTGTTTTTATTATCGACATGCTTCTACATTTATTTGACTCATCACCAACAAATGAAGTGTTTTTCAAGCAAGCAATTATTGAGAGTTTGTAAAAATTCAGTAGTTATCTCAAAAAGAGATGAGATCATAAAATGCAATTGGATAATATATAACAAATATTAACAGGTAATATGACTTCACACATTGATGACTTCTTACATGGAGTGGTAAGACATCTTACATGAAATGATAAATGGTAAATCCAATTTACTAACATTTCCCAGAAGTAAGACAGAGTAAGTATAAAAATGATGATTTAAGGATTTATAGCCCAAATGTCCTGGCACCATTCCAGATAAGATGTTTTAGAATATAATTTTTTAATATATGTTTGTAAAGATCTAAAAATATCTATCATTATATATTTCATAGCTCCTATTGGAAACAAATCAAGAGTACATCATCATTGTCTAAGAGTATAAACACTACATATATTTGACAATCGCTTCTATAAAATATTTCGGGTTTCAGAATTTAAGAACTTAATTGAAAATACCTGATCATTTAAAGTTTTTCTATAAACATACTAGCAGTTTACCCTTTTATTATACTATCTTTTTAAAAAATTAATTTTAATTGGAGTATAGTTGCTTTATAATTCAGTTTTTTGGTTTTTTGTTTGTTTGTTTGACCTTGCTTCATGACTTGTGAGATCTTAATTCCTTGACCAAGGATTGAACTCAGGTCCTTGGCATTAAAGGCAGTGAGTCCTAACAACTGGACAATCAGGGAATTCCTTCTCTTCGGTTTAAGATGGGAAAACAGTGCAATCTGGCCAGTGTGTGTTTAGAATGGTCAAGAGAATAGCATAAAAATCCTGGACGAGCCTGGATTAACTGATTATAACTATGCCAGGGTCTGTCTCCTGCATAGCCAGCAGGTCAGCAGCTGCCTCTGAGGGGTCAGTGCCCACTGTTGTCCTTACAAAATCTCCTCCCCGTAAGCTGTCTGTCACACCTTTAATTCCCACTGTATTTAGGTTGATGTGTTTCTGTTAACAGCTAAATATTAGGCACAGCACCTCCTAACATTTCAGCTGTTAGCATGTCAGGGGAGCACGGTCTGGATGGTCAGGGTGAGACAGGGGCATCTGAAGGGCATGAGCAGCCAAGAGCCAGTGTTTAGCCCCCAGGACAAGGAAGGAGAGTGCCTAGAGGGAAGAGACCTGACGGAAAGAGGTTGAGAGTGCCGTTCTCATCCTTCAATCTAGGATGGGTATACCAAAGGCATTCATTCATTCCTTCATTCCTGTGTCCATTCAACAAGTAATTTGTTAAGTCCCTACATGATGTCAAGGTGCTTCAGAGAAGTACACATATATTAGGATAAACAAAAGTTATATTCACTCCTTTGTGGATTTGGGGGTCTAATACAAAGACAGACATAAACAAGGGAACAATGAAAACTCAGTTACAAGTTGAGAAAAGTGTTCTGAAGGAAACATAAGCATAAATGACCAGAGGAAAGGAGGAGAGGGTCTCCGTGGATAAGAATAGATCAGGAAATCTGCTTTGAAGAAAGGACCTTTTCACTAAGACACAAAAGTTGAGAAGGAGCTAGTTCAAGGAAGTGTGTAAGGTGGTTGTGTGTGGGTGTGTGTTGTGTGTTCCGTGCACTGGACAAGGCATTAGCGAAGGCCTGGTCAGGCAGAGCTTGGAGCAGTGAATGAAAACAGGGCAGCGGGGCTACAGTTGGAGAAGTGAGCAGGGGGCACATCAGGCAGGCCCCTAGGCCTCATAGGCGCTTCCATGTTTACTCTAAAGGAAACAGGAGGTATTGGCGATGAGTCAGGAGGGCAACATGGTTGTTAGCACTTATTTTTAGGTGAATCTCCATTCTAATTGCTGAGGGTGTAGCATGGAGCTAAACCAGCAAAAAAAAAAAAAAAAAATCCTTGTCCTTATACAGTGTATGTTCTAGTGGGAACTGAAATCACAGGAAAGTTGAGTTTAGAGAAACTGTTGAGAATTCAGTCCTGACCTTTGAGGTGACTGGAGACACTCCCTGAGACAGATAAAGTCAGACAGACAGGACGCCACCTGCAAAGCGTTTAAGTGTTGGTCCCCCATCTCAGGAAGGACTTTTCACCTGGATCTTGGGCTCCGCCTTATCAGAATATTCCTTTTGCAAATTGTTCACTTGTTTCCTGACCTGATAAACACAGCTCTCCTTCCAGGCAAATTGGTTATCTTTCAGCCTAAGGATGTCTAAGGACATGGCTCTGGGATTGTCATTCATTTATTTACTAATTCAGATTAGTATGGGTTGAAAATTTCTAGCCAGCCAAAGTCAAAAGTTTAACTGAAAGCCAGTGGCAAGTTAAGTGAAGAATACTCCTTTTAAGAGGCGTTTCATCTGCCTCTTAGGCTGCTGAAGAGACACAGCCAGAATCTAAGTGGTCTTAAATTTACTCTCAAGGGATTTCTTATAGTGAAGCCACAGAAATTCACTGGGCCGGTATCCAGCTCTGCACAAACCAGCAGCTCATCTTTGTCTTTGTGACAGCCATCACCGCTCCTGCACACACAGCACCAAAGTGTAGTGAGGCATAGCATGACCCTCCGAGCAAAAGGACAGGATGTCCAGTCCATTTTCCTTTCTAGATGCCATCCCCATACAGGTGAAATGGACTGAAGGAGTTTTTTACACACTCTACATCATTTGGCTGTGGCCTTGAGTGCAAAATATAAGAGAATGCCAAAGAAATTTGGCAACTGAGATAAATAATATTTTAATGCAATGTTTTAAACTCAAAACTGATGCAAAAAGTCCTGTGTAATGTATAATGGACATGTAATATATAATGGACAAAATATTGTAATTTTAACAGAAGATGATATCCACTGGGGTGAACACCTCTGGCTAGACTTCAAGGGACCTGGGACCTTCTTCAGCTGTGCAACATGTGGTAAGTTACTCAACCTTTCTGTTCCCAATTTATAGAGGAACAACCTGAAACCCAGTGAGGCGCTCATTCTTTCAAGGAGCTATTGATTCATCAGACTCTCTTGGGGGAGGGGATACACACTAGCCATTGGTAACTTCTTACATTCCTCCCAATAATACTAAGTGCACTAGGGTTGAGAAAAATGACTTGACTGGCCTGATAAACTAATTGCAAGGCAAATATTAGTTCCTACTTGTGGTTTTCTGTATTTCTCCTGCCATGTGTTGCCAACACTTTGAAAAAAATAATTCTTCAGTTTAGGACAGTATGACACCAGGGCAAGATCATAGGAAGGACGGAGAAATGTTTGCTGAGCTCCTACTTCTTCCCAGTCATCATGCTAGATGTTGATGTTTTGGTTTAATTCCACCCCCATCTCCATTGAAGAGATGAGGAAACTAGTGTCTGTAGGGAGGCCTCTTGTGAAAACCCTCAACTGGCCTCACAAAGCACGTTCATTCAATGGGGCATTGGAACTGCTCACTTCACAGACCCTCTAGAATGGCCCACTTGTCTGCACTCAGCAATGAACTCAGCAACACAGAAATGCAGCATTCCATGTAAATAACTGGAGAGCCCTACATTTCCCATCAGCTTGAAGTGATTGGGGCAGAATTCAGAAGAACATAGACTGGCTCTGGAGTCGATTGAGGATGGGCTGCATCTAGACAGATGGCACAAGGAAGTCTGTTTGGGGAGAAACGCTCCAGCCCAGATCATCCTTTGAGGAGAGAGTTCCCAGTCCCTCTCGTCCCTTCCCTGTTTCATTTCCCCCACAGTTGACATGTCATGAGTTCTAACTCTGTGCCAAGCACTGTCCATCTTTTGTATAACATCTTGTTTTTACTCTTCATAACAATCTTGTATGCACATGTGCTCAATTGACTCAGTCTGTCTGACTTTTTGTAACCTTATGGACTGTAGCCCCCCCCAGGCTCCTCTGTCCAAGGAATTCTCCAGGCAAGAATACTGGGGTGGGTTGTTATGCCCTAGTCCAGGGTATCTTCCCAACCCAGGGACTGAACCCTTGTCTCTTATGTCTCTAGCATTGGCAGGTGAGTTCTTTACCACTAGCACCACTTGGGAAGTTCCATAATAACTTTATGTGGTAGAAATTCTTAGATTCTCTTATTGGTGAAGAATCTGAGAATCAGTTATGTCAAGTAATTACCAGGCTTCCTGCAAGCTGTAAGAAGCTGAGTTAGGATTCAAAGTCAGGTCTTCCTACACCAGAGCCTGTACTGTGAAGCATGGTCTATACTGCAGACCCCAAGACCTTTCCAGTTAGCAGCAACTATTTGAAAATTGGTGGGCTGGCGCTTTCTTAGTCACTGTCCAGAGAGTGGCTCAGTGGGTATCACTGAAGACCCAACAGCTTCCCATTGAGAAATAACAAACTTTCCATCGTCTGCATATTTTCCATTTAAAGAGCATATTTTAGCTGGGTCAAGTGGTAGTTTACTCACAGCTTCAGGAAATGCTAGAAATTACGAGCTCTCTATAGTTTCTCTGACCTCAGCCCATAATTATGGAAGCTTACTTCTGAGCATACCAGTAACTTTCCATGTCAGTCCAGGTTGGAAATAACCTCCACCTCCTCAAACCTGGGTGTACTGTTCTTGCAGCATCAATCAGAGGATGCAAAATGACAGCAATTTCAGTACTCAGAGCTTTCTATTCCCTCATATTTAACCCAAATATATTCTTCATCTTTTGGCCCCTTTCCTAAAAAAAAAAAGAAATTGGTACGCAGAGCAGATGTTCAAGGTCAAGGACTGTGCTCTATCCACTTGTGTCTCCAGCACATGCTATAGTACCTTACACAATTTGGTGCGTGAGTGAATGATGCGTGAATGAATGATGCATGCATGCTCTGCATGTGAGGAAGGGGCTCCTGAACCCTCCCCTCCCACAGACAAGACATAAGCAGAGACATGTTTTCTAGAAGTGCAGAAGCCACCGTGTATGTCACACTGCACCTGGCTTCTGCTGTTTTTTCTAAACTGCCTCCCCACCGCTGGACTTACTGACACACCCCCACTGTGGTCCCAGATTCACCCTTGCTCCACTAAGTCTGGAGTTAAACAAGTTGGGGACAGGAAGTGTAGCAGTGGCTTAAGTCTCCACCACCAACAGGGGTTGAAGGTGAGGACAGGGTCCAAAAGCAGGATTCTGGGTGATCAGCTTTATCTGTGGGTTTATCTTAACCCTCGTGATTTGTAAGGTGTCTCATCTAATCCTCACAACAGTCCAGCAAGGCAGAGGCTGTGCCTGTTAGAACTGGGTTTGTCTGCATGAAACAGAAGCCCATGTAAACAAGTTTCTTCCTCTCTCACAATGGGAGGCTGCAGGACCACTCAGGGCCGGTCCTGTGGCTTCCAGTGCCATCAGGGTCTTGGGCTTCTTTTGGCTCTCAGCCCCACCAGGGCTTAGTTTGTGGCTTGGTCCTTCATGCTCACTAGAGTCTGCTTCCCTTTCAGCTTCCTGAGTTTCAGGCAGAAGAAAAGGGGGAAGGATGAAGGGCAGAGGCATATGCCAGTGGAATTTCCCCCTTTCACAAGTTTTCCCACAGCTCCTCCAGGGATTTCTGCTCACAAGTCACCGAATACACCAGGGACTCTGGGGGTTATTGGTGTTATTGGTCTATAACAACGTTTCTGAAATAGTGGGGTCCTTTTGCCTAATGAAAAAAGGGAGACAAGGCTGGCATTTAGTAGGGTTCCACCAGGGCATGGCAGCATTGGGAGCTGCAGGGAGAAGCCTGGGGGCCCAAGGATTTGAGAGCCATGGTGCTTCCTCCCACCTTTAGGTGACCAGTCCATAGCACCGGGCTTCCATCTTGCCTCCTCTCTCCTCACTCATCCTCTGTCACGCTGGAGTCCCTACCCTGAGCTAGAGCCCCGCCCGGACCCTTCCCACTCCCTGAAGTCCCTCTCCTGCTTTGTTATCAGCCCCCCTCACCACTAGCAGGATCCGTCTGTCTGTTGAGCAGTTTTCCAATGCTGATCTCTATGACACCTGGCCCCTGCCTTTAATCGATGGGTGGCATCCTCGCCTACAGCCCCCCAGGCACAGGCTGGACCTCCTTCAACTTGAGATTGTCCAGTTCATCTCTGAACTTGTCCAGGGATGACCCAAGGTCTGTTCCTATAATCTGATCAGTGTCAGTACCCAGAAAGTTGGGGGGGGTGTCCTTTCCTGTGGTCACAAGGTTCCCACAGCCTTGCATCTGACCCATCTTGAGGCTGATACTTGGAGCAGGAATAAAGCTTTCATACTCCCTTTCACATGATCTGGCTACTGAAGGGGCACCACGGATGTGTTTTCCTGGCACCCAAAGATAACAGGGGATAGGACTTAAAGGACCTGAAAGGCATGTAGCCATCATTTAGCTTTATCCAAGAGGAATGGAGGTCCAGAAGGGTAGACATAACCTCTCTAAAGGGGCAGAGCTGCACCCACACGCGTTGGGTTCCAGCCACACAGCCCACGGTAAGCATGTCGGGGTGAGCTAGGCGTCTGAGGCCAGTTGGTGGATACTTCCCAGAGGTCTCTCCCAGCTTCCTTTCACCTATAGTCAAACCATCTAACTAATTATGGGGAAGGCTGAGGGAGGGGATGTGAGATAGCTACAGGGAGCAATCCTGTGTTCTAAACCAGGAGAGCATTTTGTCAGAGAGCTGGGAAAGCAACGGTTTTAGGAAAGTCAAATGCGGAGTGGTTGAAATGGAAGAATTTTACACATTAATAATTCTAGGTATGAAATAGGGAAACAGATTAGGAAAAGTGATGGATATTGTCCAAGAATGCTCCTGGCTGCAGTTAACAGAGGGAAGAATACTGGCAGCTAACAACGATTACTATATTAGAGCATTTACTATGGACCAAGCACTGTGTTTAGAGCTTTACCTGAATCAATTCACTTATTCATCACAGCAGCCCCATGAGTTCCCTACCAATGGCTGCAATTCTGTACCCACATTTCTTGAGGCTAAATGGGTTTTTGGTTCAGAATTTTTCATATCTTAAAAAAATAATATGGTGCATATACTGCAAAATTATATTATGGGATTTGGGACAGCACCCAGGAAACATGTATATTGACATTTCTGCAGCAAGTGGACTAGACAAAGACCATAAAAACCATCATGTCAATCTTTCCACCAATTCATGAAAAAATTCTAGGTATAGAGAGGGGTGATGGGGAGGGAGATGGGAGGGAGGTTCAAGAGGGAGGGGACATATGTATACCTATGGCTGAGTCACGCTGATGTTTGGTGGAAACCAACACAATATATGGTGACTGCAGCCATGAAATTAAAAGGCGCTTACTCCTTGGAAGGAAAGTTATGACCAACCTAGGTGGTATATTAAAAAGCAGAGACATTACTTTGCCAACAAAGGTCCGTCTGGTCAAGGCTATGGTTTTTCCAGTGGTCATGTATGGATGTGAGAGTTGGACTGTGAAGAAAGCTGAGCATCGAAGAATTGATGCTTTTGAACTGTGGTGTTGAAGACTTGAGAGTCCCTTGGACTGCAAGGAGATCCAACCAGTCCATCCTAAAGGAGATCTGTCCTGGATGTTCATTGGAAGGACTGATGCTGAAGCTGAAACTCCAATACTTTGACCACCTCAGGTGAAGAGTTGACTCACTGGAAGAGACCCTGATGCTGGGAGGGATTGGGGGCAGGAGAAGAAGGGGACGACAGAGGATGAGATGGCCGGATGGCATCACCGACTTGATAGACATGTGTTTGAGTAAACTCCAGGAGTTTCTGATGGACAGGGAGGCCTGGCGTGCTGCGATTCATGGGGTCGCAAAGAGTCAGACACAACTGAGTGACTGAACTGAACTAAACTGAACACAATACTGGTGATAGACAGGGAAGCCTGGCATACTGCAGTCCATGGGGTCTCAAAGAGTTGGACATGACTGAGCAACTGAACTGAACTGAACACAATACTGTAAAGCAGTTATCCTTCAATTAAAAATAAATAAAGAAAAACTGTAGGCTTCTGAGCTTTGGGGATTTCAGAGCTTTTGAACTGCACCATTATCCTCAGTTTCCAGAGGAGAAAAGGGGCAAACTGGTTCCAGAGTCTGTGCTGTTAGCTCTATTGTCCTGCTGCCCAGTGACAATGCACCTCCATCACATGGTATACATTCAATATTACTGGAATGCAAGGAACCTAATCTAGTTCTCCTAGAGATGATGCCAAGGAAGAGGAAACACACTCTGCTGCACTTCTTTAACAAGTGGGGAAACAGGCTCAGAGAAGGGGTGTCTTGTTTGAAGGCACAGACTGGGTGAATAGAGACAGGATCTGCACCAAAAGTCAGGTCTTCAGACCCCCAGCCCTCCTGACTCCTACTCCTGTCCCACTTGGGCACATTTCTTACGAATTATTTGAAGGAAGAGTACTATGGAGAGAATGGTATCACTTGTGATGCTTTGAAGAGTAAGTTCGAAGTGGCAGCAGAGTCAGCAGAAACGTGAAAACATTTGCTAACTTTCTGAACAGATTGTAAAAGAAGAGGGTGTGACAGCCTCCTTATCTGCCCCGGATGCCGTAGAACAAGGCGCTGACCAGTTGAGTAAGGGGACTGCATCCAGCCCTCCCCTCCTGCAACCCTCCCTGACATTAGGATTATCTGAGGTCTGTTTTTCTCCAAGGTGGGGGAGGAGAAAACAAGCAAGCAAACAAACAGTAATCCTGAGCACCAGAACATTCGGGCAAGAGGTTTCTGCTGTTGTGTCCTAGAGACTCCAGATCAAATATCAGAAACCCACAGCCACCGAGAGTCATGGGAAGCACAGCCTGCAATACTCAGGAAGGCGCGTAGAGGAGACTGCAAGGTCGGCCTCAAGAGCAAATATTAATAGATGAGGGATTAGAGGATACTGCCCAGATCTTTATGCTCAGAATATATGTTGCCCCTCTCACGGACAGAACAGGCAGGACCGGAGCTGGTAGGAGAGTCAGGTGGCTCTGGAGGAACCTGGGAAGGGTGGAGAGTTGAAGAAAGTGGGAAGAACTTCAGCACTCCTCCACCTTCTCACTTCACCACATCACGGATCATTATTTCCAGCAAGAGTCTCTGGAGATGTTCCCACTTCTGGCTATGCTGTAATTTTTCTAAAGTTACCAATTGGTCAAAAAAAAAAAATAAGTAAAATTACCAATTGGCAAGTAATGGCATGCTATTACGTAAGGATATCAAAAAGCCCCCTACCCTGGCATGCAAATATCTTACCACTTACAGGAACTCATTTGTACTGGAGAATTCTCTGGAAGACACCATATGCAAATATTTTGCCAAAGAAGTGCCTCAGCACATGCCATCCATCTATCTGGAATATTGTCCCTTCATTTTCCTATCTTTTAAAATTCCACTCATTTTTCAAGACCTTCTTTGGACCTGTGCCTCTTTCCTGGGGACCCCAGTAGTTTCTTACATACACCTGTATTAGAAACATGTGCTTGCTCGATTGCTTTAGTCATGTCCAACTCTGTGTGACCTTATGGACTGTAGCCTGTCAGGCTCCTCTGTCCATGGGATTCTCCAGGAGAGAATACTGGAGTGGGTTGCCATGCCCTCCTCCAGGGGATTTTCCCAACCCAAGGATCAAACTCTCATCTCTTATGTCTCTTGCATTGGCAGATTTTTTTTTTTTTTTTTTTTACCACTAGGGCAACCTGGCAAGCCCTCTTTAATATCACTACTTGTTACAGGTTGGTCTCCTCCATCGGATGGTGAGTATGACAATATAATTCACAAAGACTAAACAAATATCTCAGATTTGTGATGAATTTTCAAAATTGCTGATTATTTTTATTGTATAGACGACATAAATTAAGTTTAATGGAAAAAGAAAGTTTAATGGGCTTGAATTTAAAGCGGTCCAAAAAAAAAAAAAAAAGACTAAATGGGGCAGTGTGTGTTAAGTCCTTGGCAGAGAGTAGGCATTTCTCTTTCCTTCTGTCAGTTCTTCAGTTGAACTACTTTTAGGATTCACTTCTTTCCCTCCTGATTCCTTACTCCAACCATAATCCATTCCTTAATCACTTTAAAAGATTCCTAACTGTCTTCAGTGCCTGCAGGATCTTTATGGTGGCTCAGATAGTAAAGAATCACCTGCAAGGTGGGAGACCTGGGTTCATTCCCTGGGTTGGAAAGATCCCCTGGAGGAGGGCATGGCAGCCCACTCCAGTATTCTTGCCTGGAGAATCCTCATGGACAGAGGAACCTGGGGGGGCTACAGTCCATGGGGTTGCAGAGAAGGGCACGACTGAGTGACGAAGCACATACACAGGCTACTGACTAATGATTTTCCCTAAAATGTCTCTGTCCTTGTGTTCTTCCATGTTCAAGGACTGCAGTGCTTCCTCGTAGCCTACTGCACCAATCCCAACAAACACCTAGCAATCTATCCAGCAGTACCATCTTTTTCTCCCAGTCATAAAACTCCTTCCTAATAGAACATGAATGTTATTCAGGTTTTGAATCGACCCTGTGCAGTGTGTCTCAAGGGAGGATGAATCTCCCTGGTTGGTGCTCAAGAATGTCCTAAAGGACCCAGGCTCTTCCTGACCTTTTGCTTCACCATCCTTAGTATTTTTTGGCTTTTCATCCTCTTACTCAGAGCCCATGACCTCTAGATGGCTGCCATTATCCCAGACATCATGAGTGATTCAGAGATAGGAAGCAAGTGGAAGCGTCAAAAGGTTTTCTCTTCTCAATGCTTTGCCTTTTCATTTAGAAAGGGAAGCCTGCCAAATGCCTGATTATCACATCTGGAGCCCTCCTCTGGGCACTGTTTAACCCCGCTGACATTTTAGCCATCATTGTCCCTTATGGTAGGGTTGATACATTTACCAAATAGGAACATAGGATAGCCAGTTAAACCTGACCTTGGTAAACAACAAATTTTCAGCATAATTATGCCCCATATGTTGCAGGAGATATACTAAAAAGTTACTTGTTGTTTATCCGTAGTTCATACTTAACTGGGTACCCTGTATGTTTTCTGGCAACCCTCCCTTATGGACGCTGCTACAACTTTTCACCAAATCTCCCTAAAGAATTGATAGGATGGCTCCGAGCCCTCAAAATGCCACAGCACTGGGATGTTAAATGAGAATCTTGACCCAAATGCCTCTCTTCACCTTTTGTTTTACACTCTTTATTAATGGAATAACAAAGAAGTCACTCGTGCCCCATTGTCCTAACATGTTTTCAACAAAGCATCTCTTTACTTGTAGCCACTCTTCCCAAACACTCAGCCCTGAGCTCTAGAGGTGAAGCTGGGGCAGAAGACAAATGCGAATGGTAAGTGTTATGGCGTAGCCAGCATTGCTCCTTCCTTCTGCAACCCAGTGTTTCGCCAGCCTGCCTTTCTCCACTAGAACTTGAATGTATCTTTACCAGTGGCCCCAAACCTGTTATCTTGGGCAACACCTTTTCAGTTCATGCAAACAGACCTACTCACCTGTCTACACTGACATTTCAAAATCCTAGTAGTCACAGCTTAGTCCCACAAGTGCCACAGATTTAGTCTCATAAGTGCTATTCAGAAGAGAGACCAATAATGGCTCCACTGCTTAAGGCAATCTTCATAGAAATTAAGACTGGACTTGGCTCTTGAAGGAAGGAACTGAGTGGGTCAGAGGCAAAAAGAGGCTGCAGGTGGGAGACAGAAAAAGTGTGCTTTCAGGAGGCTGGGGAGACCAAGACTGAAGCAGGAGTTGCTGTCTGTGGCGCCATGGAATGAAGGTGCGGTAAATTCAGGACCGTGTTATAGAAGACACCACAAACAAGGAACAGCAGCTTGCTTGATTTAGAAGGAAACAGAAGACCTTCAGAGCTTCTTGATCATGTTGAGTCACCAGGTGATGGCTGCATTTCCATATCTGCTGATTGATTCAGCCATACAAGGAGAAATCACAAGACCATGCATATGCACAAAAGTGAAGTTGAAAAAAAAAAAAAAGTGAAGTTGGAAACTGTTTTACAGCCATAAGAATTTTCAGTCCATACTTTTCAGGAAATAATTCAGATCACTCAACCTAAACTTGTTTTTACATTTCCGCTCATCATTCCCTGGTGTAAAATTAAGTCATTTAAAGAGAAGCCCAGCACATTTTGTTGAAGGTATGCTCTCCTCTGTCAGTTAAGAAATCTGAACCTTTAGAAGAATTCACTCTTTCTAATTAAATTCATTAGCTCCTGGACTTATAACAAGGCCATCTGATATTTGAGAAAAATATACATTGTATTATTAGATACTGAAGTTTATGTCCACTTCATCTTGGGCATGAAGGATATTCCAGGGAAATTTTGATCATCACTAATTCTTTGGCAGCCTCTTCCCTCCTCCTGGGCCCAGGAGCTTGTGTACAGGAGATGTGCTCTGGTATGTACCATCCCTTCACACTGTATCCCACCTGCCAATATAACAGCTCCCCTTCACCCAATTTCCTGCCCACCCACTGCACACTCAGGCTCTCCCTGCATTACTGCCCAAAGAAGTGGGTGTGCCCTGCTCTCCCTTTTCTCAGAACAGTACATTGATCTGGCCCAAGGCACATCCTTCCCCTTTTGTATTTTGTCTCTCTAAATGGTACCTTGTTCACCCAGGGGCCTGGGGGGTTTCTGTTCCTTCCATCTCGCCTGAAACCCTATCCTGCAGAGGATCTGGTAAACTATTCCACACGATGCTTGGATATATTCTTGTGGGAGTGGAGGGAAATATGGAAAATTGAGAGGCAAGAGAATATAATGCAGTCCAAAGACATCTTCTTTCTTCTTCTAAAACAAACAACACACACACACACACACACACACACACACACACACCCCTCAGTTGGGGGTCAAGGGTCCTTGCTGTTAGTTTTGTTTCTCCCTGGAATTACCCATGGTGACATTGACATGTTTGCAGCGGTAGATGCGGTCACCAAAACCTTAATATGTAATCCTTCTTAGAAAAACAGGAAGGAAACTATTTTTAAAATAAGTGAAACTCAAATCATGGGGATTTAGGCATCAGCCTTCAGAGGAGGAACCAACTCTCTAGACAAGGGGAGAATGTTCTGGAACGAGGAACAGAAAGTCCACATTGCTCCCTTCTTGGTCTTTCTACTCCAAACCTCTCACTGAAGTCATCAGAAGGGTCATTCTAGTTCAAGCTTATGTTACTTTTCCATTTATTTATTTATGAACAAATAACTCATGCACATAGCACAATATTAAAAATATTCAATAGGTGATAAAGGGAACAGTGAGCATCCTTCATTTTCCTGCCATGGCCACTATTTCCTCCCTGGGGGTTATTTCCATGATAAGTTTCTTCAGGGTCCTCTTTCTGGAGATTGTCTATGCATTTTAAAAAATATAGTTATTTGAAATAATTTCATCAGCTTATTTGCTAATTTTTCTCAGAGCTATGGGTCAAAAGATAACAATACAAACAAATATAAAAGATGATCCATAAAATGTCACACACTGCCATCTCCATGGTTTCCACTCTACACTAACCCTTCCCTACACCCCATCAGAAAACAGCTTTTATGTTCCTGCGAATTATTCCAGACTTCTTAAAGGAACATACAAACAAATACAATTCCTATTCTTCCCCACAAGGGACTCTCTAATGATAAAAAAGATTATTTGCAAAAGCAAAATGCCCATTAATGGAATTAACAATATGCAGTTTATAAAGCAGTCAACTTAAGCACAAATATATATATATAACAAACTACTACTAATAAACAAATGTAATTATACTGAGTTTCCTTGCTTCAAGATATTGTGATCATCTTAAAAGGGGATGCTCTTTTTCAAAAGTATTTAAAAATCCATATGTCCTGAGCATCACATTCCAGGATGTCTGGTTCTAGGTGAGTGATCACCCCATTGTGGTTATCTGGGTTATTAAAACCTTGTTTGTATAGTTCTGTGTATTCTTGCCACCTCTTCCTAATATCTGTGCTTCTGGTAGGTCCATACTATTTCTGTCTTTTATTATGCCCATCTGCATGAAATGTTCCCTTGTTATCTCCAATTTTCTTAAAGAGCTCTCTAGTCTTTCCCATTCTATTATATTCTATTCTATAGAAGGAGAAAAAATGGAAACAGTGACAGACTTTATTTTCTTGGGCTCCAAAATCACTGTGGACAACAGCTGCAGAGATGGAATTAAAAGACATTTTCTCATTGGAAGGAAAGGTATGACAAATCTAGACAGTGTATTAAAAAGCAGAAAGATCACTTTGCTGACAAAGGTTCATATAGTCAGAGCTATGCCTTTTTCCTGGTGGCTCAGACAGTAAAGAATCCACCTGCAATATGTGAGACCTGGATTCAATCCCTGGGTTGGGAAGATCCCCTGGAGGAGGGCATGGCAACCCACCCCAGTATTCTTGCCTGAAGAATTCCCATGGACAGCAGAGCCTGGCGGGCTACAGTCCATGGGGTCACAAAGAGTCGGACACAACTGAGCAACTAAACATAGCACACATGGCTTTTCCAGTGGTCACGTATGGATGTGAGAGCTGGACTGTAAAGAAGACTGAGTGCCGAAGAATTTATATTTTCAAACTGTGGTGTTGGAGAAGATCTTGAGAGTCCGTTGGACTGCAAGGAGATCAAACCAGTCAATCCTAAAGGAAATCAATCCTGAATATTCATTGGAGGGACTTATGCTGAAGCTGAAGCTCCAATACTTTGGTCACCTGAGCCAACACATTGGAAAAGACCCTTGATACTGGGAAAGATTGAAGGCAGGAGAAGAAGGGGGCAACAGAAGATGAGATGGTTGGGTGGCATCACCAGCTCAATGGACATGAATTTGAGCAAACTCCGGGAGACAGTGAAGGACAGGGAAGTCTGGCGTTCTGCAGTCCATGGGTTGCGAAGAGTCGGCACGACAGAGTGACTGAACAACAAATGTCCTGGACTGTACCAGTCAGAATAACTGCCAAGATAACATCATGCCAGCTGCACCTGGTACACCATATAGCTGTGTCCTGATGACTTGCAGCTTGTTTGCCCTGGGTCAGTCTGTACATTGCTGGGGACCAAGGTGATGGCTCAGAGATGGTACAGAATCTGCCTGCAATGCAGGAGACCTGGGTTTGATCCCTGGGTTGGGAAGATCCCCTGGAAGAGGCCACTCCAGCATTCTTGCCTGGATAATTCTATGCACAGCAGAGCCTGGCAGGCTATAGTCCATGGGGTCATGTGGTTTTGGCTGCCTCATACAGGGGCGGTGTCTACGGTAGCTCTTGATGAGAAGAGGAAACTTGTCTTGAGCTCCATCATACTAATGACACCTTTATTTGAGAAGTTCATAGTTCTTTTACAACAGCCTGGAATTTTACTGTGTAATCATCGTATTTTCTCTTGTGGATGGGGAATCCCAGCACCCACAATAGCTCTGTGGTTCCTGCCTCATTTACCTACCTGGGAGATTCATACAAAGAGGGATGTCCCAACTGTAGGCCGGGAACCTAGCTGTGTCCTAGCTTCACTTTCTCCTGCTGTTTCTTCTCCCTCCAATGCCCTATCTGTGCAGCCCCTAATTTGTAAAGTCCCCCCATCCTTTAAAATCCAGTTCAAGTATCCCCTGAAAACAGCGCAGATTTCCAATTTTAAAGTATTTCTTCCTTTCCTCTATAATACTTGCTTTCTCTATAATATTATCATATTCTGCTTATCACTGTAATTCCAGCTATAATTATACATACGTTTCCCCCACTATGTTGTTGTTTAGTCGCTAAGTCATGTCCAACTCTTTTGTGACTCCATGGACTATAGCCTGCCAGCCTCCTCTGTGTATGAGATTTCCCAGGCAAGAATACTGCCATTCCCTTCTCCAGGGGATTGTCCTAACCCAGGGATTGAATCCACATATCCTGCATTAGAAGGCGGATACTTTACCAGTGAACCTCCAAGCAAGCTGTGTTTCCCCACCATAGGACTATAAATTTTGTGACCTTGGCCATATATCTCCATAATCTCTGTGGCATAACTTACTATGGTACATAGAAAATAGTAAAATCTCAATAAATATTTATGAAACAGCATGGAATTGTGTGGTTACGTCCTCACCCTAAGATTAATTGGGAAAAAGGTTAGTGCTGAAGATAGGTGTAGAAAAAAAGCTTTCCACATGAACAGTGAAGCAGGATGGTTAAGAATTCAATCTCTGGCCATAGCATGACCTGCATTCAATCCAGATTCTGCACTTGTTAGCTATGTGACCTCAGGCAAGCTGCTGCTGCTGCGCTAAGTCACGTCAGTCGTGTCCGACTCTGTGTGACCCCATAGATGGCAGCCCACCAGGCTCCCCCGTCCCTGGGATTCTCCAGGCAAGAACATTGGAGTGGGTTGCCATTTCCTTCTCCAATGTAGGAAAGTGAAAAGTGAAAGTGAAGTCACTCAGTCATGTCTGACTCTGAGCGACCCCATGGACTGCAGCCTACCAGGCTCCTCCGTCCATGGGATTCTCCAGGCAAGAGTACTGGAGTGGGGTGCCATTGCCTTCTCCACAGGTAAGCTACTTGACCTATTTATTTATTTACTTCCTATTCGGTTATCGTTGCTTTACAATGTGGCGTTAGTTCCTGCTGTTAAATAAAGTGAATCAGCTATATTAACATCTATTTCCTCTCCCTCTTACACCCACCCCCCACGATCCCACCCCCTCTAGGTCATCACAGAGCGCTGAGCTGAGCTCCCTGTGCTATATGGCAGGTTCCCATGAGCTCTCTGTCTGACACGTGGTAGTGTATATATGTCAATCCCAATTTCCCGATTGATCCCACTCTCCTGTGCCGTGTCCACGCATTCATTGTCTACAATTGCCCTGCAAATAAGTTCATTCTACCATTTTTCTAGATTCCACATATATGCATTCATATGCAGTATTTGTTTGGGCTCTTTCTGACTGACTTCACTCTGTATGACTGACACTAGGTCTATCCATGCCTCTACAAATGACCCAATATTTTTCATTTTTATGGCTGAGTAATATTCCATTGTGTATATACACCACATCCTCTTTATCAATTCATCTATCAAAGGACATTACTTGACCTCTTTAAAATCATTTCCCCAAATGTAAAACAAGATGGAAATAATAGTGTCTATCTTATAAAGCAAACAATGAACACTCAGTCATGACCATTTTTAGTTTTTATTGGAGTGACTGTCACTCTCATTTGTTTCTGGTCAGGAAGCTTTGACCGTAGCAGCTGAAGCCAGAAGTTCTTTGAACCAGGGCTCAGACCACTTCCACCTCCAAGGTGCTATTTGCTTGGAAGGAGGGAAATTAAAAAGCCTTTAATGAAATTTCAGTGATAATTGTGAGTGTTTCATCCAAATTTGTTCACTGGTTTAAAAATAAATGTTCTCATTTCCAAACTGATACCAATACAAAGAACCACAGGACACACTTTTTATTTGTTATTTGGTCCCAATCATTAGGGCCTTCCCAGGTGGCTCAATGATAAAGAATCTGCCTGCCAATGCAGGAGGCACAGGGTATTCGGTTTCGATCCCTGGGACAAGAAGATCCTGGAAGAAACAATGGCAAACCACTCTCGTATGCTTGCATGAAAAATCCCATGGAAAGAGGAACCTGTAGGGCTATAGTCGGTGAGGTCATGAAAAATCTGGCATGATTGAACATGCACACACTAATCATTAGTGTTCTTAAAATGTTATTTTTAAAAAGGCTGTCCAATTATCTCATCATCGTCTCGATAACAAATGAATAGTTGAACTAAAATATTAGGAAGTTTTCCAACATGAAACAACTAGAGTACTGAGCTGACAAGAAGACATGGAAAATTTACAATTTCTAAAGCAAAGTGTATACATAGCCTGCAGATGTCATGAATCTCTGCAAAATTCAGGAAGCAGGGAGTTAACAACTGAAAACTGCTTGTCAGTTGTGCTGGAAATTTCCACTGCTTGTTTTGTTGGCTATGCAATAGGTTATACATGGAGAAGAGCTGTCTCCACCTGTGTGTGTGTGTGTTGCCTCTTTGTAAACCCTCTGCAATGCTATGTCACAATGTTTTCCTTCCAGCTTCATTTTCCAGCTTTCTCTGGAAGTCTCCAGAGGGCCCCCTCCTGGCTTGTTTATTGTATAACCAATGCCCTGCTCTGCATGGCCTTACTCCCAGTCTGATCTATTAATAGTTCCCTTGCAAAGACATTATTAGTGGTGCTTATTAATGAAATAGTTAATTAGAATATATACTGACTTGTATAAACAAAGGAACTATTAATCCAGATCATTTGAAAGTTTATGAAGAAAGTTAAAAGTTTAATCCCTTAGAGCAGCAAGGGACCTAAAACAGTACTTGAGAAAACCCCTTTTAAAAATTTTAGATGAGGAAATTCAGGCCCAGAGAAAAGAAGCACTGTTCCCCAAATCACAAAGCTAATTACAAAGTCTGGCTTTCGGACTAACACTGTACTGTCAACCTCACAAAGAGCAGAAATAGAGGGGTTACCCACTCTAGTCATGACCTGCAAATTAAGAAACAGCATGGGCCCTTAAGGGAGCCCTGTTTGGGAAATAGAAATGCCAGTACAGCACACTGAAATTCTATTCACAAAGCGGCACCATTAAAACAAACATTGCAGAACTTAAATGTCAAAATAAATGTGCATAAAAGAACGGACATGTCTCCCAGACCATTTGCCTTCCTTCTGGGAGAAGGCAGACCCAGAGGAGGATGGCAGCTAAATCCCAGGTGTGGGGGTGGGGCCAAGAATGGAGAGATGACACATTCTGGACCCAGGTGGCTGGCCTGTCCAGGGTCAGCTTACAGGCCAATCTAAGGTAGAACTATGGAGAAATTTGGCTAAAGAGGAAGACAGAGGAAGATGCCTGCTTGCCTTGCTGGTGCCTCTGTTTTGATATCTGGGGGATACTTGAAGTGTCTGAAAACCTCCTGCTTTTCTCTCCAGGCAATTAATTCGTGGAGCATCTTCTAGACCTTTTCACTCAGTCTTTGCATTTACAGCAATGCCAAAGGTGATCACGTCGGCAGATGCTCTGCTCCCCCAGCTTCTGGACGCATCATTGCTCTTGTGACATGGCTCCCTGCAGCTGGAAGGGAGGCTGGAAGCTTTCCTGGCAGAGGGAAAGGGGGCTTCCCAGGGCCAGCTTTGCAGGGGTCCCACAGAGGGGACTCTCAGGAAGCACATTCAGTCAGGTCCTTCCCAGAGTTAGGGCCGCGTGACAGGACCAGGTGGGCGCTGCAGAAGAATGGCCTCCAGGGGGCGCTCCAGACCCTGTCTGTACCATCAGCATTCACGCTTCCCTCAGTCCTGTCAGGCTCATCGGCGACATGACAGGAAATGCCTGTGGTCTAGAATGGTCAGGGGACCTGCATATTAACCTTTGTAGGACTTTCCCAGACCTCCCCTCACCACCAAAGGGAAAAAAATTCTTCTACCCATCACCAGTCAGGAACTTCAAATCTCTCCCCTTCTAGATCCATTTCCTGGAGCTACGTTTATTTCAAATTGCCAGAGAAAAAGACTGAAGCTCAGAGAGATTCAGTGACTCTGAAATAATCAAGATTTGGATCTGGATTTTTCACACTGGATGTTAGGGTCTTTTGTTGTGTGTGTGTGTGTGTATGTGTGTGTGTGTGTGTGTGTGTGTGTGTGTGTTTTCTCCCCTGCTCATCAGAGTATCTTCTCTTAGCATTTCAATGAGAGTTTATCAGCTCAGCTCTTGTGTCTGAGAGAGATTGAGGATGGGCAAGGCGGGGACACTTTTCTTGTTAGAGAGAAGGGCATTAGAAGCATTGTTTTGGGGCTTCCCTGGTGGTCTAGTGGTTAAGAATCTGCCTTGCAATGCAGGGTACATGGGTTCGATTCCTGGTCCGGGAGGATCCTGCATGCCACGGAGCAGCTAAGCGTATGTGCCATGACTAGTAAGCCAGTGCTTCGGAGTCCACAGTCACAGTTTATCAGCCCGTGTGCCGATAACTACGGAAACCCGTGCAGCTAGAGGCCATGCTCTGCAACAAGAGAAACACCATAATGAGAAGCCTGAGCGCCGCAAGAGTAACCCCACCCCCACCCCCACCCCCACAGCTAGAGGCAGCCTGAGACCAGCGACGAAGACCCAGTGCAGCCAAAAATAAAAAGAAAGAAATCTTTTTTTTTTTTTTTAAAGGAAGCATTGTTGTGGCCTAAGCTCTGTTCAGCTACAAGTTTCCACTCAGCTAGGTTTCTAGGACACAGAGCTGGGTGGAGAAAGGATCTGGAGGGACAACCAGAATATACCCAATAAGGGTACAATGATTGGAGCCCTGCCAGGATTCTGTAGAATAGGAGCAGAGCAGTTTGGCAAAGAAAAAATCAGATGGCTGCTACCCTAAGAAGGAGGAGCAGGGCTAAGCAGCCCCACATAACAAATGTCCATTGCAAACTCCCCGGGGGGGAGCTTGTGCTCATTGTACACCCTGGGTGAAGACTGACGTTCAAAACCCACTACGGCTAGGTGGAGGTCCCCAGGGCTGGAAGACCTGGGCACTGTCCTCTGCCCACCGGAGGCCGCCAAGGTCTGTCTCTCCTCTCCATCTCCACCGGCATAGTGCAGAGGCCCCTCTTTGGGTATTGCCATGTGTCTATTGCATTGCCGGTCTTCTCTTTTTGCATAAAACTGACATCCAACCTAGGGGTCTATACCAAATAGATATTTGACAAAAGTTTGGTGATAATATATTGTCGATTCAAGGTAGAAGAAGGCTGTGACTTTTCCTTAATCTTTTAAGTATTATGTCTCCCCTTCCATCCTCTCATTAAATAAATGGAAGAGAAAGAATAAAATGAATCTGGTTTGGGGTTGGTAAGTGATATAATTAAAAGCATTAAAGCATGACCTGAGTATCAGGAGAGCTAGGTGGTTGCCCTCGTTGTATAGTCTGTGTGGAATCAAGGCTTCTCACTCACTACTAATTCTGTCTTAGATTCTCTCACTATTAACTGAAATGCTTTGTGGCTTATCAGCCTCAGCACCACTGATATTTTTGGCTGCACAGTGTTCTCTTGTTGGGGGAGGGAGCTGTCCTGTACATCATGGGTGACCAGCTAAGGTATAGGCTTGGCTTCATGTTTCTGAGACTGAATATAACAAAGGCTAATACAAGATAAAAATTAATTTTTCTTGGACTTCCCTGGTGGTCCAGTGGTTAAGAATCTCCCTGCCAATGCAGGATACACAGTTACGATCCCTGGTCTGGGGAGCGTGTACATGCCTCAGGGCAGTGAAGCCGGTGTGCCACAACTTCTGAGCCCAGACGCTAAAGCCCATGCTCCACAACAAGAGAAATCACTGCAAAGAGCAGAAACAAATAGTAGCCCTCACTCACCGCAGCTAGAAAGCCCACGTGCAGCAATGAAGACCCAGTGAAGCCCAAAATAAATAAATAAAATTTTTTAAAAGAAGTCAATTCACCCTTAAAAAAAAATTAATTTTTCTCATAACAAATTCAGAGCTGGTAACACAGCACTGCTTTGCCAAGTTGATAAGAACCCAGACTCCTTTTATCTTGTTGTTTTGCCCTTCACAGGCTGTTTCCTGTGTCTGGTTCAAGTTACATCCACATTCCAATCAGATCAGCAGGGTGAAAGCAAGAGGACAGAGGCATGGAGTGTTACCTCTCTCTCCTTTGAGGGTTTGGTCTGTAATTTGCATTTGTAATCACTCTCATCCAACTGGCCAGAAATTAGTCACAGGGCCATATCTAGCTACAAGGGAGCTAAATATAGTTTTCCTTTGCAAACTATTTAGCAAATATAGCTTTTCTTATGGGCTGCCACAAGCCAAGTTGAATTCATTTAAAATCAAAGTTATATCTGTTATTTTGCTTTATTTTAGAAAATTTTTGTTAATGGGGACAAGATCTTGGGCAATATATCCTTGGCTGACTTGGGGAGGTGGGAAGCAGAATCCTGCCCCTCTATGCTCTTTATCTCCTTCATCTCCTCTAACCATCAGAGCCCCCAAGGCCAGCTATCTGGGTCATAAGAATAGAATTCCAGGAGTCTTGCGAATCTGGCCAAAGAGCTCAGAGGTGGTTGAGCTCACACTGAGGAAAATCCTGAGGGTCAACACTCAGTTTCTGAATAGCTGTAGAGGGAAGTGTGTCCCTGCCAAAGGCTCTGAAATGTGTCTGAATCTGTGTTTAAACAGGTTTGTGTGAAAAGAGAGACAGAAGAAGATCAAAGCAGATCAAAGCGAGCCCTGCAGAGTCAGAGATTCTGCCCAGGGCTGCATGACTTCTGACGGCCATGGAGGGAACAGCTAGAAACAAGTGGGGAACTAAGTTTTTTGCTCACTGATGGGCTTTGTCTCTGGAATTGGAATTGCTGCCTATTGAATGAGTTGATTATTGGTTGTTTTTCTCATCTAGATTGGAAAGTTATATATAATAAAAAGTGTTTCCCCTTTGTTGGTTGGTAACAGACAGCACAACAAAGATAATGCATAATATCCCCAGCACTCTACTTCATCCTTCTTATTACAGATAGTTAATTACTTATATATATAACCAATTCTATAATTACCTAGTGTAATATATAAATTACCTATTGTAATATATATTTACCTATTTTTAGACTTATCTAATTAATATCATTTTCCCTTGATACATTGTTTAAAAAAAAACCTGCAAAAAAAAAAAAAAGAGCTAAATTAAATTGCATTTGGTTCCTAGCCCAGGAAAGCCAGGTTGGATGAATAAGGAAATGTTTTTCTCTGTTACACAGCAAAACCGTCCTTCTAAATTAGTTTGTTGATTCTCAAGCTCTTAATTTCCTCTGTGTTTCCTATAGGCTATGGCTACAGTGACTGCAATTTTAAACTTTTTTATTGTGAAGTGTCCTACACAAATAGAAAAATATACAAAACATAGAAGAATGATCATAAAGTGAGCATTCATCTCTCCATCCAGGACAAGTAGAACACTACCACCTCAAATCCTCACTCTATTACAGCCACTATTCCATTTCCCCCAAAAGATAAATACTGTTCTTACTCAACAGAGTAGCTCTGTTTTGCCTATCTTGAACTTTGTATAAGTAGAATCATGCATTTTCTTAAGATGCATGTTTTTAGAAGGAAAACTTTGATATTTATGTATACCACTGGGTCAGTGAGCTGAGATGAAAATCTACAACATATAGTCAATGTAACTTTGTGTCATAAAGTTCATCTCTATGTTCCATGCTTATTCCTCCAGAAAAAAGAACAAGTCTAATGAATCTGTCCCAGAGACCCAGAAGCCTTTCCTGGGAACCAGCAACTTACACCCAAACATAGTAGTTGTGTTACCTTTGGCAAGAATCTAAGAAGTTTCTTCAAGCAATCAGACACTGACAGATGGGGTTTAGTGAAGAAGAAGGATAAGAAGGAGGAGAAAGACTGAAGACAGAGAGAGGTAAGATTTTGCCTTCTTTCTTAATTATTTTAGGAGTGGTCATTAGATAGAGGCACCCACAGTAAACTTATATTTTTTATTTGGGAAAGAGGAAAGTATTAGTTGCTCAGTTGTAACTGTTTGTGACCCCATGGACTATAGCCTGCCAGGCTCCTCTGTCTGTGGAATTCTCCAGGCAAAAATACTGGAGTGGGTTGTCATTTCCTTCTTCAGGAGATCTTCCCAACCTAGGGATCAAACCCATGTCTCTTGCATTGCAGGCTGATTCCTTACCATTTGAGCCACCAGGGAAGCCCCTTTTATTTGCTTATGGATCCATAACTAGCTGAACCAGGAAAGACAGAGAAAATTGAAAATTAAAGAGAGGTAACAATAGCCAGGTCTCACTGAGTTTTGTTGCATAACAACCAACCTCCAAATATCAATAACTTAAAACAATAAAGACTTTTCCTGTACTCATATTACTTTAGCTGCTGTAGGTTTGCCTCTTTTCCTCATGGTTTTTTTTTTTTTTTTCCTGTAATACAAACTTAAGTAGCCTTTCTGATCTCAGATATAATATTCTTGAGGCAAAAAACAGCTAAAAAGAGGTGGCAGAGCTCCTTGGTGGCTATTAAAACTTCTGCTTGAAATTGACATATGTCATTTCTGCTAATATTTCATTAACAAAAGCATGTTTCTTGGAGAAGTTGACATTAGTCTTTTCTGGGAAAGCAGATGATAAGAGAAAAATGATGCAGACTATATCCAGAGGGCATATTAATGAAGATCAACCAGAAATTATATATGAAAATCAGAGGGAAATTCCTCCAAACTCAATAAACTCAATTAGAATCTATCTATTTTGGTGGATCAATTATATCAGAAATTCCACTGAACAATTAAACCTATTTGTGTGAGAAGCCCATACTGTCCCTGTATGAACAATGACTTCTCCAGGAAACATCTTTTACTCGATACACTAGGTTTCCAGCATATTCTTTGTTTTCTTGGAGAATGTGAAGAATTCTAAGGGTACAACTCAAATGAAAGGTAGAGCCATGCCTAATCTTTGCTTTGTACGCAGAAGCCTCCACTGTGGGCTGATCTTTAGTGTCTCTTCTGCTCTCTAATCCTCCTCTTGATGGACTTCTCTGTGAGGATATAAATTAGCCATCTTCAAACAAAAGTAGACTATGATGTATTTTCAGAAATGTCATGATGTCTGATCCTTGCTGACAACGTGAATCCTGTCTTCATACTGAAAAGACAGGAAAATAATTCCCTGTTTCTTCAGGTTTTGTGGGTGGAGGGAGAAGGGAATAAAATTTCTTAATTCAGACAGTACTTTCTTAGTACTTGTAAACATTGTTTCCTTGAAGCTCTTTGTTTCTCTTTGAAATCAGCATTTTTTAAACTTAATTTTCAGTGATTCTCCTTGGTGGATTATCTGCCTTAAAAGTTGAGTAAGGAGACTTTGGGGAGATTATAGCAGCCGCTGGATTTCAATCTTCAGAAATGCAAGTCTGACACCTTCTGGAAAGCATGTTGCACTCACAAGCACCTCCCTTGTCAGTAACAGTGAGATGGGCCCTGGGAACCTCATTTAGAAACTGAGTTTCTGACCTGAATGGGATTCGGGGCTATATGAAATTGGATAAGACAAAGTTGCATCTCTATATCCATTAATTGCTACTTCTGAAAAAATTTAGCAGTTTTTTCAACTATGAATATAGGTAGTGAATTGTTTAGTATCATGAGTGATGTCAATAGTAGAAATCACAGTTTCTAATCACATTTTAGCTATTGTGGATATCTCAAAGCATTGTTTATGCTCTACGTTATTTGAAATCACAATAGACCTGCTACCAGATTTGTTATTTAATACGTTAGTAAATAGACATATGTGTTAATATCTCATACATTTGATTTTTTATATTTGAATTTAGTATTTCAGTATAATTGGTATCCTTTGAGATTGCACTTATTTTAATTTATACCTTTATGGGCTATTGTAGGGCTTCCCTGCTGGCTCAGATGGTAAAGCGTCTGCCTGTAACGCGGGAGACCTGGTTCGATCCCTGAGTCAGGAAGATCCCCTGGAGAATGAAATGGCAACCCATTCCAGTACTCTTGCCTGGAAAATTCCACGGATGGAGGAGCTGGTAGGCTATAGTCCATGGGATCACAAATAGTTGGACATGATTGAGCAATTTCACTGATTCACTGGTTACTGTTCTCACCAGACAGCTAACGGTTTATGGCGCAGAAGGTACTAAGAACGCTTGTTCTATAAGAGACAGAGAAGGATAAAGGAAAGTATAGAATGACGTCCTTCCACTAAAATGATGATCTTTAGTTCTTATATATAGAATTAAACACAAGAGTTCTTTTTTTAACCAAAAAAAGATGCTTTGATATCATATTAATCATCGATATACAAAACTTGTGCTTTCTTTTTCATGAAACTGGACCCTAAAACTCTGGTTAAGAAAGAATTTCTCTTTCTCCTTATGCTCCCCTCATTCAACCAACCAACTGCACACACACACACACACACACACACAGAGTGATGTGTAAGTATGTTTAGTTCTATAAAAATATCTTTTTAAAGCCATGAAATTTGTTTTCAATTTATACATCAGGTGATATTTTCTGAACACCAAATTGCACTCAAAAAGTGACTAAGAAGAGCAGATTGTGGCAAAGTGTCAGATGTACATTGAAATGCTTCTATGTGGGGAACATTAAAAAAAAAACCTGCACTCCAGGAAATCAGCAGCTGTTCAACAGTAAGCTGGTGGGTATCATGTAGCCAGAATGGTCTAGAGAACGGGCTGCCAAGTCTGAGTGGCCTCCAAGTGCTTCGTATACATTCCAAGGGGGCAGGACATGATCCAAGAAAGCAGAAAGTAGAAAAACGGTGACTTCATTCTGTCTGTGTGTCAGAGGTCGAGTTCATGGGAGGGACACGAGATGCCCCTGGGAGGTGAGGACGTTCTACAAAACAATGGTGCTGACAGCCACCCTTTCTCCTTTCTCTGCTCTCCAAAGGTGGCTTCATAGACGACATTATCTAGTTTAAACTAAACTAACCCTCACAAAATGGAGTTCCACCTGAACTTTGCATTGAAGATAATGTTTGCAACATGCAAATTCATAAACCTACAAAAACACAATAGCAGAGGTCCAGTTACTCTTAATGGGGTCCCTTTAGCAACAATACAAAGAGAAAAGTGACTATTTCATCATACCTGATAATGAATTGGATGCCCCCAAATTGAAATTATCAAGATGACTTAATATATGAATCTGTAAACATCATTAATGATGGTTTTGCCAGTAGTGTGGATTATGTCTTGAGAAAATAGTTAATAATAGTCCTGTGCGTGTGTGCGCATGCTAAGTGGCTTCAGTTATCTCCAACTCTTTGTGACCCCATGGACCATAGCCCACCAGGCTCCTCTGTCCATGGAATTCTCCAGGCAAGAATACTGGAGTGGGTTACCACGCCCTCCTCCAGGGGATCTTCCTGACCCAGGGATCTGAAACCCGGTCTCTTCGGTCTCCTGCGTTGGTAGGTCATTCTTACCACTGCACCACCTGCATTAATAGTGGTCATACTTTATAGGGCCCAGATGGGATCTCATTGATAAGATGGCCCATTATGTCAACCTTGCAAACAAAGAATAAATCGCAGTGATCTGTGAGACTGACCAAATTGCCCAAATGGCATCCTGTTCTCTCACTGGCGCCTATCTTGTCAAAACTGTGAGACCACCGGATTCCAGACCTCCCACTATGTGACCATCCCTTCAGAGAATTTTTCCTTGGTGGGGTATAAGAAGGACTCCATCAGAAAGGGAGAATGCTGTTTCTCCTTAAGAGCCAGTCACCCTCTCTTTTCCCTCTAATAAATTTCCTTTTCTTGCCTGACTGCCTGGCTTGCTCTCTTTTTCTCTGCACTCACCTTTCACTACTTGTATATAGATTCAAAATTACTTACTAATAGAAATGTGTGAACAAAACAGTTTGAATATCACTACTTTAAATTTCTAAGTATGAAAATTTTGAATTAAAACTTGAAAAAATTGTCTGTTGTGAGTTCAGAGTCATTTGAGGAAGAGGTGCTGTATTGGCCAAAAATCTGTTTACTATCCAAAGATACTGTAATGTGGAAAAGTGAGAAGAAGACATCGTTGGTTGAAAGGGGTATTGAGGCACTGTGGAATGTATTTAACCATCTCATCCTGTCTCCGCTGACAGACTGTGCACCTCATGTAGTTAAGGACTGTGCCTATTAACTCTATGTTCCCAGGTGCCAATCCTCACACTAGGATTGGGAAGGGCTCCAGAAAGCATTTGCTGGATTAATAGATGCAAAGAAACAAAGACTAAGGAGAATCTGACCTTTAGTTTATAGCAAATTTCTCTTTGCCCCTTAGTTATTCCAAGATGGAAAACCACTGCCTGTGTTCACTAGAATTCAAACAACACCAAAAAAGCCTGGGTTGATAGGAAGCACCAACTCCTGCGGAGAGTCGGAAATTCCTCCCGGCTCTGGGCCTCCATTCGCCTTTGCCCATCACTGTATATCACAGCAGGTACAACTTTGCATATTTTTATTTCTGGTTGTCTGCCACTATTGGTTGAGCAATTCCTGGGAAACAACGATCTTACTCATCTTAGTTTTCCTAATACCTAAAACAGTGATAGACATAGAATAAAGGGATAGGGAGCAAATATAGATGAGTACCTACTCTGTGCCAAGCACTTGATATGTTTATCTGCTTTTCACATCCCTTGTGACTCAATGTTTAAGAATCCACCTGCCAATTCCAGGCACCCATATTTGATCCCTGGGTCCAGAAGATCCCCTGGAAAAGGACATGACAACCCACTCCAGTATTCTTGCCTGGAAAATCCCATGGACAGAGGAGCCTGGTGGGGCTACAGTCCATGGGGTCAAAAAAGAATCAGACACGACTGAGAGACTGAACAACAACAAGGTCGCAAGTAAGTAAGGGATTAAGGGATTCAGGATGCAAATTTAAGCTTGATGCCAAATCCTAGGCTCTTCTTACTGCCTCACAATGGGTTGATAAATGTAGGGCACTTAAGTTAATTGATTAATTAACATAGCCTGTTTGTCAGGACACTCAGGTTGTACAATGCTCACCACCACACAGTGAAACCCACTTTATTTTCAAGAGCCCTAATTATTTAACTTCCTTTTCATCGAACTCAACTCTACTTCCCTACAGTTGGCTTACTGCTCTGGTTCTTCTCTGGAGCCACACAGGAAAACTGCAACCTCCCCTTTCACAAAATCAACCCTCTGCTTATGAAGACAATCACTCTGTGTCTCCCCCTCACCAAGCAGTTCTCTTTCCTTGCCAAAATGACCAAGTTGCTTGCAAGAAGCAGAAGGGAAGCTGAACTTTAATCTTGCAGTCATGGATCCTTTGCCTTATCTCTATGGAAGGCTCTAGGACTCCCAAAAAGTAGACTCAAATGGGATGTTTCCTTGGCATTCTTTTATGCATCAAAACATGATATTGAAATCCCTTGGCCCTTGTTCCCCTGTGAATTAAGCTAGTAATCCCTGCGTGCAGGCCTAGAGGGGCTCCTGATTCATAAGATGCCACTGAGTGGGCTCTGTGGGAAATACCTTTATCAATTTCTCTCACAGTATGGTCTATCGAACTATCAGAATCACTGGAAGTCCATGTTTGAAGGTAGATTCCTGCGCCAACCTAGCCCTACTAGATTGGAATCCCTAGGATGAGACTCGAATTTCTTCCTTGTTAATAAGCATTCCTTTCCTCAATGATTCTAATACATACCCAAGCTTGGGAGCCTCAGATGAATGCAAGGCTGTGTCTAAATCACAAGGAGGTTACCTTTTTGTGCAATCCATGTTGGTGGCCAGCAGTCAAAGTCTGTCCACTTAAATAAGGAATATTTTTATAAATGGGATTGTCAATATTTATGTAAGAAAAACAAAAGCATCTTCCAAGGGAATTTAGCAGCAATCATACATATCAGGCATGCACGCTCATCGTGTCTCTTTTTGACCCCATGGACTGTAGCCTGCCAGGCTTCTCTGTCCATGGGATTCTCTAGGCCAGAATACTGGAGTGGGTAGCCATTCCGTTCTCCAGGGCATCTTCCCAACCCAGGGATTGAACCCAGGTCTCCTGCATTGCAGACAGATTCTTTACCACTGAGCTATATATATAAAATCAAGATAAAAAGATGGAATCCTATAGTTAGTGGGCCAACCTAGCAACTTAGTGGGTACCTGCACCAGCAGCTGGGTCAGAGGGCAGATGGGATCCTAATGTTAGTTCAGACCCAACTGAGTACTGGATTGACAAAGCAACTAAACTCAGCGTCTCCTGTGGAGCTTTCACTGAGGCTTCGTGAGTTGATTGCACCACTTAAGGATTTCTGAAATATAAAACAACTTTCCAAATCCAATCCCAACCCCTTTTACTAAAAAAAAAAGATATTTTTTTAATATAAAGTGAATAAGCCCTAAAGTTCTTGGAGGCTCATATGATACTTAGACGTATCTAAAAAAAACACACACACACAATCCATGTATTAAAGTAATGAAAGAAATTTCATTTTCAGTTGTGTTTTTTAAAAGAAATTAAGAGAGATTCAAATCCTGTCACTCACAAATATTTAACATCTCCTTTCCCATTGTCCTTTCTCCCTTGTATCTCTTGGCTGCCCAAAGATTCTTTCTTCTCACTCTGTCTCTCAGAGCTCTCTAGGAGGGTCTTTGCATCCGTAGCTAGTGGAGCTGAAAGGTCAAGTGAGGAAAGGAGTCCACAGAGCAAAAGCCTTTGAAAAGATTATGTCCCAAATTATTAGGAAGTCTTCTCTGAGAGTCATTGTCACCTATCTGGGACATTTTCATCTTCTCGAAAATGGGGTCTTATGGTGTGCATGGGTCATCTTCATCCCTGTGTTTTATTTCTTTTCAGTCTATAGGGTCTTTCATGTGTTTAAAATGGACAGAAGACAACAGACAGGCCACCAAGGGAACAGAAGTTCACAAACAGGATAGTTTGTATACTTGATTTGGGTGATATAAAATGGATCATTTTATGTATCAACCCAACTGGGCTAAGGGATGCAGAGAAATGGTAAAACATCTCTGGGTGTATCTGTTAAGGTGTTTTTGGAAGAGTTTGGTATTTGAATCAATAGACTGAGTAACAAAGATTGCCCTCATTGATACAGGTAGGCATCATTTAATCCACTAGGGACCTGAACAGAACAAAAAGGCCAAGGAAGAACAAATGTACTATCTCTGCTTGAGCTGGGACACATATCTTCTCTACCCTCTGACATCGGCATTCCTGGTTCCTGGGCTTTGGGCTTTGGAACACAATTCCTGCAGCACAAGAAACACTTTCCAAAAACCCCACAGGGCCCAATCACTGACAACAACTGAATGGCCCATCTGGAAAATGACTCCAGAACCCCTTCAGACAAACTCGCCATGGGAAGGATTGAAGGCATGATAAGAAGGGGATGACGGAGGACGAGCTGGTTGGATGGCATCACTGACTCAATGGACCTGAGTTTGAGCAAGCTCCAGAAGATGGTGAAGGACAGGGAAGCCTGGCATGCTGCAGTCCATGGGGTTGCAAAGAGTCAGACACAACTGAGTGACTGAATACCACCACCACCCTCCGACATCGGCATTCCTAGTTTCTGGGATTTGGATTTTGACTAAATTCCAATGCTCCATAGGCTTTCTTAATTCTTCTGCTTGCAGATGGCAGACTGTGGAACTTCTCAGCCTTCATATCATATGAGCCAATTCTAATAATATCCATATATATATATACACACATACACACACACACACACATATTGTATACATACATATATACCCTACTGGTTCTGTTTCCCTAGAGAACCCTGACTAATTCAAATGGTAAGTAAACATTTTATTCCCTTAATTTCAACTATTTATTAAAACTCAGAGCACCCTTTTCTCATGAACTGATTGATTCTATCTAGCAGATGAAAAGGCCAGAGAAAATAACCAAAGTGAATAGGGATCAGCAAGTAGTCTCATCCTCAAATAAGATCAAAGAACCTGGACTCTGAGCTCAAACCAAAACATGTATATGATATCTTGTCGAGAACATCAGTATTTTGAAGAAGGACATTAGCGTGTATGAGACAAAAAAAAAAAAAAAAAAAAATCACTCAAGGATGTAGGGAATAACCCAGGACAGAAAGGGAAGAGGTAAAATGCTGGGTTAGGTTCTTCCAGCTGTGATTTCTTAAGGAGCCAGTGGGATCAGAGGCCAGACAAACTGCCAGTGGGGTAGGCCAAATCCCAGGATTCCAACCTAGGAGAAGACGATCCATCTCTGTCTCTTAATTGCCATTCCCGGCAACAGTTGTGCAAAAATACAGACTATGTCTCAGTGCCCTAGAATTTCTTCACCATAATGACCCTGGATGAGTTCTGCATTGAGAAATCCAAATTTATGAAACAGCAAATTATTTCTGAAAAATCTTTCAATTTAGAGAGCTGCCACAGAATATTCACGAGTGCACTTGAAAAATATGGTTCCGTGTACAAAACTGATTTACCCGCGCCTTTCTAGAGCACACCTCCTACAGCAGAAGAAACACTGCAAAAAAGCCCACAAGACCCAATCACTGACAGCAGCTGAGAGGCCCATCTGGGAAATAACTCCGGAACCCCTTCAGACAAACTTGCTGTGGTGGGGTGACCTGGCCGTCACTGATTTCCTGCCAGCTCGTTTGCAGCCAGTATTTTTCACAGATGCTCCCTGGTGAGTAGCAGTTTCCGGATATTTTTCAAATGATTTTCATTCTGCCAGTTGGGCACAGTTCAGGGCATGCAGCTTGGAGCACTCAGCCGGATGGACCAATCAAAGGCGCTGGCCAGCCTGATTTGGATTAGACTGGACTGTGGGTGCCCTACCCTAAGGTTGGCACACACCCTGTTTTCCTCCCCTGTCCGTTTCCATCCTCCACCCTTCCACCTCCCTAATCCCCATAGCGCCTGCTATGAGCTCACCAGGCAGCCATCTCCTCGCCTTCTAGCACTTCTCCCCAGGCCAACACCATGAATGGGCGGGCAATAGGACAGAGGAGTAAGAACAATATTCTGGGACTAGAAAAGCTTAAATTTAAATCTAGTCCCAGTTCTGCCACTAACTAGCTGCATGGCCTCAGTCAAGTTGCTTAACCATTCAAGGGTTTTAGTTTCCTCTGGGTTAAAATGAGAGTCCATTGCTAATCTCACATAAGGACTTGACCGAATCACCAGGGCCATTCTGTTAAGCTGCGCACGGGACCGACAGCCCACGTACACCTCACCACTAAGTATGTTTTCGGAGATATTTCAGGACTAGAGTTTCAGAAGAAAAAATCCAGTGATAGTTGTTGAGCCTGTTTCAACGACAGACAGGGGCTGAACATTAAATTTGGAAGAAGACATGAAATCTATTATTAATGATGCTTAGGGCAAGGAGAGGCTGAAAGAAATGCAGCAGCTATAAAAATCAATGGTGAAATGGAATTTATCACCTCTGTGTCAGTCTGATACCCCAGGACTTTTCCTCCAGGGTCCCAGGGTCCTCAATAATGAATAGTGAATCAGAATGTGCTCTCTGTGACCTTCAGGATATGCAAAGACAGAAGGATGAGAAAAGAATAAAAGAAAGGAGAAAAATTCCAGAAAGGTTCACTTGATTATTACACTCTAAATTAAAAATGCTTTCTCAGATTATAAAGATAGAAACTTAGAGACTACTGAAAAATATAAATCATAAAATAAACTTACTTTTAATAGAGATAATCGCTGTCACCATCTTGACTATCTCCTTTCAACTTTTCTCATCTGACCATTATGAAGACAATTTCCTATTTTAAAGTGTCAGGCTTCCCCTTAATCATTCTGGCTCATAAAAATCTCTAAATCCTAGAGAACCCAAAGTGAAAAATAATGCCAGCAAGTGATTATGTGAAGATGTGGCAGAACTGGGGTAAAGTTAGAGGGATCTTATTGCTTAGCATTTGTAAACAAGCCTTTGTCTGTATCTCTGTTTCAGTAAGGAATATCAGGTATTACTTTCCAATATGCACTGTTTGATCCGCTGCTTTAAGTGGTTTCTTCAGTGGTTTCCCATTGCACTTTTGATAAAATTCATACTCCTTAAGAGGACTTCCTGGGACCCTCATGGTCAGAGCCCTGCCTCTGTCTTTGTTTATCCCCCTTTCTACTCCCCTCAGCACTGTCTGCCCCAATAATATCAGTGCTTTGCCCAGGTTGCCCTGGGTCCTGAAGCACTCTTCCTCTGCAGTTGTCTGGCTAATTTCTAATTTATCTATCTGAACAGATTAGATCATTTTGCTATACACTCCCACCCCATAATCTTCCCATATGAGCACCCACTGTATTTCAGCTATGGCTTATTTTTCTGCCTTGACTACTAGACTAAATACCTTGAGAACAGTGACTTGCTGTTTTGCTCACCATTGTATTCCCATCCCCAAGCATGGACTTTCTGCAAAGTGAGTATTCCATAAACACTCTTGAATATGTTAGTGAATGTCAGCCTTCATCCACATTAACCAAGAAAGCTCCTCAAGGGAGCATATACTACTGTCTTTCAGAGTGGGAGATTTTATACATGGTCAGCACTATGAAGAGAGAAAACACTGTGTGCCCTTTTTTGAAGTTTTGGAAAATTGTCATTGAGACCTTTATATAGCTTTTATAATGGCTATGGTGACTTTTTAAACTTCCCCAGAGTAGAATAAGAACTAGGGAGATGACCAATACTAGCCCTGCATCCTCTGACCCCAGAGAACACCAGTAACATTTGCGTTCTACCATCTTTCTCCTCAGAGGGTTAGCAGAGGCAATCTCCAACATTAATACCACAGGGCTCTTTGATAGAGGCTCATCACTAGCACTAAAACCTGATCATGATAAGCCATTTTGTTGTTGTTTTAGTTGCTCTGTCGTTTCTGACTCTGTGATCACATGGACTGTAACCCACCAGGCTCCTCTGTCCATGGGGTTTTCTAGGCAATAATACTGAAGTGGGTTGCTATTTCCTTCTCCAGGGGATCTTCCCAACCCAGGGATCAAACCTGCATCCCCTGCATTGGCAAACTGATTCTTTACCTCTGAGCCACATGGGAAACCCAATGATAAGACAAACAGGCAAGAAATTTCCAGTTATCAGAAAGTAAAGAATTGAGGCTCAATTAAAAATTGCAGGAAATCCAAAGTTACACAGATTTGATGTATTTTGTCTTTACATGATTGTAAATGGGCTTTCATTCTTTTGGTGAATAGCCCATTACCTTCTGTGAGGGGATCAGAGAAAGACTCAAATAATGGAAGCAAGACATTATCATTATCAGGGCTTCCCTGGTAGCTCAGTGGTGAAGAATCCGCCTGCAATGCAGGAGCCCTAGGAGACATGGGTTTGATCCCTGGGTTGGGAAGATCCCCTAGAGGAGGAAATGGCAATCCACTCCAGTATTCTTGCCTGGAGAATCCCATGAACAGAGGAGTCTGGAGGGCTACAGTTCATGGGGTCACAAAGAGTTGGACATGACTGAAGCGACTTAGCACAGACATTATCAATGGGCTCTAGCATCTGCTTTCATCCAACCTACAAATGCAGCAGCCCTCTGCTCCAGCCAGCTTGCTCTCTCACTGCCTTTCAAAAATGTAGGGGAGAAATGGGAAAGGACATGCTATATCCCAACATCCCTGGGTTGGGGGGCGGGGGCAGTAGGTATCTTAATCATTCTATCATTTTTCTGGTAGTTGCAATTATAATAAGCCATATAAACTGTGAAATTAAACTGTGGTTTTGTTTGTGCCATAAAAGTGTGAAATCTCCCTTCTTTACCATTATAGAAAATGAAATTAAGAACAAACACATCTTAAGGAGATACTTACCTCTCCATATGGGTTCATCTAAGTCCACGACCACTCTTTTCATATTTTGTTTCTGCTATTCTTAGTCATGTCATTGTCATTCCCAACTCCAAGCCATTGCTCATGTTGACCAGATACCTAGAAGAAATGCCTTTCCCTCTCTCTTTCACATTTGCAAATCCTACCTACTCCATGAGGACCAATTTCTCTCTAACACCTTCTGAAACACCTGTAGTCCACATTATCTGCCATATCCTACATTCATTTTGCACTTATAACCAACATCACTCATTTTGATGATTCATTACAAACTGTTTTTCCTTGCCTTTTGATTATTCCTACTGTCTCTCTTGACTCCATAATGGATCCCTAAGTCCCTTGAAGGAGGAAGCTGTGACTTAAACTACTGTGTTTTTATTACAGTACTAAGCACACAAAAGATGTTGAAAGATGTGATAATTATTGAAGCAATCATTAAACTAACCATGCACAAAATGTAGATCATAGGAGTAGTAGGATGATCTACATTTTGTTCACGGTTAGTACCAGGCAAGAATGTCCCATCTCACCATTCCTTTTCAGTATTGTCCTGTCAGTCATAGCTAATACAATGAGACAAAAATAGGTAATAAAAGGCATATGAATTGGAAAATAAGAAAAAAAATTGTCTTTGTTCACAGATGACATGATCATCTATGCAGAAAATCTGAAATTGACAAAGATACTCTGGAACTAATAAGCAAAGATAATAAGGTTGCAAGATACAAGGTTAATACACAAAAATTAATTTCTTTACTATATACCAGCAATAAATAAGTGGAATTTGAATTTTAAAACACAATACCATTTATATTAGTACTCCAAAAAATAAATACTTAGGTATAAAATTAACAAAATTTGTACAAGATATATATGAGGAAAACCACAAGACTCTGATGAAAGAAATAAAAGATGTTCATAGATAGGAAGCCTTACTATTGTTAAGATGAATAGTGGAGTGGGTTGCCATGCCCCCTCCAGGGGATCTTCCCAGCCCAGGAATCAACCCAGGTTCTTCTGCATTGCAGGGGGATTCTTTACTAGCTGAGCTATCTGGGAAGCCCCTCCCAATTTGAGCTATAGATTCTATGCAATTCTGATCAAAATCCCAGTGAGTTAACTGTGGATATTGGCAAACTGTTTCTAAAGTTTATATGGAGAGATAAAAGACCCAGAATACTGTTGAAGAATGAAGTCAGAGGATTGCTACTACCCAATCTCAACATTTACTATAAAACTACAGTAATCAAGACAGTGTGGTATTGACAAGAAAACAGACAAATAGATCAATGGAATAGAGCAGAGAGTCCAGAAATAGATCCATTTAAGTATAGTCAACTCATCTTTGACAAAAGAGCAAAGACAGTACAATGGAAAAAACTATTCTTTGCAGCAAATATTACTGGAATAAAGCATACAAGCATATGGAAAATAATGGATCTGCGCAAAGGCCTTATACTCTTTGCAAAAATTAACTCTAAATAATAGATCTAAATGTAAAACGCAAAAGTATAAGACTCTCAGAAGATAACAACAGGTCATCTAGGTTTTCTCCTATGTTAGATACAATGACAAAAGCTATGATCCATGAAAGAATAATTGATAAGCTGGAATTCATTAAAATTAAAAACTCCCAGTCTGCAAAAGACATCATGAAGACAATAAAAAGACAAGCCACAGACTGCAAGAAAATATTTGCAAAAGGTGTATCTGATAAAAGACCTGTTCAAAATTTACAACGAAGTCTAAAACCTCAATGATAAGAAAATAAATAATCCAATATTTAAAATGGACAAAAGATCTCAGTAGACACATCACCAAAGAAGATATACAGACAGCAAATAGCATATGAAAAGATGCTGTACATAACGTCATTGGGGAATTGCAAATTAAAATAACAATGCGATACCAGTACATACCCATTAAAATTGCCAAAACCAGAACGATGGCAACACTAAATGCTGGTGAAAACGTGGAGCAACAAGAACTCTAATTTGCTCCAGGGAAGCAAAATGATATAGCTACTTTAAAAGACAGTTTGATGGTTTCTTACAAAACTAAACATACTCTTAATATATGATCCAGCAGTCGTGCTCCTTATGCTGTTCTATGCTTAGTTATTCAGTCATGACTGACTCTGCGACCCCATGGATTGTAGCCCGCCAGGCTCCTCTGTCCATGGGGATTCTCCAGGCAAGAATACTGGAGTGGGTTGCCATGCCCTCCTTGAGGGGATCTTCCCAACCCAGGGATCAAACCCAGGCCTCCTGCACTGTGGGCAGATTACTTACTATCTGAGCCACCAGGAAAGTCCAAGGATACTGGAGTGGATTACCATGCCCTCCTCCAGGGCTTCTTCCCAACCCAGGGATCAAACCCAGGTCTCCTGTACTGCAGGCAGATTCTTTACCATCTTAGCCACCAGGGAAGCCCTTCGTGCTCCTTGGTACTAGCCAAAGGAGTTGAAAACTTATTTTCACACGGAAAACCTACACACTGATGTTTATAACATCTTTATCCATAATCGCCAAAGCCTGGAAGCAGCAAAGATGCCCCTCAGTAGGTGAATGGGTAAATAAACTGGTACATCCAAACAATGGAATATTCAGTGCTAAAAAGAAATGAGCTATCAAACCATGAAAAGAACCTTAAATTCATATTACTAAGTGAAATAAGACCATGTAAAATGCTACTTACTATATAATTCAAATACATGACATTTTGGAAAACTATAAAATTGTAAAAGAATCAGTGTTTGGCAACGGTTCAAGGGGAGGGAAGGATATATAGGCAGAGCACAGAGGATTTTTAAGGCAGTGAAACTACTCTGTATGATATATGATACTATAATGGTGAGTACATGCCACTATTCATTTGACCAGACCCATAGATTATACAACATCAAGAGTGAAACCTCATCGAAACTTTGGAGTGTGGGAGGTAATGACATAGGCTCATCTACTGTACTAAATGTGCCCCTGTGTCTGGTGTGGGATGTTATACAGGAGGGAATAGACATGAAATATCTGTACGTTCTGCTTCATTTTTCTAGGAGCCTAAAGCCGCTCTGAAAAATAAAGTCTATCTATATCTTTTAAGATCTGGAATGAAATTTTATAAAAACATAAACTGTATATTGATCTTAAGATATTTTTGCAAGTTTTCATGCAGAAAGAGAAGCAGGATTTCTGTGGCCTAACGTGAATGTTGCTATTTCCTTCCTGAAGGTGGCGTTTGTGTGCTATCGTCAAAGAATGCTTCCCTCATTGTTAAGAAAAAAGAAAAAAAAAAACCTTACCAGACAGTAAAACAACTCATGAAACTATCATGAGTAATTCCAGCAGCAGAGCTGAAATGCAAGGCTACTCACTGCACCTCTGCGTCTCAGTGACAGGGTGAGCGTTTATAGATCAAGATTATAGACTTACCTGTGGACTCTGAGAGGCATAACTCAATTTACTGGTGCCTCAGAATTGAAACAATACTTGCCGAGCTATGCTCTGGGATTTGTTGCAGGCACCAGGAACTTGCGCTGTGGAAGGCCACAGATCTGGCTGACACAGTCCAATGGGAAGGGGAATTCTCCTACCTGCACAATTAACTGTGACCAATGTACTCTGAGCCAATGAACAGTTACACTGTGGGAACTATTTGAACTTGAGGGGGAAATGCCCTAATTAAAATGTTCTAAAACTGAGTTTCTGCACAAAGAGTCCTTCTTGAGCGTGTTAAACACAGACATTTTTGGACTTCAACTTCAGAAATACTAATGTCAAGAGCATCACTGGAGTCTGGAAGTTTTTATCTGAGAAGCTTTCTAGAGTGGAAAATCATTCAGCTCTATAAAGAAAACAAATTACTGACATAAGAAACAACATAAATGAAATCTCAACAATATTCTAAGCAAAAGAAGCCAGACACAAAAGAGTAAGCACTGTAGCATTGTGACAATATATATTATAGACGATTATACATTATATATACGTATATGAAGTTCTAGAATAAACACAACTTATCTGTGGTGATAAAAATGGGATTGATTGCTGGATAGGACAGAGGATTAAATGGTGGATTTGACTGCAATGGTGCATGAGGAAACTTCACAGCATGATAGTAACGGTCTATGTTTTTATTGGAGTGGTAGCTACATGAGGGTATACATTTGTCAAAACTCGTGTAACTGTACACGGTAAATAGTGTGCACTTTGGTATTGTAATGTCTGATAGTGGCTCAGTCATGTCGGAATCTTGGCAAACCTATTGACAGTAGCCCACCAGGCTCCTCTGTGCATGGAATTCTCCAGGCAAGAATACTGGAGTGGGTGGCCATTCCCATTTCAATTCAGTCCAGTCGCTCAGTCGTGTCTGACTCTTTGTGACACCATGGACTGCAGCATGTCAGACTTCCCTGTCTTTCACCAACTCCCAGACCTTACTAAAACTCATGTCAATCAAGTTGGCGATGCTATCCAACCATCTCATCCTCTGTCGTCCCCTTCTCCTCCTGCCTTCAATCTTTCCCAGCATCAGGGTCTTTTCAAATGAGTCAGTTCTTCACATCAGGTGGCCAACGTATTGGAGTTTCAGCTTCAGCATCAGTTCCTCCAATGAATATTCAGGACTGGTTTCCTTCAGGATTGATTGGTTGGATCTCCTTGCTGTCCAAGGGACTCTCAAGAGCCTTTTCTGACACCACAAAAGCATCAGTTCTTTGGTGCTCAGCTTTCTTTGTGGTTCAACTCACATCTATACATGACTACTGGAAAAACCATAGCTTTGACTAGACAGAACTTTGTCAGCAAAGTAATGTCTATGCTTTTTAATATGCTGTCTAGGTTGGTCATAGCTTTTCTTCCAAGGAGCAAGCATCTTTTAATTTCATGCCTGCAGTCACTACCTGCAGTGATTTTGGGGCCCAGGAAAAAAAAGTCTGTCACTATTTCTGTTGTTTCCCCATCTATTTGTCATGATGTGATGGGACTGGATGCCATGATCTTAGTTTGGTGGATGCTGAGTTTTAAGCCAATTTTTTCACTCTCCTCTTACACTTTCAACAAGAGGCTCTTCAGTTTCTCTTCACTTTGTGCCATAAGGGTGGTGTCATCTGCAAATCTGAGGTTATTGATATTTCCCCTTGCAATCTTGATTCCAGCTTGTGCTTCATCCAGTCCATCATTTCGCATGATGTACTCTGCATATAAGTTACATAAGCAGGGTGAAAATATACAGCCCTGATGTACATCCCAATTTGGAATGAGTTTGTTGTTCCATGTCCAGTTCTAACTGTTGCTTCTTGGCCTGCATATAGATTTCTCAGGAGGCAGGTAAGGTGGTCTGGTATTCCCATCTCTTGAAGAATTTTCCACAGCTTGTTGTGATCCACACAATCAAAGGCTTTGGTGTAGTCAATAAAGCAGAAGTAGATGTTTTTCTGGAACTCTCTTGCTTTTTCTTGATTCAATGGATGTTGGCAATTTGATCTCTGCTTCTTCTGCCTTTTCTTTTTTTTTCCCTAAATCCAGCTTGAACATCTGGAAGTTCATGGTTCACATACTGTTGAAACCTTGCTTGGAGGATTTTAAGCATTATTTTGCTAGTGTGTGAGATGAGTGCAATTGTGTGATAGTTTGAACATTTTTTGGCATTGCTTTTCTTTGGGATTGGAATGAAAACTGACCTTTTCCAGCCCTGTGGCCACTGCCGAGTTTTCCAAATTTGCTGTCATATTGAGTGGGGCACTTTTAACAGCATCATCTTTTAGGATTTGAAATAGCTCAACTGGAATTCCATCACTTCCACTAGCTTTATTCGTAGTGATGTTCCTAAGGCCCACTTGACTTTGGACTCTAGGATGTCTGGCTCTAGGTGAGTGATCACACCATTGTGGTTATTTGGGTCATGAAGATCTTTTTTGTATAGTTCTTCTGTGTATTCTTGCCACCTCTTCTTAATACCTTCTGCTTCTGTTAGGTCCATACCATTTCTGTCCTTTATTGTGCCCATCTTTGCATGAAATGTTCCTTTGGTATCTCTAATTTTCCTGAAGGGATCTCTGGTCTTTCCCATTCTATTGTTTTCCTCTATTTCTTTGCACTGATCTCTGAGGAAGGCTTTCTTATCTTTCCTTGCTATTCTTTGGAACTCTGCATTCAGAGTTCCTGAGGAAAGGATGGGTATATCTTTCCTTTTCTCCTTTGCTTTTGGCTTCTCTTCTTTTCTCAGCTCTTTGTAAGGCCTCCTCAGACAACCACTTCTCCTTTTTGCATTTCTTTTTCCTGGGGATGGTTTTGATCCCTGCCTCCTGTACAATGTCACAAACCTCTGCCCATAGTTCTTCAGGCACTCTATCAGATCTAATCCCTTGAATCTATTTGTCACTTCCACTGTATAATTATAAGGGATTTAATTTAGGTCATACCTGAATGGTCTAATCATTTTCCCTACTTTCTTCCATTTAAGTCTGAATTTTGCAATAAGGAGTTCACGATCTGAGCCAGTCAGCTCACAGTCTTGTTTTTGCTGACTGTATAGAGCTTCTCCATCTTTGGCTGCAAAGAATATAATCAGTCTGATTTCAGTACTGACCATCTGGTGATGGTCAAGTTGTCTCTTGTGTTGTTGGAAGAGGGTGTTTGCTATGACCAGTGCGTTCTCTTGGCAAAACTCTGTTAGCCTTTGCCCTGTTTCATTTTGTACTCCAAGGCCAAAGTTGCCTGTAACTCCAGCCATCTCTTGACTTCCTACTTTTGCACAGTCTCCTATGATGAAAAGGACATCTTTTTTTGGTGTTAGTTCTAGAAGATCTTGTAAGTCTCATAGAACCATTCAGCTTCAGCTTCTTCAGCATTAGTGGTTGGGGCATAGACTTGTGATTACTGTGGTATTGAATGATGTGCCTTGGAAATGAACAGAGATTATTCTGTCATTTTTGAGACTGCAGAATACTGGAGTGGGTAGCCATTCCCACTTAGTTGCATATAAATTACACCTTGATAAAGCTGACTTAATCAAATACCTCCTTTTTGGTGATTGAAATGTATGTCCAGGTTTGGGTACAAATGACCCTTCACTAATGGGGAATGATTAGCTCTTAAGTGAATTTGAGCCACATGGAACTTCTTTTTTTGGCATTTATATTTCCACTGAGAGAATTTCTGAGCCCTAGGACACTTTCAAGATCAAATTGTCTGCCTTCTGGGTATTCTATATGAGAAACAGAAGTTCCAAAAAGTTGAGAGACTTTTTCAATGCCACACAGTAAGATGTCAGCAGGTATCACATAAGAATTCTGTTCCTGGGAGCATTTTTCTTTTCTCTCAGTAGCGCACTGTATCCAAAGGAGTAAGAAAAGGAAGCAGTGAGTAGATTTTCCTCACTTTAATTTAGCTGTACTACTGTCTATAGGATAGAGCTACTCGGTTACCTGAGCCAATGAATCTGAGTCCTGAAAGACTGTTTTGGAATTTCCCTGGTAGTCCAGCGGTTAACAATCTGCCTTTCAATGCAGGGGACTCAGGCTTGATCTGTGGTGGGGGAACGAAGTTCTCACATACCTTGGAGCAACTAAGCCTGAGTGTCAGAACAAAGATCCCACGTTTCACAGCTAAGACCTGATGCAACCAAATAAATAAATATTAAAAAAAAATAAAGATTGATTTCAAGTTTGTTCACTGGCTCATTTAACTAATAAATGTCACATGGAGAAGGAAATTTGCCTCACGTTGACCCAGAAGGTAAGATGAGAACCAATATGAGAAGACATGGATGTTGTATTAAGATCAGTTCAGGGAAGAACTTTCCAATCAAGTGGAAAAAGAATTAATATTTAGTTGAGGACATTCTCTTTCCTGGCTTCCTTATTTGTAACATTTTATTTAATTCTTACGAAAACCTCTGGGTGGCAGGTGGAACAACATCCATGGGAAGGAAAGATATCCCCCTCCCAAGAGGTACAGCACTCAAGTGAAATAGTCATGTATTAGGAATTCTGGAGAAGTGATCCTTCATTGAGTACTGCAGAATCCCCAAGCTCTCTTCTAGTTCTAAGCTAAGTTAAGTCTGAACTGAATAATTTATGTTTATCAAATGATTATACCCATGGGTTTTAAAGGTTTAGATGTGCTAAATGATATCGGCCAACCTACAGAACTCTGATCTTTCAACTAGTCATCAGCACTGGGGACACAGGAGGTGCCCAATTTACGTTGACTGAAATGAAATGAGCTCCCTTGCTGAAGTAAAGACAGGTGAGTTGGGGGGGTCCCTTAACCTTGTGGCCCCCAGTCCCTGCAGGTGTTGCTCTAATTAGACCATGTGTGCTAAGTCTCTTTAGCTGTGTGACCTCTTTGGGATCCCATGGACTGTGTCCCACCAGGCTCCTCTGTCCATGGGATTCTCCAGGCAAGAATATGGGACTGGGTTTCCATGCCCTTCTCCAAGGATCTTCCCAAGCCAGGGATCAAATCTGCATCTCTTCCATCTCCTGCATTGGCAGATGGGTTCCTTATCACTAGTGTTACCTGGGAAGCCCTAATTATGCCATAGAAACCAGTGTAAAAAGCAAGAAAGACAAACTCCAGATTCCAGTCCAGATCATGAAAAGTTGCTGAAACTTCTTGACCCATCACCAGACAGTTTCCAACTAAGCTTTAACCGTAAGTTCTCAGGAAGGCCTTTTGCTGAATACTGTCCTAGAGGAATGCAGCAGAATGGGGCTATAACCCTTCCTTCAATGAGAAACAGGCATATGGCCAAGAGCCACTGTCGAGGATGGATAAACAGGAGCAGAAAAGGCAGCGAGCTCCTTGTGGTCTAGAAATTCTGCCTGGTTCACTTCCCTTCATTAAGAGAACATTTACTTGATTTGCTGCAAGACAATAACTGCATATCTGAGAAAGCAGCCTTGATTGGAAGACTCTTAAACAGGGGCCTCTCCAGAGAGACTGGTAAATTTCTCCCACTAAAAGCCCTGTCATGAAAAGGGAAGACATGGAGATCTTGGATTATTTGAGTATGAACTTGAAAGACTGGTACAAGGAATAAATGAGGTGAACTCAGGATTCCTTTTATTCTGTGAGTCATGGCTTTGTCAAAATTACCCACTTCCACATGGAAGACAAAGTTCCAGCTAGAGTACAGGCAACAAGATGGGAGCATAGGCTGTGCCAGACACAGAGTCCCCGCAGGCCAGACACACCCCCTTGGCCTCCGGATGCCTGCTCCTCACACTGCAACTCTGTCCTCTGTCTCTCATCTTGTCCTGAATTCTTGTTCTCTGAGCCCATAAACTACTCGAGGGCCCAGCCTCCCTGTCTGTAAGCGTGCTTCTAGCACAGAGTCTAGCAGAGAGAGGCAGAAGGCACTGGATAAGCTGTGATGAACGAGTCAAATTTTCATAATCCCTCTCCTGGATCTCAAAACATTTCTGTGTGCCAGACTCCATGTCAAATACTTCACAGATGTTGCCTCATTTAGTCCTTAAAAAATCCTACGAAGGAGGTACTATCATCGTCATCATTGTTTTACACATCACTATTTTCATAAGAGGGCTTTCCAGATGGTGCTAGTGGTAAAGAATCTACCTGCCAGGGCAGGAGATCTAAGAGACATGGGTTCAGTCCTTGAGTTGGGAAGATCCCCTGGAGAAGGGCGTGAAAATTCCATGGACAGGAAATCCTGGTGGGCTACAATCCATAGGGTCGCAGAGTCAGACACGACTGAAGTGACTTCGCACGCATGCATTTGCATAAGAAGAAACAGACCACGACTTGAAACCATCAGCGATATTGCAGATTGGTTTCAGGTCTGTCGATGTTGTGGGTCCAAGGGCAGGCAGTGTGGGAAAATCTGTGGATTGTTCATTACAAATCAGAGTCAACGTCCCAGCTTACACAACAGCAGTTTCTTAGCAAACTGGGCAATACTTAGAGTTGACATTTCTTAACACAGAGGAAAAAAGTCAACAAGCAGCAATGACTTTTTGTCTCTCCTTTTCCCTTGATCTCCTCCCTTGACCTTCCCTTGATCAGCCTTCCAGTGTTGACAGGGCTGTTTAGACGAAAGCCTCCAAATTTAAGTAAATTCATAACTTACAACAGTTGATGTTTTGAAGGAGTTTAGCCACCTAGAGCTTGCCTACTGCAAAAGATGTTTCCCTTCTAATTTGATAAGGTGTAAAGGCTTTTAGGACTTTATATATTCATCCTACGACTCAGTTTATTTAAAAAAAAAAGATCATTTACTGAGAGTTCACCGCATGGGACAATGTGCTAAGCCCCTTGAATACATTATCGCATTTAATTCTTAGGACAACAAACCCTCCTACTGCTTTAAATGGTTTTCTTTTAGCTTTGATGTAACATATTGGTTTGTGGGTATAGGTGACTAAGTATTGATGACAGCTGAAGGCTGTGTATCATCTACAGGGAAAGAGAAATAACTACAAACGCTTTGCCAGATGATTTTTTACAGAAACAAGGCAGAAAGATCTGTCTCCTTGACAATGTGCCGTGTCTGTCTTGGTCACCCTGCCATGTCTGTCTTGATCAACTTACCTTGTCTGTCTTGGTCAACCCCAAAAGAACCAAGACAGTCACAGGATGTCAGAGTCCTGTGATGCCATGTCTGTGGATTCTTCTTGGTTCTCTGAGCTAGCAAAACCTTTACCCCACACAGTGCATAAGCCAAGAGGGCAAGGAATCATCTGTTTTATGGCAGAACCAAAAAATAAAACCAGTCTGGGTTTTAATTTCATCTTTTAAAAAAATAGTCACTGATCTCTTCTCCATCAGGCAGGGCATCACTAAACTAAAGCCTACTTCAGCTTGAATTAGAAAAAGGTGCCCCCTATGGGCACACCTGGTGACTTTGGTGCAGTCCTAGGAGAACCAATGGCAGCTTTGTGCCCCTATCTCCAGGAGCTCTCAGCTCTGTGCCAGGTTCCAAGGCACCCCGATAAGGACATTCACCCCCACAACAGGTGCCCCAGAACAACTGCATAGCACTGTGTGGCAGCCACCATCAGGAGCAATAGAGATGCCCCACGTGACAGTCAATGGACCCCCCAGCCCACTCACAGATGGGTTTTATCATCCTGACCATGTTTGAGAGAATTTGAATTGCTTGTCAACCTTAAAAATTAGGAAATTTCACACAAAATCAAGATTTCAAGCTTCTCTTAAAAAATTAGGAGATCTGGGAACACTAGGTCTGCATTCCAGCAAAAGAGATTGAGATTTGATGTAACGTATTGGTTTGTGGGTAGGTTTCTAGGTATTGATGAGCTAAGAAATGCTGCCTGCTTTATGGATTTATTTTACCTTTTTTAGTTAACACCGTATCTTGAGTTCTCTTCCACATTAGCACATAAAGATCTACTATCTTTTTATGTTAACTTATTATTTGTGTTAAGTTATGAAAAGATAATACTTGTAACAGGTAAACAAACATTCCAAAGATATAAAAGGATTGAACACACTATCCCCCAGCCACCCAGGGCTGCTTCCTAAAAGGCAGCCACTGCTACAGTTGTGTCTCCTTTCAGAGAATGGGTACATGCACACAAATAAATACATACGCCATCCTTTTAAGACACCACAAACTTCAAGATGCACCATTATTTTGTGTTCACTAAATAAGAAAAAAAAAATCCTAAAATAAATCATGACACCATGCCTTAATGACGGTCCCACTCAATCCATAAATCAGTCAAGTCAACCCCTTAGTACTCTGGGATTTGTTTCACCTGTTCCAAAGGACTGGACATTTCTCCCTGCCCTTCTGTTGCATTGCATGAAGTGTGGCAGGCAATCCTTTTAGCATAGCTGGGTAAAAAATAATGTAACACAGCTTTATTTATGTATCAATATGTATAATTAAAGGCTATTCTCCCAACTTACTTTGGTGTAAAAAATGAGGTAGGAATCTAACTTAATTTTTCTCCAGTTGCTATGAGTTTACTACAGTTCTTACCATTTCCTATTGCCTGACCTTGGACAGCTTCACTCATGTGGCTTGTTTGACCCCTGTCAACATTGGCACTCTCAACCTGGAGTCTTAAGGCAAATGGCTGGACAGTGCAATGAACAGCCTCATTGGCAGCCCATTTACTGTCAGGAGTGGGGTGGCTTCAGCATAGGCAGCAAAGCCCATGAATAAGAACTATGTGGCTTGGACTTCCCTGGTGGTCCAGTGGCTAAGACTCCACGCTCCCAATGTAGGAGACCCAGTGTTCTATCCCTGATCAGCGAACTAGATCCCACATGCCACAACTAAGAGTTTACATGCTGCAACTGAAGATCCTGCTTGCCACAACTAAATAAATTTATATATAAAAAAGAACTATTTGGCTCTTCAACTAGGAAGAGCCTTTTAGGAGCCTGCCCCCTAGTTGAAGTGCTTGGAATTGTCTGACCTGGGACTTCTGACCCCTTACTTGAGTCTCCTCCCGTTTTCTTGCAGGTTGATGTGTTTAGGTCACTGGTAGAGGATGTGAGGAAAGAAAGTAAGATTTACATCAATGCAAGACAGCCCCTGGTGGCTCAGTGGTAAAAGAATCTGCTTGCCAATTCAAGAGACCCAAGAGACATGGGTTCAATCCCTGAATCGGGAAGCTCTCCTAGAGAAGGAAATGGCAACCCACTCCAGTATTCTTGCCTGGGAAATCCCATGGACAGAGGTGCCTGGCAGGCTACAGTCCATGGGGTCACAAAGGGTCAGATATAACTTAGCGACAACAAGACAACCTAATGTAAAACAAAGCTATAATTGGAGCCTGGGAACAGGTTTCTACGTTTACATAAAACATGTAATAGCTTTGGCACAGATTGGTATGGTTGTTTTAAGACAGATGTATCTGTGACCTTAACTATACTTTGCATTTGAAAGATGTTTCTCAGACCAATTTTTAAGGCATGAGTTCTAGTCCTTAAAGGCTTTCCAGGTGGTGCTAGTGGTAAAGAATATCCCTGCAGTGCTGGAGACACAGGAGTCGGGGGTTCAGTCCCTGGGTTGGGAAGATTCTCCTGGAGGAAGGCATGGCAACCCACTCCAGTATTCTTGCCTGGAGGATCCCATGGACAGAGGAGCCTGGCGGGCTACAGTCCACAGGATTGCAAAGAGTCAGACACGACTGAGTGACTAAGCACGTACATACAATACCCCTCCTCTAAGAATCAGCATGAGTCCTATGAATTTAGAAATCTGCAGCCTGCTTTTTTTCTGTGTGCATCATTACCTGCAAAAAGATCCCAGAGTGATAACTTAATAGGAAACAGGTGTTCCTTCAGGTCTGATGCGAATGGTAGGACTGTCTCCATAGAGGTGATGAGACAGAAGGTCTCCTGTAATGATAGCCTGACTTGAGGCTTGCTTTCAGGGGAAATAGGAACGGACTGGGTTTGAGAGGGGTTGGGGAGTGGGGAAATCAGTTCCAAGCAATTCTGTCACCAGGCCTACATGAGGTAGGAGGCCAGCATTTGCAGTCACAAGGTGCAATTTTTATAGCCTTGTTTCTGACTGTGACCACATTGAGGGTTTTCCTGGTGGTTCAAGCAGAAGATATCTACGGCATCAGTCCTCACCTGCATTTCCCCCACCAAATATTGCTTCAATTTTTAAGGAACCATTTTACACTACCATGAAAAAAATGCCCACAAGAAAATAAAATAAACTCTTGGGAACAAAACCTGAGATAAAGGATTCTGCTGAGAGAGGTAAAAAGAAAGTACAACTGCTCAGAAATCTCAGTTAAAAACACTGTAACAGAGAGAACATTTTTTCACAGCAGCCTCCTTATAAATGGTGATTGGGTTCCCAGATGATCCCACAAAGGACTACTTAGCTCACAATGTTCCTATAAAGTTAATCATGTTGCCTTAGCCTTGTGTAATATTTTCATATCATTTGCTTTTTTTTTAACTGTATACTTTCATTTTCTACCATATAAACTCACTAGAGGAAACTTTAAAAGTAGAGAAAAGTATAAAAAGTAAGGAAAAAAAATAAAAACTCACAAAGTCTACCACTCAGAGATAACCATCTGAATACATTTTATTCCAGTCATCTACAAAGTTTTAGCAAATTCATTAAGATAGAATTGACATACAATAAGCAGCAATGTTTAAGGTATAATTTGATAAATTTAAAACACGCATATGGAAAAAAGAAAAACCCATGCATATGGCATAATGAACATATGTTCATTATGAATATATGTTAACATATATTCATAATGAATATATGTTCAATATAATGAGCATATCCATCATGTACCCACCCCCCAAAAAAGATCTCATGCCCCTTTATAATTCTCTCCTCTGCCCCCAACAGCCAGGCAAACATCAATCTGCTTTTTGCCACTATGGATTAGATTTTATTTTCTGTAATTTTATATAAATGGTTTCATATGTGCAAGCTAAGTTGCTTCAGTCTTGTCTGACTCCATGTGACCCTATGGACTGCAGCCCTCCAGGATCCTCCGTCCGTGGAATTCTCCAGGCAAGATTACTACAGTGGGTTTCCATGCCCTCCTCCAGGGGATCTTCCAGATCCAGGGATCAAACCCATGTCTCTTTTGTCTTTTGCATTGGCAGGCGGGTTCTTTACCACTAGCGCCACCTGGGAAGCCTGTTAATGGGTTCATATAGTATGTATTCCTTTCTGTCTGGCTTTTTCAATCAGCATAATTATTTTGAGATTCATACTCATTAGCTTGTACTAATAGTCTGCATTGGTAGTTTGTTTTTTATTGCTGGATAGTCTTTGGTTGGAGGCTTATACAACAATTTGCTTGTCTGTTCATCTATTGATAGATCTGGGGTCTGTGATTTCTTTTTCCAGTATCAATAACCAGTTACCAGCCTTCTGATATCAACCAATTGCCTGACAATTCAATTCAGTTATGACACTAACTCCCCAGAGTTTGCACAGACCCCACTGGGTTAGGACTCAGTCCCTTGAGACTGTCCCCACTTCAGACAGCAGCCACAGTGAAGTCCCAAGGCAACCCACACTTCTGCCGGACTGACTACAAATTCAGAACTTTCCACAATCCCTTCCTCGGTCTCCATAATTTACTAGCATGACTCACAGAACACAGGAAAGCAGATTACCTATGGTCATCAGTTTATTACAAAAGATACAATTCAAAAAGTCAAATGGTAGAGATGCACAGGGCATGGAATTGGGGGAAGGGGTGAAGATCTTCCATTCCCTCCCCAGGCATGTCACCTTCTCAGGACATCCATGCATTCACCAACCAAGCAGCTCTCCCAACTCCATTTTTTGATTTTAATGGAGGTTTCATTTTGTAGGCATGAGTGATTAAGTTATTAAGTAAGTAAGTAAGTAAGTGTTAGTCGCACAGTTGTGTCCTACCCTTTGTGATCCCATTCACTATGGCCTCTGTCCATGGGATTCTCCAGGTAAGAATACTGAAGTGGGTTGCCATTTCCTTCTCCAGGGGATCTTCCCAACCCAGGTATCGAACCTGGGTCTCCCGCATTGCAGGCAGATTCTTTACCATATGAGCCACCAGGAAAGCCCCACTGGCAATTGAGCACAGCCCTTAATCCCATCCCTTGCTGGAGTGGGGCTAATCCTCTAATCATGAGCTTGGACTTTCCAGTGACCAGCTCTTATCCTAAAGCCATCTGGGGGCTCCACCAGGAGATACCCAGTAGCAAAAATTCAAATATAGTCTAAAATATTTGTTATAGATTAAAAATACACTCCTATCACTCAGGGAATTCCAAGAATTTTAGGAGCTCTGTGCCAGGAACCAGAGACAGAGACAAAATACATATTTTTTAAAAATTATATCACAAGGTTGTTTCCTACTTGGGGTTATTATAAATAAAACTATTAATTTTCATTACAAATCTTTGTAGAGACATATGCTTTTATTTCTATTGAGAATACACCTAGGAGTGGAATGGCTGATCTTATGGTGAAAAGTGAAAGTCATTCAGTTGTGTCTGACTCTTTGTGACCCCATGGACTATACAGTAAATGCAAATCTCCAGGCAAGAATGCTGGAGTGGGTTGCTGTTCCCTTCTCCAAGAGATCTTCTCAACCCAGGGATCGAACCCAGGTCTCCTGCATTGCAGGTGGATTCTTTTTTTTTTTTTTTTTTCCATTTATTTTTATTAGTTGGAGGCTAATTACTTTACAGCATTACAGTGGTTTTTGTCATACATTGAATTAGCCATGGATTTACATGTATTCCCCATCCCGGTCCCCCCTCCCACCTCCCTCTCCACCCCATCCCTCTGGGTCCTCCCAGTGCACCAGGCCTGAGCACTTGTCTCATGCATCCAACCTGGGCTGGTCATCTGTTTCACCCTAGATATACATGTTTCGATGCTGTTCTCTTGAAACATTCCACCCCCGGGTTCTCCCATAGAGTCCACAAGTCTGTTCTATACATCTGAGTCTCTTTTTCTTTTTTTGCATATAGGGTTATCGTTACCATCTTTCTAAATTCCATATATATGTGTTAGTATACTGTAATGGTCTTTATCTTTCTGGCTTACTTCGCTCTGTATAATGGGCTCCAGATTCACCCATCTCATTAGAACTGATTCAAATGAATTCTTTTTAACGGCTGAGTAATATTCCATGGTGTATATGTACCACAGCTTCCTCATCCATTCATCTGCTGATGGGCATCTAGGTTGCTTCCATGTCCTTGACCAGCTGAGTCACCAGGGAAACCCAAATCTTATGGTATCTGTATACTTAACTTTTTAAATTACAGGTTTGTTTTCCGAAGTTGTTGTAACGTTTTACCTTTCCACCAGTAGCATATGGCAGTTTCAACTGCTCTAAATTCTCACCAGATTTTGTTATGATCAGTGTTTCAAATTTTAGATAACCTAATAGATATGCAGGCCTAGCTTCTTGTGGTTTAATTTTCAATTTTGTAACAAGTAGTGATAAAGAGCATTTTCTATGTGCTTATTTTGCAGGTGAATATTTTCTTTGGTGAAGGTGAAATGTCCATTGGAAGATTTTGCCCACTTTTTAATTGGGTTGTTTTCTTATGATTGAGTTTTGAGGTTTTGGGTTTTTTTTTTTTTTTAATATATTCTAGGTGCAAGCCTGTTATCAGATATGTGATTTGCAAGTATTTTCTACCAGGCCATGGCTTGTTTTTCATTCTCTTATTTCAGAGAACAGAAGTTCTTAATTCTGGCAAAGCTCAATTTACCAATATGAATCATGCCACCTATTCAATAATATATTTCTGTGAAGTTTTGACCTAACCCCAAGTCTGAAGATTTGCTTCTATGTTTTCTCTAGAAGTGTTCTAGTTTTAATTTTTACATGTAGGCACAATGACCTATTTTGAGTTAATTTTTTCATCAGATGTGGCTTATAGATCTAAGCTGTGGTTTTTATTATTGTTTGTTTGTCTATAGATGTCTAAATGTCTCAGCATAATATGTTGAAACAACTTTCCTTTTGCTCCTATATTGCCTTTGCCCTTCTATGAAAAATCAGTTCACTATTTCGAGTTTGTTTCTGTAGTTTATTGCACTGAAACATGTGTCTGTCTTTACTGTGTTGTCTTAATAACTGTAGCTTTACAAATATTGATATCAATTAATGAGAGTTCTGCATGTTTTTTCTTTCTCAAAGTTGCTTTGGCTCTTCTGGTTTCCTTGCATTTCCATAGGAATTTTAAGATCAGTTTGTCAATTTCTATAAAGAAATTGATAGGCATTTTGTTAAATTTGTAGATTAATTTGGGGAATATTGTCATGTTAACACTATTAAGCCTTCCAACCCATGAACATGGTATATATCTTCATTTATTTAGATCTTCTCTAATTTCTTTCAAACATGTTTTATGGTTTTCAGTGTATAAATCTAGCATTTTCATTATTAAATTTATTCCTAAGTATTTTTGATGCTATTATATTGAAAAGAGTATACAAATACAATTGGTAGTGTGTATTGATCCTTATTTTTCATTTTTATTTTCATAGAGTCTATTCATCTTATATCCTGAAACCTCACTGAAGTTGTTCATTAGTTCTAATAAAATTTTCTATATGGATTCCTGGGAATTTCCTATATACAAGATCTTGTCATCTGAGAATAAAAGTTGTTTTACTTCTCCCTTCAAATCCGAATGCTTTTTATTTTATTTTCCTGCCTAATCTCTCTGGCTAAACCCTCTGGTACAATGCTGAATAAAAGTAACAAGAGCAGAGAGCCTTGTCTTGTTCCTGACTTTAGGGAGAAGCACTCAGTCTTTCACCTTTAAGTATGATATTGACTGTGGGTTTTTCATAGATGTCCTTTATCAAGTTGAAGAAGTTCCCTATTTTGCTGAGTATTTGTTAATTAGGAAAGGATGTTAGAAAAGCAATTGAAGATTAGAATTTTGAAGATTAGACCAAGAAAATATTTTGTAAATATGGACAAGCTGATTCTAAAACTTAGAAAGTGAAAGTTGCTTAGTCATGTCCGACTCTTTGCAACCCCATGGACTATACAGTCCATAGAATTCTCCAGGCCAGAATACTGGAGTGGGTAGCCTTTCCCTTCTCTAGGGGATCTTCCCAACCCAGGGACTGAACCCAGGTCTCCTGCATTGCAGGTGGATTCTTTACCAACTGAGTCACAGGGAACCCAAAACTTAGAAGATAAAGTAAATAAAGCAAAGAATAAGATACAATATATAAGAAACACTAGACTGTGAGCTTTTCAGTATCTCCCCAATCCTCCTAACTCTATAAGATAGTAAGTATTATCTTCATTTCATACATATGGCTATGGGGCCATATAGAAGCAATGTAATTTGACACTGATAGTAAGTGGTAAAGGTACTTAAAAGAGTCTGACATATAGGAAGTCCTTAATTCATGTTCATTCACCCAGGAACACATTACCTCTCTGCCCAGAAGTAGAAATGAAAGCTTCTCAAGAGGTGAGGACAACTTTTTTTTTCGTCAGAGAGAAGAGATCTTTTGAAAGACGGTATACAGACAATGATACTAATGGATAACAAACTCTTCTTCTACCTTAAAGTCTCCTGTACTGACTTTTCTGGAGCATTATCTTTGTCATGTGATAGCCCTCTCACTGGTATCTTGTATCTCCAGTGGAAATGGGATAGTTGAAACAAGAGATTTCTTATTGTATTGAAATTCCATTGATAAACGTCATTTTTTGCAGTCCCTTAAATTGTCCCATATTTAGGGGGAGAGAGACAGAGATAGAATGAATGAGCTATTGTCTTTTGAGTCAAAGCCTCCCTTCTACACTCTGCTCTGCATTCTGCTGTGTCCTCTTGCTCGGTGTTACTGTACCGCAGGGAGTGTTGGAAGAAGACTGCAATGCTGGGGGAGGCAAGGCTTTTCTCATTCCTGTTTGCTTCTTGTTGGGTTTCTATGGGCTTCCTGGTCCTGTCGGCAGCACCCTAGCAACACTTCTTTGCTCCATCAGCACCAGCAGAGCAGTACTCTCTCCTTAGAAGTCCCCTCCTCTAAGTCTCTAAGTTCCAGTCGTTCCAAAGTCTTCCTTTGCTCCACAGCCCTCAGGATGGTAGCTGCTTCATGCAGCTGCTCTCTGATACTGTTGTCCGTTTGCCTTTTCAATCTTCAAGCTTAGTGACTTATTAAATCATCTCCATTAAAAAAAAAAAAATTGGTGTGGCTTCCTAACTGGATTCTGAGTAACTCAGAAAGGACAAGAGGAGGCAGAACTAAAAGGTTATTAAAAACCCTTTAACAATAAATCTCCATGTCCCATAGATGGGGTCCACTGAGTGGAGTAAAGAGCTAGGGTCCATAAATTACAAGGTTTCATAGGGTCTTAATGAGTTACTTTATTAAAAAAAAAAAAAAAAAACAATGCCTAGCACAAGAAAAGTGATATGAAATTCGTAGCTATTGTTATGATCTGGGTATCATAGACTAAGCGGGGGAGAGATGATATGTATGGAGGAATTATTTTCGGTCAGAAAAACTATGCTTTTTTAAAGATATTTTAAGTTGGAAAAAACACAAATTACTAAAAAAAAAACAAATGGCTTAAAAGGGAGGAGGTTTATTATCTAAAAACCAACAAGTTCAGGGTGAGACAGGGTCAACAGTTTTAAGATGTCATCAAGGATTCAACTCATTTTCATATTTCTTTTCTGCTGTTCTCAGCAGAATGTCTTTTTCCTGGAGCTTGTCCGCTCCTGCCTTTAAGATGGCTAAAGCAACTCTCAATATCATAGCTTCCAGACAACATTAAGAAAGGCATTAGGAAGAGCTTTTATTTCTCCATTTAAGATAAAGGATAATCTTCTCCGTATGCCTCCCCTCCCCCATCTTACTTCTTCATTCTCATTGCATATATTTGTTTCACATGCCAATGCCTAAACCAGTCACTGACAAGGAGAATGGAACTCTCAAGGTCAGTTAGACCAATGATGACTCATAGCTGGTGAACAGTGATAGAGCCCACTTCCCCTGGAGCATCTGGCTGAGCAGGAGTTCTGTCCAGAGTCAGGGTTCAGGTGGGAAGGAGAGAGAGAGAAATGACTGATTCGTAGGCTGTCAAGAGTGACTGCTACAACTAGCATTCCCAATACCCTGCAAATTACACAGCTCTCAGCCTATGCAGCCATAAAATCCAAAGATGTTTGCTTCTTGGAAGAAAAGCTATGCTAAACCTAGACAGCATATTAAAAAGCAGAGACATAATCTTGCCGACAAAGGTCTGTCTAGTCAAAGCTATGGTTTTTCCAGTACTCATGTATGGATGTGAGAGTTGGACCATAAAGAAAGCTGAGCACCAAAGAATTGATGCTTTTGAACTGTGGTGTTGGAGAAGACTCTTGAGAGTCCTTACACTGCAAGGAGATCCAACCAGTCCATTCTGAAGGAAATCAGTCCTGATTATTCATTGGAAGGACTGATGCTGAAGGTGAAACCCAAATACTTTGGCCACCTGATGTGAATAACTGACTCATTGGAAAAGACCCTGATGCTGGGAAAGATTGAAGGCTGGAGGAGAAAGGGATGACAAAGGATGAGATGGTTGGATGGCATCACTGACTCTATGGACATGAGTTTGAGTAAGCTCTGGGAGCTGGCGGTGGTCAGGGAAGCCTAGAGTGCTGCAGTCCATGGGGTTGCAAAGAGTCAGACAGGACTGAGTGACTGAACTGAGTGAGTCTACGCATAAAATTGGTCCTGTATCCATGCTGGCCACACTAGCCGTTAGGAAAAGGTGGAAGGGGTTGGGGGGAGGAAGATGCACTTTTCCTCACCTCGTCAAGGATATGGGAACAAAGATAGACTGTATTCTTCTAGACCCTAAACACACACACATAGAATCTGGGGAGTGTTTGTCAGTTAGGAGGAGTGTCAGGAATGGAAAACAGTGAGGAGAGGAAGGGGGAGGCTAGTGCTGAAAAAATTGGCATGTCAACAAAGGATGGAGGAGAGAACATTAGCAAGAAAGAAAAAGGATGGGAGCTGGAGAGCCCCCAAGCACAGAAGCTGGGGAAATGAAGGGGCAAATTCAGGAAGGAATGTTATTTAAACTGTGCGCACATCTGAGGAGCAGAAAAACCAAAGGAGCCGCACAAAAGCCTGAATAAGAGAGGGGAGCCTGGGAGCGGGAGTTAAGAGGAAGGCTCTTTCCGAGCAAGTGTAAAATGGTGTTGTCGTTTCAACAGCAATGACCCAGCAACCAATTCTATTTTTTTCTTAACTGGAAATCTCTGCTGTCCTGAAAATTACATGACTATAAAGCTACTTCTTCTGTGAGGCAGGAAGAAAGTGTGGAAAGGCATCCAATCTAACGGGCTGGGAGCTGGGACAACGTGGCAGCCTCTGGCCAAAGAAACACGGACACCCACGTGAACAGCGCCTGATGGGGAGAAGCGGGGAGCTCTGTTTACTTTTTCATGCCCAGACCTTCAGGGGGCCCTTTGGACAGTGTTTTTGGAGCTCAGACCTCATTCTTGGTATCCCACGGCGCTAAGGCTAAGGGCAGGAGGTTTTAAAATACTTGAAATCTCTTTCTCTCTCTCTTTTTTGGAATATAGTTGCTTTACAATGCTGTGTTAGTTTCTTATAGTACAGCAAAGTGAATCAGCTATAATTAGTGAGTCGAGTCTGCTCAGTGTCCCACTCTTTGCAACCCCATGGACTATAGCCCACCAAGCTCCTCTGTCCATGGAATTCTCTAGGCAAGAATACTGGAGTGGGTAGCCATTCTCTTCTCCAGGGGATCTCCCCCACCCAGGGATCAAACCTGGGTCTCCTGCACTGCATGCAGATTCCTCACCATTTGCTATATATATACATACCCATATATTCCCTCTTTTTTTGGATTGCCTTCCCATTTAGATCATCACAGATCATTAAGTAGAATTCCCTGTGCTATACAGTAGGTTCTCATTAGTTATCTATGACCCCAAGTGACTGACTGCCTTCTCTGATGAACACTTAATCACTGAGCCCAGAGATGGCAAACTCAACCCTTCTGAGGACTGATGTTGTAATAATAAAAAGGATTCCCTGGAATTATTCTTGGAGATAACACAGTGTTTGTTTAGAACACTTTAATAAGACTCTTAAGGTGGGAAGTATGGTTCTAAAGCCATGCGCAACTCATAGATGATGCTCTACAAGCTTTTGTGCGAGGGATGAAGAGCAATTTTTGTCCCTTCTGACAGTAGTAAAATAGTTGGAATCCCCTGTGTGCCAAATAGAAGTTACTCATATGTCTCTTCATTTTCCCAATAAATTTTAGGCTTTTTTCTTTTTCTGTCCTTCTAGATATCTAGCCATCTGTCCCCAGGAGATGTTTTGGGTCATGAACATCCAGAGTCATGAACAAGAACTCTGTGGTCAATCATATAATGTAGAAGGAGATGGTGAAAAGTTACACTCTGCCAATGTAGCCTTCCTCCCATCCTCAAATGTTTACTATAAATCTACTGAGATTATCAAAACACTTGGCATGAATAGATATTTTCCTGAAAACTGGAGTAGAGGCTGAATCTTGCTCCTGAGTAGGAGGAGGGGTGAAGCAGTCTGGATGTGAGCATCTGAGAGTCAGAGAGACACCACTACTGATGTCTAGGGTCACTTGGGCAAAAACGCTGTCTCAGTGTCTGAACTAGGTGGATCTGGGCAACTATCAATGAATCAATCAATCAATCAATAAACCAAACAGTGGGAGTGTACTCCATTTTTGCTTCCTGCTGGACATGTATGGCTGCGGATGTGACAGATACAAACAAGGAATTGATAATCTAACATCCGCACCAAACTTGAGCCCCAAAGGGATGAAAATGTACACTCACGACCATGGTTACAACAGAGATGAGAGAAGAGGGAGGCAATGGAATCAGAAGTGGGGAGAGTTTTATGCAGGAAGATGGCTTGAAATCAGAGAGGAATCTAGCCAGAGAGGAAGATGGGAAGGGCAGCATACCAGGCAAGGGACCAGTCGCGGCAATGACGAGGAGGCATGAATGAGCGTGCCAGACTTGGGCACTCGGTCCTGGAGCATGAAACTGGCAACCTCTTAAGCTGATGTCAAAGGAAGAGAGAGGGACCATCAGAGCCAACAGTCTCCATAACTCAGACAAGGAGGACCCCGCCGTGGCCAGTGAGGTCACACTAGACAGGGGCGTTCTCAGAGCAGGGGTGTTGAGAGGAGGTCCTTTCCGTGACTCTGGACACCGGCTACTCCAGACGCCAAAGTGACACTTCAGAAAGCAGGGGTACGTTTCTTCATAAAAATGTGATTTTACCTTAATGCAAAAGTCAGAAAACTTCAGTCTGGACCAAAAGGAGAATTTCTCACAGAGATCTCTGGTTTCCCCTCGAGGCTCCTGGGGACACCCGCCCTGCATCCAGTCTGCAGCCCGTGGATTCGGCCTCTGCCTGGGGACTAGGAAATTACCCATTCCAGTCTCACAGGAGGAATTAAGCTTGGAACAATACAGTATTTTACAATCCAGTACAAGCTGCATTTATCCAAGGCTTTTCATGCATGGCATCTTAAAGCTCTTTATGAACTTTTTTTTTTTTAAGGGGGGAGGAGAAAGAAAAAAGAATTTAAAAGAGAAAACCTTCTAAAGTCCCAAACCCCCACTGAACTAAATGAGCCATTGAGAGTGAATAGGACTTAACAGTGGCCTTCAGAATGGGAACAGAAGTCCCACTCGGATGGAACAAGAACAACAGAATCAAAGGAAATCACAGCTCACAGAGGGCTGCACGGGGCCTGAAATGTACCCGTCACCCCGGGCGCTGACGGGCAGTGCCGTCTGCCCCAGCACAGTGAGCTTTGGATGGGGGTCAGGAGACAGGGTACGGCTCCCATGAAAATGCAGACAGGACCAGAAGGCCACCTCTTGGCCCTGAAGATGGCCAGGGCCAGCCTCAATATTTGCTATACTCATCCAAGCAACACTCTCCCCAGCAGCCGCTGCACAGGAAGTGGTTCTGCCCTGTGCCTTTGGACTCCATCCTAATCATAGCTTCCCTTCCCAAGCTCCCAGGGCCCTCACGCTGGGTGGCTGCACAGCCCTGGACACGTCTGACCTTCTGGGAAGCCCCTTATGCTTTGAGCATCCTCCCCATATCTCTTGCTCTCTCTCTCTCTCTCTCTCTCTCTGTTCCTCCAACTCCCCCAGCTCTTCCCCTGGGTCCTGGTTCTTGCACGGCCAGCGCTCTGCTTGTCACAATCTAATCAATTCATTCCTTTAGGCGTGTTGTGAGATGTTAATCACTTCTAACACTTATGAAGTGTCAAATAATGATACTCATCTTGGAAAATATATTCATGTCTTAAAGAGATCTCCAGTGTTGTAACCAGAGAGAAGAGACCTGGATTTCCATGGAGATGGGTGTTGCTGACTAGAGATGCCCAGGGTTGCCTTGGTGCACTACAGGCACCAAAGGAGTTTATTAGTGAACATGGGAAATGTAAGTAACTCGTCTTGGGAGGTTGACAGAGTAAAACCATTGGCCTCCAGAGTCAGTTTCTAGGCAACTCAGTTACTGTAAATTGAAAACTCTAGGTTATGAGAGTGTTTGGTTTTCTTCCCTGCTGAGTGGGAAAGAAGTTCCAGAACAAGATGAGGTCAGCGCTTTTAAAAAAAGAAATGACTTTGGAGGGATAAAGTTTGAGTGTATAGATTCTGGCTGCACTATGCCATCCACCTTCCAGGGACTGTGAGGAATAACAAGATATCTCTAAGCCCCAGAGTATGGGCTTTGGCACATAGTAGGTATTCAGTAATTACTGACTCCAATGGTCTCCTTTCTGGCCCCAGCCCCTTCCCTCCTGACCACTTGTATCCTGTACTCCCATCCTGTGCTGGTCCAGTTTTCTTTAAGTTGTACCAATAGCTCCTGGGGGTCATTTTCCTGAGCCCCGGGGAATGGCTAGTGTGAGTGGCAATGTGGCCAGGGGGACAGGCTTGTCCTGACTCACATATGACCTTGGATAAGTCATTTCACTTCTCTGCTCCTTGGTCTCATCATCTATAAAATGAGCTCATTGAATGAAATGATATCTAAGGTCCTCCATGGTTCTAATATGCCAAGTTTGGGGAGAAATGACTTGATAATACCATTAAATATATTCAACCCCTCTGGATTATGATTTCTGGTTTTTTAACTCCCCAAGCCCTTCCATTTTAAACACAGGTATTGTTTCCTCAACCCTACAAGTTCTAAGACACAGATACTGAGATTTGGATATGAAAGCCAAGAGCATTGCAGGCCATGCGATGCACTGCCAAATTCCTGTGTGGTTTGCTGAAATGTATGTCCCTGGTAACGCCACACAGCTAAGGTCATAGTAACAAGACAGTGGAGACTATTTGTCCTGCTAGGCTGCATTGTCTGAAACTTACTATGATCAGGAGGGTTCAGGAGGCCAGTGACCTTTAGTGCCCTCCTGAGAGCTAATTGTATTAAGGAAGCAGAGGCAGCGGCCACCAGAGGACGTGGAGGGGTGCTGGAAGTGCCCCCTACCATTTGTGCATCCACCATTCTGACTTCCCATGGCCAGTGCACACCTTTGCTTCAAGGTTTTCTTTGGCCTCAGACCTGCCTCTGCCTGGGTGCCTGGCAGCCGTAGTAGATGCTGGCCAGGGAGCTGTCCTTCACCAACGCCTGATGGGAGCTGATGGACAATACCTGCATGTTCCAGCTCCTTCACCCTCCAGGTGGGGTTACTCTAAGGGGGGGTGTCCATCTCTGGCTCCCCCAGTTCCCCAGCAGGACTATGCAGCCACTGCCCACAGTGGTGAACTGCTAAATGAGGCGCCTTCAGCTGGCCGCTTTCCCTTGCCTGCTCCTCTTCTTTATTCTCTCTTCTTTTAAATTGAAGTATATGGCAACCCACTCCAGTACTCTTGCTTGGAAAATCCCATGGATGGAGGAGTGTGGTAGGCTATAGCCCATGGGGTCACAAAGAGTCGGACACAACTGAGCAACTTCACTTTCACTTTCATAGGGCTTCCCAGGTGGTGCTAGTGGTAAAGAATATGCCTTCCAGTGCAGGAGACGTAATAGACGCAGGTTTGATCGCTGAGTCAGGAAGATGCCCTGGAGAAGGAAATGGCCACCCTCTTCAGTATTCTTGCCTGGGAAATACCATGGACAGAGGAGCCTGGTCCATGGGGTCACAAAAAAGTCATACACAACTTAGCAACTAACCAACAAATAATTTATGTACAATAATATATGTTACAGGTGTACAGTATATTTATTTTCAATTTTTAACTATACTTCATTCATGCATGTGTGCCGGGCTCAGTTGTGTCCAACTCTTTGCGACCCCATGGACTGTGGCCTGTCAGGCTCCTTTGTGCTTGAAATTCTCCAGGCAAGAATACTAGAGTGCATTGCCACTTTCTCCTCCAGGGGAACTTCCTGACCCAGGGATCAAACCTGCATCCCCTGAGTCTCCTGGTAGTTATAAAATATTGGCTATATTTCCCATGTTGTATAATACATCATCGTAACTTATTTTATACTCAATAGTTTATACCTTTTAATCCCCTACCCTTTTATTGCCCCTCTCTCTTCCCTCTCCCCACTGGTAACCACTAGTTTATTCTCTACATGTGTGGGTTCATTTCTTTTTTGTTACATTCCCTGGATTGTTGCATTTTTAAGATTCCACATATAAGCGATATCATACAGTGTTCCTCTTAATGGTGTTTCGAGGATCACCTTCCAAATGAACTATATTCACTCCTGTTCCAGCCAAACTAACACAGATGATTCAGCTTCTAAAGATACAGCTTTGAAGATGTCATTCAGTATCTCATTTATTCATTTGACAAACATTTGTTGTGTTCTTAGGGATCAGGCACTGATCACAGCGCCAACAACTACTCATACACGATCCGTGAAAGATCAGCTGATGGGTGCTTGGCTGAAAATCTTCCATTAGAGGTATAGTTATCTGTGACTGGGCTGAGTATCTAAAGATGAAAGACCTAGCGCTGAGAAGTTTCCAGCCCAACACTGCACCGTCTTCCCCAGCCTCCAACCACACAAAAGCCTTTTATGTTAGGAGGCCTGAGAAGGTAGTTCTGGCAAATGTCGCTCAGGGAAATGTGTAGCAGGAATAAAGAACCACGCTGCATCCTTTGTGTTTGTCCAGGTGTCTGTTCACATCAGAGGCACTTCCGGCGGGGGGAGCGGGGAACGACTTGCCACGGGGGCTCATCCGGGCCTTTGAAGCCCGCAGCCCTCTGGCCCGTAATCCTGCCCGGCGGCCTGGGAAATGGATGTTGCTCCCAGAACGAACCCTGAGCATGACACAGAGGGCAGTTACCCCCGACGGGCAAAGAAAAGAGTGCAGACCTTCCTGTGCCGTTTGGGGTCCTGAGGAGAGCCCAAGCATTTTAAAAAGAATCATCAAATAAGAATGTCAGGGCTTCATTGCTGAGAGAGTGAGGGTGAGGCAGCTGAATAAGTGCCAGAGGCACATTCGCCTTCTGGAGGCCGGGGGATGCTCACATGCATCTGCGAGCAGGGCCTGCTGTCCTTCCGTCCATGCCGCAGATACTGATGGAGGGTCTATTTGTGCTGTCAGTGTGGGGAGCTTGCCCTAACCCAGTTCAGAAATTTCTTCTTTTAATTTACCCAAGCCAAAAAGACATGCCCAAACCTCACTTTTAACGAGCATCAGTTACTGGGATCACAAGTTGGGCTAAAAGCTAATGAAGTTTAGTATTCAAATCAGATAATAGAAATGCCCATTTAAGCACAGTTTTGTAATTCCCTATGTAATAAAAAGAGGGACAGAACTGTATTTTTCTGTGCTTCTTTTAAGTGGATCCTTTCCATTGCTTTGGATTCTGCCCCAAAGCCAGACTGTTTGATGTTGGGTGGCTCTGGGGAGGGTGGAGGCAGGAGCCAGGGAAGTTGCAGATTTCCTTTAGTGTGCAATGGAGCCACGTGGAGGGACGAAGGACAGGCGGAGAGGAAGGCCACTGCCCCCCACAAGCATGCATGCTGGTATGCTAAGTCACTTCAGTCGTGTCCGACTCTTTGCGACCCTATGGACCTTAGCCCTCCAGGCTCTTCTGTCCATGGAATTCTCCAGGCAGGAATACTGGAGTGGGTTGCCATGGCATCTTCCAGGGGATCTTTCTGACCCAGGGATCGAACCCGAGTCTCTCAGACTTCTGTCACCAAATCCATGGTGCCATAGAACTGAGAGTCTGTCTTTCCACTACTGACCACCATGTGAAAGAGGATCATGGTGTGAGTTTGTTTCTCTTCATGAAAAGATATTGAATATTGTGTTCAGGTATTAAATATGACCACTTATTGATGGATTTAGTAAGTGGCATTTATTTAAATTCATTTGACTTTTAAAAGTAAAGGTCAAACCTTTAACAAATTAATTTTTGGACTGAACTTTAATATGAATAAAGAAATAGCATGAAGGATTTCCTTGGTGGTTCAGAATCAGCCTTCCAATGCAGGAAATGTGGGTTCGATCCCTGGTCAGGGAATTAAGATCCCACATGTCTCAGGGATACTAAGCCTGCACACTGCAACTAGAGAAGCACATGCAGAGCCTGTGCACCACAGGGAAGATCCAGGACAGGCAAGTTTGTTTTTTTTTTCAAAAAATCGTGTGAGAGGAGTGGGTAAAGGCATAGGACATGGTCTACTAGACCATGATTCTCCCAATAAGAGCGCTAACAGTGACTGTGCACTAGACTTGTGGAGTAAGACAAAACTCCAATAAGACACACTCCTACTCAGAGCTTTCACTCTGGCTAAGGGACTAGGGCAAATCCCCAAATAAAGTATAATTTAGGCTATAGTAAGTAACATAAGAGAAGAGCCATCAGAGTGTTACAGGAACTTAGAGCAGGCAGGGGCCACCTTGGTTGGGGGAAATGCCTTCATTCATTCATTTGTTGAAAAAAAACCACCTACTATGGCCAAGCCTGATACTAGGGCATCATGCCAACAGGTCACAGAATAGACCTCCCTGGTGGAATTTACAGTCTAGCGGGGAGGACAGATAATAATCAGTATGCACTCCAAATAAGTAACTGTTATTTAGACAAGTCTTACATGCTAAGAGTAAAAGGAACTAGAGCAGGAAAAAGGAAGTAGTGCATCTGGGTAGGTTTCTGCAAAGATCGGGACTTTCACATTGAATGGAAGGGGTTCTGGGCAGCGGAGTGGTATGATCTGCTTGACATTTTAATAGGATCACTCTGGACTGAGAACAGCTTCAGAAGGTGTTTGAAGCACACACTAACACCATCATAGTTAACCTGTGTTGAGCAAATCCTCCATGCCAGACACTTTGCTCATTGAGTACCCTGGACATTCTAAAATACCCGCCTACCAACACTCTGGGGTAGATACTATTTTATCCCTAAAGACAAGGAAACTGAAGCTGAAAAGCTAAATAGTTTGTCTATAACTTCACAGCTGACAGGAGATAGGGCTTCACATGTTCTAAGCCCTAGGCCTAGTTCCAAGCCATTCTGTTACATTGGATAGCAGGCTTCCCTACAGCCCACTTTAATGATATGCATTTCCTGTTCAAAAGCCTGGTAGGGTTCCCAACATTTGAGGCTCTCCTTTGGGAAATCTGTTGCCTCCAAACCAAGAAATACTTGACGATGGTCAAGAAGGGCCCTACTAAGAGGGATACAAATGATAAAGCAGATCATGTCAAAGATTTTGTAATGTAATATAGTAGGAATTACAAGATAAATATCTGCGTTTCAGAAAAATTACAATTCAGGAAAAAAAGTCAGGCAAACAAAAAGTCAATTGATTTTAGAACACTCAGCTCATTGTCCTTCAAGCATGCTGTGCTCATGTGTCAGTTTATGCCTGGCTCTTGCACACTGGCCCTCACACATCTTTTTAGGCCCTCACACATCTTTTTATCCTCTTAAGAAACTTATAGCTAAGCACTGATGGTTATCATTCTCAACTTAGAGGGGAAGAAGCATGCTTAGATATGAGTAAGTGCCAAGGTTACACAGCAAGGTGGCATCTTGGACTCCAACACTGTTTTCATTAACTCCAAATTCCATAGGCTTTGTGTTCTATTACACTGTCATTTGAATGAAGGGAGAGTGGAAGGGGTAGGGGGAAAAGAAGCAGAGCAGAGAGGAAAGGAGAGAAGAGACAGAAAGATCATTTAATACAAGGAATGAATTCACAGCTTCCTAAAAGAGCACCCAACTAGGTGCAGGGTGAGGTGCCTCTTACCCAAAGATGCAGAAATCAGGGTCAAACACAGCAATAAGTACAATAGGCAGAATCTGGGAGGGGTCAGATGCCAAGATGGGTGGTGGATCCACCACCAGGGAAGGATTTGCCCAAAGCCTAGAAAAGAAACTGATGCAACTGGGACAGACAGCAGCAGAAGAAATAGGGAGAATCTTGGGAGAGGGAAAGTCAGGGTGCTGAATAAAAGAGAAGGACACATGCAAAAGAGAAGACACAGAATGTCACTGAGGGAACTTAACAGCAGTCCCTGAGAAGTATGGGGAGGAGCAGAACCTCTGTGAAGGGCTTAGGCCAAATGCAGCTTCTTGCAGTGGAACTGAATGATGTGGGCAATACCAGGTCATGGTTGTAGAAGAGCTCTGTGGAAGAGCATCCTTCCCCACAATCAGACTGGGGGTCAGAATGGCTTCCACAGACCCATGCCGAGACCCTGAGGAGTCTAGGTCCTGGGGATTTGAGGACTGACATTTACTGTCCAGGGTGCCTGACCGTATTTGGCCATATCATGTCATTTGTTGACTCCTCCCCTGTCAATGTTATGGGACCCTTACAAAGAGATTTATCTAGTAAATTGAAGTGACTTCTCTGTGTGGAATTTGTCTCAAAAAAGATTCTATTGTATGTGTTTTAGATGAAATCTTGTAGAATTATCATCCAAGAATCCTCGAATTTTGTGAGGTTAGAGAATTCAAAGAAATTCCTTCAATATTCTACTATTTTGCCATATAAATGGGAGCGCTGAGGACAAGCAAGGAGCAGTGTGTACTCCTGTAAATTCACGTTTCTTGCCATATCTATATATATGTGTGTATATATATAATTTTATTTTGTTAGTTTGGGCTGTGCTGGGTCTTCATTGCCGTGCAGGCTTTTTCTCTAGTTGTGGCAAGCAAAGGCTATTCTCTAGTTGCAGTGCACAGGCTTCTCACTGTGGGAGCTTCTCTTGTGGAGCACAGGCTCGAGAGCCTGCAGGCTTCAGTAGTTACAGCCCCCAGGCTCTAGCGCACAGGGTCAGTAGTTGTGGCACATAGTCTTAGTTGCTCTGCAGACGTGGGAGCCCACGTCTCCTGCATTGGCAGGCAGATTCTTTACCACTAAGCCACCAGGGAAGCCCCACATTTCTTGTTTTAAAACCTTGACATTATTTGAAATACATCTGTGAAAGTCACTCAGTCATGCCTGACTCTGCAACCCCATGGATTATACATCTCCTCAACCCCAAATGATAAAAAGGTTTGACAATTATTTACCTTATTTTACCATAATCAAACCCATGCAGGATCCTGAAGCCTGAAGAATGATGTTTAGAAGAAAATTCCTAGTAAGGACAGATCATTGCATTCATCATGGTTGCACCTGACATTCAGGATTCTCTTCCTTTGTCAATGCCCCACTGCTGCTCTTAGCCAGTGTGATCATGTGGCAGCCCTTGAACCAGGCAGGGCAGAGAGCAAAGGGAGGCAACAAGTGGCTGGCTGAAGTCACTCATCTTTCCCTCCCCCAAATTGGCTGAGGACCCAATCTCCCATTTATATGCTAATATAATACGAGCTGAGGTTAGAATTTTCTCCCCTCCTCTGGCTAGGTAGATGAACTTTTCAAAGGAGAGAACTAGAAGGCATATGGCAACCCACTGCAACATTTACATTTCAGTTCCTGGAGACATGAGGACAAGGCATGACTTGATGGATTGGTATCAGATTTATCTTTAATGACTCTTACCCTACATTCCTATCTTATTACAGGCAGCTGCAGAAGAAACAGCAATCCCGAATGTAACTTAAAGGGCACAGGAGGATTAAATAATGCATGAAGGATTTCCTGGTCTGTCAGACAAATTCTGGAACATGTAGGACATGTCTCAGAGTCTCTGGAATGACAAGCCCAATGAGCAATATCACTGACATTCTGAATTTAATTTTTTAAGGGAAAATTTATTTTAGCCTTTGAAGACTTTTGGACTTCCCTGATAGCTCAGCTGGTAGGAATCGCCTGCAATGCAGGAGACCTGGGTTTGATCCCTGTGTTGGGAAGATCCCCTGGATAAGGGAACGGCTACCCACTCTAGTAATCTGGCCTGGAGAATTCCATGGATTGTATAGTCCATGAGGTTGCAAAGAGTCAGATACAACTGAGCAACTTTTATTTCACTTTCTTTTGAAGACTTTTATTTTCATTTTACTATATTTTATAGTCCAGAATTGCACTGTCCAAAATGAGAGCCATTCAATCGATGGCTGTTGAACATTTGAAGTGTGGATAGTCCGAGTTGAGATGCTGTATGTGTAAATAATACCCCAGATCTTGATGATGTCTCACAAAGAAAAAGTGTAAAATAGCTCATCAGTAATTTTTATATCAATTACATATAGACATGATGATAATTTGGGCTATATAAGGTTAAAGAAAATATATTATTCCAGTTAATTTCACCTGATTCTTTTAGCTTTTTAATGAAGTGTCTGTAAAATTTCAAATTATGTATCTGGCTCACCTGAGTGGTTTGTGTTACATATCTTACGTACAGCAATGGTCTGGAGACCATGTCCCTCTCAAGAGTGTGAATAGTTTGGAGTTTTACTCCACTTGCAAGATAAGAAGTCACCCAGCTAGAGTTCAACGGATGCTAGTAGAAGACATGAGACCTGTGGCTCAGAGACAAAGGGTAGTTTCTTTTTCACAGCCCCAGCAGTAGCCAGAGTATCAGCATCTTTGCACCAGTTTACCAAGCCCCAACAACACAGGGTGAAGTAGACAGGGCCAGATGAGACCTGTACACATAGTGTTTTCCATTAGAGGAGAGGAACTCACAACTTGGAAAACTCAGATCTTTGATACAAAGTGCAGCAAGCAAACCTACCATTTACTCTGAAGGAAGACACTATATCTTCCAGGTCAGTCAGTCAGCTCAGTCACTCAGTCGTGTCTGACTCTTTGAGACCCCATGAATCGCAGCATCATTGGAATCCCTGTCCATCACCAACTCCTGGAGTTTACTCAAACTCATGTCCATCAAGTCAGTGATGCCATCCAGCCATCTCTTCCTCTGTCGTCCCCTTCTCCTCCTGCCCCCAACCCCTCCCAGCATCAGGGTCTTTTCCAATGAGTCAACTTTTCACATGATCTTCCAGGTGGTTAATGATATAAACATACTTTAAAAAGATACTCCAGAATAAAAGATAGTTAGTGCCTTGCTTGCAAAACATGCAGAAATGTGAGACACCCATGGAGAACTGCCTACGACATTCTCATTTCCTCCGTCTTCTTTTCTTAGACTATACATTTCTCTTTGGGGGTGTTATGTTTCTACAGACTAATTTAATATATATTGTTAAAAAGCCAACATTAGTCCCTAACTCACTGTAATTTTCCAAAGGGTTGATCATTTCCTTATTGAATTGTACACTATAATAGATTTTTAAGCCTCACTTCCCTTCTCTGAAAAGAACCCGCTTTCCTGAAATCATGACATTCAAAATTTACTTACATGGGAAGTATTTTAGAAAAGTAATGCAGAAGTCAGAAAACTCAATTAAAATAGGCCAATTTTCTGGGCACACACATTTAAGAAACACTTGGAAGCACTGGCACTTTAAAGAACGTTTGTTTAACTAAATAGCGATTGAAAGTCTCCTCAAAGCCTGGACTCTGGAATCTCAGTTCCCATGACAGCACAGGCCCCAACAGGCTATGCCTTGCACCCTGGAAGGCTGCACCTTCAAAGCATTTCAGCAGCATCAAGTCATGGGTTTTCACTGTGCAGAGGCGAGCCTGATCATTAAGTACTATTATCCAGATTTGACTGGCTTAATTCACTTGCCTCAGGCCCCAGAGTCAAAGTCAGAAGCCAGAGATGGGTCCAGAATATTTAATTTCCTTGCTGTATGAACATCCCTGGACTAGGTCTATTTTTGCATATAAAATCTCTCCTGGGCTTCCCTGGTGGCTGAGTGGTCAAGATTCCACCTGCCAATGCAGTAGATAGGGGCTCTAATCCCTGGTCCGGGGAGGTCCCACGTGCTGTGGGGCAACTAAGCCCATGCAGCGCTACGGAGCCTGAGCTCTGGAGCCCGGGAGCTGCAACTACTAAGCCCTGTGCCACCACCACTGAAGCCCACGTCCCCCAGAGCTGGTGCTCTGCAACAAGAAATCAACCACAATGAGAAGCCTGTGCGCCACAACAATGAGTAGCCCCTCCTCACCACAACTAGAGAAAAGTCCATGTATCAGCAAAGGCCCTGCACAGCCAAAAATAAACAAATAAATTTATTTTTAAAAAATCACTCCTCCCTGTTCTTTTAAATACAGACAGTAACAGCTTATTGTGGATTACTACATGCTTTTATTCTGTGGCTTAAAGACTATTTTATTTTAGTTCTTCTTAAATTATCACTTTTTCACTTTTAATTTTTCATTCATTTAAACACACAGGAAAGCAAAAATAGAGGGAGTGGGGAGGCAGTGAGAAGCATTCTGCATTCCTCCTCCATCACCCAGGCTCTCAAGAAGTAAATCTCCTTATTAATTTCCTGTGAATACCTCCAAAGATAGACCATGCATTTACAAACATGTCCCTCATATTATGTAATAGATAGGCATGATATACATGTCTTTCCTGCATCTTGCTTCTCTCCGTTATTATTAGTCTTGGCAGTCATCTCATATCAGTATCCTCACTGCCTCATTCTTTTACCTGGACCTTATTATATTAAGTCAGTTTCCTACTAGGGGCATGTAGACTGTTTCTAGTCTTTGATATTCTAAGCAGCACTTATACTTATTTAGCCAACACCTAACCCAGTGCTTGCATTATTCCAGGCTCTGCAGTGAATATCCTTATACTAATGTTATTCCTGGCATATTCAAGTAGGTGAGAGTACACAGTGGTTCTGCTGCTTTTTAGTTGTCCTTGGTAAATTGCTTAACCTTTCTGACCCTCAGTTTCTTCATTTACAATATGAGGATAATAATAGTACCTACCTCATAGGCTCATTGAGAGGATTAAATGTATTAAATATTTTATATAAAATATATGTGTTTATATATAATATATGTAAAGCATGCTGTCTAATATAAAATAAGTATATCATTATTCATTCATCATTATATTTGCTATAGCTGTAATTTGCATTAGATTTGTTTGTGTATCTCCCCAACTGTCTGTTTATATCCTTTGCCTATTTTGTTAAGGTAGTGACCAAAAGGTTATATTGATTTGTCAGATTTTTTTAAATGTTATTTATATATATACATGTATATAATATATATTTATATATTATATGTACAGTAAATTTGAGTATACAATAAATAGATGTGTATACACACACACATATATATACATATTTATATATATACAGTAAATATGTTCTCAAAACCGTGCCCAGGTATCTGACCCAGAGAATCCATGAGATAACAAATGACATTTTTTAAGCAATTATGTTTTGGGATAATTTGTTATATAGCAATGAGGAATACAGTACACATATATATGTACACATTGATACAAATACATATATCTTTTCAATTCTATAATATCCTTTGTCTATATATGAATTGAAAATATTTTTCTTGTTTGTAATTTCTCTTCTCATATTTTTCTCACCATGTAGACATTTTTATTATTATAGAATCAAATTTATCCATCTTTTTTTCTGTGAGTTCTGAGTTTTTTTTACCTTACTTGGAGTAGTCTCTCCTCCTGTGAGACAAGAAAAATTATATTCTATTTTTTTCTGATACTTTATACTTTTATTCTTTACAGTTAAATCATTGATCCATATGCAAGTTGTTCTGGTCTTAGGTGAGACAAGAATTCCACTTTACTTTTCCCAGATATATGTTACAGCACTATCCCAATATCATGAAGACAATTTAAGAAAATAAGTAGTTTAGCTTCAGGAAGTCTTATAATTTACTAATAACACAAATATTATTCTACCCAGTGTGTGTTCCATAGAAGGTTGGAAGTGAGTATGGCCTTCTCATCCAGCTCATTATTAGCGATAAGCTTAGTAAGTACAGAGCTTCCCTGGCGGCTCAGATGGTTAAGAGTCAGTCTGCAAATCAGGAGACCTGGATTCAATCCCTGCATTGGAAAGATCCCCTGGAGCAGGGAATGGCTACCCACTCTAGTAGTCTTCCTTGGAGAATCCCATGGATGGAGGAGCCTGGTGGGCTACAGTCCACAGGGATCACAGAGCTGGACATGACTGAGCGACTACGTACACACACACATGGAAAGTACCATCCCTTGAGGGCCAGCATACAACTTGTCTATTTACTGATCAGGATACACCAGCACCCACCAAAAGAAGCTACTAGAAGCCACAAAGCCAGAGGACCCAGCTAAGCTGTGCTGGGGCTCCTGATGCAAAGAAATCATGAGAGAAAAAGTGACATTGTTTAAACCACTAAGATTTGGGATAATTTGTTACATAGCAATAGCTAGTACAATGAGCACAGATCAAAATGGGGAGGTCAGTGCAGAGGTGAAAGCCAACAGCAGTTCTTTTATGCTTGCTTCTATTTTCTCAGTGAAGAAGGTCATCAGCTGGAAGTGACGGTGCAGCGAGAGACAACAGAGGTTTGAGGAGAGATGAAAAGGTATAAAATAGAATATTAACAGACCAAGGAAGAATAGTATGATGGACAGATATCATTCAGTGTGTGATAGGCAATTATAAATGTAAAGTGAGAACAGTCAGCCCAGCTGTGTCACTCTCTGCAGCCGTGGTCTCTTGAGTGGGTCCAGGTACAGAGCAGCAGAGGTTTGGCTGGAGTTAGAACTAGGGTTTTGTCAGATGAACATGATAAACAAAGAGGAGGCAAGGGATCCGAGGCAAAGAAATGAATAATATGACAGACCACACACTGTAGGCTGGGTAAACAGGGAACTGAAGAGAATGAAAAGTCGATGTGTCCAATGGCTATAGATCCTAGGGGTGGCAGAGAGTTTTTACATTAGAACTTAGTGGAAGTGATCTGGAATAATGGGAAGTGATGTACAATTACTTAGAAAACAAAACATCATCATGTAAAGTTGAACATTCTTATGCTCTTTGACCCAAACAATTCTGCTTCTAGAAAAATTCTTGCAAATACACACCAGGAAAAATATTCAAGTTATTCATAGCAGCAGTTACTGATATAAAAAAGCTGGAAACAGCCATAGAAGGAATGAGTGAATAAATTTTGGTAAATTCACACCACAAAATATTATGCAGCAGTTATGCCAAACTACAGCAATGCCCAACAACATAGAGACATCTTATTTATAGAATAATGTGGAGAAGAGCAAGTTCCAACAGACTATATGCAGTATATAATTTTCATAAAGTTCAAAAAAGTTACTAAACATCTTATCATTTAGCAATACATATATGTGCGTGTATATATATATGTATGTATATATATATATGATAAAGTCATTTTAAAAATCAAGAGAATTAAAAACATACAATCAGGGATAATGGTTATTTCTGGAGAGGAGGCAAGGAAATAGGGTGAAGAAGAAGACATAGGTAGATGCAAGTAAAATAAATAAGATAAGAAGTAGTGGTCAAATATTGGGATGCTCGGAATTAAGATTCTGGAGGAGATAAAATCCTTGGTGAGGACAAGGTCACATGATATGACTGAGTGAATGGCTGAGCTAGAATGGAGTATGAGATATTTGGAGGAGAGAAGGTCAAGAAGCTGAACAGACAGTATACGGAAGATTCATCTTTATGGATATTGAAAGCACCAAGAATATAATGTGCATAGTGATGAAGAAAGTGACCATGAGCCAGGAACAGGGGATGCAATGCTGGAGCCAGTAGATTTGTCAAAAGGAAAGTGGCAGTTTGATCTCTGGGTCAAGAAGATCCCCTGGAGAAGGAAATGGCAACCCACTGCAGTATTTTTGCCTGGGAAATCCCATGGATAGAGGAGCTTGGCTGGCTACAGTCCATGGCAAAAGAGTTGGACACAACTTAGCGACTAAACAACAAGTTAGAACAGGTGAAAGAGACATTGGGAAGAAGATTTCCTGACTATACATGGAATTCCAAAGACACAGAGGAAGAGTTTTGAGAGTTGGAGAAAGATGAGAGACAGAGTCAATGAAGAAGATATATAGATCTTTCAGAAATGAGGATGTGGGGACTGAGGAATGACCAGGGAATCTTGGGTATCTAGTAGTAACAGAGTTACGCAGAATGAGGCTAGTCCAGAGGACCTCAAGGAAGACACTGCCATTCAGATTGTGTTCATGCATAGGGAAGAGTGAGTGGCTTGCCAGAAACACAGAAGAATGTCTAAAATCTGGGGATTTCTTAAGGACTGTGACAGAGGCAGGGAACCTGAGAGTAGGTGCCTCTTACTTCAGCTCTTGCTGCAACACTGATCCAAATAAGTTAGGAGGCTTCCATTCAAACTCTGTTTCTGTATGTCAACCACATCCCTCACTCATGCTTTTCCAGAATCACAGCCAAAAGCATTCAGAGCCTGCCAACAGTTATATAACACTCACCATTCTTTTTATTTGTCATTATCCATCAAACCCATTGAAATTATACCCACTGGCCAAAGACCTTGGGCTTATATTCAAAACCAAAAAACTCAAGAGTAAAATAAGCGCAAGACCCATATGGAAACAGTTCCTAAGGGTAGGGAGCCTATCCTAGGGAACAAGGAAAGGGGCCAGGAAGGGAATTACTCTACTCAGGCATGGATTCAGGCTAGGGGTTCAAGGGGAAGGCGACCACTATAAAGATCAATCATATCTTTACTCTCTGGCTGTCCTCAGCACTCCTCATGAGTGTCTTACAAAATAGCTCTGTTCATGGCAGGTCATTCAACCCTGAAGGGCCCAGAGTAACTGTACCATTCAGTAGTGTGTGCCCACAATTGATCACATCCCTCCTAGATGGCTGATGTTTTAAAAAATAAATAATAACACTTGGGCAAAGGTTAGAAAACAACCGCATAAGTCTAGTCCCTAACACTGAAAATAGCCATTATTAATCATATGTCATTACTCCTTCCAGAAAGAGTAAAATTGTGTGGCTGTACACTGGTATAAATTTAAAATGTGACCATTAACCTTATTTCAACTCAAGGCAAGAAATATCTTTTTGTGGTTCAGACAGTAAAGAATCTGCCTGCAATGCAGGAGACCCAGGTTCAGTCCCCAGGTTGGAAAGATCACCTAGAGATGGAAATGGCAACCCACTCCAATATTCTTGCCTGGAAAAACCCATGGACAGAGGAGCCTGATGGGCTATAATCCATGGGATCGCAAACAGTTGGACATGACTGAGCGAACAACACTAAGAGATTTTAATAGAAAAAAAATGACTACACTTTCCCTGTCTTCATGAATCTTACAAAAGAGTTAGGTTAAGTAAATGGATATCTATAAAACAGGGTAGAGTATGGTTCTCCTGGGGGTTCTACTGGAACCAGATTATGATACAAAAGTTCAACTGCAAGTAGTTAAGAGGTGAAGGAAACAATGAGAGAGGAGTGGGAAAGTGAGAAAAGGAAGGGAAGGCAGCCAATAAAGGGGTTATCAAGCCAGCAACCGCTGTGGGGGACCCAGTTTATTCCCACTGGGGAAAAGCTGGCGATTACTATCTAAACACACACCTCAGTGTTGTTCCACCCACCGGTCAAGGGAATTGGGATATTTATACACCTTCTGTTAGTCATTGGTTGAGGGCTGCTCCTGACCTCTGTGAATTTCTCCATCCTTCCAGCCCACGTCACAAGCCAACAAGCTCAAGCTAAGTGGTCAGAAAAAGCCCTCAGGGAAAAATTGCTATCATGGCAGTTGGAAGGCAGAACTAGAAGTAAAGATGAAGAGATTTGGGAGGGGTATGAATCACATCTATTACAGTTACAATAACTCAGTAAATATGCAAGTATTAACAACATTTAACTGAGAGACAGAACAAAGACAGCTTAATTCTTGCTGTAGTTTCAGAGAAGGCTTCCCAGGTGAGGGAACTTTTGAGGTGGAACTCAGTTTAATGAAAGTTCATTCTTATTTGTGTCTTTATTTAAATATTCTTTCTGTGTAGAGGGACTTCTCACTTTGTAAGACTTCTCATGCCTCCCTAAGGTACAAGCCAAAACCTCTTTTTTCTCAGCTTCTCTTGAAGATGTGGCATACACATGGGACCTGGGCTCTGCCAGTCCAATATACCAATGGTAAGACTTGACTTGGAGGTTCATGATGCAAATAAGACCCCAATCTGGCTAGTCCTTGTGGCTCAGCTGGTAAAGAATCTGCCCGCAATGTGGGAGACCTAGGTTCGATCCCTGGGTTGGGAAGATCTCCTGGAGAAGGGAACGGCTACCCCCTGCAGTATTCTGGCCTGGAGATTCCATGGACTATACTGTCCATGGGGTCGCAAAGAGTCAGACATGACTAAATGACTTTCACTTTCACTGGCTAGTTCTGATGAGGCAGGTGGCAGACAACCAGCTTTCAACACAGGGAGGAGAGAAAGTCTAGCTCCCCCTAGTGTCAGAGATGGAAACTGTACTGTGTGTCTGATGGGCAGCTGCTGCCTGGGCTTCCCTGGTGGCTCAGAGGTTAAAGCGTCTGCCTGCAATGCGGGAGACCTGGGCTTGATCCCTGGGTCGGGAAGATCCCCTGGAGAAGGAAATAGCAACCCACTCCAGTATTCTTGCCTGGAGAATCCCATGGACGGAGGAGCCTGGTGGGCTACAGTCCACGGGGTCACAAAGAGTCGGACACAGCTGAGCCACGAACACTTTCACTTTCACTTTGAGCCAGTCCTTCAGAGTAGCCTTCAAGTCAGGTGCTCTAGCACTTCCAAAGTTTCTGTGAAATCATCTGATGTTCTTTATAAATTACTTGTCTACTAAAACAAGCTAGGGTGGCTTCTGTTGTTTGCAGCAAAAATCTTGATACAATTTTTAAAAGATTTACACAGGCAGAGAATTCTGGGCAAGGAGTGCCCAGATCAGGGAACAGCACAAGCTCAGACTTGCAAGTTTGAAAACCCAGAGTGTATTGTTAGAAATATCAGTTTATCGATGCAGCTGAGGAAGAAAGAAACTCAGATCTAGTGTTGGATGGCTCATCCAGATTCCTGGAAGAGAGTAACATAGTGGTGTGTGTCGGAATTGGATACTAACTGTCATGAGAAAAAACAAAATGGTATGGGTGGCATTTGTGGCTTCTCATTGGGTGTGGTTGTTAGCCAATACTAGAGCAATTATGAGCTGAAAGATGAATGCAGTGGGCAGCATGGGTTGGACTTCATCACAGTTCTGATCTTGGTTTTAGTTCTGTGACCATTTATTGTCTATAACCCCTTGTATACTTTATTTAACCTTCTTGAGCCTCAGTTTCCTTATTTTTTAAAAACAAGAGGGCTTCCCTGGTTGTCCAGTGGTTAAGAATTCACCTGCCAATGCATGGAACACATATTCCATCTCTGGTCCAGGAAGATCCCACATGCCATGGGACAACCAGGCCCCTGGGTCACAACTACTGAGCCTCAGCGCCCTAGAAACCACCACAATGAGAAGTCTGAACACTGCAATGAAGAGTAGCCTCCGCTCACCACAGCTAGAGAAAGCCCTCACATAGCAGTGAAGACCCAGTACAGCCAGAAATAGAAAATAAAATAAATAAGTAAAAATGAAAAACAGGAATAATAAAGCTTACTGTCCTAAACCCATCAGCTTAAACATTGCAGGGACAAACCTCTAGACCAGTAGATTTATTGATCCATTGCCAAGATGGAGGTCACACCAGAGAACTATAGGATATCTCACTAAACAAAACAAAAGATAGATTCACTGCAAGATTTGGGGGACGGCTGGAGTTAAGTAAAATTTAATTGAAGCAGTGTTTTGATAGACTCAAAGAAGTCAACAACAATGGTAGACTGCAAAGTGGACCCAGGAGTCTGTTTCCCTGGGAACGACCAAGTTAAGATGGATCTGAAATGCTGAGTTCAGACACCTCTTTTCTCAGGCTCTGCACCTGGGTTGGAAACCAAAACTACTCCTCTGTGTCAAAGTCACTTAACTCCTCTGGGAAAGAGTGAAATGTTTTATTCTTAACTAACTTCATTTCAAACAGCAAAGTTTTTCCTTGAATAAGAAAATGGCAGTCACTCAAAGAAAGGAGGCATTATGATACTTTGTTGTTGAAGAATGTCCTTGGAAGAAACACTGCTTTCTATTAACTCTACAACTAGCTTTATCTGTGTTTGTTTTTTTTCCCACCCAGATGAAAGGAAGGACAGAGTCTTATCCTCCAAATTAATTTTTATTTCTCAGTCTCCCCTGTGGGCCAAAGAATGACAAGATCAGCCCGTAGGGTATTATTCTATGAAATCCAGATCTTCACTGTAGTCCAGGTTCCACCGATTAAGAGGCTGTTTGGAGAGGTGGACTTAAGTCAATGCTTTGTCTTTTTTCATTGCAATATGAGCTATTGAGCTATTTGATTTGACAATGGCTCCATTGTAGCACTTAAGTCTCTAGAGATCACATATTTGAGCAGTATAACAGAGACAAATTAGAAGAGGAAAAACTTTTCTTGATCAAAGTTTGTAGTATACTTGATCTCAAGATCATGTGGGCTAGCATAATACACAATCACTGTAACAATGACAGTCATACAAAGTTCACCATAAGGATTTTGTTAATATTTGAATGTTCACTTTCAAGTATACTTATAATTCAAGATATAATTTGGAGTATAACTGTCCTTGTGTGCACTGTATATTGAAATTATATTAACCAGTTGAGATTTGAATGTATAGTTATTTTTCAAGAAAAAAATGCAACAATAATTAAAGTGATTACATGGATGTATACAACAATTCACCAAGAGATGTACTTAAGATTAATTTTATGTTTGCCACATCTCAATTAAAAGTTGGGTTTTTTAAGAAAAAATAAAGAGGATGAAAGAGTATAAAAGTTCCTTGCCCAAGATTATACAGCATTTTATTGCAGAAATAAAATTCAACAACAACAAGAAAATTATTGTGACTAATTGCGGAATGTTCTTATATTTGAACATTCTGTACTATATACATGAAAGTAATAACACAAAGATAAGAAACTAAGATACAAAATGAGAGAAAAGGGTGGCAGTACATTCAAACTTTAAGAGAGAGTATGGTAGCTTGGGGATTCCCCTGGTGGCTCAGTGGTAAAAGAACCTGCCTGCAATGCTGGAGCCACAGAAGAGGCAAGTTCGATCATTACATTGGGAAGATTCCCTGGAGGAAGGCATGGCAACCCACTCCAGTATTCTTGCCTGGAGAATCTTGTGGACAGAGACACCTGGCAAACTACAGTCCATAGGGTCACAAAGAGTTGGGCAGGACTGAAGCTACTTAGCCTGCATCACCAATGTTAGCTTAGTGGTTGAGTTATGATCTGAATTCCAGTTGTCTAGCAGTTTGTCTAAATTCACAGCATACTCTGTCAACCAAGAAGTTACACTAAGTGGATACAAAATACATAATTAAGTGCTTATGCATGCATGCTCAGTCACTTCAGTCCTGTCCAATTCTTCGAGACCCCATCTCCCAGAGCATGCCCAAGTTCATGTCCATTGAATCAGTGATGCCATCCAAATCAGTGTCCCATCCATCGGGGGACATCTCATCTTCTGTCCCCTTCTTCTGCCTTCAGTCTTTCCCAGCATCAGGGTATTTTCCAATGAGTCAGCTCTTCACATCATGTCACCAAAGCAGGGAACTTCAGCTTGTGTCAGCTCTTCCAGTGATTATTCAGGGTTGATTTCCCTGAAGACGGACTGATTTAAACTTCTTGCTGTCCAATGGGCATAAGATGATAACCCAAATTCATTAGAAGGGCTAAAAAAAAATATGAGGTCTTGCATTCAATGAAGGAAATATAAAAGGGAAGCTTGACATTTCTCAAGATTTTTATGATCCCCAAAGGAAGAAAAAATTGAGGGGAGAGATGAGTGGCCTTACATATTTGAAGTTTCCTCAAACGCAAGTCAGGAAATATTACACCCTACCCGGTAGCTCATAGATCACAAAACACCACGGTTCCAGTGGGGGCACATTCTTGTGGTCAGGAAGAGGCAGCATTTTGATCTATTAAGTGCCTTTTTTGCTGAATCTGAAATTGAGGAAGTACATTTTTCCTTAGTGGCATTCTTTACAATCTACCAAAAAGTTAAGAGTCAGTCAGGACCATGTCCGTCATAGTCCAGCCTTCTCCAGTACACTTCCAAGGTTTAAGGATCCTGAAGCTGATCTCATCACGGAGTAGAAGCCAGGTCTCACCAGCAATGGGATAAATAGAGTACGCTACCATTTGTGCATCTCATAAGACATCTCCAAATCATCATTTTGGGAACCAAGGCTCCACTGTTCACAGCTCTTCTCAGCATCACTCATCACTCCATCAGATGGCTCATGGAGCTATGCCAGGTCTTCTGCAGAGTGTTAGTTGCTCAGTCGTGTCCAACTGTTTGCAACTCCATGGAGTGTAGCCCGCCAGGCTCCTCTGTCCATGGAATTCTCCAGGCAAGAATACTGGAGTGGGTTACCATTCCCTTCTCCAAGGGATCTTCCTGACCCAGGGATCAAACCAAGGTCTCCCACATTGCAGGCAAATTCTTTACCATCTAAGCCACTAAGGAAGCCCTCTCTCTTCTATAAAGAGAGCTCCCTAAATATAAGTCCTGTCTCCTAGGCCAGGTGCTGCAGTCTCTCAAGGTGGTACCTTGACTTGTCTTTCATCTGGAGTGTGGAGGGGTCAGGGTATGCACAGAGGACAAGTTGAACCCTGAATACTCATCCCCCACTTGAAGGCACTGCAGAATGAGGTAGCAGCTGTCCTGTGCAAGCAAGGGTCTAAGACAGACCTTGAAGAAGCTCATGCCCTGATAACAAACTTCAGAGCAGAAAGAAGGGGTAGAGTGAACACAGCCTCACCACTATCATGGCAGGCTCTGTGCATGAGGACAATGGAGGCTTGCACATGTTCTAGTCATTTTAACCAGGAGCATGAAATTGCAAGGTTTGATTTCACCTACTTGAGTTGTGCTATGGCCTTCCCCGGTGGTTTAGCGGTAAAGAATCCGCCTGCGATGCAGGAGATCACTTGCAGTGCAGGAGACACGAGTTTGATCTCTGGGTTGGGAAGATCCTCTGGAGGATGAAATGGCAATCCACTCCAGTATTCTTACTCAGGAAATCCCGTGGACAGAGGAACCTGATGGGCTACAGACATGACTTAGCGACGAAAACCACCACCAAACCATTGATGAGAATTTTCTAGCTCAGTTTAATTTTTTGATTAGTAACTAGAGAATTTCTCACCTACTAAAGTGACTGAACTGAAAGAAAGAAATGACCCCCTAAACACTATACCAAGTGCATAGCATCCTTGCTAGCACACAGTGCTGGTGGAAATGTGCAAAATGGTATGGTCACTTTGGAAAAAACACTTTGTCAATTTCTTAAACAGTTAAAAATACACTTACCATATGACCCAGCAATCCACTCCTAGGTATTTACACAACAGAAATGAAAACATAGCCACACAAAGACCTATAGAAGAAGGTTTAGAGCAGCTTTATTTGTAATCTCCCCAAACTGGAAGCAACCCAAATGTCCATCAACTGGTGAATGGATAAACAAATTGTATAGTGACTGCATATAATGGAATAATATTCAGCAAATAAAGGAAAGATCTATTGATACTTGCAACAACATGAAGGACTCTCAAAAGGATTAGACTGAGTACAAGAAGTCAGGCACAAAAGATTATATACTGTATGAATTCGATTTACGTGACATCCTAAAAAAAGACAAAATGATAGGGAAAGAAATCAGATCAAAGATTGCCAGGAGCTGGGAACTGGGAAAGAAGTGGGAAGGGGGTTGACTACAAAGGGGGAACTACTCTATATCCTGATTAGGGTCGTGATTACATAATAGTATGCCTTTTGTCAAAACACATAAATTTGAACACCTGGAAAGGGTGACTGTTACCATATGTTAATAATACCTCAAAAATCTGACTTTAAAAGAATTTGTCATGTCCTAATTGCAAATTTTATGTGGTTCATACCCAACAGAAGTCTGCCAGCTTTCCTTTGTAACAGTTTTTTTTTAAATTTAAGCAGACTGCTGATAGCTTATGGTGAATTATGTCAGATTCATGATCTCCAGAGCAGAACACTTAGATTTGGGACCCAGGACCTGGCCTGATCACCCAAGAGCTTTTTTGTAGCAAAGTTTTATTAAACTGAAAAAAGACAGAAAGTTTCTGACATAGACACCAGAAGGGAGACAGAGAGTAACCCCTCTCTAGTCTTACCAAGGCTTATATATATATTTTTATACTTATATACCTACCTTATATACCTATATACTTCACTTTCACTTTTCTGACTGATTTTGTGGGATTACCTGGTAGCTCAAATGGTAAAGTCTGCCTGCAATGTGGGAGACCCAGGTTTGATCCCTGGGTCGGGAAGATGCCCTGTAGAAAGAAATGGTAACCCACTCCAGTATTCTTGCCTAGAAAATCGCACGGGCGGAGGATCCTGGTAGGTTACATCCATGGGGTCACAAAGAGTGGGACACTACTGAGTGACTTCACGTTCACTTTTTCACTATATGTTTTTACCAGATCCACTCCCACAACATACATCTTATCCCGTAGAGAGAGTGCCTGAAGAACTATGGACAGAGCTTCGTGACATTTTACAGGAGGCAGTGATCAAGACTATCCCCAAGGAAAAGAAACGCAAAAAGGAAAAATGGTTGTCTGAGGAGGTCTTACAAATAGCTGAGAAACGAAAGAAGCTAAAGGCAAAGGAGAAAAGGAAAGATGTACCCATTTGAATGCAGAGTTCCAAAGAATGGCAAGGAGAGATAAGAAAGCCTTCCTCAGTGATCAATGTAAAGAAATAGAGGAAAACAACAGAATGGGAGAGACTACAGATCTCCTCAAGAAAATGAGAGATACCAAGGAAACATTTCATGCCAAAATGTGCACAATAAAGGACAGAAATGGTATGGACCTAACAGAAGCAGAAGGTATTAAGAAGATGTGGGAACAACACACAGAAGAACTATACATAAAAGATCTTCATGACCCAGATAACCACGATGGTGTGATCACGCACCTAGAGCCAGACATCCTGGAGTGTGAAGTCAAACGGGCCTTAGGAACATCACTGTGAACAAAGCTAGTGGAGGTGATGGCATTCCTGTTGAGCTATTTCAAATCCTAAAACATGTTGCTGTGAAAGTGCTGCACTCAATATGCCAGCAAATTTGGAAAACTCAGCAGTGGTCACAGGACTAGAAAAGGTCAGTTTTCATTCGAATCCCAAAGAATAGCAGTGCCAAAGAATGTTCAAATTACCACGCAATTGCACTTATTTCACACGCTAGCAAAGCAGTGATCAAAATTCTCCAAGCGAGGCTTCAACAGTATGTGAAATGAGAACTTCCAGAAGTTCAACCTGGATTTAGAAAAAACAGAGGAAGCAGAGATCAAATTGTCAACATCCGTTCGATCAAGGAAAAGTAAGAGAATTTCAGAAAAACATCTACTTCTACTTCATTAACTATGCTTAATCCTTTGTGTGGATCACAACAAACTGTGGAAAATTCTTAAAGAGATGGGAATATCAGATCACCTTACCTGCCTCCTGAGAAATCTGTAAGCAGGTCAAGAAGCAATAGTTAGAACTGGACATGGAACAAGAGATTGGTTCCAAATTGGGAAAGGAGTATGTCAAGGCTGTACCTTGTCACCCTGCTTATGTAACTTATATGCAGAGTACACCATGTGAAACGCCAGGCTGGATGAAGCACAAGCTGGAATCAAGATTTCCAAGAGAAATATCAATAACCTCAGATATGCAGATGACACCACCCTTATGGCAGAAAGCAAGGAAGAACTAAAGAGCCCCTTGATGAAAGTGAAAGAGGAGAGTGGAAAAGTTGATTTAAAACTCAACATTCAAAAAACGAAGATCATGGTATCCAGTCCCATCACTTCATGACAGATAGATGGGGAAACAATGAAAACAATGAGAGATTTTATTTTGGGAGACTCCAAAATCATTGCATCCTTACCATATAGATCAGTTGGGAAAGAATTTTCCTGCAATGCAGGAGGCCCAGGTTGAATTGCTGGGTCAGGCAGATGCCCTGGAAAAGGAAATGGCAACCCACTCCAGTATGCTTGCCTGGAAAATCTCATGGACAAAGGAGCCTGGCAGGCTACAGTCCATAGTGTCGCAAGAATCAGACATAACTTTGTGACTAAATCACCACCACCAAAATCACTGCAGATGGTGACTGAAGCCATGAAATTGAAAGATGCCTGCTCTTTTAATTTAAGCTTGGAAGAAAAGCTATGAAAAACCTAGACAATGGAGTAAAAAGCAGAGACATAACTTTGCCAACAAAGGTCCATCTAGTCAAAGCTATGGTTTTTCTAGCAGTCATGTATGGATGTGAGAGTTGGACTATAAAGAAAGCTGAGCACAAAAGAATTGATGCTTTTGAACTGTGGTGTTGGAGAAGACTCTTGAGAGTCTCTTGGACTCCTAGAAGATTAAACCAATCAATCCTAAAGGAAATCAGTCCTGAATATTCATTGGAAGAACTGATGCTGAAGCTGAAGCCCCAATACTTTGGTCACCTGATGCGAAGAACTGACTCATTGGAAAAGACCCTGATGCTGGGAAAGATTGAAGGCAGGAGCAGAAGGGGATGACGGAGGATGAGATGGTTGGATGACATCACCAATTTGATGGACATGAGTTTCAGTAAGCTCTGGGAGTCAGTGATGGACAAGGAAGGCTGTCGTGCTACAGCCCATGGGGTCACAAAGAGTCAGACAGGGCTGAGGGACTGAAATGAGATCTAACAATAGAATGGTCTTAGGGGACCCACTCCCACAACAAATGTCTTAAGATAAAAAGATTAGTCAGAAGGTTCTTGTTAAGAAGGAGAAACATCTCCTTGAGGTTTCTCCTCAATGGAGAGGGAACACAGCTCCACTCATCAACAGAAGATTGGATTAAAGATTTACTGAGTGTGTCCCCACCCATCAGAAAAAGACCCAGTTTCCCCGACAGTTAGTCTCTCCCATGAGGAAGCTTCCATAAACCTCCTGTTCTTATCCTCAGAGGGCATACAGAATGAAAACCACAATCACAGAAAACTAACCAAACTGATCACATGAACCACAGCCATGTCTAACTCAATGAAACTCTGAGCCATGCTGTGGAGGGCCACTGAAGACGGATAGGTCATGATGGAGAGTTCTAGTAAAACATGGTCCACTGGAGGAGGGAATGGCACACCACTTCAGTATTCTTGCCTTGAGAACCCCATGAACAGTATGAAAAGGCAATAAGATAGGACAATGAAAGATGAACTCCCCAGGTCAGTAGGTGCCTAATATGTTACCAGAGAAGAGTGGAGAAATAACTCCAGGATGAATTAAGAGGCAGAGCCACAGTGAAAACAATACCCAGTTTTGGATGTGACTGATGATGGATGTAAAGTCCGATGCTGTAAAGAACAATATTGCATAGGAATCTGGAATGTTAGGTCCATGAATCAGGGTAAATTGGAAGTGGTCAAACAGGAGATGGCAAGAGTGAACGTCAACATTTTAGGAATCAGTGAACTAAAATGGACTGGAATGTACAATTTTAATTCAGATAACCATTATATCTATCACTGTGGGCAAGAATCCCTTAGAAGGAATGAAGTAGCCCTCATAGTCAACAAAGAGTCCAAAATGCAGTGTTAGATGCAATCTCAAAAATGACAGATTGATCTCTGCTCATTTCCACGGCAAACCATTCAATATCACAGTAATCCAAGTCTATGCCCCAACCACTAATGCCAAAGAAGCTGAAGCTGAATGGTTCTATGAAGACCAGCAAGACCTTCTAAAAGTAACAGCCAGAAAAGATGTCCTTTTCGTTACAGGGGACTGGAATACAAAAGCAGGAGGTCAAGAGACACCTGGAGTAACAGGGAAATTTGACTTTGGAGTACAAAATGAATCAGGGCAAAGGCTAACAGAGTTTTGCCAAGAGAACACACTGGTCATAGTAAACACCCTCTTCCAACAACACTAAGAGATGACTCTACACACAGACATCACCAGATGGTCAATATCAAAATCAGATTGATTATATTCTTTGCAGCCAAAGATGGAGAAGCTCTATACAGACAGCAAAAACAAGATGAGGATCCGAGTGTGGCTCAGACCATGAACTCCTAATTGTAAAATTCAGACTTACATTGAAGAAAGTAGGGAAAACCACTAGACCATTCAGTTATGACCTAAATCAAATCCCTTATGATATACAGTGAAAGTGACAAATAGATTCAAGGGAATAGATCTGATAGACAGAGTGCCTAAAGAACTATTACAGAGATTCGTGATATTTTACAGGAGGCAGGGATCAAGACCATCCCCAAGAAAAAGAAAAGGAAAAAGGCAAAATGGTTGTCTGAGGAGGTCTTACAAATAGCTGAGAAAAGAAGAGAAGCGAAAGGCAAAAGAGAAGAGGAAATATATACCCATTTGAATGCAGAGTTCCAAACAATAGCAAGGAGAGATAAGAAAGCCTTCCTCAGTGATCAGTGCAAAGAAATAGAGGAAAACAATGGAATGGAAAGGACTGGAGATCTCTTCAAGAAAATTAGAGATACCAAGGAAACATTTCAAGCAAAGATGGGCACAATAAAAGACAAAAATGGTATAGACCTAACAGAAGAAGAAGATATTAGGAAGAGTGGCAATAATACATAGAAGAACTATACATAAAAGATCTTCATGACCCAGATAACCATGATGGTGTGATCACTCACCTAGAGCCAGATATCCTAGAATGCAAAGTCAAGTGGGCCTTAGGAACATGACTATGAACAAAGCTAGAGGAGGTGATGGCATTCCAGTTGAGCTATTTCGAATCCTAAAAGATGATGCTGCTAAAAGTGTCCCACTCAATATGCCAGGAAATTTGGAAAACTTGGCAATGGCTACAGGACTGGAAAAAGTCAGTTCTCGTTCCTATCCCAAAGAAAGGCAATGCCGAAGAATGCTCAAACTACTGCACAGTTGCACTCATCTCACACACTAGCAAAACAATGCTCAAAATTCTCCAAGCCAGGCTTCAACAATATGTGAACTGAGAACTTCCAAAATATTCAAAGTGGATTTAGGAAAGGCAGAAGAACCAGAGATCAAATTGCCAACATCTGTTGGATCATAGAACAAGCAAGAGAGTTCCAGAAAAACATCTACTTCTGCTTTATTGACTACGCCAATGCCTTTGATTGTGTGGATCACAACACACTGTGGAAAATTCTTCAAGAGATGGGAATACCAGACCACCTTATCTGCCTCCTGAGAAATCTGTTTGGAAGTCAAGAAGCAACAGTTAGAACTGGACATGGAACAACAGACTGGTTCCAAATTGGGAAAAGAGTACGTCAAGGCTGTATACTGGCACCCTGCTTATGTAACTTGTATGCAGAGTACATCATGTGAAATGCTGGGCTGGATGAAGCACAAACTGGAATCAAGATTGCCCGGAGAAATATCAATAACCTCAGATATGCAGATGACACTACACTTATGGCAAAAAGCAAAGTAAAACTAAAGAGCCTCTTGATGAAAGTGAAAGAGCAGAGTGAAAAAATTGGCTTAAAGCTCAACATTCAGAAAACTAAGATCATGGCATCCAGTCCCATCACTTCATGGCAAATAGATGGGGAAACAATGGAAACAGTGAAAGACTTTATTTTCTTGGGCTCCAAAATCATTGCAGCTGGTGACTGCAGACATGAAATTAAAAGACGCTTTCTCCTTGGAAGAAAAGTTATGGCAAACCTAGATGACATATTAAAAAGCAGAGACATTACTTCACCAACAAATGTCCATCTAGTCAAAGCTATGGTTTTTCCAGTAGTTATGTATGGATGTGGGAGTTGGACTATAAAAAAAGCTGAGGGCCAAAGAATGGATGTTTTTGAACTGTGGTGTTGGAGAAGACTCTTGAGAGTCCCTTGAACTGCAAGGATATCAAACCAATCAATCCTAAAGGAAATCAGTCCTGACTATTCACTGGAATGACTGACGCTGAAGCTGAAACTCCAATCCTTTGGCCACCTGATGCAAAGAACTGCCTCACTGGAAAAGACCCTGATGCTGGGAGATATTGAAGGCAGGAGCAGAAGACAACAGAGGATGAGACGGATGGCATCACTGACTTGATGGAAATGAGTTTGAGCAACCTCTGGGAGTTGGTGATGGACAGGGAAGCTTGGCATGCTGCAGTCCATGGGGTCACAAAAGAGTCAGACACAACTGAGAAACTAAACTGACAGAGCTTAAGGAAAAATATATCCTTGAGCAAGATGACTTGTTTTGTTGTGTAATCATTAGCTCTGGGCTTAAAGACAGTTAGTCTTAAAGATTGCTGTCATAACAATTCAGAGTTTAAGAAAAAAACATCTTCTGTGACTAAGAGGATGCAACGTAGAAAAAAAACAGTTTGTCCTTTTCTCCTCCTTGGGAGCCTGGGACTCCTTTCTCCTTCTCGAGGGCCGCAGACTCCTTATCAAGCTCCCTAAGAATTAACTCTTTCACTGCTTCTTTGATGATTTACTTATTTTTCCTTTATAGCTCTTCCTCTCTTCTAAACTCCAGGTTTGTATTTTCAATTTCTATCACAATTGCATATTGTACTCATTCTCAGTTATCTAAAAGATTTAAATTTTTTTAAATAATATTCAAAGTTTATGTATTTTCATTGTATTCTATAAATTCAGGCAAATTTTTTAAAAAATGGAAAATTAGGGAGTTCCCTGGTGGTCTAGTGTTAGGACTCCACACTCTCAATACCTGATCAGGGAACCAAGATCCCACAAGCCAGATGGCAAGGCCAAAAAAAGGAAAAGGAAAAATGATTGTTCATAAGTTTTCCAAGGAAGCTATTTTTCTTCAGATGTATTCAAAGTTATCTATTAAAATTTAAATATAAAATATAGTTGAAGTATCAGCATTCATAATTAAAACTTATTTAAATAAAACTGAAATTATTGAATTCTTAAATCATTAAATATTTTTATAAAAGCAAGTCTACGTTATTCTGGAGTTCAGTGTTCATCTAGCTGACAAAGCCAATCTCTATCATGCTACATGTATGCCGTGTCTACACTGACATAAATACAGCTTTGTGTACTTAGTCACTCAGTCATGTCCAACTCTGATCGCATGGACTGTAGCCCACCAGGTTCCTCTGTGCATGAGGGTTCTCCAGGGAAGAATACTGGAGTAGGTTGCCATGCCCTCCTCCAGGGAATCTTCCCAACCTGGGGATTCAACCAGGTTCCCTGCATTGCAGGTGGATTCTTCACCATCTGAGCCACCAGAAAGCAAATACAGCTTTGAGTTACATAAATTGTTGGATGTTGCAAACTGTTCTCAGTTGCCATTTGCAAGTGCTGCAAATATTGTGCTAATTTATGAGTACCTCCAGAACCACTCACTGAAGCATAGAGAAGAGCAAGAAAATGCATGTTCAGCACTACTGGAAAACAATGCCTCTCTTGATCTCATGCTTTGGGAGTGGGAAGAAGAGAAGCCCCCAAAATAAGCTCCAGGACTGTAAAAGGTTGACTGTCCTAAAAACCCTCCCATGTGCCCCAGGCTATGGTTCTTCTCTGAAGCACAGAGGTATAGAGAGTGTAGGTGTGGAGACTTATGTATAAAACATAGGATAGAATCACAACATTTAACCAAAACCCAGTGGTTCACATAGAATTAGAGGATATTGCATGTTTGGAGTCAAGAGATGAATAAATATGTAATCTATATTTTTCAGATATTTAAAAGCATTTTAAAATGTCTATTGTTCACTTAAAAATATTAATGCATTGGGATACATTCTGTTTTGAGGGAGATTCCTTGAAATATAAATTCAACCCTTTTACTCTCAATGAAAGACCATATCATGACCTCAAGAGCCCTGAATGACTGAGGTACACACTTCCATTGGCCCTTGCACTCATCTTAAGAGCACTATGAGTCAGCCACGGGATCTCCTTTCAGTTCTTCAGCAAGTTGCTTCCCGCAGCTGAGCCACTGACTACCCCATCGCGCGCATGCGTGCTAAGTCGCCTCAGTGGCGTCAGACTCTTTGTGACCATAGGGACTGTAGCCTGCCAGATTCTTCTGTCCATGGGATTCACAAAAGGGCAAAGAAGAATGCTTGTTATAGGCAGATTACAATATTCATTCTTCCTAAAACAAACATTCTTCTTCACCCTTTTGTCACAGCCGGCTCATTATCTTCACGTCTCATTTTAAGTAGGCTAACCTCAGAGCATCCTTCCCTCCTGATCCCCTCAAGTAGAAAACACCCTCACATAATCTTATTCTCTGTCCCAGCTTCTCCTCTCTTCCTTTAACACCCTTGGCTCCACATTTATTATTTGGTGTGTTTGCTTGAAATCTCTGGCTATCCTAGGACGTCAGCTCCATGGGATCTTGCCCTGTCTTATTCCCTCTGGTATCTTTATTGTGTCTAATGGAATTCTTGCATTAAGTAGGGAGACATGCTTAAGAAGCACTTCATTAATATATATTTTTTTTAAAATTCAGAAGAACTGCAGTGCCATGGGGAACATGTCATTGATACAATGGATACCCAGTAAGTGCATTTCCTTCTAAAGATAAGCTTTCAGAGTACTGAGCAGGACTCAGTGACAAAATAAAATGCCTATTCATTTTATGAAACAGATCGCCAGCCCAGGTTGGATGCATGAGACAAGTGCTCAGGGCTGGTGCACTGGGAAGACCCAGAGGGATGGGATGGGGAGGGAGGTGGGAGGGGGGATCAGGATGGGGAACACATGTAAATCCATGGCTGATTCATGTCAACGTATGGCAAAAAACACTACAATATTGTAAAGTAATTAGTCTCCAACTAATAAAAATAAATGAAAAAAAAGAAAGAAAAAGAAAAGAAAAATAAATAAAATGCATATCCATTTTATGAGATCTGTGGGAAATGAAAGTTTAAAAGCTGAAGATCATGGTCTCAAAATAGGTATTGTCTTTTAGTATCAGTGTACCATTTTAATATACTGGAATAGAATTCACTATTGCCTGGACTCCCCCTATTCTAATAAGTTACTATTAAACAGACCACCCATCTTTTATTTATTTTTAAGCCATGTGACTCCTCAGAGCCTTTAACATGCTAATATGTAATCAGAACCACAGAAACCTTGTTCTTTTTTGAGTACAGATTAGCATTTCCTGGAACTACTGTTCCCAGCACATAGTTTGGGAAATGTGGGGTCATCATTTTCCTTTTAAGAGCTTGCAAGACCAAATTACATCTTGCTGAAGAAAATACTACAAAGTTGGGTGGCAAAACAACAGCATGGGTCAGATTTGCCTGCTATGAACCTGATTCTATTTCCCCTCCCTCCATTTACTACTTCTCCACAGGTCTTTGAAACAGAAACAGCATTCCTGGATTATTAAAGCATGCAAAGAGATTACACAAATATCTTCCAGGCGCTCATGATCCAGGGGGAGGGTAAGGAATCCACATAGACTTTCCAACAGGGCTCATTTTACGAGGTGTATATGGAAAAATATCCAGAAATGTAAGTTCCCATCCTTTTTCTGATTGTGAAATTGAAACAGTCTCACTCATTCATTCAACAAATATTTATATGTCGAATAGTATTTCAAGATATTATTCAACAAGGGCCTCAGTTCAGTTCAGTCACTCAGTTGTATCCAACTCTTTGTAACCTCATGGGCTGAAGCATGCCAGGCTTCCCTGTCCTTCACCAATTCCCGGAGCTTGCTCAAACTCATGTCTGTTGAGACGGTGAAGCCATCCAATCATCTCATCTGCAGCATGTCAGACTATGTTCTATGTGCTGGAGATCCGTCAGTTAATACAACAGGCAAAAATTCTTGCTCTGATGGAGTTTGTAATCTACTGTGGAAAGGCAAATATTAACCAAAACATATATCACCCATATAGTATATTGGGAGGTTAGACTGTACTTAGTCACTTACTTGTTTCTGATTCTTTATGACCCCATGGACTGCAGCCCACCAAGCTCCTCAGTCCATGGGGATTCTCCAAGCAAGGACACTGGAGTGGGTTGCCAGGCCCTCTTTCAGGGGATCTTCCAAACCCAGGGACTGAACCCAGCTCTCCCACATTGCAGGTGGATTCTTTACCATCTGAGCCACTAGGGAAACCCAAGAATACTGGAGTGGGTAGCCTATCCCTTCTCCAGGGGAACTTCTTGACCGAGGAATCAAACCAAGGTCTCCTGCTTTGCAGGCAGATTCTTACAACCAGGGGAGGTTATAAGTGCTATGTAAAAATATAAAACAGGAACAATGGCTAAGGAGTACCAGGGTTACAGCTATGACAGAATGGCCAAAAAGATCTCAATGAAAAGCAAAGACTTGAAGGAAGTGAAAAAGTGAGCCATGTAGATACTTTACCAGCAGAGTAAGCTGTAAAGTCTTGGGGACAAGCTTGAAACGGGAGATTTGAAGGCTTGCAGGAAATTTAGTGTGTCTGAGACAGAATGAGCAGGAGGGGAATAGTAGGAATTGAAGTCAGAGTGGTGGTGGAAAGTTGAGAGGGCAGAGAGAGAAATAGGACCTTGGGCATGGAGAAGAAACATAATGGATATGATGTTTTCACAGGATCCTTCTACCTACCACATAGAAAATGGACCACAGGCAGCTGAGGGTGGAACCTGGGAAATCAAATCAACACATAGCAGACCAGAAAAAGAACAAACACACATAAAAACCCTAGTTGTGACAATTTCACATTTTCTATGTTTAATGAAGCATGTTTATATACATTATCTTATTTGATTTTCATGACTCCATATGCACCTTCATAATATGTTGCTATGACTGTCTTGTAGCTGAGAAATTTGTGCCATGAAAAGGTTAAGGATCTTGCTCAATAACAGACAACTCTTACATGAAAGCCCCAAGAACCAATTCCAGAATCAAGGACAGTAACTATGAATTGAGAACTCTGGTCACTACACTACAGTTTGCCAATTCCAGAGACCAAAGCAAAGATTTCTGAAGTGCTCAGTGTCTGGGGAAATGCTTTTTAAAAGTCAATGGTGAAGGCTATGTTAGAAAAAATCAGACTTTAGTAGAGTTCTTTTTTCCTTGTTTAAGAATAAAATAGTCATTGAAGTAGAGCATACATACAGAAAAACACACAAGCCCAGGCAGAGTTTTTAAAGAAAACTCTGAAGTTTCCAATCTGACCACCGACTAACTTGAAGAGCATAAGAGCACATGCCAAAACAAGGAGAGTAAATTCTTGGAAAGATGTTCTTTCAGATACACATGAAACCTCTCATTAATTCTGTGCCCTGCCTTCCAGAGTTAGAGATCATACATGCCACAAAAATGACTGCCTTGAGACATTCCTTGCAGTTCAACAGTAAGTTCAACCTCAACCTTGCTATTACTGTTACGATTGAATTGCCACATGATGGAATGTTTGGGCTGCACTGCAAAGAAATAGCATGTGTTAGTTTTCCCAAAATCTGACTTCTTAGAGCCATGAAGCTCAGGCCCTTTGCTGGTTTTTTGGATAGTAACTTTACGCTGTCTGAGATGTCCATATTGTAAACTGGAAGGCAGAGCACCAATTCTTGGGGGGGGGGGGGGGAACCACTCCACCACCAAGAAACTGGAGAGAAAAATGGCTGAATTTCTTCTAATTCACCTTCTCCTCCCCATCCCCATCCCCGTCTACTTCTCCATCTCCAGCTTCATCTCTATCTCTAATCCCACCTCCATCTCCATTTTCTTTCCATCTCCAACGGCATCTTCATTTCTATCTATAACCCCATCGCCATCTCCTACCTCTACCTCTATCTCTCTATCTTCCTTCTATCCTTTCAGGACTGAGAATCTTGATGTGGTCTTTGTGTAGGACAATGTCTTTATTTTAAGGAAAAGCATGCTTCAGTATTTAGGGGTGACATCATAATTTTTTAAGTATGACAACATACTCACAGGTGTCAGACACCTACACAGAGTTAACCTAGTATGACAAAGTGTTAGGAAATGTTTGATTCAAAGTAGTAGGTATAGGAGTGTACACTGTACTATTCATTCAACTTTCCACTATGTTTGAATATGGTTATAATTAAAAGATGGAAAGAATATGTACAGACCAAGTAACAAACAATTTGTAGGGACAAATACCTATGGAGCAAGAAGAACAGGAGTGGGGAGAGAAAATTTAAGGCAAAAACAAGCTCCAGACCAAGGGAGAAGCCATGAACTATGTACCGACGATAATATTGGGCATGAGCAGAAGATTAAAATGGACTCGACTCTACACACCTGAAAAAAGAGGGGAAAAAAAGGAAAATCATCAAATGAGCCAAGTGAGTCCCTCCCCTTGCAGCTGGCAGAACAGAGCTGCATACGTGAGTACTTTAGTGGACCCACATGCGTGCAGCAACAGGCTGACAACCTAGAGTTCCTTGCATTGCAAGTTGAGTCTGAATGCTTTCAAATCCATTTGGTAATGCTAAGTAATCTCTCTTATGTAATGAAGGCCTTATGCTATTTGATTTACAGCTCCTCTCACGATGTGAGATTTGTTCAGTAATCCCTGGGATTGTAACTAAATACCCAAGGACATATTTACTCACTTGGCTTAGTCAAGGCCCCAACTCCAACATCTTCATCCCCTTCAGTTATGAAAGGGTGATTTCTTTCATTTGTTTAAGGTGGCTCATCATCTCCCAAGCGTTCTCAGGGAACTCTTCTGTGTGGCCTCCCTGTGAGTCAGGTGGAAAAGATGGCAAAGACCCTTCAGGCCTCATCTCTGCTGGAGAAAGGGAGGTGCTGGTGTGCGTTGCCTCTGGTCCTTGGAAAAATGGCCAGAATAAAAGTCTGAACCGAAAAATGCCCCTGCCAAGTTGTGACAACAAAGAAATCAAATGAATGTTGTCTTTTAGGAGGCCTGAAAGGAATATGTTGAGAATTCCAATAGAGTGGAAGCTTCCAAAGAGCAGGAAATCCATCTTCTTATATCCCAGTGCCCCTCCCAGTTCTGAGACCATGAAAGGAATTCAACAGACATTTGTCAACTGAGTAAATGAATCAATGAATGATTGAACAATGCATAAATGATTCTAACTGGGAAGGAAAGGCAAATTGGGTAAGAAAACCATGATGCTATTTTCTTAAACTGAATAAGGGAATAATTTGAATAACAAACAAGAAAAATAAAACATTGTGGTGTAAAGCAATGTTTAAGTAAACATAATAAATGGAAAGAATGTTGCCTATGCAAGTGAAGTATAAGTTAAATGACTAGAAACAAATTGTTCATTTGCACTAGAAACCAAAATGTTACCTTATAAAGGTCCAAGGCTGAAGACTCTTAAAGTCTCCTTAGATCATTCTCTGATATTTCCAGTCTAAGAGTAGGAATCTATCAACCACAAGGGTTTCCATTTCACCCCCAGAAGCATCAGAAAATTCTTCCCTAACTTCTCAAAACAAACTTTTATTTTAATTTTAATTCACTAAATTGTTATAAAAATAAGATGGTAGTGGAGAAGAGAGTATTGTGAAATCAAAGAAGCAATGATAGCTCTCCCAAAAAGTTCAAAACTCCTCTCTAGTCTAGACAGACAGTTGTTTCTCAGAAAACTACATTCCCAAAGCTAGAAATAGAAAGCAGAAAGCTTTTTCAATTCTCCATTTTTTGTACCTTTCTTGTAAGGCTTTTACTGGGGTTATTTTTTTCTCTTTTCCATAGCATAAAGAAGTGACTCTTGCTAAATGATAAAAACCAAACTTGTTGAAGCTGGCATCAAGCAACATTTTTACCTGGCCTGAATTATTTTAAGTAATTGAAACCTTCACTGTGATAGCCAGTGCCACAAGGCATCATGTAGTGAACTCAGGAGAAGTCAAGGGTTGTGACCTGAAATTCAAACCTGGCTTAAGAAGCTGATAATAGAATTTAGACATTCCAAGTTGGAGACAGTTACTAGTTTTCAAAGTAAAAATCAGAAATTCTAAGTTTGCTCCCATTCTATTTTACCCACCTCTTGAAATTAACCCCTTTCTATGCTAACAAAGGGATCCATCTGCCTACCTCCAATTCTCCTGGGACCTTTACTTTAGGCTTCCCTAGAGGATCAGCCAGTTTCAATTCTGCTGAATACAGAACCCCCCCCCACCCCACCCCACCCCCACCACTGCACCCTAGTTCCTTCCTAAGCATCCTCTGAGCAGAGCACCCATCCTGGCCTCTGGTCATGATTGTGTTGGTCTAGTACGATCTCTGAGTCAACCCCCAGGACTGTGATGGCTTCCAACTCTGAGTTAGGAAGAGTGCTGGAAACCATCAGCTCTTTTGTCAGGATCAGACATTTGTGGACATTTGTCCAGTGTCACCGTCCTAAGAATCAGATTAGAAGAGAGTTTGTTTTGTACTTTTCCTGTATCTTTTTTTTAAAATGCACTTTATCTTGCTCTGAACAGTATTTTTTTCTTCCTGCCTTCCAGGGTAAAGCCAAGAAATTTCCAACATCTGTCAGTCATCCAAGAATAAAACAGGCTGAAGTCCATTTGGATTCACAGCTCCATTTCCTAGGGCTTTTAATCCAAATTCTCAAACTCAAATTCCTGTCATAAGTGAAGAACTAACCATCATTTGTTGGACAAAGGAGCTGAGACATAAAGAAATAATTCTGATGCTGAAGAGTTAATAATGCAGAATCCTAGGTCTCAGCCTCAGAGATGTCAGTGAAACAGATTTATTAAAAGACAAAGAAATGGCACTTTAACATTCTAGGCAATTTCCAGATAGCTCAGTGGAAAAGAATCCGCCTGCCAAGGCAGAAGATGCAAAAGATGTGGGTTTGATCCCTGGGTTGGGAAGATCCCCTGGAGGAGGAAATGGCAACCCACTCCAGTATTCTTGCCTGGAAAATTCCATGGACAGAGGAGGCTGGGGGGCTACAGTCCATGGTGTCACAAAGCACTGGACACTACTGAGTGACTGAACAAGCATGCCCACCAGGTAATTCTAGGGAGGTAGACTGCATTTTTAGAAAAGAGATCAGCGTAGCTGAAAATGGCTGGAGTTGGGGAAGAAAGTCCCAGGGATTGTTGGTGTGTAGCCACCTGGACAGGGGAGGGCAGGGGGGAGGTTCTGCATGAAGGACAGGGCTGCAGGGCACAAAGTGTGAACTGTTACTCCACCTTCCAGCTGCTGTTCCCCACTAGACCCTAGGCAGTAAGGTCAAAGCCGCTGTGCCAAACCTTAAGCGGTGGCCTGATTTCCCAAATCCTGCTGCTCTCATCCCACACCCCTGGGCGATTTCATGCCTCACCTGTAAGCTCAGCCCCACTCTGGATGCCAACACTAGCAAATGGGATGAAAACGACTTTGGTCGGGCTGAAACCTCAGGTGACTCAGTGGTAAAGAATTTACCTGCCGAGCATGAAATGTGGGGATTTGATCCCCTGGAGAAGGAAATGGCAACCCACTCTGGTATTCTTGCCTGGGAAATCCCATGGACAGAGGAGCCTGGTGGGCTACAGTCCATGGGGTCACGAAGAGGTGGAACCACACTACTGAGTGACTAACATAACAATAGGACAGTAATCCTCAACCTTTCCCCCTTGATATCTCTCAAAGCAATTTTTAAAGCAATCTCACTCATTTCTGAGTTGACACCTACATTTTTCATCATCAGTTTAAATTGCTGCAAAGCATTACCTTCTGTCATGTTGTATATTTTGACATTGTAAAACCGAGCTGTCATTTAAAAATAAAATAATAAAAAACTGAACTGTCATGTGACTCTTAAGCAAACTAAGCAGAATCTAAAGGTTATGATTGGGTATCTACCACTATTCATCAGGGCTTCCCTGGTGGCTTAGGTGGTAAAGAATCCACTTGCCAATGCCAGGGACACGGGTTTGATCCCTGAGTCTGGAAGATTCCTCGGAGGAGGAAATGGCAACCCACTCTGGTATTCTTACCTGGAAAATCCCATGGACAGAGGAGCCTGGCAGGCTATGGTCCATAGGGTTGCAAAGAGTCAGACAAAGCAACTCTTCATTGATCTATTTAAAATACACATGAACAAAAAAAAAAAAATAAAATAAAATAAAATACACATGAACAAGGGATTCTCTGGTGTTCCAGTGGTTACCAAGACTCAGGGTTTTCTCTGCCAAGTTGGATCCTTGGTCTGCAAACTAAGATCCTGCAAAGTGCGTGGTGAGGCCAAAATAAATAAAATAAAACATACATGAATGAATCCTTCTTTAATAATCACAAGTTTTATAGCAATTTTTTCCTCTTGAAATCATATTTCCATCTGACTTCCTCCATATAATTTCATCCTAATACATTTTTTCTTTTATTGATCATTCTATCATACTTTCTCTATTATAATATACATTTATACATATTTATATATAGGTATAGATTTATATTCACACACACATATAATTTGATATTTAAAGTTTTTTTTATTTTCAGTGACCAAAAGGGTCTGAGTTGAAAAATGTCCTTTGAGTCTGATTATCACTATAATTTTGGTAAGACCAACATAAATATATTGCAAATCATTGAACACAGAAAGTGAGTCCTATTGGAAATGCACCTCTAACTGAATAGAACTTATTCTAGTTTTTCTACAGATAAATACCACTTTATATTAGAATGAGCCAGAGTTCAGCCAGTTATAAAATTTTCTATTTTTATGTATGAAAGTCCTGAGAAATCTTTTTCATGTAAATAATTATATGGAAATGGAAGGGGCTTGTTATAGCAATGCAATTCAGTTCTTTGAATATTTCTGAGCCAATTTTAATCATTTATCAACTGACAACTTGATCATACTCTTGAATTTTCTTAAAGCAAAGAAAGAAGAAATCATATGAGTTGCAAAAGGTTTATTGTGCAATCATGAAATAATTTCATTTCTCCCACCAGCACCAGTATTTCAAATAACACCTTGGTGCCCTATAGGTTATTACATTCTAGGGCATGTTTTCTTGAAGGAGCCAAAAATGGGTTCTTAGAATGAGAAAAAAACAAATCTTACTCTTCCTGCATATAAAGAATAGATATGCATACAGAACCTGAACAAAAATACAGGGTATATATATGGTATTAATTTTTATGATGGGGGTGATAAGGAAAAAATGACTGAAAATCTCCTTAAGAGGCCATGATGGGGAAAATAAAGGCTGAGAAACACTGCTCAAAGGCAAAATCTCACTATTAGATTTGGAATGAGAAGAGTTACACCTTTTCCTTAAAAGGAAAGGGGCATTCATGAGAGAGGAATGAGAAAGGGAGCCAGCTTTAGCCACAGATTAATTTTAGGAAAAAATTCATAACAAGTTATGTTAAATAAATTCATATATGTAAAGTATTGGCACAAAGGTAACTGCTAAATATCAGTTATTGCTGTTGCTTTGGACCATGATGAGCATCTGGAAACTGAGTCCCTTAAAACTGTCTTTATATTCCATAGAGGATAGTTGTCCCCAGGGAAACTTATATCTCACTTTCAAAATCACTGAGTTAGATTAGAATCAGATGCTTATAATGGAGACTGAAGGTAATAACAGTTACACTAGATAGAAATTTGTTTCTTTGTTCCACAGAAGTGGGAACTGATATGGTGGCTCCTAATCAGGATCCCAAAGTCCTGGTATCTTGCTTCTCTAGGATTTCACATGTGTATGCACGGTTGCTCTCACCTTCCCCTCTAGTTCCTGGCAAACACCATTCTACCCTCTTCTTTTATGAGTTTAACTTTTTTCAATTTTACATAAAAGTGAGATCATGCAGTATTTGCCTATCTCTGTCCATCTTGTTTCACTTGGCATGTGTCCTCTAGGTTCACCTATGTTGTCACAAATAGCAAAATTTCTTTCTTTTTTGAAGGCTGAATGTTACCGCATTGCATACAAGGTAACCCATAACCTTTTTCTACACCTTCTTGTGCACTCAGTCGCTCAGTCTGCCCAACTCTTTGTGACCTCCATGGACTGTAGCCCACCAGGCTCCTCTGTCCATGGGATTCTCCAGGCAAGAATACTGGAGTGGGGTGCCATTTCCTTCTCTGGAAGATCTTCCTGGCCCAGGGATCGAACTTGCATCTCTTTTGTCTCCTGCACTGCAGGTGGATTCTCTACCTGCTGAGCCACTGGGGAAGCCACACCTTCTTATACTACATAATTAAAAATCAATTGTACATGGAAATCTGAAGGTACTGATTAACTGCTCCCCTAATGTCTTAAGACCTGGAAGAGAAGTCAGGCACTGGTATTCCGTGACTCTCAAGAGTGTATTACATGGAGACTGTAAAAGACACTGTAAACAAGTGCCTAACTGTATAACTGCCTATGCGTTCTAAAAGGCCATGGTGAGTTCTAACACAAGCTGAACGTATGATATGATATTATTTGATGAGAAACCTGTGTAGACCCATGTTATCACTCTTGCCAATTAGAAGGAGAGTTTGGTTTTTGTGACCATATTTGTATCTAAGTAGAGGTAAATGATGATCAGGTGAAAGGGACAGTTTAAATTCAGTTGACAGCATGCACAAAAAATTATTAAAAACATTAAGTAAAAATTATTTACTAGTTCATAGTAAATAAGTCAAATATGGGGGGAGCAGTCCATCAGGATGGGTTACACTATGCTGAAAAAACAAATAACCCTTGTTCAAAATCTTAACAACAACAAATACAGAAAAGTCCTTGAAAAGCTCTAATCATGGCCACATAAAAATATAGGAGACTCTGGACTTTTCCTGATGGTCCAGTGGTTAAGACTCTATGGTTCAATGTAGGGACCGTGGGTTCCATCTCTGGTTGGGAAACTAAGATCCTACATGCCATGTGGTCAAAAGCAAATAGATATATTAATAGACATGGATATACCAATCAATCCTAAAGGAAATCAACCCTACATATTCATTGGAAGGACTGATGCTGAAATTGAAGCTCCAATAATTTGGCTGCTGGATGCAAAGAGCTGGCTCATTTGGAAAAGATCCTGATGCTGGGAAAGATTGAGGGCAGGAGGAGAAGGAGGCAACAGACAATGAGATGGTTGGATGACATCACTAACTCAATGGACATGAGTTTGAGCAAACTCTTGTAGATGGTGAAAGACAGAAACCTGGTGTGCTGCAGTCAATGGGATTACAAAGAGTTGGACATGACTGAACTACTGAACAATGGCATAGATTCCCTGGTAGCTCAGACGGTAAAAAAGAAAAATCTACCTGCAATATGGGAGATTCGACCCCTGGGTTGGGAAGATCCCCTGGAGAAAGGAATGGCAACCCACTCCAGTATTCTTGCCTGGAGAACTCCATGGACAGAGGAGCCTGGCCTGCTGAAGTCCATGGGGTCAAAAAGAGTCGGACACAACTGAGTGACTAACACTATCACACTTCCTTCATAGACATAGACATAGATATAGATATGAGACTTGCTTGATTTTTGTGTTCGAAACAATAGAGTATCAACCCCTAAACAAAAATTTATACACTAAATTTACAGGGAAGGATGGGGAGTGAGGAAGGGGAGTTCCAGTCTCAGCACAACAGGCTTTCCCAGTGGAGATGGTGTAAGGACTCTGGTCCAGAAGCCTTGATCTTCTCTGGGCTGAAATTATGGAATTCTCCCTCTGCCTTCCCAGCCCAGCCCTCCGTCTCTGGCACTGCTCACATTCAGCAAGGTCCCACTCAGCAGAACTGACAAATGGAGAGAATCAGTCTTGCAGTTGGGCTCCTGCAGATTGCAGCCTGTCATGGCTGACTGGGTCTCTTAGAAGATCTCCGAGCTTTTCCTTGTCCCCGAGACACTTGGTGCATGTTACTCCTGCCACACTCATACTCACAGATGTCCCTTCTCTTCTCCTCTAGGAAGGATTCACCCTCTCTAGAATGTGATTCCTTTCAATTTATTTGTGTCCAATATTTTTTTTCTTTTGCTTTGTTTTGGCTTTTAAGAGAGCTTAGGAATTGATGCTTTTGAACTGCAGTGCTGGAGAAGACTCTTGAAAGTCCCCTGGACTGTGAGGAGATCCAACCAGTCCATCCTAAAGGACATCAGTCCTGAATATTCATTGGGAGGACTGATGCTGAAGCTGAAACTCCAATACTTTGGCCATCTGATGTGAAGAACTGACTTATTTGAAAAGACCCTGATGCAGGGAAAGATTGAAGTGGGGAGGAGAAGGGGAGGACAGAAGATGGGATGGTTGGATGGCATCACCGACTCAATGGAAATGAGTTTGAGTAAACTTCGGGTGTTGGTGATAGACAGGGAGGCCTGATGTGCTGCAGTCCATGGGATCACAAAGAGTCGGACATGACTGAGCGACTGAACTGAACTGAACTGAACTGAGCAATAGGCTATTTTATCTATTTTTATTTATTTATCCCACGGCATGTGGGATCTTAATTCCCCCACCACGGGTTGAACCCATGCCCCATGCATTGGAAGTGCAGTGTTAACCACCAGACTGCTAGGGAAGTCCCCTTCAATGTTTTCTTTAATGCTCTTTTTGAAAAGTTTATCCATTTTTGTCTCAGTGTTATAGAGAAAGCAGTGGTCTTGATCTCTGTGAGGCAGCAGTAAGCAGCGGTGTGAAGCAAGATCTTAGTTCCCTGCCCAGGAACTGAACCTGAGAAGCCTGGATGAGAACCAGGGATCCTAGCCACCAGACCAGCAAGGGCTAGAGGCTACAAGCTATCTTCCCCTGGATCTTTGCCCCCAGTGAAAACTGCATTTATCATGGAGGCAGACACTATAAATGCAGGTACAAAGTTTATCACTAGAGACATAGCACAATAACAAGTGGGAGAGCAGGCAGAGAAACAATGTTGTTTAGTTAGGACAGAAGCAAGGCAGAGATGCATCCCTGGAGAGAAAGGGTGTGGGCCCCCATAGTGAGGAAAAGTACAATAAAGAGGTGGTTAAGTCATTCACATAGATCAGTTCTTCTGGGTCTTTGTCTCCCTTCAGGCCAAGTATCTGGTTTCTTTTTCCACACCTGACCTACCCTGGGACAACCCCGTGGGGTGCACATGCACCCCTCAGCCAAGATGGATCTTGAAGTGAAGGCTTCTGGGAGGAGCAAGACTCATTATGGCCTGGCATTATTCTCTGGCTTTTGACCCACAAAGTGAAGTCGCTCAGTCATGTCCGACTCTGCGACCCCATGGACTATAGCCTACCAGGCTCCTCCATCCATGGGATTTTCCAGGCAATAGTACTGGAGTGGGTTGCCATTTCCTTCTCCAGGGGATCTTCCTGACCCAGGGATCGAACCTGGGTCTCCCGCATTGTAGACAGACGCTTTACTGTCTGGGCCACCAGGGAAGTCCTAAGGAGTCTTTCTGTGCATGTGTAGTGTCTCCCTTGTCCCAAAAAGGGGAAAACAGAGATCTCTTAATCCTTTATTCAAACAGAGCTTTGCCCCCTCTTTGTCCTGCCATGCCTATTTCCTTAAGGTGTTTACGGGAGATGAACACTGGCTATTTACCCTGTTTCTGTTGGTACTTCCATTTCGGAGGGCGAACAGGAGGCTGATTGTAAATGCCTAAACTGGAGCCCACCTATCTCTTGTCTCAGAAAATGCTAACAGCTGTAAGTATCCAGCATAAAATCCACTTCTTCATGCCCCATTAAATGCAAACGGGAGGCCAGTTGTAAATGTACAATCTGGAGCCCATCTATCTCCTACCTTAGTCTATACCAACTATCTATGGGAAGTTGGAAGAATCACTTTGGAAAAGCAGATTTTGTCCTCCCTGTTTAAGCTCATACAGTGGAAATTATGCTGGCTGTTATTCCATATCCTCTAGTGATTTTGTTTGAACATCATGTGGAATAATTTTCTTTCTCTCATGTGCTTTAGCTGAAAATCCAAATTCCCTGAACATGATTATCTACTGCAGAAGGCCCAGATTGGTGGATGCTTTCTGCAGATATATTTTCTTTAGCCTGTATGTGTGTGTGTGTTCACACATTTAATTTTAAATTTTTTTGCAATATTTAAAAATTGAGGTTTTTCACATGAACATTTCTATGTCCACATTTTCATTTGTCAAGAGTGACCTCTGAAAGCACTGGTTGGTCTTACACTCCTGCATGGCCATGATGAGCTGAAGCAGAACAATGACCCCCACCCACAGGACTTGCACTCTCATTACCTGCCTGTAGGCATTTGAAATTGCAACTCCTGATCTAATGAGTGAATTGGAACTGACATGAGGGAAGGCTCCACAATGGCATCCCACTGTACTTGAAATAAATCCAAGGATACATCCAGATCCATGCCATGACCTAAAAAACCCTACATGGTCTGGTCCCTGCCCCCACCTCCCCCTGACTCACTCCACTGCCTCATTGCTGCCCTTCAGATCTGTCAAACAGACCCCAGCTCAGGCCTTGGCTATTTCCTCTGAACTTCTATTTCCCCTCAGAGAATCACATGGCTCAGTTCCTAACTTTATTCATATCTCAGCTCAAACATCACCCCTTAGAGAGGATTTTCCTGGCTGTCCCAACTAAAGTAGCACTTCTTATGACTCTATTTGGGCTTCCCAGGTGGTAATAGTGGTAAAGAACCCAACTGCCAATGCAGGAGACGTAAGAGATGTGGGTCTGGTCCCTGTGTCAGGAATATCTCCTGGAGGAGGGCATGGCAACCCACTCCAGTATTCTTGGCTGGAGAATCCCATGGACAGGAGTCTGGTGGGCTACAGTTCACAGAGTCACAAAGAGTCAGACTCAACTGAAGCAACCAAGCATGCACATGACTCTATTTGGGTAGAACATGTCTATCTGAAACTTCATCTATTTGTTAGATTGCTGTCTGTCTTACTATCAATCATCCACACTATTTATTCCATTTTATTTGTGTCTATATCTCTCCAATGTTTTTTAAATGCTCTTTTTGTCCATGTTTGTCTCAATGTTATAGAGAAAGAATGGTCTATTCCAACCATCTATAACCTAACAGAGAATCGCTTTGTAAAAGTAGATTCTGTCTTCCCTGATTAGACTCATACAGTGGAAATTGTACTGACTGATATTCCACATCCTCTACTAACTTTGTTTGGATATCATGTGGAATTTTCTTTCTTTCAGAACCCAGATATGAGTTCTGTGAGCACAAATATTCTTTTTCACTTCTGTACCCCAGCAACTGCATCACTGGCTGGCACTTATATCTTGTCATATAAACAGATGCCTAAATGGTGGTGCTTTTTTTTTTTACCTCAAATAATTGGTCTTATGGTTTTCCTTTTCAGAGAAAGGAGGGAGTTGAATTCATCAACTCTAATATTACTTCTAGCTTGAACTTTTTGTTCTTCTCACTGTCAGTCTCATAGCAATTTGTAGGTTTCAATCTAGCCCCCCTGTCCTCTTGGGAAACACCCCAAAATGCCCATTTTACAGATAGAAATTGAGAGAAATGTGAATAATGTCATGCCCAGTGGTAAAAAGGAAGACAAGAATCTTCATATGCAAAGGAGGAGAACCGAGGCTGACACTTCACGTGCTAATAGCCACATGGAGCTATTGGCTACCCATTAGGCAGAACTAATCATAGAAGATTGTGTTTAAGTGCTCTTGGGCAATTCTTACTAGAAGCAGCCAAGCAACTGGCTTCCCACTCTCTGAGCCCAGTTGCTTTTTACTGGAATTCCCACATTCTCCCTTTCTTGCTGAAAGCATTCACAATCTATGAGAACATGACCATTAAACAAAATGGAGTCAGTGAAGTTCTGAGAAACAGCCCAGGACTGGCTGCAACTTTTCACAGTTTTTGAAATGGCTGCTCAGCACCCCAGTTCCATCCCGCACTCACTTCTTTGGAACTACTATGGACTCCAGGGTACCTATGTGTCGTGGGAGCCCGGGTCCTTCCCTGTGGCTTCCCACTGCTCCCAAGGGCCTGGACATTACTCAACCATGTCCTGCTGAGCATCACAAATCACCCTCTATCTTTTAAAAACAAAAACAAAAAAAACAGACTCACTGGAGTTACTCCAATTCACTTTCTTTCTTGGAATTCATGACTTCTTTTGATGTTTATCAACACATCACGACCTAGCGTGCTTGCCAAGATCATGTCTAGGCTTTAGTGATGTATCATCTCCCCATAGCTTATTGCAGGAACTTCCCACCTCTTTTGGGGTCCAAAAGATCCTTGAGCAGCCTAAGTTGGCAAGATGCCAGGAAACAAGGCCTCTGCTCTCAGCTCAACATCTTACTCATGAGGCTTTGAGAGTTAGTGCGTCTTGGGGAAGGATTCCAGGAAGATGTGTGGCTTTGGAATAACTACAGAGGTCAGCTAAGTAAGTTAAATAAGGCTGGAAATCATGATTATGGCCAACACTAGACAAGGTGATGAAGTTGAGGTGTTTATCTTTGGCTTCTCTTCAAGCTCTCCTGAGAAACCTCTCTTTTATTTTTCCCTTTTGTCCCCTGCTTGTCCAGGATTCTATCCTGCCTGCTCACTCCTTCAGGGCAGTAACTTTGGGGCTGTTTATCTGTTTTTCTCTCCCATGGAAATTTAATTGGTTAAGACCAACCAGCTAGTAAAACAAGTTAATTTGCTTAAAGATAGGAACCCTTTTCCTGGTTCCTTCAGAGGGCAGTGAAGACCCTAAGATACTACCATTGTGTGTGTGTGTGTGTTTCTGTGGCACAGTGAAAGTAATGGTGTTATCCGTTCAGTCATGTCGATCTTTGCAACCCCATTGACTATAGCCCACTAGTCTCCTCTGTCCATTGAATTCTCCAGGCAAGAATATTGAAGCGGGTAGCCATTCCCTTCAAGGGATCTTCCCAACCCAGAGACTGAACCCTGGTCTGCATTGCAGGCAGATTCTTCACCATCTGAGCCACCAGGAAAGCCCCTAAGTGTGAAAGTGAAAGTCACTCAGTCATGTCCGACTCTCTGAGACCCTTTGGACTGTTGCTCAACAAAGAGCCTTGGATTTCATTAGGTTCTAAGACTATGCCCACAACCTCAAAAAAGATTGAAGCCACTACTGGTGAATATTATTAGTTGATCATTGCAGGGGGGTTTCTTCTCAGGTAATGTTTGCTTTTAACCACAGTGTGATGGAGAAGCCATCCTCTGATAAATATCTCTGCCTCAGGAAATAATAATAGAGAAGTTTTAGGGCCAGAGGCAAGAGAGGTCAGAAAGCCCTTTCAGAGCAAGAAGCAACCTCTTACTGCCTTTGAGGTCATATGTAATCATCTCCACTTAGGGCCAAGGGAAGCTTTTCTAGGTTGCATTGCTTTTCTCGGAATGCAAAACCTTTCCACTCTCCATAAAGAAAATGTATGCTTTCTCCCACAGTTACGAAGGGTAAGAGAGTGTAGGAATAAATTGAAAGGTTGAGACTGATACACACACACTACTATATATAAAATAGATAACTAATAAGGACCTACTGTATAGCACAAGGAACTCTACTCAATACTCTGTAATAGCCTATATGGGAAAAGAATCTTAAAAAGAGTGGATAGATGCACAACTGATTCACTTTTCTGTCCACCTGAAGCTAACAAAAGATTGTAAATCAACTATACTCCAATTTAAAAAATGTAATGTATGTTTGCTTTAGAAAGTTTTTAAAAAACAAATCGGGCTTAAGAGGTTACAGGTGAATTTTGTGAAGTGGTGGCGGGGCGTGCTGAGGGCCCAGGAGACAGTTTTTGTCCCCACTCTACCATTCATTTGCTGAGCAAACTGCTGAAAATGCTTAGCCTCTCTCAGCCTCAGATTTCTCATTTTTAAAAATAAAATCTGTGCAACCCTCTCCAGTCCTGTGATTCTAAGAAAGATGCCAAAAGTCTACTTTCAATAAAAAATTTTGTACTGCCCTTTATTGAGATGGAGCAGTTGTTTTTAATAGCTGGATGGGGGGGGGGGGGAGGTGGGAGGGATATCCAACCAAACACTAAGTTGTTTTCTTCCTTTTTAGAATGTTAGCATCTTGTCCGAAGGAGCAAAACCTGCTCTTGAAAGCTTCAAAACAGTTTGTGGTGGGATTGCGATTTTTGTCTCCGAAAGATTAATTGGAAACAAACTCTAAGGAAGAAAATTCAAAGCCCATTTCTATGCTTCCTGCCTTTCAGATCTTCTAACATGTAAATGGACCATTACAAAGAGGATTAGTCATTAGAATGGTCTGCGTGAAGACCGGCATTCAGCGTCCCTTTCCTCCTCGCCAGAGTCCTGAGTGACCAGCATTCTAATGGCTTTCTTTTCAGTTTGCAGGAGGACGAGTCGCATACTAACTCCAGATCCTGTGTCCTCAACTTTAATTAACAACAGTCTTAACAAACCGGAGGCTCTTCCCCACCCTCAGATTGTGCCTTAAGTCAGAACAAAATGTGGCAGTGCTGGGCACTCCAGATATCCACAATCAGGAAATATAATGATTGTTTTTTTTAAATTTAAGGATGCTGCTTTTGAACCCTGGATTCTTGTTGGCCCTTCCTAGATTTGTTTCTGTTCTATGTCTTGTCTCTTTCACCTTTTTATACTTACGTACTAGGTTTGAAGGTTTTGTTTTCTTGGCAAATTTCCCTAGATGACTGCAGTTTTCTGATTGCTTGATTCTCCCCATCACTGGTCTTTTCCCCTTCTTTTCTTCTTCTGATACAGAGACACCTCCTTACTTAGCAATCTCCGGTTTTCTAGCATGATTGAGAACCAGGAGGCAAGCCAGCAGCACCATTGAATACCAAAGCTGTGATATGTTAACCTTCAATCAAACCAGTTTCCTTTCACATTACATATAATTCTGTCTGAGGAGGGGTGGGGGGTGGGAAGCAACATCAAGCAATGAAGTGTGTGGTGGAGAGGAAGGGCCAGGCAGGCAGAGGCGAGAAGTCTCCAACCACTATCCTATCAGGCAATGAGATAGGAAAGAGAAGCCAGTGAAAAAGAAGTAAAAAGAGTATCGAAGGATCTTTGCAATCTAGAATATTTAATAGTGAGGTAACAGAATCATTTACCTCGGTGGTAACTAATCTGAACAGCAGCCTATCTGGAATGGGAGTTCAACTCAGTTGTGTCTGACTCTTTCTGACTCCAGGGACTATAGCACACCAGGCTTCCATGTCCATCACCAACTCTCAGAGCTTGCTCAAACTCACATCCATCATGAGATGGTGATGCCATCTAACCACCTCATCCTCTGTTGTCCCCTTTTCCTTCTACTTTCAATCTTTCCCAGCATCAGGGTCTTTTCCAACGAGTCAGTTCTTCTCATCAGGTGGCCAAAGTATTGGAGCTTCAGCTTCAGCATCAGTTCTTCCAACGAATATTTAGGATCTCCTGAATCTCCTTTGTCCTGATCTCCTTTAGGATGGACTGGTTGCATCTCCTTGCAGTCCGAGGGACTCCCAGAGTCTTCTCCAACACCACAGTTCAAAAGCATCAATTCTTTTGTGCTCAGCTTTCTTTATACTCCAACTCTCACATCCATACATGACTATTGGAAAAACTACAGCTTTGACTAGACAGACCTTTGTTGGCAAAGTAATGTCTCTGCTTTTTAATATGCTGTCTAGGTTAGTCATAGCTTTTCTTCCAAGGAGCAAGTGTCTTTTAATTTCATGGCTGCAGTCACTATCTGTAGTGATTTTGGAGCCCCCCAAAATAAGGTCTCTGCTTCCATTGTTTCCCCATCTATTTTCCATGAAGTGATGGGACCGGACGCCATGATCTTAGTTTTTTGAGTTTCAAGTCAACTTCTTCACTCTCCTCTTTAACTTTCATCAAGAGGCTCTTTAGTTCTTCACTTTTTGCCATAAGGGAGGTGTCATATGCATATCTGAGGTTATTAATATTTCTCCCAGCAATCTTGATTCCAGCTTGGGCTTCATTCAGCCCAGCATTTTGCATGATGTACTGTGCATATAAGTTAAATAAGCAGGGAGACAATATACAGACTTGAAGTACTCCTTTCCTCATTTGGAGTCAGTCTGTTGCTCCGTGTCCACTTCTTGATCTGCATACAGATTTCTCAGGAGGTAGGTCAGGTGGTCTGGTATTCCCATCTCTTTAAGAATTTTCCACAATTTGTTGTGATCCACACAGTCAAAGGCTTTGGCATAGTCAATAAATTCATAATTCAATAAATAATAATTCAAAAACTAAGAGATATCAAGGGGACATTTCATGCAAGGATGGGTGCAATAAAGGAGAGAAATGGTATGGACCTGAAAGAAGCAGCAGATATTAAGAAGAGGTGGCAACAACACAGAAGAACTATACAAAGATCTTCATGACCCAGGTAACCACGATGTTTACCATGGTAACCATGGTCACTCACCTAGAGCCAGACATCCTGGAATGCAAAGTCAAGTGGGCCTTAGGAAGCATCACTATGAACAAAGCTAGTGGAGGTGATGGGATTCCAGTTGAGCTATTTCAAGTCTTAAAGGATGATGCTGTGAGAGTGCTGCACTCAATACGCCAAAAAATTTGGAAAACTCAGCAGTGACCACAGGACTGGAAAAGGTCAGTTTTCATTTCAATCCCAAAGAAAGGCAATGCCAAAGAATGTTCAAACTACCACACAGTTGCACTCATCTCACACGCTAGCAAAGTAATGCTCAAAATTCTCCAAGCCAGGCTTCAACAGTACGTGAACTGTGAACTTCTAGATGTTCAAGCTGGATATGAAAACGGCAGAGGAACCAGAAATCAAATTGCCAACATCTGTTGTATCATAGAAAAAGCAAGAGAGTTGCAGAAAAACATCTATTTCTGCTTTATTGACTATGCCAAAGCCTTTGATTGTATGGAATGGGAATAGAATGGATTATCAATTTAGCTTGGAAATGGGACAAATAACAAACTGATTGAGAAGACCTATTTCACTTAAGTTTCACATAACCACTCTTCCTTTTAAACTTTGGTGTAATAGCTGAGCGAATGACTGTTGAATGTGTTTTTGCCATTCTCTTGCAGTTGGGTGTGGCCAATGGGACATGCGTAGATGTGCTATGGATAACACCCAGGTCATGCCCTTGTTTGAAAGGAAGACTCATGCTCTCCATTTCCCTCATCAGGTGGCTTGGATTGGAAGCTGTACCCAGAGCTGAGACAGACAGTCACATATGAAGGATGGCAGAGCAATAAGAAAGAGTCTGGATTACTGACACAGTAGAGCCACCACATCATCTTATATTGCTTGTATTTACTCAGTTTGGGGATTTTTGTTTGTGGCTATTTATGTGTTTGTTTTTGTTTTGTTTAAAATCTCTTGAAGGCTTTTCTAAAAACATTTTTATTTGTTTATTTATTTGACTATGCCTAGTCTCAGTTGCAGCACTCAGAACTTCAATCCTAGTGCGGCATACAGCATCTTTAGTTGCAGCCTGTGGGGTCTTAATGTTGAGTTTTACTCCAACTTTTTCACTCTCCTCTTTCACTTTCACCAAGAGGCTCATTAGTTCTTCGCTTTCTGCCATAAGGGTGTTATCATCTGCATATCTGAGATTATTGATATTTCTCCCAGCAATCTTGATTCCAGCTTGGGCTTCATCCAGCCTGACATTTTGCGTGATGTACTGTGCATTTAAGTTAAATAAGCAGGGTGACAATATACAGCCTTGATGTACTCCTTTCCCAATTTGGAACCAGTCTGTTGTTCCATGTCCACTTCTTGACTTGCATACAGATTTCTCAGGAGGCAAGTAAAGTGGTCTGTTATTTCCCATCTCGTCAAGAATTTTCCATAGTTTGTTGCAATCCACACAGTTAAAGGCTTTGATATAGTCGATAAGGCAGAAGTAGATTTTTTCTGGAACTCTAGTGCTTTTTCGATGATCCAATGGATGGTGATAATTTGATCTCTGATTCATCATAAGTTCAGGCATTTGGTCCCATCACTTCATGTCAAATAGATGGGGAAATAATGGGAACAGTAAGAGACTTTATTTTGGGGGGCTCCAAAATCACTGCAGATGGTGACTGCAACCATGAAATTAAAAGATGTTTGCTCCTTGGAAGAAAAGCTATGACTAAACTAGACAGCATATTAAAAAGCAGAGATGTTACTTTGCTAACAAAACTCCATCTAGTCAAAGCCATGATTTTTCCAGTAGTCATATATAGTTGTGAGATTTGGACTATAAAGAAAGCTGAGCACAAAAGAATTGATGCTTTTGAACTGTGGTGTTGGAGAAGACTCTTGGGAGTCCCTTGGACTGCAAGGAGGTCCAACTGGTCCATCCTAAAGGAGATGAGGAGAAAGGAGATTCAGGAGATCCTAAATATTCGTTGGAAGAACTGGTGCTGAAGCTGAAGCTCCAATACTTTGGCCAGCTGATGCGAAGAACTGACTTGTTGGAAAAGACCCTGATGCTGGGAAAGATTGAAAGTAGAAGGAAAATGGGACAACAGCAGATGAGATGGTTGGATGGCATCACCAACTCAATGGACATGGTTGAGTAAGTTCCAGGAGTTGGTGATGGACAGGGAAGACTGGTGTACTACAGTCCATGGGGTCAGAAAGAGTCAGACATGACTGAGTGACTGATTTGAACTGAACTGCGGGGTCTAATTCCCTGACCAGAAATTGAATCCCAGCCCCCCTGCATTGGAAGTATGGAGTCTTAGCCACTGGACCCCAGAAAAGTCCTGTTTGCTCAATTTTTTGATCAGGATATAAGTTTGCTTTGTTTATGCTACTGATATTTTGTTTTTAGCAGCAAAATCTATTTCCTAACTAATCAGCTAACAAAACTTCTAACTAGGGATATGATTTTGGGGTCCCATTGATTGTACCCCCAAATTTCACTTTTCCTTCTTTCCTTTGGCAGTGGCCATGTGATGAAATGATAAAAGTAGGATTTGAAGTTCAACCATGGTTCCACTAATTACTAAATTTTCGTTACAAAATGAGAATTCTAAGAGTTAATATTTAATAATGCTTCTGCACCATGCTTGTTTATGTGCATTGTCTCATTTAACTCTCACAACAACCTTATGTGGTAGGTACTGATACTATTCTAATCTTGCAGATCCAATTAAGCATCTTGCCAGAAATCTTTCAGATGATGAGATGCAAAGCAGGGATTTGGACCAAAAGTTCATGAGGGCCAGCAGCGCTTAACCACCTCCCTTTGCACCAAACTTTCTGCCTTGGTGGGAGTTTCAAGGCTGAAACACAGCACCAAGAACATAGCTGTCGCTTTACAAACTGAGGTTACTACTGAATTTGTTGATAGTGTCCTGACTGAGTCTGCCTCTTAGAGCTGAAACAATGCATTACCTGTTGACTTCATCCTTTTGAGTGAAACAATCTTCCTTTAGTCAAGACTGCTAAAAGTCTTTCATTAAATTACAATAACTCACTTCTAGTTAACCAAGGAAATCTCCTTTCTCCTCCTTTTCCAAATTCATTTTTAGTCATAATCTCAGTCCTGCGTCTTTCCAAGGCCACCGTCCATTAATGATTATTCTGAGAAATGTTGATGTTCTGTTCAAAATGCTTTGGAAGGCAGGGGAGGTACCCCAACGACAAACCCACATGCTGAGAGAGGGGTCCCCCTGCCCCGATGTGGAAAAGAGACAAAAGCCAGCCCTCTGGCCTTTCCTTTCTCACACAGGCGGGAAAAAGAAGAAATAAACATCGCTTGGTGCCAAACATGAGACTCTGGAACTTGAGTCCTTTCAAAGATCAGAAAGGGGAAAATTTTTAAAGAAACACAAGTGTGAGAGGAAGAAGGAGAAAGAGGAGAAGAGAGAGGAGGACGGAAAGTAGGTGACCCACAGGGATAGTCTTCTAAAATGGGTAAAGGGAAAAATCAGGTTCCGTTTTACTCTTTCGGACTCGTTCTGTACCCACCTCACACTGTGAATGGGCTAAAGGCGAGGTAACACCATGTGGGAGCCCCCTGAAAACCACCAGACTCTGGCCCTTCTCTCCCTGATCTAGACAGCAGCAATCTTCGCCCCATGGTGGGAGAAAAATGCATTGCCCCGTCTCACAGGCAAGGAAGTAGAATCTTAAAGATGACAACTTATTCAAGATACACGGGTATTAAGTGGTAGACTTGAGATTTTCTTTTTAAACTTTTTTTAGAGTATAGTTGATAGACCTGAGATTTTAAACCCAAGGTTTTCAGATGCCAGAATGGACTAAAAAAAAAAACAAAAACAAAAACACATAGTATTCATTTGATATGAAGCTCCAGGATTCTCCTTAGATTACTTCCTCTATTAGCTATGTAATAGTCTTTCTTTTTTCCATTCAACATCTATCCATTAAGCACCAACTATGTCCAGCTGTTAAGATATGAGAACATGATTCCTCCTAACTTCAGATTCACAGACTGATGGAGAAGGCAAAGATGAGCCATACAAGGGTAGTAAAGTGTTAAGAATGTTACAAGCACTACAACAAGACTACCTGCAGGATAAAGTAACAACAAAGATGGTTACCAGTCATGGAGTGCTGGCTTTGAGCTATGAACAGTAATGAGAGCTTTGTCTGTGATATTAGAGAAGCGAGACCAAAGAGAGGGGAAACAATTTTACCGAAGGTGGGGTTAGCATGCCAGATTTAGCAAATGAAAGTACAGAACCTGCAGTTAAATTTGAATTTCAGACAAACAACAAACACTTTTCTAATATTAGTATGTCTCACGCAATATTTGAGATATACTAAAACATTATCCATCATTTACCTGAAATTCAAATTTAATTGGGAGTCCTGTATTTTATCTGGCAATTTTAGGTGAGGAGACTAAGAGAGCCATAGAGTATCTTTCACAGAGAAGGTGAGTCTTGAAGATAAGTAGTTTTTCTCCAGATTAAGAGTAGAATGGAGGGAAGGAAAAGAGAGAAGCAAGGACTATTGAATCTCTAACCTTAGATGAATCATAGCCATGAGAAAAAAGAAAGACCAATAGCATTTCATAGGGATGTGTTAAGACAATATCATTTCAAAATCATTCCTTTTTTGGAAATAAGTGGGAAATAAATTTAAACATAGTTTGTAATTAGAAGATCTCCCATTAAGTTAGGTGGAAGTGAAAGTGAAAGTCGCTCAGTCCATTGAACTCTCCAGGCCAGAATACTGGAGTGGGTAGGTAGCCTTCCGCTTCTCCAGGGGATCTTCCCAACCCAGGGATCAAACCCAGGTATCTTGCATTATAGGTGGATTCTTTACCAGCTGAACCACAAGGCAATAGGCAGAGGTGGAAATGAATAGGTCAGGTGAAAAGCTCATGGTTGCCAAGCAACTAACTCAAGATGTATGCTTCTCCTCTTCAAGGGTAATGGGGGTGCTGTGCTTTAAAGGAATACCTTCTACCCCCTCAAAGAAAAGATCAGAGTGGAAAAGAGTAGTGGAAATAGCAGTTTTCCCACTCTCCCATGCCTGGCCAGGTGACATGAGCTAAAGTGTTTCCCCCTGTCAGTTTCAGCTTCCTCCTCTATGAAATCGTAACCCTCCTCCCCCAACTGATATCTAAGGCCACCTCCAGAGCTCACAATGATCCAGTTTTAAGTAGTGAGGCTAATCATGTCAGCTCTCAGTACAACCACATGAGGAGGCAGCTTGGTTCTCCAGCCTTCCTGACAATTCTACAAGCTCCCGATATTCCTCCAGAAAATAAACTCTTGCTCTTTTAAGCTGGAGTTGGTCTCTGCTGCTTTCAGTCAAAGAATCAAGGAACTTCAGATCACTGCGGGGTGGGGGAAGAGAGGTAGGAAGGTCAACTACATTTCTGAAACTCAGGGTTAAACAAAGCCACACTGTATTCTTTACTAGAGTACTTCTCAGACCCTTTAACATGGTTGCACCTTTGTGACCCTCCAAAAGAGAATATGGTAAATATTTGGAGTGGCAAAAACCATCTTTATCATAGACTCTTTTTGCTGTTTGGTTAGAGCAGTTTGGAAGACCGGTAGCCTGCAATTCCTGACCCCTGAGACTTTTTCACTTTTATCATTGTGTTACACGTATGTAAAGTCTGAACTACCAGCCAGTTTTAGGATCTTAGGTGAAGAAACTAAATCTCCCAGTTCTTCTTCACTCCCATGAAGTACCAGGCACAAACAGATGACTACAGTAAAGCAGAATTGTACTTTACACTCATTGCAAACCAGCCATCCCATAACTGCAGATCACAGAACACTCTTTTTGAGGCCGAGAGAGCTGACCCATGTCACTTTGCCAAAAACCAATTTTCCTGATTACTTTCTGCCTGCCCGGGATGCCTGTGGTTTCCACCGGTAAGGTGATCCCTCACTCCCTTACATTGTTATGCTCGCACTGCCATTGCCTCCGCTGTGTCACGGGACCCGGGAAGGGCTGCCCGTCTAGAAGATAGAGGACGCGTGCTCCAGGCGTGGCCAAATGTTGATTATTCACAGCTGGTTCAGCAGCGACTCCATCAGCAAATTGTGTTATCAGTGATTCGGCCGCCAGCACTAAGGGCACTCTGTTCAACCCAAAGTTTTACTTGATTCAAAGTTTTTATCCAATATGTCCCAAAGCCATACCACACGCTAGGCTTTTTCATATCATCTCATGCTTTCTGTTTAAGTTCTTACCCTATATAATTGTGTTTTAACTCTTTATGAACTTCTGGGGTATACAAGTTCCTCTAGTATATTGTCTAGAAAACAGGGACACTGATCTAAAAGAACTGTGGATTCTTCCTCATCCAAGTGATTCCTGGGTATCTCTGGCAGGAACTCCTCGACATTCTGTGTTTGAACAACAAAAACAGATGTGCAAAAAAATGCAGGCCACGAAGGCTTCAGCTTACAAGAAAAACTGGAAAGAAATCTTTATAATAAAAAGATTGATCTAAAGTTTGGGTTAGAAGTTATTATTAATTCCTAAAGACTTTCTTCAATAAAGAAAATTCATTTAATGAAAAATTTCTGTTGACTAAAAAGAGGAGAATGCATTCTACTCTGTAGCGTTAATGACTAAGCAGCTTGCTAAGGGTGTTACATGTGCATATTACATGCATATTTGTGGGGGGTGGGGGGCGGCCACGTCACACAGCACGTGGAATCCTAGTTCCTGGACCAGGGATCGAACCCGCATCCCCTGCATTGGAAGGCAGATTCTCAAACACTGGACACCAGGGAAATGACATACACATTTTTATTTGTAAAATAGGCATTATAAGAGAGCTACTTTTATTATTATCCTCATTTTACAGAGGAAGGAATTAAGACAGAAGAGCTTACAAAGCTTGCCCAAGGTCATACAGTTAGCAAGAAGCAAAGCTAGGATTTAATACAGGACTGTCTGACTCCAGTGCTTACTATGCCCATGACTATTGCATTATATTCCTAATAGTGTGGCTGAGACACTGACCCAACAAGATCTCCCAGGGCAGATGGAGTTCCTAAGTTCATGTGCCTCTGGCCAAGAGCAGTTGCATCTGTTCAACCCTCTTCTGTCCACCTCTGCCCACAGCCCTGAGCTGTACAAATTACTATCATTTTCCAAATGCTCCTGACATGGAAAATGATGGGAAGCATTCACTTAGTCACTTAGGGAGTCACTTTCTGATTAAAAGCTCAAAGTCCAGACTTATCTGATGGTCCAGTGGCTAAGATTCTGAAATCCCAATGCAGGGGGCCAGGATTAGACCCCTGCTCAGGGAACTAGATTCCACAAGCTGCACCTAAAGTCCTGCATGCTTCAACAAAGGTCAGAGATCCCACGTGCCACAGCTAAGACCCAGTGCAACCAAATAAATAAATAAATATTAAAAAGATTCTGTGACAATGAATAGCCATAAAGACATGCTTCCAAAAGGGGACATGAGGTATCTTAATCATAAGAATGAAAGAAACCAATTATTTAATGTCTATAACATACCATGAACTTTCACATCTACTGAATCAAAAATCTATGCACTCTTCTCTTCCATTTTACAGAAAGCACACTGGATCTCAAAAGGTCTAAGTGACTTGTCCAAGGTCAAACAGCTGGTAAGTGGCAAACCTGGGCTGCAAATCTCAATTTTCTGATTCCAAATCCAGTGCTCCTTTTTCTACTCTTGGCTCCTGGTAGTGAATTTGAACTTGCTCCAGAGAGAGAATCCCAAATCCAGAATCCAGAGTCCTGGTGGGGCCCTGCTTACTTATCTGATTAATGAGCATATGAAACTAGAGGATTGCAAGGTCCCTCCTGGCTCCATCCTTCTGTGATTGTTTCTGAGAAATGATGCAAATGAAGTGGAAAAGGAAACTCAGGTAGACAACTTTATGCTCCTGGCTTGTCCAAGTTCCTTGGGGTATGAGGTCAGAGGGAGTTGCCCAGATTAATTTAAGCGAGAAGTGCATGACAAAATACGAGCACGAAAAGCTTTCAAAGCTGACAGTACAGCAGCCTGACTTAACAAAGATTCTCTCCCACTGCAAATGCATATAAATACATATTTACAACTTTAAAACTCATAGCCTGAAAGAAAGCCAACACTCTTCCCAGGTTCCAGAAACAAAAAGGAAATTCAAAACCAGAGATGCAAGCTTCAGCTGACACAGGAGGGACCAGGAAAGAATCAGACCTGGATGCAGGCCCCACAGTAAATTTGGCCTAAAGGCAGTTCGGGCTGGAACTGAGATTTCTGTTTGAAACTAAGCTCTCGAAAATCCTTCCTGAATGTGAAAGGAGAACTAAAAGAAATTAGTCTACTGCCCGGAGAAGCAACAAGAAAGTAATAGCTATCTTTTCTGGGCTCTGAGTGGGGGAAAAAACGCATTCTGTGAATAGTCCCAAACCCAGTCTAGGTATGGGGCATGGGAATTTAAGCTACCTATGTGTTAAAAGAATCTTAAGTAAGAATATAATTGCTAGTCTATGACCCATGGGAAACCACAGGAACCTGGAAAGAAGTAAATCCAAGACAGTTCTACAGGGAATTATCCACAATCCAGGGGACATGGGACCCTCACAAGAAAAAAGTAAAAGCTGACAGTAAAATGATTACCAAGTGTGTTATGAAAAAGTACCTGGGAAGAACATTAGCTGATACAACACATGGAAAAATAATCAGTCCAAGAACTAGAAATAATGGAATAATAATCTGAAAGACACAACAAAATAAGCATGTTTAAATTGAGGGGATTAAGGGAGATATAGTAAAAGTTAAGCAGGTAGGACTTCTAAAAATGTAAGTGAATAACTTCAATAATCAAAAAGAACTTCTAGAATTGAAAAGTATAATCATTAAAAATTTTAAATCAAATAGCAAATTAGATACACTTAAAAAGAACTAGTCAACTAGTTGACTGATGAGAAAATCATCTAGAATGACACACAAAAAGATAATATAGAAATATAAATGATAGTTTAAGAGACATGGTGGGAAATGGAGTTGACTAATATATTTAGAATTTTAAATCTAAATCAAATATAAAGTCCAGAAGAGAATGGAGGGAAGAGAGTTAGAAGAAACTCAAAGAAATAATGGCTGAGAATTTTCCAGAATTTAAGAAGTTCACTGCATCCCAAGTAGCATAGAAAAAACAAAAAAGCCACGCTACACATACGTTGGCGTCAAACTTTTTCATATGTTTGTTTAGAGTCAAACTTACACAAAAAAGAAACTCTAAAAAGCTCCTGAAAAGAAATATAACCTAAAAAGAAATGACAATTGGCTGACTTCAGAATTTTCATTAGCAGCAATAAGTGAGTTTCTCATATACAGCTAAACTATTGTTCCAGAATGTGAGTGAAATAAAGGCATTTTCAAAAAGAAAGCTAAAAATCTTTCACTGATGTCCACTGCTGAAAAAATTACTAATTTGATGTGTTTCTAAAAGAAGCCATAATTGAACTCCAGGAGGGCATGGCAAGCCACTCCAGTCTTTTTGCCTGGCAAATTCCGTGGCAGGCGGGCTACAGTCCATGGGGTCGCACAGAGTCGGACACAACTGAAGTGACTTAGCACACACGCATGCAAAGAAGTATGAACAAATGACGAAGAGAGAAATAAGTAAGCATTGACTTAAAACAACCATAAAAGAGCTAATATGGAAGAGCTAAAACAAGTTAAATTATAATACTGAAGAACGATAACCTGAATAACAGGGGAGGTACTGTATGCTTTTGTATTTGGGGGAGGGAAAGCAAAGAAATATTAAAAAGCTAATTAAATATGCATGATAAAAAAATTTACTATAATCAATAAAAGCATCTGAAACATAAGGAATACTTTCAAGCCAATAGAGGAAAGTGGAGGACTAGTGTACTAAAAACTATAATAAAAGGAAAACAAAAAGAAAATAGAAAGAGGGAAGGAGGAAAGGAGAATAAAGAGGAGAGGCACAAGGGCAAGAAGTTATGGGTCCCTTTACAGAATCCAAGTCTAAATTCTTCTCAGTCCCTGTTGCGGTTTGGCGCCACCTGCTGGTGGTTGTCTACCGGGCGATTTCTTGGTCGAGTGGCTGAGAACTCGCCTCCATTACCGTCAATTCATCTCTGCCCCTTCTCGTCTACACAAAAGTTGAGAACTTTAATCCACCTCCTTCTTTAGAAAAAGGACTAGGCAGACAATGGAACTCCACACCAACATTAGGCCAAAATTCATATTTTTATCAGGATTTATTGCTTTCAAAAAGAATGAAAGTTGAAAATTAATATTGAGCATTCAAGTCAAAGAGTTAGAAAGTGAACAAACTATCCCAAATAAAGTAGAAGGAAGAAAATGACCAAGATAAGTGAGGATTTAGTGGACTAGAAAATGAACAATAAAGAAGATCAACAAAATCCAAGTTTTTTCTCAAAATACGTAAAATCAACATCTGACACAGAAAAAAATATATATAATATTAAAACTTTTTGAGCGATGTATAAGTAAAGAGATAAGTTTTTAAAATATAACTAATATTATACCAATAAAGTTTGAAATATTAAATGGATAATTTTATTACTTTTTATATATTTAATCATTTTATTTGCATTTACATATATGAAAACATATAGAGATCTATGCATGTAAATGATTTGATGGAAACAGTGACCAGTTTTATTTTCTTGGGCTCCAAAATCACCTTGGACGTTGACTACAGCCACAAAATTAAAAGATGCTTGCTCCTTGAAAGTAAAGTTATGACGAAACTAGACAGCATATTAAAAAGCTGAGACCTTACTTTGCCAACAAAGGTCCAGTCAAAATCATGGTTTTTCCATTAGTCATGTACAGATGTGAGAGTTGGACCATAATGAAGGCTGAGCACCAAAGAATTGATGCTTTTAAACTGGTGCTGGAGAAGACTCTTGAGAGTTCCTGGGACTGCAAGGAGACCAAACCAGTCAATCCTGAAAGAAATCAACCCTGAGTATTCATTGGAATGACTGATGCTAAAGCTGAAGCTCCAATACTTTGGCCACCTGATGTGAAGAACTGACTCATTAGAAAAGACTCTGAAGTCGGGAAAGATTGAGGTCAGGAGGAGAAGGGGATGACAGAGTATGAGATGGTTGGATGGCACCATAGACTCAATGTGCATGATTTTGGGCAAACTCCAAGAGATAGTGAAGAACAGGGAAGCCTGGTGTGCTGCAGTCTATGGGGTCACAAAGAGTCAGACACAACTGAGTGACTGAACAACAATAAATATGATAAAATGATAAATATGTTAAAAATGATAAATATGATAACATTTGGGAAATCAGCACAACTTATGAACCAGTATTTCCCAGATCACTAATGCATGAAGTAACAGAATTATACACAGGTGAGAGATACATTAAAAATGCAGGATAGGGGACTTTGCTGATGGTCCAGTGGCTACTCTCCTAATGCAGGGGGCCTGGGTTCCATCCCTGGTAAGGGAACTAGATCCCACATGCAGCAATGAAGATCCTGAGTGCTGCAACTCAGACCCGGGACAGCCAAATACATAAATAAATGTAGATTTTTTTAAAGTGGGTGCTAGAACAATAGATTTTAGTATAAAAAATATGAAAAGTTTATTGATACAGTTTCAGATCCCACGTTGCAACTAAACTTCAATAAACATGCTTTTAAAGTTTCGTGTATCATCAAAGAAAATATTCACAATTACCTGAAAAGACTATGAAAATTCTCCTCTCTTTTCAAATTAAATATCTGAGTGAGACCAGATTTTCATCATATGCATTAACCAAAACAACATATTGTGGCAGATGGAATTCAGAAGCTGGGGTAAAAATGTATCTGTTGTCTGGTAAGCCAGACAACAAATGACATTTGCAAAAGTGTTAAACAATGTCACACTTTCTACTAATTATGTTTTGTTTTGGAAAACATGCTAATTTAAAAAAAATGTTAAATTAATATGTAATGGTTTAATGGTTGTTATAATTATACAAATTAATGTCTTAATGTCCATACCTTTAATTTCTAGTGTAGCATACATTGATAGATTTACCCATACAAAAAAATTATTCATGGTGGCAGGGTCCTAATTAATTTTTTTTTTTTTTTTACACATTTTGGCCATTCTGCACACGATGGGGAATCCTAGATCCCGAACAGGGATCAAACCCATGCCACCTGCAGTGAACGTATGGAGTTTTAGCCACTAGACCACTAGGGAAATCCCCTCATTAATTTTAAGAATGCAAAGGAGGCAGAAGATCAGAGTTTGAGAACTGCTAACTTACAACCCCACAAAGCTTGAACTTTGTAATCATCCCCATTCTACAGATGAGGAAACTAAAATTTAGAGAGGATAAGTCAGAGTTATACAGAACGGGGCAAGTTTTTGCAAGGCGAGATTTAACCCAAGATCCTGGCTTCATGGTCCAGATTCTTTGCCTCTGTGCCCTGTTTCTGGAAATCTTCGACAATATAGCTCCAAGGTTTAGTTTCAGTCTCACCCTCAATTTTGCCCATTTTCAGTGCTACAAAGACTCATACTTGCTCTCCCAGGATTACTGGAAAAGGCAGCATAATCCTTCCAGTTTGTTGTTCAGTCATTTAGTCGTGTCCAACTTTTTGTGACCCATGGACTGCAGCAAGCCAGGCTTCCCTGCCCTTCACCATACACTGGAGTTCGCTCAGACTCACATCCACTGAGTCAGTGACTCATCCTCTGTCATCCCCTTCTCCTCCCGCCTTCAATCTTTCCTGGCATCGGGGTCTCTTCTAATGAGCCGACTCTTCACATCAGATGGCCGAAGTATTGAAGCTTCAGCTTCAGCATCAGTCCTTCCAATGAGTATTCAGGACTGATCTCCTTTAGGATTGACTGGTTGGATCTCGTTGCAGTCCAAGGGACTCTCAAGAGTCTTCTCCAACACCACACTTCAAAAACATCAGTTCTTCAGCACTCGGCCTTCTTTATGGTCCAACTCTCACATCCATACATGACTACTGGAAAAACCATAGCTTTAACTATACCTTTGTTGGTATAGTAATGGACCTTTGTTGACAAAGTAATGTCTCTGCTTTTTAATAAGCTGTCTAGGTTTGTCATAGCTTTTCTTCCAAGGAGTAAGAGTCTTTTAATTCCATGACTGCTGTCATCATCTGCAGTGATTTTGGAGCCTGAGAAAACAAAATCTGGCACTGGTTCCATTGTTTCCCCATCTGTTTGCCATGAAGTGATGGGACCAGATGCCATGATCTTAGTTTTTTGAATGTTGAATTTTAAGCCAGCTTTTTCACTCTCCACTTTCACTTTCAAGAGGCTCTTTAGTTCCTCTTCACTTTCTGCCATTCGGATGGTGTCATCTGCGTATTTGAGGTTATTGATATTTCTCCCAGCAATCTTGATTCCAGCTTGTGCTTCTTCCAGTCCAGCATTTCTCATGATGTACTCTGCGTATAAGTTAAATAAGCAGGGTGACAATATACAGCCTTGATGTACTCCTTTCCCAATTTTGAAACAGTCTGTTGTTCCATGTCCAGTTCTAGCCATTGCTTCTTGACATGCATACAGATTTCTCAGGAGGCAGGTAAGGTGGTCGGGTATTCCCATCTCTTTAAGAATTTTCCACAGTTTGTTGTGGTCCACACAGTCAAAGGCTTTAGCGTAGTTGATGAAGCATAATTAGATTTTTCTGGAATTCTCCTGCTTTTTCTATGATCCAACAGATGTTGGCAATTTGCTTTCCACTTACAGAGGCCCCAGAATCTACAAGACACCAGAATTCCCAAGGCCAGGATGGGGCCTCTGTAAGTGGAAGTGTGTTGTGACTGGTACCATGTGGGTATAGGCATGGGTGGGGAGGTGGTCAATTCTTGAACTATCCAGGTGAATTGTCCAAGTTGTTCTAGGTGTATGTCCAGATTCTCCCAGGTCTTGGACTTGGTGTTTTCCAATAGGGTTGATGAAAAGTGATCTGATTTGAGATCAGGAGCTGATCAGGTTTTTTTCCTGGCCTAGTTCTGCCTTACTCAGCACCTAGACACTGGACTCATGTAGTTATTTAAATTGAAATTCAGGGACTTCCTTGGTGGTCCAGTGGCTAAGACTCTGTTCACAATGCAGGGGGCCTGGGTTCAGTAGTCAGGAAACTAGATCGCACATGACACAACTAAAGATCTCACATGTCACAACCAAGATCAAAGATCCTGAGTGTTGCAACCAAGAACTGGCATAGCCAAATAAATAGATATATTTTTTAAAAAAATTCAAATTAGTTGCAATGCAACAAAAAGAAATTTTCAGCTATTTAGTCTCATTACCCTATTTCACATGTTAAAGAGTCACATACTGTACATATATTTTGCCATCACTGGGGTCTTTGACTGATATGATCTAGTGAGAAACATGCTGGCATCGCAGTGAGTTGAACCTGGACCCCTAGACATGAAATGTTCCTCAGATGGGGGTGATGAGGGTGATGAAAGTCACCAAAGGGCAGCAGTCAAAGTGATCATGCTACCCAAGAACATCTACAGATACAATGCAATTCCTCTCAAGTTGCCAAGGGCATTTTTCACAGAATTAGAACAACAAGAAAAAAAAAATAACTCAAAATTTGTATGGCGACACAGAAGACCTCAAATAGCCAAAGCAGTCTTGAGAAGGAAAAATGGAGCTGTAGGATCCGTTTCCCTGACTTCAGACTATACTCCAAAGCCACCGTCTTCAAAACAGTATGGTACTGGCACAAAAATAGAAATATAGATCAATGGAACATGATTAAAAACCCAGAAATAATCCCATGTACCTATAGTCAATTAATCTATGACAAAGGAGGCAAGACTACACAATGTTGGAAAGACAGTCTTTTCAGCAAATGGTGCTGGGAAGACTGGACACCTACATGTAAAAATATGAAATCATATCATGCTTTAACTCCATACACAAAAATAAGCTTAAAATGGATTAAAGATGCAAATGTGAGACCAGACACTATAAAACTCCTAGAGGAAAACGTAGGCAGAACAGTCTCTGACATAAATCACAACAATATCTTTTTTGCACCATCTCCCAGAATAGTGGAAATAAAAACAAAAATAAACAAATGGGACCTACTTAAACATGTCAGCTTTTGCACAGCAAAGGAAACAATAAACAAAACAAAAAGACAACCTACGGATTGGGAGAAAATATTTGCAAATGATAAGACTGATAAGGGATTAGTCTCCAAAACTTACAAACAGCTCATGATGTTTAACAGCATCAAGACAAAAACTTATTCAAAAAATGGGCAAAAGACTTAAATGGACATTTCTCCAAAGAAGACATACAGATGGCCAATAGACATGAAAAGATGCTCAACATCACTAATTATTAGAGAAATGCAAATCAAAACTACAATGAGATATCACCTCACACCAGTCAGAATGGCTATCAACAAAAAACCCACAAACAATAAATGCTGGAGAGGGTATGGAGAGAAGGGAACACTCCGACACTGTTTGTGGGAATATAAATTGGTACATCCACTAAGGAGGACCACATGGAGTTCCTTTAAAAACTATGACCCTGCGATGCCACTCCTGGGTATTTATCCAGAGAAAAACACTGTCTGAAAGGACACATGCACCCCTGTGTTCATTGCACACTGTTTACATTAACCAAGACATGGAAGCATCTTAATTGTCTATTGACAGAAGAATGGATAAAAAAGATATACAATGGAACATTACTCAGCCATTAAAAAGAATGAAATAATGCCACTGACAGCAACATGGATGAATCTGGAGAGTGTCATAGTGAGTGAAATAAGACAGAGAAGGATAAATACATGACATCCCTTATGTGTGGAATCTAAAAAGAAATAATACAAATGAACTTACTTGCAAGACAGAGAGACTCACCGACTTAAGAGAACTAACTTATGGTTGCTGGGGGAAGGGATAGTTAGGGAGTTTGGGATGGACATGTACGCACTGCTATATTTAGAATGAATGGCCAACAAGGACCTACTGTGTAACACATAGAACTCTGCTCAATGTTATGTGGCAGCCTGGATAGGAAGGGTGTTTGGGGCAGAGTGGATACATGTATATGTGTAGCTGAGTCCCTTTGCTATTCACCTGAAACTATCCCACCATTGTTAATCATCTATGAAAGTGAGTTAGTTGCTCAGTCATATGTGACTCTGTACCCCAATACAAAATAAAAAGTTCAAAAGAAAACAAAAATTGGTTAAATGCAACAAAAAGATATTTTTCAGTTCCTTAGTCTCACTAACATATTTCAAGTGTTCAAGAGTCACACATTGTATGTATATTTTGCCGTCTCTGGGGTCCTTGGCTGATGCTATCTAGTGAGGAACGTGCTGGCATCACAGTGAGTTGAATCTGGATCACTCAGTTCTGTTCAGTTCAGTTGCTCAGTCGTGTCCGACTATTTGCGACCCCATGAATCGCAGCACGACAGGCCTCCCTGCCCAACACCAACTCCCAGAGTTTACTCAAACTCATGTCCATCAAGTCGGCGATGCCATCCAGCCATCTCATCCTCTGTCGTCCCCTTCTCCTCCTACCCCCAATCCCTCCCAGCATCAGGGTCTTTTCCAATGAGTCAACTCTTCGCATGAGGTGGCCAAAGTAATGGAGTTTCAGCTTCAACATCAGTCCTTCCAATGAACACCCAGGACTGATCTCCTTTAGGATGGACTGGTTGGATCTCCCAGACACGAAATATTCACCAGATGGAGGGGGTGGGGGGTGGTGAGGGTGGTGAGGCTGATGAAAGTCTCTGAGAAGCAGAGTCTGACCTTGGAATCGATCAACTTTGGATTTCCCACAGCATAGTCTGTAGATTGTCTGTGTCCTATTACCGGTGGGCCTCAGCTGGAATCTCAGGGATTCTGCCTTTTTGATGAGTTTCTCAGGTCACTCTTAAGTACTTCAAATTTTAAAAGAATTGTGATAGATTAAGGCTGTGGTAATATACTAAACAACCATACAAAAGAAGTAAGATCCTCCAGTTCTCCAGGAGTTTTATAACCTTGAGTGCCCCAGCAAACGTCCCCACCCTCACCTTCTACATTATTCTAAGTCCAGTCCTTGGGAGTTTGACTCCAGGGAGCATAGCTTCCAGGTGGGAAGACACCCCCACCCCACCCATCCTCTACAAGACACCAGAATTCCCAAGGCCAGGCAGCAGCATCTTTCTTGTGAGAAGGCCCTCACAGGCCAACTGGGGGAAAAGACCAGGCTCCACTGGACTCCTATCCCCTCTACATGAACATATCCCATGTTCAGAACCAAGATCTGGCTGGGAAGACTCAGACTTCTCCCATCGCCATTGGGATTTATTATTTCCCGAAACTGCTTACATCTTTGCATGTTCTCTAGAGGTACTGATACAGGGCCTCAGCCCTCTCCTGGGTTAGTGTTTGAGGGGCTAAGGCCAAGGTTGTAAAGCATTTCAGTGATGCTTCTGTAAGAACCTGAGAGCCTGAGCCTCTCCTTTCATTTACCAGATTGTTAGGTTTCTTAGGAATTCTTTGGGAGGTGTAAACTCCAAGTAGGCGTGACCACAGGTGTGTGTTCCCTCTCCCCTAGGAGATGGGGAGGTGACTGGAATGCGGTTCTGAGTGAGCCAGGGCATCTCATTAATCAGTGAGGGTGGGGCTGCTGGGGGGAAAGAAGTTTCCACAGATGGCAAGCTGGGAAACTCGGAGTACTTTCTGAAATTCTCTTCAGAGCGTGCAGTTGAGTATTCGGGTTTCACGGGATCTTTGCTATAACATGACTTTCCTTGGCTCAGAGCACAGGGCTTACAGAAGCCTTTGCTGGGCTCCAGCCAAGGAAGTCAGATTAGCAAAAATAGCAGAAGTAACACGAGAACACAGTGTCACCTAGAACTCGGGCCTGGAAAAGAAACCCCAAGGACAACCCTATCGCAGGGTTCGGAGCTGCAGTTGGGCCACATGGGGAAGTTCAGGATGAGAGAAGACGCCGAGCTTCCTGGGCCCAGGTAACTGCTCTGCAGGCTGAACATTCAGAAACCCAAGGCAAGGCTCACACAGTGAGAACTGCCGCTGGGCCCCTGGCCAAAGCCAGCTGCTCGGTGACACAGCCCAGGAGAGACACGGACTCTTCCTTCCTGCAAGAACGTCGCCAATCAGGCATTTCCGAAGCACCTGGTATGTGCAAAGGAGCCTGTGTGCTTCCTCAGGGGTGGGGAGGAGGAAATAAATACAACAGAACTTTCTCAGCCATGAAGACATGTATGCTCACTTACTAGTCAAAAGGGCGGCGAAGAGGGGGAAAGTAAGTAAACATGAAATCATCTATTAAATGTAATACAAACATATTACCGTGGTTTAAGGAAAGGCACTCAAAGACAGAAAAAAATCCTTTTCTTAGTGACTATAAGGAGAAGGGGTCGGCAGAGAATGAGATGGTTAGATAGCATTCACCATTATGAATCTGAGTAAACTCCAGGCGATGTTGAAGGTCAGGGGAGCCTGGCGTGCTAGAGTCCCGGGGGTCGCAGAGTCAGACACAGCTGAGAAACTGAACAACGAGAGGATGGTTAAGATGAACGATCTGAATTCTTGGCTAACTTGCAGGCTAGAAGCTGGCAAAGAGGTGTGTGTGTGTGTGTGTGTGTGTGTGTGTGCGTGTGTGTGTGTGTACACATGGACGCACATCCCAGAAGCATGAAAGCTGAGCTGCATCCCTCTCTCTCTGTCCCGAGGGTCCCTTTCCTTCCCATGGTTTGTTTCTACCCTCCCATCTTCTCTCTCTCCCCTCCACCTTCATTCACTCCGCCTTCCAGGGCCCGCTCACTCAGGAGGGTCAGGGGCGACATCATGATGAAAGAGATTAGAAAGCATATATTGTCTCCTCCTGACTGGGAATTCTTTCACTGCCTTGCTCCCTTCTGCTCCCTCCACCCGCATACCTAGCCAAACCTCAGCCCCATGGCTTGCTCTGACTGTTTGGGATTATTTCCCAGTGTGTGGTAAAGAGACTTCCAGTGCCAGCAGTTCCATGCCATTTCTGGATCCAAATAAGCTGGCAGCCAAAGAAATGCAGGCCAATACAATCAAGCCTTCCAGGGAGCCGGCCACACTTGGATCACCCCCCGGCTCCCCTCACACGTTGCCCCTCACTCATTTTCTCCTTCGTTACAAGAGCAAGCAAATGGTATGTGGATGCCAAGCCCGGGCCTGGTAAAAGGTGCTGAGGATCCCATCACTCCGCTCCGCACCTTCTGCTTCTCCCAGGGACCTCCCTGGCTGGGATGACTAGGGCTCATCTGTGAATGTGAGTCCAAGGGAGGGACCTCGCCACTCAGCCCCCAAAGTGCAAATAAGAGTGTCTCCTGGTCCCTCGTCCGTGTCAGTTAGGCCCCAGTTAGGCCTCAGGGTCCCTGTTGTCCCACAATAAGTCCTAGCCTAGCAGTCGTTTGGTGTGGGCTCCGGTGAAGGGCCACAGGGGAAAGAATTCCCCTGTCTGAGAGCTTCCCCACTTCCAGGAGCCTGGGAGAGCTTGTGAAATGTCCGTGGTTATGATGTCACTGTTGTTATGGTCTGGGCGGTTGGGTCCTCTTGGCCGCGCTCGCTGGTACTAATGAAAGTCAAGGATCAGTCTCCCAAAGGCCAGCAGGCTTCATACAGGGGAAAATGTGCTGTGCGGCCCCGACTCACCCTGTCCTCAGTCAAGGGCTGCAAAGTGTGGCCTCCGTCTGGCCGCAGCCGAGTGCAGTCTGGTTTAGGTCATGTTCATCCTGGAGACTTCAAAGGAAGCATCCAGCTCCGGGTTCTCAGCAGCAGCAGGAACAAATAAATTAGCATCAGAGCTGTGTCCTCCTCTTTCCTCTCCAAGCCCTAGCTTGAGACGCACAACAGTGCTCCCCAATCCCTTGAGCAAAAGCTCCTCTCTTTATTCATTTTCTTGCATACATATGCTTGTTTAAATGGACCAGAGGTGAAAAGCTGCTCCCACACATACCCACAGCCAGGCTGTGGGACCTTGGGCAGGTTTCTGCGCCTCTCTGAGCCTCCGGGTCTTCACCCTTAAAGTGACAGTATGAACATACTCACATCACAACCCCACATGGTGACAATCAAATCAAATCAAAAGTGCTATGGCTATTGTAAATTGACTCGAAGTTGCCATCATTGTTTCTCAAGCGGATTCCTGCTGCAGAAGAGAAAAGAGGATCTTTCCAAATACTTTCTGCTCAGCAGTGAAAACTACCCTCTCCAATCCTTGGGAATCAGACCTATCTGAAGTAAGGCATGGGTGGGACTTCTAGCTCAGATGTCTGCATAGGAATTATCTGGAAAAGAACCAACTAAACTGAAGTCATCACAAGTGGACTAGGTGTACATACTTCTTTAAACGCCGCAGGTAATTCTGAGGGAAACCAGATGGAGAAGCCCTGGGCCAGCCCCTCAGTAATCACATGTTCCACAGCCTAGGGTTAAGGGTCTCCTACTCTGGCTGCTGTCTTAGCCGCGAGTCATGTCTGACTCTTTGCGATCCCATGGACTATAGCCCACCAGGCTCCTCTGTCCATGAGATTCTCTGTCCATGAGATTCTCCAGGCGAGAAAACTGGAGTGGGTAGCCTTTCCCTTCTCCAGGGGATCTTCCCAACCCAGGGATGAAACCTGGGTCTCCTGCATTGGCAGGCGGATTCTTTACCACTGAGCCACCAGGGAAGCCCTCACCTGCGGTACCTGCTGAAAATATTAATACAAATTCCCACACTCCGTCTCAGATGCTCTGAATCAAATCTTAGGGGGAAAAGCCTAGAAAGTAGGTGAATCTTATCATCTGCAAGTTGGGAAACTGCCCCCAAAAGTTTTCAAATACTTAATATGTATAAGAATGAACTGAGAGCCTTGTTTTAAACTGAAGTGCTATTGATTTACAACACTGTGTTAGCTTCAGGTATATAGCTAGTGATTCAGTGATGTATACAATATATAATGTGACGACAAACCTAGTTAGTGTGTTGAAAAGCAGAGACACTACTCTGTCAATGAAGGTCCATATGGTCAAGGCTATGGTCTTCCCAGTGGTCATGTATGGTTGTGAGAACTGGACCGTAAAGAAGGCTGAGTGCCAAAAAATTGATGCCTTCAAACTGTGGTGCTGGAGAAGACTCCTGAGAGTCCCTTGGACAGCAAGGAGATCAAACCAGTCAATCTTAAGGGAGATCAACCCTGACTATTCACTGGAAGGACTGATGCTGAAGCACCAGTATTTTGGTCACCTGATATGAACAGACAACTCACTGGAAAAGTCCCTGATGCTGGGAAAGATTGAGGGCAGAAGGAGAAGAGACGTCAGAGGATAAGGTGGCTGGACAGCATCACCATAGGGGCAAACTCCAGGAGATGGTGAAGGATAGGGAGGCCTGGCATGCTGCAGTCCATGGGGTCGCAAAGAGTAGGACATGACTGGATGACAGAACAGCAATATAATACATAATATATATATTACACACAATATATATAATATACATAAATATATTCTTTTTCAGATTCTACCATTATAGGTTACTACAAGATATTGAATATAGTTCTCTGTGCTATACAGTAAATCCTTGCTGTTTACCTATTTATAAATGTGTGTGTGTGTGTGTGTGTGTGTGCGCGCGCGCGCTCAGTCATCTGATCCTCTGAGACCCCATGCACCCTGCCAGACTCCTCTGTCCATAGAATTTTTTAGGCAAGAATACTGAAGCAGGTTGTCATTTCCTTCTTCAGGGGAGCTTCCTGACTCAGGGATAGAACTCGCGTCTCCTACGTTGGCAGATGGATTCTTTACCACTGCACCATCTGGTTCGCATCCACTAATCTCAAATTCCTAATTTATCCCTCCCCCCAACTTCCATGTGGTAACCATAAGTTTGTTTGCTATGTCTGTGAGTCTGTTTCTGTTTCGTAAATAAGTTCAATTTGTATTAATGATTCTACATGTAAGTGATATCATATGATAGTTGTCTTTGTCTGTCTGACTTACTTCACTTATGATAATCTCTGGGTCCACCCATTTTGCTTCAAATGAAAATGTTTCATTCTTTATTATGGATGAGTAACGCTCCTTTGTATATATGTACGACAATCGTTTGTCAATGGACATTTAGATTACTTCCATGTCTTGGCTATTGTAAATAGAGCTGCTATAAAATTGGGGTGTATGTGTCTTGCTAAATTAGAGTTTTCATTTTTTCCAGATATATGCCCAGCAGTGGGATTGCTGGATCATATGGTAACTCTAGTTTTTTAAGGAACCTCCATACTGTTTTCCATAGTGGCTGCATCAAATTTCATTCCCACCAACAGGACAGGAGGGGAGAAACTTGCTTTTTGAAAGTGAAGTTGGTCAGGCATGCCCACTCTAAAACTCAAGAAATTATTAATTTGGGAACTCTGGGGTGAGCTCTGGGATGTTCAGTTTTAACTAATTTCCTCATTTGATTGCCAAGCCTGCTACTCCATAGAAAATGCTGCCCCAAACCTCTGGAATGACTCTGGGAAATGGAATAAGTCCTAAGTAATGCTAGTTCCAGCTCCAAGAGCTGGACTGAACTCTTTTGCTTGAACTTCCTGGTTGCTATTGAGGAAAACAGACTAATTTTGAGAAGGGACAATCTTGAGTCTTTCCAAGTCTTGGCAGAGAAAGTTGTAAAGTGGAGGACATGGCATGAGGTGCTGAGACAAACATCCAGAGAAGCTGCATCCTTAGAGATGTTTTGTCAGACTCCACTCTCTTTAACCTGTGAGTCAGCTCACATGTGCCATTGACCCTGGGAAAAGCACTCTTGCCCTGGAACTGTGAGTGTGTTCAAGGGCCCACCAACTGTTAACACTGGGAAGCTAGGTGAGTTTTCCTGTGGCAGCCATACTTTCAACAACCTTCCTGCTGCCATCTTGGATCCCAGGCTCACAGAGTCTGCAGACCCATCACTCAGGTTCCACTATGAATGAGGACTTAGTCCTTGCTTGAATGTATTTGTATCCCTAAACAAGGAGTCATTGGTAGTAGAAAATGTGAAGGGAGGAGTATTTTTCTTCTTTTTCTGAGTCCCTGTTAGCACACAAACTAGAATTTCTGCCTTTTCCCATGTATTGAAGACAAAGCTGCTAACTCTTGTCACCTTTCATTGGCTTTTCCCTAAGTGAGAGTCAGTTTATCAGTGTGGGGACACTGTTATTGGGTCTCTACCCTGAGATGGATGCATCTATCCAATGGAGAGATTTACCCCTGTTACTCTGCATCTTGGAGATCCTGTGGCTTGTGCCTTTGATTATAAGAATTTTAAGCTATGGATTCAGAAAGCAGTAGGTCAAAGCTTCCTTCAAAATATAGGAGGGGCTAGGAAGTAACTATTTGCTTCTGAAAGATAATGGAATCTTATTTCTGCATTCCCACTTCCCCGATGCTTTAATATCTCCTTAGAAACCAAGATCAACTACAACTTGTGATTAACATATATTCTCTTTGTCTTTCAGCTTTGTCAATTGGATTAATATGTGTTTCTGCTTGGGTTTACCTTGTATGGGAGTCTCTACACTTCCTGGACTTGGATGACTGTTTTCTTTCCCAGATTAGGGATGTTTTCAGTTATCATCTCTTCGGATATTTTCTCAGGCTCTTTCTTTTTTTCTTCTTCTATGACCCCTATAATATGAATGTTGGCATGTTTAATGTTGATCGTGACTAACATAGACAAAGAATTCCTAAGCATGGGGATCTGTCCCTTCCTAAGATACAGATGGACAGACTGACTGACCAACTAGAGAGACTCTCAACTGAACACACATCCCACTTATATTGGCCCCTACTGTTGTTATTGTCACCAACTAAAAAGAAATATTTTTTAATGGAGAAAGATGACTTTTGGTAAAAATCCACAGACCAGACTGAACACAGCCATCTACTTTCTTTCCCTGCCAAAACACTACTAAAAATGCCAGTAAAGAGATTATTTTCTTAAGCCATAAATCTAAAAAGCAGGTAGTCCATGAGAGGAGGCACTCAGAGCAAAATTTCAGAAAATAGAAAATACATGAATGTATTCCCTAAGCCAGAAAGCTGAGAACCAGTTTGATTTGCACCAAGAAAACCTTAAAAGATTTAGAAATGAATAGTAAAAGGCATCTCCAGAAATAGAGGCCAAATAGGGTAGCTGAAATCAACAGGATTGGGTGAAAGTCTATATTTTAGTCAGACCCCCCCCCAAATCCCCTCCTGATTTAGTCATGTTATACAATTTGCTGCTTTTCTAACAAATTATATGTGTCTCTTGACTCTTTAAATTATATATATATATTTATTACTTTTTTAAAAAATGAAAGGAGGGAAGTAAGGTATTTAGAAAGGAGTCCCCCTTGATGAGCATGTTGAGGGCTAATTTTCTTCTCTTTCTCTACCCTCTGGATCTGGCCTTTTTAAGACCAGCACATACTGTCTGCTCAAGATCCCAAATAAATGGCTGCAGTGTGGTGAATTTCACAGGGAGAACCGTTCAGTGCCATGCACATTACTCAGTGGCTTGGCTTAAGTTTAAAGAATGTTTTAAAACAGCTCTATCTGGGCACTCCCCATCTTCCTTCTTTCTGCCAGGCCACAGGCCCCTGCTGAAGATCCTGACCCTCAAAGCTACAGCCCCACTGGCTAGCACTGCTGACTTCCATACCTCCAACCAAGGCTGAGGTCATTCCTTTTGTCCCATCTTGGTCTTGAAGGAGCAGACCCTTTTTCATCCTAGCCTAGGACTCCTTGTTGAACTTGAAGCCCGCAAATCACATCCGTCACCTACCTGTTAGAAGGCCATTTTATACCCTCATTATTTCTACTTCTTCTAAACAAAACTTGTCTTGCCTGGAATCACCCAATATCTCCAGTATCAAAATGCTCATTCTGGTATCAGTTCAGTTCAGTTCAGTTGCTCAGTTGTGTCCGACTCTTTGCGACACCATGGACTGCAGCACGCCAGGCCTCCCTGTCCATCACCAACTCCCGAAGTTTACTCAGATTCACATCCATTGAGTCCGTGATGCCATCCAACCATCTCATCCTCTGTCATCCCCTTCTCCTCCAGCCTTCAATCTTTCCCAGCATCAGGGTCTTTTCAAATGAGTCAGATCTTCACATCAGGTGGCCAAAGGATTGGAGTTTCAGCTTCAGCATCAGTTCTTCCAAGGAAAATTCAGGACTAATTTCCTTTAGGATGGACTGGTTGGATCTCTTTGCAGTCCAAGGGACTCTCAAGAGTCTTCTCCAACACCACAGTTCAGAAGCATCATTTCTTCAGCATTCAGCTTTCTTTATAGTCCAACTCTCACATCCATACATGACTACTGGAAAAACCATAGCCTTGACTAGATGGACCTTTGTTAGCAAAGTAATATCTCTGCTTTTTAATATACTGTCTAGGTTGGTCATAGCCTTTCTTCCAAGGACCAAGTGTCTTAATTTCATGGCTACAGTCACCATCTGCAGTGATTTTGGAGCCCCCCAAAATAAAGTCTATCATTATTTCCACTGTTTCCCCATCTATTTTCCATGAAGTGATGGGACCAGATGCCATGATCTTAGTTTTCTGAGTGTTGAGTTTTCAGCCTGCTTTTTCACTCTCCTCTTTCACTTTCATCAAAAGGCTCTTCAGCTCCTCTTAGCTTTCTGCCATAAGGGTGGTGTCATCTGCATATCTGAGGTTATGGATATTTCTCCCTGCAATCTTGATTCCAGCTTGTGCTTCATCCAGCCCAGAATTTCACATGATGTACTCTGCACAGAAGTTAAATAAGCAGGGTGACAATATACAGCCTTGACGTATTCCTTTTCCTATTTGGAACCAGTCTGTTGTTCCATGTACAGTTCTAACTGTTGCTTCCTGACCTGCCTAGTTTCACAAGAGGCAGGTCAGGTAGTTTGGTATTCACATCTCTTTCAGAATTTTCCACAGCTTTTTGTGATTCACACAGTCAAAGGCTTTGGCAAAGTCAATAAAGCAGAAATAGATGTTTTTCTAGAACTCTCTTGTTTTTTTGATGATCCAGCGGATGTTGGCAATTTGATCTCTGGTTCCTCTGCCTTTTCTAAAACCAACTTGAACATGTGGTAGTTCACGGTTCATGTATTGTTAAAGCCTGGCTTGGAGAATTTTGAGCATTCTGGTTTAAATACATGCTTATCCTTTCTCAGTATTTTTTCCTTCTGAAAAATGGCTTCTTCTCAGCTCTGTCTCAGGCCAGCCCTCACACACCAGGTCTTGCTTAAGGCTCTTCTTCTCCCAAACCCTCAAATTTCTCCATTTTCAGGATAAAAATAATGACTGGCTCTCAGAAGCGTGGTGGACTAAAACCATGGCTCTTTAAACTCTTAGGATCCTGTCTCATTTGCATTTTAAAGAATAAACCTCTGGTACCTGCCTGAACCCTAGTCATCATCTTTAGGAGAAGAGGGATTTTTAAACAAGTTCTAGAAGCAGTTACCTGAAATAGGAACTCTGTGGCTGTTCTGTTTATCAGAATTCTAATATCTCGATGTTTCTTCCTGGGAAAACCTAGATTCTAATCTCACATTGGAAACACTGGAAACTCTGTCTACACTCTGCTGGAGTACCTGTTACACGTGTTAAAGATCTATCTGCTGTGCTGTGCCTAGTGTCTCCATCGTGTCCAACTCTTTGCAACCCCATGGACTGTAGCCCACCAGGCTCCTCTGTCCATGGGAATTCTCCAGGCAAGAATACTGGAGTGGGTTGCCATGCCCTCCTCCAGGGGATCTTCCTAACCCAGGGACTGAACCCAGGTCTCCCACATTGCAGGCAGATTCTTTACCATCTGAGTTACCAGGGAAACCCAAGAATACTGGAGTGAGTAGCCTACCCCTTCTCCAAGGGAACTTCCTGACCCAGGAATTGAACCCAGGTCTCCCACATTGTAGGCGAATTCTTTACCAGCCGAGCTACCAGGGAAGTCCATTAAAGATCACTAATTCACACCTATTTCTTATAGTCTCGGCCTGGGAGCAGCCTACCAGAGAAGGTTCCCTGCAGGACTGTGTGGACATTAAGATGATGCTCTGAGGTATTGAATCCTGACTCTGTGACCATAAGCAAGTTAATTTCACAACAGTTAATCCATCTGGGGATAGTCATAGTACCTGTCTTATGCGTTTGTTTATTAGTTAATACATGTATGCACTTAGATGGTGCCTGGCACGCTGAAAATGTCCAAGAAATACTAGGATAGTCAGCCCAGCCTGTCCTTCAAGTAGGACTTGGCAGCTCCCAGATCCCCCCTCTCTCCTCTGTTGACCTCCTCCTCTGGGCCCAGTGCTGGTGTCATTGCCCCCACCATCACTTCCAGACAGTGGTCTTCTGAGGACAAGAACTGTATCTTCATCATCCTTACAGCCCTCAGCATCTGGCCCCGAGCTTGGCATTTTGTAGGTGTGCAACACCTGTTTGTGGACTTAGCATCTTTTAGAGGAGAGAGAAGAGCAGGCAGTTTTGAGCTGCTCAGCAGAAGCCTCAACGACCTTGATTTTCAGAGAACCTGGGGGTTGGTGTCCCTCTGGCCACACCCCTGTAGCACCTGCAACATCTTCTCGTATGGCGTTGACTTCCTGTCTACATGGAGGAGCCATGCAACATCTGCAAGGAAGGGGATGCTGGGAGCAGCAAGGGAGGGAATGGGGTCAAAGGAGTGGCTGATCTCAATCAGCAAGGCAGCCAGTTTCATTGCTTCGTGTTTCGTGACCTTTTCAAGATGTCATTTTCCAAGTCTTTCCCAGCAAGAGCACCCTGCCTCCCCGAAAATTCCCTTTGCATTGTTGTACCACCCCGGAGTGTGTTGACTGCAGAGTTTTGTTTACAAATACTATGGTAACCCCAGGAGCTCTGGCAAGTCTGAAATAGCTTGCCAGCAAATAAAGCACAAAGCTGGAACCATCAAAGCCCTCTGGGCTCCCAGCCTCACTGATAGCGTTTTAAAGACATCTGTTTTATGTTCCTGAACAAGCGTTACGCCATGATTTCCAGGGCCTTTCTCTCCTCCAGAGGACTCATATCTTGGTCCTAAGGAACGTTTTTAAATCCATTCTTCCTGCCAGTAACTGCATTACTGTTTAATTCCAGAGCCTCACAGAGGGGATTCTCAACTTCCTTTTTGATGCTCCAATTTTAATGAGACAGTACATCCAATGTGATTTTTCACTCCATTTCTATCTCTTTCCCTTTACCTGATTAGTTTCGTTGCAGATTCTGACATAAGGATTCAAGTACAAGGCATTTTAGGAGCAGGTGGCCCCAGGAAACACTGGAAGGACAGGAAAGAGAAGGCAGTGAATGAACAGTGCATAATGGAGCAGTGAATCATTCAAGTATAGACCCATTTAGGAACAGAGTCAGAACATATGCCTGTGTGTGTGTGTGTGTCTGTGTGTGTGTGTGTGTGTGTGTGTGTGTGTGTGTGCTCAATCATGTCCAACTCTTTGTGATCCCATGTAGCTCACCAGGCCCCTCTACCCATGAAATTCTCCAGGCAAAAATACTGGAATGGATTGCCATTTCCCATCCAGGGGATCTTCCTGACCCAGGGGCAGAACCCACGTCTCTTGTGTCTCCTGCATTGGCAGGCAGATTCTTTACCACTAGAGCTCCCTGGGAATTCCCTCAACATGTGCCTAGAAATTACCAAATCCAAGGGGTGAGGGAGCTGAAGGATTTATACTCCAACTGAGTGGTGGAGATGGGACCTATCCCCAGGCACTGCTCACCTGCTGAAAGAAAGTCCTAGGGAGTAACAAATCTGATACTACAATGTTAAGGCCAGAGGGGCACCGAGACAATCCCAAGATAACCCCCATTGGCCCTATGCCCAAGTTGAGGGATTATGCCCTTTGTACTTGTGTATTTGGGGTTTTCCTCTCTAAGGCAGAATGGCCATTGATGATATGCACATGAGATTTGTCCTTGGCAGCAGTTCCTGCCCCACGTGGGTCACAGCACCCACATGGGACTAGAATGATGACTAGGTCTTGCAAGTTCCCCACACCATATATTTCTATCTTTTGTTTCAAAGTTCTCTAAATAGTTGGGTATGGCTATCTGGCCTTGTAATGTCTTTGCTTCTCTAGATAGAATATCCCCTAAATATAGAGGATATATATAAATATTTAAATATATTTTACATATAGTACTGTAACACCACCTGGTGTTTGTGCATTACTCCACTTCCTCAGGAGTCACAGAACATGGGCCTACCAGAGCCACTCACTTCGAGTTCTCCCATGTCTCCCTCATCCTTCCATCTCTGCCATTTTCTAGAAGTTGGGATCTTGTTGGAATAAAGAAGCATAGGCCAAATTGCTGCAGCCTAGATAAACATATACTAGCTTACTGTCAAAAACTATGAAGGAGCTGATATTTTACCCTTGTAAAAAAGAAAATGTCCTGTCAAAGTTTCATGGATGTTGGCAGAAGACACAAGCTTCCTGGGTCAGAGATAAAGGATGTAATATTCATGGCACAACAAGCAGCAAAAGCATCAGACTATTTGTATCAGTTCCCCAAGCCCAAATTCCCAAATGGCAATGAGGAGAGGGCCAAGTGACACCTGCACATGGGATGGTTGTTTCACAGGAAAGTTTAGGGAACCTGAATCTTTTATAACAGCCAACAAGCAAACCTGCCGAAACTTGACTCCAGCGGAAGACATCTTATACACATCAACCCATAGGCAAAGCAGTCTTCTGTTCTAGAAGGAGATTTTATCTCTTTCTTCCAAGCTGTTTGGTATACAGACATTTGAGAAGATAACTAAAACCAAAGATCAGTTAGTATCTTTGCTCATAAGACATGCAGAAACATGGGAACTAAATAACTCAACATTTACATAATAGATCGATAAGTGTAGGTGGGAATACTAATTTTTGAAAACTGAACTCTAATTTCCAAGTAACCCCTTCTCAGTTCGGCGATACTTCATTTGCATTTTGGGAAACGACATCTCCTATTTTTGCTTACAGGTTCTAGCCACCACCTTCTATCAAGTCCCTTAACAAGGAAATACACAACACTTAAAATATAATAGAGGAGTTTCTACTTAAACAAATACTGAGTTTAAAACAAAAATTAAGTGAAAGATTGTAAAGCTTTCACTGTGAGCTAAGATGAAGTGACATGGACCAAAATTACCTTCCCACTTGAAACAGCTGAAAACCCCACACAAAATAGATGAAACACAGTTCCCTGGTGGCCCAATGGTTTCGACTTGGTGCTTTCACTGCTGCGGTCTGGGTTCACTTCCTGGTCAGGAAACTAAGATCCCATAAGACTAGCAGAACAGCTGGGGCAGCAGGGGGAGGGGGAAACCATACCTGAAAGAATATTTTTCAGGACATTGAACAAAGACAATGAACACTAAACAATGAGAAGCGAAGTGAGTGCTACAATTTTTATGGCTTATTGCCTAGAGAAAGTTTCCAGAATGCGGAGCAGAAATGAACATTTTAGGTGGAACTAGCATTGTCCTTGAGTGAAGAGATGGAGCCGAGAGTCTAAGGAGACCAAAGTGACCGGAGTTTACAGGGGAGAGTACTGGGAAGAATAAGTAGTCATAGAAAGTTCTTGAGGTCTGCAGATGGTCCACCGAGTCTGTAGTGAGTTCTGAGCAATATCCGTGTGTGGGGAAATGACTCAAGACAGCTGGGAAATACTCAATGAGATCAGAGGAAACAGTACCCAAAGAAGAGACAACCCCCGCTCCCCAAAAAACAGTTCCTGGTTCCATAAACCAGAGGAGAAAACCTCATAATTCATGATTTTCAGTTTGCATATAGTCAAGAGTTTTACCTTGGTAATGGGGGGAAATCAGCCCTAGGATAAAAGCTGTTCTAGTCCTGCCTAACAAAACTTAAAGCAAGACCCAAAAGGATTCATACTGTTATATGAGTACACTTAGTGACATCATATTAGAAACTCTTTGAAATGACAGTATAATAGAAAAAACCCTGAAAAAAAGATGAGCAGAGTATCAGTGAGATGTAGGAAAATCTCAGGTGGCCTGATACATGTGTAATTAGAGTTCCTGAGGCAGGAAGAAGAAATAATACTGATTAAAAATAATAAAAATAATGGTCAGAAATTTAATAAAAACTGTAAACTCACAGACCCAAGAAATTCAACAAAATCCAGGAATAAGAAACATGAAGAAAACTATCTAAAGCACATTGTAGTGAGATTGCATAAAAACAATGATTAAGAGAAAAATCTTGAAAGCATGTAGGAAGGTCATTTTCTGGCCTTCATGGTCTATTTTTAAGGCCGTGTGTGTGTGTGTATGTGTGTGTGTGTGTGCGCGCGCTCAGTCACGTACAACTCTTTGCAACCCCATAGACTGTAGCCTGCCAAGCTCCTCTGTCCATGGGATTCTCCAGGCAAGAATACTGGAGCGGGTTGCCATTTCCTTTTCCAAGGGATCTTCCCAAACCAGTAATTGAACCCACATCTCCTGCATCTATTGCATTGGCAGATGGATTCTTTACCACTAAGCCACCTGGGAAGCCCGTTTTTAAGGATACTCTGGGCAAAAGAACAAAGATAAGAATTATAGCAAACTTCTAGAGAAAAGAATGTAAGTCAAAAGAATCTACAATCACATATGCAAGGCACTGAAATAGAATTCAATACCCATTTTTACATTTTTAAAAAATGTAAAATAAAATTTTTTTCAGAAATGTAAAAGCTGAAAGAGTACATTACCAACAGACATTCACTAAAAGAAATAGCAAATGAAGTGATTCAGGCAGACAAAAATTTACACCTGACAGAGATCTCAATGTACATGTGAAAATAAGGAATACCAGAAAGTGTAACTAACATAAATATTTTCTCTTATTATTTAAATCTCTTTGAATAACAACCGAGTTCAAAGAAAAAATATGTTGTAAAGTTTCTAATGTACATAAAAGTAAAAAAATTAAAGAACAATGATAGCAAAGGTCAGAAGGAAGGAATGAAAGTATTCTAACACTGCATATGAAGTGGCATAATATCACATGAAGGTATATTGTGATAAATTAAAGATGCTTGCTATAAGCCATAAAGCAATGACTACAGAATACAACAGTTATAACTAATTGCCTAACACTAGGGATAAAATGAAATGATAGAAAGATACTTAATCCAAAAAGAGGGCATGTTATGGCTTGCTTTGGTCTGAATGTATTTCCTCAAAATTCCTACGTTGAAATCGCAATGCTGGGAGGTGGGGCCTTTAGGAGGTGATTAGGTCATGAGGGCAGAGCCTTCATGAATGGGATTAGTGTCCTTACAAAGGAAATGTCAGAGATATCTCCACCCTCTTCTACTACGTGAGGACACAAGTCTGCAACTAGGAAGAGGGCCATGACTTAACACTCTAATTTCAGATTTCCAGCCTCTAGAACTGAGAGAAACAAATTTCTGTTGTTTATAAGCTACTCAATTTATGGTATTTTTTGTAGAAGCCCAATGGACTAAGGGCAAAAGAAGAAAAGGAGAACAAAGAATAAATGAGACAAATAATAAACACAAAGCAATAAGGAGATATATACACTCAACTGTATCCATAGTCACATTAACTGTTAGTCATTCAGTCGTACCCAACTCTGTGACCCCATGGACTGCAGCATACTGCAGAATACTGGAGTGGTTTGCATTTCCTTCTCCAGATAGTCACATTGAAGGTACAATAAATCTACTTTAAATATAAGAAACAGTAGGCTAAAAGTAAAAGAATGGTATGATATGGTAGTCTGAATAATGGCCCCCCACAGATATCTGTGGCCTTCCTAGGTGGCACCAGTGATAAAGAACCCACCTGCAGGAGACATAAGAGATGCCAGTTTGAGCCCTGATCTGGAGGAGGGCATGGCCACCCACTCCAGTGTTCTTACTTGGAGAATCCCATGGACAGAGGAGCCTGGCAGGCTACAGTCCATGGGGTCGCAAGAGTCAGACATGACTGAATTGACCTAGCACCCATGGATATCTATATTCTAATCCCTGAAAACTAGGAATATGTTACTTTACATGGCAGAAGAGATCTTACAGATGTGATTAAGCTAAGGATCTTGGGAAGGGGATTATCCAGGTTGGTCCAATGTAATCACAATAAATTTAACAACTTACATTAAATGGCCAATTTTTTTGAAAGACACAAACTAATAAAGTTTACTCAACAAATTAGAGAAAGGCAAGAGGGTCTGAGTCAGAGAAAGCCATGTATCAATGGAAGCAGTAATAATCAAGGGGATGTAATGACATTATGCTCTTGACTTTAAAGATGGAGGAAGGAGCCATGAGCTAGAAAAGTTAGAAAAGGCAACCAAAAGGATTTTCCCCTAGAGCCCTGATAACACCTTGACTTTAGCCCACTGAGACTGCTGACCTCCAGAACTTTAAGGTAAATTTGTAGTTTTAAGCCACTAAGTTTGTGGTAACTTGTCACAGCAACAATAGGAATCTAATCAAAATAAAGCTAATGTGGCAATTTTAATATCAGACAGTAGTTTCAGGGTAAAGACTATGGACAGGGATAGGGAAACTCATTGGTGGTGATTTAGTCACTAAGTCATGCCCGACTCCTTGCAACCCCACAGACTGTAGCCTGCCGGTCACCTCTATCCATGGGAATTGTCCTGGCAAGAATACTGGATTGGTAGTCTTTTCCTTCTCCAGGGGAATCTTCCTGACCCAGGGATTGAACCCAGGTCTCCTGCATTATAGGCAGATTCTTTACCATTGTGCAACCTGGGAAACACAGAGAAGCTCATTACATAATAATAAATCAGTTATTCCAGAGGATATGATTCCAAAAATGTGTGTACCTAACAACAGAGCTTCAAAAATACATGAAATTAAAACTGATAGAACTTCAGCAAAAATTCATCAAATCTGTAACTGTATCTGCAGATTTCAATATTTTCCTCCTAATAATTAATAGAAAAAGTTGAAAGAATATCAGTTAAAAGATAGACATCTTGAACAACACTTATCTATCAACTTGACCTAATTAATATTTCTAGAACACTCTACACAACAAGAGAATATACATTATTTTCAGGTACATGCAGAACATAGACCGTATTTTGAGCAAAAAAACAAATCTCAGTCAATTTAAGAGGGTTCGTATCATACATTACAGGCTTCCCTGATAGCTCAGTTGGTAAAGAGTCCGCCTGCAATGCAGGAGATTCCGGTTTGATTCCTGGGTCAGGAAGATCTGCTGGGTTGGACTGACCTGGGTTCAACCCCTGGATTGGGGAGATGCCCCGGAGAAGGGAAAGGCTACCCACTCCAGTATTCTGGCCTGGAGAATTCCGTGGACTGTATAGTCCATGGGGTCCCAAAGATTCAGACACGACTAAGTGACTTTCACTTTCACTATCACACATAACATTTCTCTGACCACAATAAAACAAATTAGAAATCAGTAACAGCAAGATAACTGTAAAATCCCCAAATATTTGGAAGCTATTAATAAGTAATACACATTTTTGACAGCTTTAGTTAGGTATAATTGACAATAATCGTATATATTTAAGATATATATGTAATACACTTCTAAATAACCAGTGATTTCAAAAAGAAATCACTGGTGGTCCAGTGGCTAAGACTCTGCACTCCTAATGCAGGGGGCCCAGGTTCAATCCCTGGTAGGGTAACTAGATCCCGTAACTAGATGCTGCAACTGAAGATCCCACATTCCACAAATAAGACCTGGAGCAGCCAAATAAAATATTTAAAAAAAAAAAAAGAAATCAAGGAAAGATTAGAAGATGTTTTTCAAATGAAAAAAAAAAAGAAAACATAACCTCAAAATGTGTGGGATACAGGTAAGTTACTTAGAGATAAATGTATAGCAGTAACTACACCTATTAGGAAGAAGAAAGTTCTCAAATCTGTGACTTCAGCTTCCACCTTAAGAAACTTAAAGAAAAGCAAATTGAACCAGGGAATTAAAGTAAGGCAGAAGGAAGGATATAAAAAAATATTAGAGCAAAAATTAATGAACAAAATGAAAAACAATAGAGAAATCTATGAAACCAAAAGTTGCTTGCCTGGGGTCAATAAAATTGAAGAATGTATAGGCAGAATAATCAAAGGGAAAAGAGACAGAAAAAACAAAAATTAGTAATATTAGGTGACTGTTCTACAAACATTAAAAGAATAGAAAGGAAATATTAGGGCTTCCTTGTGGCTCAGACAGTAAAGATTCTGGCACAACTTTATGCCAATAAATTTAACAATTTAGATAAAATGAACCAATTCTTTAAAATATACAGACTAATAAAGTTCACTGCATATAGATAAGTCTCAAAATAATTGTGCTGAGTGAAAGAAGCCAGATTCCCCAAAAAAGTATATTTGTATGATTCATATAAATTTCTAAAAGATGAAGACCAATCTAATATGAGAGAAAGCAGGTCTGTGATTGTCAGGAGAGTGGGCTGAGGATTGAGCAGGAAGAGGGGAGAAGGATAAACTACAAAGGGGCAAGAAGAAACTCTTAGAGGTGATGTGTATACCCTTTGTCTTGATTGTGGTGATGATTCCATGGGCATACACATAAGCCTAACCTTTTAAGTTTGTGCAGTTTTTGTCAACCGATAGGTAATCCAATTATCAATTAAACTATCTTTCTATTTGAAGGGCTGTTCTATAAAATCTCAACTCAATCTACCTGTTTTTAAAGTTTGAATCTGAAAAGCAATCTAGCTACGTTAAAACACACTTATTCTGAAGAGAAAACGGGGAGGGAAACTGGGATGGAGAGAGAGGAGTGCCTGGGCAGAGACTTGCTGAAGCTCCAGAGTGCTACCAACACAAAAAAAACTGCTTCATTTGCCCACCCTCTCCCCGGGCAGTACACAGGGTACAAAGTGAGTGAAATCCGTTTTCTTTACTCCTGGCCTGACATAGCTATTCCCTGGCCTGAAGCAGGAGAGCGTGTTCCAGCTAGCTTGCTAGTTACTCCATCCTAGCCAGGCCACACGCTCAGTGAGCTCCATTCCAAGTCCCTGTGTCCTGGCTAAGGCTCCAAGGCCATTGCTTGGGACCTGGCTATAGGCAGGCCACAAATTTGCGTTTTTGTAGCTGGGGGACTTTACGGAGGGGATCAGTCCGGGTTGTCTGGAACACACAGTGAAGTTTTTGTTTGATCTATTAAGGCGATTGAGATGTTGTAACTCATTTGCAACTGATTTGATTTTACTCCAAAAGTATTTCCCTCCAGCCTAGACTTGGCTTGGGTGTCCTGGAAATCAGCAGAACTGTATGTGGGTAAAAAGTAATGAGGTCCAATGGGTGACAAGAAAGGAACTCAAGGTCTCCCTGCATAGGAATATTTTAATTACTGTAGAAGTCATGCCGGCCTCCATCCGCTGGTCTGCCAGTGGCATTTCCTCCCACTGGGGTGGGGAACAGAGCTGCTGGGAATGCTGCTGGGCTCTGAAATGCCACCACAGTTGCCATTGGCAATCCTTTCTTGTGCAATGCCCTTTCTCAGGAAGATGAATACAAGCTGTACATACCAAGTGTCAGTCAAACTCTCAGCAACCACTGGTCTCATTAAGAGGAAACTGAAAGGACCCATGGAAAAAATGAATGTCACTGAATCTGGAGCTCAGGGGAGAAGGAAGCAAGGGAAAGAAACTTCCTGCAATGTGGGGGTCACTTCCAAGCAGAAAACCTGAAGCCCAGTAGAAAACAATTCTCCTTGCTCCTAAGGGCAAATGCCATTTTAAATTCCATCTCCTGGTCAACCTATTTTATCGGTAAGACTCCTCATTTGGGAGCTGCAGGCAAAAGTCTAGCCCAGGGTAAAGATCTCCAGTGCTGAACAGGGCAGCACTTGTTACACTTAGAAGATGCATCTGTGAAAAGGATGGTGTGCCCGGGTTTTTCTAACCTAGATCTGCCTTGTAGGAGAGAGAAAATTGTTTTCCCTTACCCTCTCAGTTCTTAGCTGAGACCCCTGTAATAAAAGATTAACAAGAGAAAACAAACAGGTTTATGGACATGTACACTGAAGTATTCACAGGAGATACCCAGGGGAAATGAGTAACTCAAAGAGGTGGCTTTTGAATTCAGGATTAAATGCATCTTAATAGGAAAAGGGGAGAGGGAGGTAGGCTTCTCAGGGAGAAAAGATGAATGGCCCTTAGAAGAATAGATGGGACGTAAGATTGTGTGTCTTGATGTGGTGTCAACTTCCAATTTTGTCTCATGTGATAAAAGTCAATCTTCCACAGTTGATGAGACTCCTGGGGGAGGGGGCTGGCAGTAATTGAATTCCTTCCAGAGGATCTATCTTGTGGCAGATAAGGGGAGACTGGGGAAAACCTCTTCCTGCATTTACTGTTTTCCAAAGTCTACAGCTCAAAATAATCAGTATACCAAAGTGGCATATTTGGGGGTGGTATGTCCTGAATTCCCACATTCACATTGTGGGGTGTCAAGTTCTGCTGCTCTTGGACTTTGAATGCATTATGAAACCTCATGCAAGTCTCTTTACCTCACTGAGACTCTGTTTCTCCATCTGCAAAACAAAAAGATTGCACTCTAATTTTCAAGCTTTAAAGTTCCATAATCAGAGATTTAATAAAATCCACTCTGGTTGCTCTCTGGAACTCTGAGCTCTTAGGAAATCAGTCAGAAACTAGCAGAAAATAAAAGTTTTTTGCTAAGGAGAGCCATTCAACTTCAATTTGTTTTTGCTGCATTTTACCTTTTGTGTAATAGACTTGGCACATACTGACAAATGAAACAATTGATCTGAATGACAAGGAGCCAAAATTGTAAGGGCAGAAATGATTTAATAAGAAAAACTTCTCTTGGCCTTGCGCTCAAATAACTCCTTTCTGGAGAGTGATCAGGCCACCTCTGAGTTTTCGAACTCTTACTAAGAAGAAAGAAATTCCTGCTTTGAATGCTCCTTGCAGCACTTGGAACTTGGTCCTACAGAAGTTATCCTAACATTTATTGTTATTACTTTGATTTATCTGGTCTTAATTCCTTGTACTAACAAGCCAGATATATAGCCAACCATCACTTACCAGCATCATGGAGGTTCTATCAGTCAGTGTTCTTGTTGCACACCATAGAAGCCACTCTAGCTTGTTTGAGCTGAAAAAGGGAAGTCTTTCTTTACCAATATCACTGTGGGAGGGGTTTTTCACCTATGACCTTTTGATCAGGGACAGTTTCTAAATCATACCACTAGACATCTGCTGCTGCTACCTGGGTAAACCAGGTCAGAGGAATATCAGCTAACCTTTTCTTTAATTTATTGTCTCCATTTTTATTAAGATATCATTGACATTTAACATGAATTTCAAGTGCATATGTGCTCAGCTGTGTCTGATGGAGCCCGCCAGGACACAGGGTCTGTGACCTCATGGACTGTAGGCCACCAGGCTTCTCTGTTCATGGAATTTTCTAGGCAAGAGTACCAGAGGATCTTTTCAACCCTGGGATTGAACCCACATCTCTTAGTCTCCTGCATTAGCAGGCAGGTTCTTTACCACTAGCACCACCTGGGCAGCCCAAGATCTACTCTTAGTCATATTCAAATAACAATATAATATTAACTAAAATCATCATGCTGTATCTTATTTCCTCAGAACTAATTAATTTTATAACTGAAAATTTGTATCTTTTGACCACCTTCACCCAAGTACTTATTGAAAACAGAGGACAGTGTCCTGCAGGCCAACATGACCTCAACTCTTAGGAATCTGTCTAGGGAGGCAGGAAGCTAGTCTAGGGTAAGTAGGGCAGATCTCGTGGGGTAGAAGTATAAAACAGTGTCCCAGGCTTGGAACACTTTGTGGTAGTTTAGTCGCTAAGTTGTGTCTGACTCTTGCGACCCCATGAACTGTAGCCCACCAGGCTCCTCTGTCCATGGGATTTTCCAGGCAAGAAAACTGGAGTGGTTTGCCATTTCCTTCTCCAGGCTTCTCTGATAGCTCAGTTGGTAAAGAATTTGCCTACTGTGCAGGAGACCCGGGTTTGACCCTTGGGTCAGGAAGGAACACTTTGTGGAAAATATCAAATCCATAGGGAGCCAACAGTGAGATAAAAGATCAGCAACTGAGCTACAACAATTCTAAGGAAACTATAGAAGACATATTTGAGACAAATATAAAGAGCTAAGAAAATATGCACCATGCTATGTAAATGGAGAAACAAGATGCCAGCACAGATGATTTTTGCCACTTACTAGTGGCCAAGCTAGTGGCCACTAGTATTGCTTTCTTCTTTTCTGAAGGTTATTATTTCTTAGAAAAATCTCAGACACAATCATCAAAAAGAAGAGGGAGAATGGAGCTATTTAGAAGCAGAGCTTTTGTATGGTATTGAGGCTAAGTTGGTATCAGTTCAAAGTAGACTGTTATAAATTTAGGATATTAAAGGTAATCATATGCTAATCATAAAAAAAGATATACAAAAAGAAATTAGAAAGGGATCAAAGCAATTTGCTACAAAAAAATCAACTAAATGCAAAAGCAGGCAGCATTGGAGGAAATGAAGGACAAAAAATGTGTAAAACACAGAGAAAATAAACAATAAAATAGATGAAGTAAATCCTTCCTTGTCAATAATTGCATTAAATGTAAATGGATTGAACTTTCTTTTTTTTTTTGGATTGAACTTTCTAATCAAAAGGCACTTTTGATTGGAGGATTGGACAGAATAACATGGAAACTATATGTTGTCTACAAGAGACTCAATTTCAATTCAAAGCACAAGTTTGAAAATGAAAGGATAAAAACAGATACTTCTAGCAAACAGTACCCAAAAGAGAGCTAGGGTGCTACTCTAACATCAGACAAAGCAACCTTTAAGTCAAAACATTACAAAAACAAAGACAGACATTTTATACTGATAAAAGAGTCAATCCATCAATAAGTTATAATAAAGGAATTTCCTGATCTATTGTGCAAACACGGTCCCATCACTTCATGTCAAATAGATGGGAAATGATGGAAACAGTGATAGACTTTATTTTCTTGGGCTCCAAAATCATTACAGATGGTTACTGCATCCATGAAATTAAAAGATGCTTGCTTCTTGGAAGAAAACCTATGACCAACCTAAACAGCATATTAAAAAACAGAGACATTACTTTGCCTACAAAGGTCTGTCTAGTCAAACCTATGGTTTTTCCAGTAGTCCTGTATATGGATGTGAGAGCTGGACCTTCAAGAAAGCTGAGCACCTAAGAATTGATGCTTTTGAACTGTGGTATTGGAGAAGACTCTTGAGAGTCCCTTGGATTGAAAGGAGATCCAACCAGTCCATCCTAAAGGAAATCAGTCCTGAATATTCATTGGAAGGACTGATGCTGAAGTTGAAACTTCAATAATTTGGCCACCTCATGCGAACTTACTCATTGGAAAAGACCCTGATTTTGGGAAAGACTGAAGTCAGGAGGATAAGAGGATGGCAGAGGATGAGATGGTTGGATGGCATCACTGACTCAATGGACATGAGTTTGAACAAGCTCCAGAAGCTGGTGATGGACACAGATGCCTGGCGTGCTGCAGTTCATGGGATCACAAAGAGTCGGACATAACTGAACAACTGAACTGACTGAATGATTGTGCAAACTAAGGCTGAGGTCAGAGACCAGCTGATCTCTAATGGTTGAGTTATGTCCGCTTATCCAGAATATTCTCTGTGGTTGATACGCTCTGATGAGTATTTAGTCACTGACTCTCAATTCCTATCAGTTAGCAATTTGCCCCAGGAGCATAATTCCGCTCATACTCCTGCGGTGTGTTTACACACAGTCAAGCAAACTCCCATAATACCAAATAAGGGTTTCAGGCAGTAAAGAGGAGAAATGCAGGAGCTTGAGGAGTTGTCAGCATGGCAGGAACTGTCTGCAGCTGCAGGTATACTCAAGCAAGTGAAGGTAATAGCAGATGGGGTATTAAAAGCATCTGATATAAATGAGAAATATGTCAAGGCTCATACTGTATTTTGGAAAATAAAATTTGGATAAAATCTTCCCAAGCATAAATAAGAGTAAAAGAAATTAAATAGAAAATACATATAGTTCTGAGGGAAAAATATAAATATAGCATGCAAAAAATAAGTGAAGAACTCAGGGTGGAATAGGGCTCAAGAAATAGAATATTCTCTTAAAATGCATACTATAGAAGAACTTTAATATGAATATTACTTCAATATGATAAAAGTGGAAAGGGAAGGTGATATAACAACATTGCAATGGAAAAAGAGATAATGAAAACAGAATAAAGAACATGTCAGAAAACTCTCACCATTTATACCAATATGTAATCTAAGTCTAGACGGGATAAAATAGATATGGCTGAATTTTAAATCAATGATATGGAGGGACATCTTGAAATAAAGAGTGAATACCTAAGAAAAAGAAATGAAATGAATGAGGCCAATATATTACAATAGACACAGGGGACAAAGACAGTTCAACCTAAATAGAAGTATTTTCTTAAGGGAAAAAGAATGATATTCAATGATTTTTAATCATATAAAATTCCCCTGCAATTATGAAAGATCAGGGTCTGTACATGTGAAAGAGCATAGTACATACAGGTAAGATTGATACAATATAACATAGTGACTTAGTTTGGTTAAACCACTAAACTTCAAGAATAAAGGTATTTATATGTGTAGTATGTGTGTGTGTGCTCAGTTGCTCAGTTATGTTTGACTGTAGGAACCCATGGACTGTAGCCCATCATGCCCTCTATTCATGGGATTTTTCAGGGAAGAATACCCAAGTGGGTTGCCATTTCCTCCTCCAAGGAGTCTTCCTAACCCAGAGATCCAATCCCCATTTCCTGCGTCTCCTGAATTGGTAGGCAGGCTCTTTACCACTGTGCCATTTCAGAAGCCCCAGTGTGTACTGTATTTTATCACAAAATTTGTAAGTTAAAAAAAAAAAAATAATGGAAGACTTCTAGACAAGGGACCAAAAAAAAGTCATAAATAAGGGCAAAAATTCAAGATGATCTCAGACTTGTCCACAGAAAATTTAATTCCAGAAGACATTGGAATAATATGTACCAAGTTGTGAAGAAATGAAAATGTCCAAAGGTAATACTCAAACAACTTGTTAACTATAAAAACCAAAGAAGGTAGAAAAAGCCACAGGTAGAAAATCACAAATATGAAAAATTGTAGGCTCCCTTAAGGCGCATTTTCAAAGAAACTATTTGATGGTGAAATCTAATCATACAAGCAAGGAATCAAAACAAAGATTTAGAGAATTTGAAATGGTATGATCAATATATGCATGAGACAAGTGCTCAGGGCTGATGCACTGGGAAGACCCAGAAATATGGGATGTGGAGGTAGGTGGGAGGGGGGTTCAGGATGGGGAACACACGTAAATCCCTGGCTGATTCATGTCAATGTATGGCAAAAACCACTACAATATTGTAAAGTAATTAGCCTCCAACTAATAAAAATAAATGAAAAAAAAAGAATTAATGATGAGCCCCAAATCTATTTTAAGTAGCTCTAAGCAACCAGATAAATATATTTTGTTTCAGAGTAAAATAGAAATACTGACTGAACAATTAAACAAAAATCAGCAAGTATATAATGAACTGAAAACAATACAAAGCCACTTGACCTAATACCTATAGAACACTATACCCAACAATTGCTGAATACATATGTTCTTTTCAGTGGATGTGGAATGTTTATAAAAAAAAAAAAACATTAGGTCATAACATGAATCTCAGTAAAATGAGCTGTACTAAAATCATACAGAATAATATCTGTGACCATAATAGAAATAACTAGAAGCCAATAAAGGAAGATATCTGAAAAATATCCAAATGTTTGAAATTAACCATATATTTCTAAATGCTTGGGCAAAACAATAAACCACAATAGAAATTAGAAAGTATTTTTAACTGAATGAAAATGAAAAAACAGCATAAGTTTATCCGGTGAAGCTAGAACATCTTGGAAGAAAATGTAGACAATATTAGTTATTTAACAATTAAAGGGAAAAAAGCTTTGAAGTCAATCAGCAAAGCTTTCACTTCAAGCCAAGAACAAGAACAAAGACCCTGATGCTGGGAAATCTTGAAGGCAAAAGGAGAAGGCGGTGGGAGAGGATAAGATGGTTAGATAGCATCACCGACTCAGTGGAAATGAATTTGAGCAAACTCCAGGAGATAGTGGTGGACAGGGAAGCCTGGCATGCTGCATTCCAAGGGGTGGCAGAGAATTGGACCATGCTTAGTGACTAAACAACAACAACAACAAAGAAGAAAATAAAATTAAAGTTATGTTAAAAGCATAAATTAGTGATACTGCAAAGAGAAAAATCAATAAAAACAAAGGTTGCTTCTTTGAAAGAACAAAATTGATAACCCTCTAGCTGGAGACATTACAGTCATTAAAAAGCTAATAAGGAAATATTATAATTTGAGCACCATGATTTGACAAAACAGATGAAATAAAAAATTCCTTGAGATATACAAATTATTGAAGAAAAGTGGTGTTTGAGTGGCATTGGGAAAAAAATCTTGATATGTAAAAATCTATCATGTATTTTATGTTTTCATTTCTTTTATTTATAATATTCACAATTTAAATATCATTTATAATTATCCTGAAATTGCTTGCTACTGTTTTGTTTTCTTTTTATATCTCTCTTTTTTTTTTTCTTTTGGTGATGATTCACAAGTGGGAATCAAGATTGCTGAGAGAAATATCAACAACCTCAGATATGCAGATGATATGCTACTTTAATGGGAGAAAGTGAAGAGAAACTAAAGAGCCTCTTGATGAAGGTGAAGAGGAGAGTGAAAAAGTTGGCTTAAAATCCAGCATTCAAAAAACTAAGATCATGGCATCCAGTCCCATCACTTCATGGCAAATAGTTGGGGGAAAAGTGGAAACAGTGACAGATTTTATTTTCTTGGGCTCCAAATTCACTGCTGATGGTGGCTGCAGCCACGAAATTAAAAGAAAACATTGGAAGGAAAGCTATGACAAACCTAGACAGTGTATTAAAAAGCAGAGATATCACTTTGCCAAAAAAAGTCCGTAGAGTCAAAGCTACGGTTTTTCCAGTAGTCATGTATGGATGTGAGAGTTGGATCATAAAGAAGGTTGAGCACTGAAGAACTGATGGTTTTGAGCTGTGGTGATGGAGAAGACTCTTGAGAGTCCCTTGGACGGCAAGGAGCTCAAACCAGTCAATCCTAAAGGAAGTCAACCCTGAATATTCATTGGAAGGACTGATGCTGAACCTGAAGCTCCAATTCTTTGGCCACCTGCTGCGAAGAGCTGACTCATTAGAAAGGACTCTGATGTTGGGCAAGAGTAAAGGCAAGAGGAGAAAAGACAACGGAGAACAAGACGGTTGGATGGTATCACTGACTCAATGGACAGGAGTTTAAGCAAGCTTCGGGAAATGGTAAAGAACAGGAAAGCCTGGCATGCTGCAGTCCATGGAGCTGCAAAGAGTCAGACATGATTCAGCGACTAAACTCAACAGTCTCAATTTTTAGTTGAGCTTTACAATCTCTTTATACTTTAAGAAAGATAAGTCTACATTCTGTTGATTTATCACATATTTTGTCACTTTTTAAATATATATATTTAAATACATGTATATTTGTAATTAAAATATATTTTCTCACAAAATAGATTGCTTTATTTATTCTTTTAACATGGGTTATGACTTTTGTATTGGTGGATAATTGTTTTACAATATTATGTTGGTTTCTGCCATACCTCAACATGAATCAGCCACAGGCGTGTATATATATATACACACACATATATATATATCCTCTCCCTCTTGAACTTCCTTCCCATCTCTCTCCCCATTCCACCCCTCTAGGTTGTTGCAGAGCACTGGACTGAGTCCCCTGTGTCACACGGCAAATTCCCACTTTAATGGCAGAAAGCAAAGAGAAACTAAAGAGCTTCTTGAAGAAGGTAATGCATTTTACATATGATAATGTATATGTTTCCATGCTATTCTCTCATCTTTCCTCTATGATTTGTGCTTTGGGGCCTTACTTACCTCAAGATTATATATTTTTACTTATATATCTTTCTATATTTAATTAGTGCTCTCTCCTAAAGTTAATGCTTTAATCCTACAGGACTATATTTTATTGTAAGATATGTACTAGTAGTCTTTCTTTTTTTCAAATGCTTAGTCTTTTTTTATCATATATTAAATTCAAATACATATACTTGGGTCCACTTCTATTATGTTTCTGTTTATCTGTTTGTCTATTTCTGGACCAGTTCCATACAATTTTATTTATTATAGTAGTATATCTTAATCTCTGATACAACAGAGACTTTTTATTCCCTTGCTTTTTATCATTTTCTTCAGTTTTCACCTATGTTAATTGTTTCATGCAAACTTTGGAAGCATTTTGTCAAATTCAAACAGAAATCCATTTTGATTGAATAGCTATTGTTATAGCTATTTGGGGGAAATTGACAAATTTACTATATTAAGCCTATCAACTAACATGACCTGTTTTTGTATTTAAGTCTTCCTTTAGTTCCCCCAAAACAGTTTTTAGTTTTCTTCATCTAGGACTCAGACATTTTAAGTTTATTTCTAAGTTTTAGTACTTGGATTTTTTTTAATAGTATGATTTATTTAAAAAAAATAAAATTGATTTACAGGCGGGTTTGATCTCTGGGTCGGGAAGATCCCCCGTGGAAGGGAATGGCAACCCATTCCAGTATTCTTTCCTGGGGAATTCTGTGGACAGGGGAGCATCCAGGCCGTAGTGCATGGGGCTGCGAAGAGTTGGACACAACTTAGCAACTAAGCATGCACACATGTCTGTATCTGTTAATGGCAAATAGATGGGAAACAGTGGAAACAGTGACGGACTTTATTTTGGGGGGCTCCAAAATCACTGCAGATGGTGACTGCAGCCATGAAATTAAAAGACATTTGCTCCTTGGAAGAAAACCTATGACCAAGCTAGATAGCATATTAAAAAGCAGAGATGTTACTTTGCCAACAAAAGTCCATCTAGTCAAAGCCATGATTTTTCCAGTAGTCATGTATAGATGTGAGAGTTGGACTATAAAGAAAGCTGAGCACCGAAGAATTGATGCTTTTGAATTTTGGTGTTGGAGAAGACTCTTGAGAGTCCCTGGGACTGCAAGGAGATCCAACCAGTCAGTCCTAAAGGAAATCAGTCCTGAATATTCATTGAAAGGACTGATGCTGAAGCTGAAGCTCCAATATTTTGGCCACCTGATGTGAAGAGCTGACTCATTAGAAGGCACTCTAATGCTGGGCAAGAGTGAAGGCAGGAGGAGAAGGGGATGATAGAGGACAAGATGGTTGGATGGTATCACTGACTCAATGGACATGAGTTTAAGCAAGCTGAGGGAGATGGTAAAGAACAGGAAAGCCTGGTGTGCTGCAGTCCACTGGGTCACAAAAAGTCAGACACGACTGAGTGACTGAACAACAAATCCCTAATTTATCCTTCTCCTCTTTCTTTCTCCCCTGTGGTAACCACAAGTTTGTTTTCTATAACTGTTATTCTGTTCCTCTTTTGCATATATATTAATTTACATCATTTTTAGATTCCATATACAAGTGATCAGTTCAGTTCAGTTCAGTTGCTCAGTTGTCTCCAACTATTTGTGACACCATGGACTGCAGCACGCCAGGCTTCCCTGTCCATCACCAACTTCTGGAGTTTATTCAGACTCATGTCCATTGAGTCAGAGATACCAACCAACCATCTTGTCCTCTGTCATCCCCTTCTCCTCCTGCCTTCACTCTTGCCCAGCATTAGGGTGCTTTCTAATGAGTCAGCTCTTCATGTCAGGTGGCCAAAGTATTGGAGCTTCAGCTTCAGCACCAGGCTTTCCAATGAATATTCAGGGCTGATTTCCTTTAGGACTGACTGGTTGGATCTCCTTGCAGTCCCAGGGACTCTTAAGAGTCTTCCCCAACACCACAGTTTAAAAGCATCGATTCTTTGGCACTCAGCCTTCTTTATAGTCTAATTCTCACATTCATATATGACTACTGGAAAATCCATAGCTTTGACTAGATGGAACTTTGTAGGCAAAGCAATTTCTCTGCTTTTTAATATGCTGTCTAATTTGGTTATAACTTTCCTTCCAAGGAGTAAGCATCTTTTAATTTCATACATACAAGTGATATCATACAGTATTTACCTTTCTCTGTCTAACTTAAATCACAAAGCATAATATTCTATAGGTCCCATGTTGCTACAAATGGCAGAATTTCATTATTTCATATGGCTGAGTAATACTCTATTGTACACATACCACATCTTTATCCATTTGTCTGCTGATGGGCATTAGTTTGCTTCCATGTCTTCGCTGTTGTAAATAATGCTGCAGTGAACACTGGAGTGCATGTATCTTTCAAGTTAATGGTTTATCATTTACTTTTTATCCCATTTTATTTTCTAACAGAAGTTTCACTTTTACATTTTACCGTCTAGTGAGTCTGCAAATTAAATTGGCTTATGAAGTGAGATAAAGAACTAATTCTTTTTTTTCCCAAAACAATAAGCAGTTTTTCCAGCAGTAGCTTCCATGGAATATTCAGCCATGAAAAGTCAACACAAAATACATGTGTACGGTGGTTGTAATATGTAAGATATGCATTCCAGATGACCATGATTAGAAAAGAATATAGAAAACTTGTATTTCTTTATAATTTTCTCACCAACAATTTAAACTGAGTGTAAAGAGTTCATCTTTCTTTCTTCATTCATTTCACCTTTTCCTTGAAGGAAATGTCATTTCCAATAACTATCTCTTGATATTTTACAGTATAAATTTAGTGTTTAGCATATGTTCCCTTCAAGTATTACGCATCTTACACAGTAGACAACCTGGTGTCTGCCTAGAATTAGCGCAGATGAAGAGACACTCACATGTGCTCTCAAATATTAAATTCTGAATAGGGACATTTTTTAATAAGTCATACAATATCTTTCTCCTTACTTAGAAATATTAATCAGATATTGTTTAATGTGGTATGAACATGAAACAGTGTTCAGAAGAGTCACATCTGGTTGGTCGATATCCATCCCTCCATTGCCTGAATAAAATTCCTCAGCTTCTCTCTGGTTGCATGTTTTTACTCTCATCTCCTATGAAATGTATTCTATTCTTTCACTGTGTGCAAGCATGCTCAGTTGTATCTGACTCTTTGTAACCTTATGGAATATAACCCACCAGGCCCTATCCATGGATTTTCAGTCCATGGGATTTTCCACACAAGAATACTGGGGTAGGTTGCCATTTCATCCTCCAGGGGATCTTCCCGACCCAGGGATCAAACCCATGTCTCCTGTGTCTCCTGCATTGCAAGCAGATTCTTTACCACTTGAGCCACCGGGGAAACCCCTATTCCTTCATTAGGTGTGTCAAAATCAGACTTGTGCTTCTAAGCATCACTTCTTGTCATTGCTTTCATTTCTCTTTCTTTTTCTTTTCTTTTTTGATTGGAGGAAATTTATGCAGATGTGCATAAAGCTCTTTATGGGTTAGAAGTAAGAGAAGATATTCCTTTTGCTCAGAAGGATGGCCCGGGTATGGACATAAAGGAACATCTTGTCTTATGTTTAATGGGATATGATTATTATTACACACATCAAAGAAAAGCAGTGGATTTTCTAAAGGATTAAAGCAAACAGAATTGGTATACCAAGACATAGGAATACCTCAGTGGTCCAGCATCATTTGGAAATAAAATAGTGCTACCATATGTCAACTTTCCAGATCACTGAAAATTCTCACAACCCAGTGGTTACATTTGGTAAATAGAGGGGCTAACTCACTGCTGGTGAGTTTGTAGGTGATTTGCCCCTGCATGCAGTAGCTTCATGCTCCTACGCTTTGCTAGAGGTAGGCCTGCCTTTTGTCACAATTTGTGTTGTTCCTTTTTTTCCCACCAGTGTCACCACTCTCTAGACGCAGCCCACCTCTAAGTCTTCGATTTACTTGTACTCTACCGTAACATAGAAACCAGATGACCGTGCTTACTGAATTGCGCCTCAAGTAAAAACCTAGGGAAACTCTAAGTCATGTTACTTAGTTGTCCACCTGTTATGGCTTTGGGAGGTCAGTTGTGTGTGTGTTAGTTATTCAGTCGTGTCCAACTCTTTGTGATCCCACGGACTGTAGCCTGCCAAGGAATTCTCCAGGCAAGAATACTGTAGTGGGTTGCCATTCCCTTCGCAGGGGATCTTCCCAACCCAGGGATCAAACCTGGGTCTCCTTCACTGCAGGCAGATCCTTTACCATATGAGCCACGAGGGAAGGTCTAAAGTCTCTTAAAAACCATTTCTTCTCGTTAGGGCTACGACAGAAAAACACATCATTCATTCATTCATTCAGCAAACAATTCTGTGCCTCCACACTCCATTTGGTATTCCTGACACTGGCCATATAGTAGTGAATAGAGCAGACACCCAGTCCTTGGCATGTGTAGAGTTTAAAATCTAGTTGGGCAAAGGGATATTGTGAAGAAAGCTTTGAAAGTACCATGAGAGCATGAAACCAAACAATTAATCTATATAAGTGACTCAGAATTCAAATTTCAAAAAGAAAAAAAAAATGCATCCCCATTTCAAAAGGACAATTTGGCAGCCAAGAAACCATAATAGTCCTGTTAAAGGCATGAGTCAGAGACTCTTCAGGAAGTGGATTGTTTCTGGCAGTAGGGGCCCTTTCTGGAAGCAGGTCCAGTCCCGTGCACAGCCTCACTTCCTGGGGCTGCAGCAGAAAACGTGCTCCAGGTCCCTTCACATCGTTCCCATCCATCCACACATTCCCTCAGCTCCTCTTCAAACTGGATCTGCCCCAGCCCTGGTGCTCCAGGAGAAGACTGTGAATTCAGTAGTTGAGAGGATTGAAGCTACATCCACAGATCCACAGCCAGGCTGCAGAAAAGTGCTGTGACACATGGCTTCTCCTCCAGCGGGTTTCAGAAGTCAGCCAGGAGGCCTGACTTTCAAGAATGAATAAAATGAAGGAATATGGAGCCTGTACCAACAGTTTCAAATTTAAAAGACAGCTAAGAAAGAGTAGTGTGAACATTTCCGTGAGACAAGTATTATGGTCACTGGTAGAAACATAAAATTCTCAATTTAGTTTAGGAAAATTTGAAGCAGTATTTCTATTCTTCTTTCCTTACACTTCCAACTTTTCTGCCAGCAAAGCAGAAAGCCCTCCCCACCCCTACATCTCCCCAAACCTCCCACATCATGTTTGTTTGTGAAAAGAATATGAGCAGTTGGCTGTCTCTAACAACTCTTGACAATAAGCAGGACAATGGACTAAATTATTTTAAAATGAAAAAAAAAAATTTTTTTTTTGGAAAAACATTTAACAAGCTAACGGTGGTTTCTCTTGTGTTCCAAAATAAGAGGCATGAAAAAGAACGGCCTCTTTGCTTCCTATTCAAGCAAAAACTCAAGATCTCAAGCCCCAAACCAGGGCCCCCAGAGCAGTAAGATGAGGTCACAGCTGACCACATCAATGGACCTTATCCAAGAAAACTCTTTGAAGGTATCCCTTCTGGTGACTGAACAGATTGTCCCCTGAGGTTGAAGCAAACACAGATAAACACTCGGGAAAAACCACTGTGCATGGCACAGGGATGATAAAATGCCCGCTGATTTCAGCTACTGACTGCAGCCTTCAGACTGTTTTTCTTAACTCATTTCTATGCTTACCTTAAACTTTAGAATCTTCAGGTATGAAGAGGCTGATATGTGTTTATGAGTTTGCTTAACATGAAAACAATACAGGGACTTCCCTGAGGGTCCAGGAGTTAAGAATCTGCCTTGCAATGCAGGGGACTCTGGTATGATCCCTGGTCAGGTAACTAAGATCCCACACACTATGAGGCAACTAAGCCCTCGAACTGCAACTATTGATCCTGTGCACCACAACGAGGGAGCCCACGCACTGCAATGAAGATCCATGTGCCAACACAGTCAAATAAATAAATATTTTTTTAAAAAAGAAAGAAAGCAATATAAAAGCTTCCTTCCACTTCATAAGAACCCAGGAGTTGAAAATGTATATATATTCAGAGAGTTCAAGCTTCCCCTCCATCAGAATAATCTTCCCCCAAAAGTGACTTTCCCTATCCAGTGCTCTGAAGCCTGCAGTGTCCCTCGCCATGGGATGTGTTGTTGTATTGTTGTTCGGTCACCAAGTCGTGTCCGACTCTTTGCGACCCCATGGACTACAGCACGCCAGGCCTCCCTGCCCCTTATCATCACTCTGAGTTTGCCCAAGTTCATATCCATTGAATCAGTGATGCCATCCCACCATCTTATGGGATATCAATCATCACACATGGGATATAAATGCTTTATAAATAGCCTTGTTGACATGAGTCTGGTCCTGGACATAAGTGATCTGTTCACTGGAAGCCAGTTGTCACACTTTCACACCAACATGCATCTCATTAATTTCCACATCTGTGCCTGAGCACAGACTATCTGTTCTGCTGGGTGGACCAGCTCATCCTGACTTACACCTCAAGATGAAATTGAGTCCTGTCTTTTTCATGGAGCTCTCTTTTTCACAATTGACAAACACTTGATTTCTGCTCAATTTTTCATAGATATCTTTATTGCAGAGAACTGGGAACCTCTAAGCCCCTAGTAACACCAAGGTCATTATGCCTGTGACCTAACAAGCTGTAGAAAATGAGTTGCCAGAAAACTTGTCCAGACTCCTGGGTAAATCGCTTCTCGCCTTTTTGGCTAAGATCAAGGGCAGATTCCTGGGTAAGGAGGAGGAAAGGAGGTTCACCCATAACTAGTCTTCTCACTCCTCCTAGGATCTGTGGACATAGAGATCACTGAAGAGTCTAGGGCTGCAAAGAGGTCAGCAATCCAGCTCATTCTACCACTTCAAGAGGTGAGCTGCTCCCATTGCCCATCTGCCTGGCCTGCCTTTTAAAAGTTTTCATAGAGAGGGTGATAAGATGTTCACCTTTCAAGCTGCATTTCCCTCCATGAAGCATTCTAGTCTTAGTATCTTTTACACCAACTTATATCCACCCCATACACGTCTATACTTCCAAACTTCTACCCTTGTTCTTATTAGTACTTGGGACATCCTTGCCCTCATTTCCTACTTGGTCAATATCTCCTCAGCCCTTTCAAGGTTCAGCTCAGATTAACTCCTTTCTTCTCCTTCTCTTTACTGAACTCTTAAACAATATTAACTACTGTCTTTTCCTTATTCCCAAAGTCTTCACTCTATTTTAGAACTTAATGATTATTTATATACATATATATATATATATATATATATATATATATATATGTGTGTGTGTGTGTGTGTGTGTGTGTGTGTATGTCACTCTCAGCCCTGGAGGGAGAAGGATTATCTTATTTAATCTTTATATCCCTAGTCCTAACCTTGTGCCAAAGACATCTAGAAGTTGTGCTAATACGTTGGACTGAATGTGAACAGCCTAGAGGTTCTTGAAATGGACCCAGATACACATCATCCCATGTGGTAGAAGTCCAGCCCAGGGCAATATTCTGCTCCTCCTGATGCTTGCTTGGTAACCAACACCCTCCCCCAATCCCCAGCTCTCCCACATCAACATCCTGTTTCTTCTTATCCCAGCTCAACACTTTCTTCAAGTTATACTTACTCTGCAGGTCCCATTGTAGGCCCACTTTCTCTAGCTTTATTTTTTGGTACTCTCTCTGTTCAAACCTAAGTACTTGCCTCCTTCCTCTTAGCCCCAGTTTCCTCATCTGATATAGCCTCTTTGTAGCACTGTTGTATAGATAAATATTAGACGTGTATGCAAAAAAAGTTTTGTACTAAAATGTCAAAGAATGATGCAAATAAACTTTAATTGCATATTTCAAGGTAAAATATATTTTCTAATTAAAAATAGTTATGATACAAAAATAACTCACAAAATATGAACATAAAGGAGTCATAAATATGTCTATGAGTGGCAAAATAGATCAAAAAAGAATAAACCTATAACAGTGGGAGTATGATAGAAAAAATACACTGGACTGAAAAATTATTGAATGTTATCAGTTGTCAGTATTATCAATTTCCAGTAGTCATGTATGGATGTGAGTGTTGGACCATAAAGAAAGCTGAGTGCTGAAGACTTGATGCTTTTGAACTGTGGTGTTGGAGAAGACTCTTGAGAGTCTCTTGGACTGCAAGGAGATCAAACCAGTCAGTCCTAAAAGAAATCAGTCCTGAATATTCATTGGAAAGCCTGGTGCTGAAGCTGAAGCTCCAATACTTTGGCCACCTAATGTGAAGAACTGACTCATTGGAAAAGACCCTGATGCTGGAAAAGATTGAAGGCACGAAAAGAAGGGGACGACAGAGGATGAAATGGTTGGATGACATCATCAACTTGACGGGTATGAGTTTGAACAAGCTCCAGGAGTTGATGATGGACAGGGAAGCCTGGTGTGCCGCAGTCCATGGGGTGGCAAAGAGTCAGACGTGACTGAGCAACTGAACTGAATTGATCAATTGTTTAAAAAAAAAATCGTATTCCATGCCTACACATCTAATATTATCTCTCCATAGACATCTCAAATCCAGTATGTTCAAAACTAACCTCAAGATAGATCTCTTACCTACTCCCCTTACCTAACTTGCTTCTATTCTTATATTCCTTCTTTTGACCACTATCCATCACTCCTAAAGCCCCCAATCCTATTTCATTTTCCCATGATATTCAAAGCCAACCCAAGTCCTGTGGAGTCTAAGTCCTGAAATATCTCTTGTCTCTATCTCTCTTATGCAAATTCATTGCCCCACTTTCAGGCCTTAGAATTTCTCACCTGTTCTGTTTCCATTGTGGCCCATTAGATCTTCTGTCTACAATTCATCCTCTATAACATTACTAGAGAGAGCTTTCAAAGACATAAACCTTAACATGCCACTTAAAAATATTCTATGGCTTCCATAATTTAGACTGAATTCCTTATCATGTCATTCAAGTTCTTTCATGATTTAGCCCCTGTTTATCTTTCAGTTCATTCTTCTGTACTTCTTTAGGGATCTTCTAATACAGAAAACTTTCTCAGACCTTCTCAAGGTGACCTTTCACCCATATGCCCCATAACACTGTGTGTTCACCTTAATTAGAACATCTGTCTCAAACATGATCATTTCTAATTAGATATCTTCCCTGCCAAACTCTACACTCTTTGCTTGTTACCTAAAATTTTCACATAAAGAGATTAAATGGAATGCTTCCATTGCTTCCTCACCCAGGCAGGCAGTCCCTGAGGAAAATGGTAGAAATAGAAAGAAAGATAGGAATGAAGGAAGAAAGACAAGGTTAGTCCTGACATTGGAGAGAGAAGAGTCCAGGAGGCTGCAGCCTCTGTTGGTGAGTGAAGAAAGAAAAATACTGAATCCAGCATAAGCTTGACCATATGACCCCAGCAAGGATCAAGGAATTTAACCCTTGATATGAATCATTTTGAAAGAATACAGAAAACATTTCTATCAGGACTTCTAGAAAAGACAGCTGACTACTGGACAAGCTTTTGCCTGAGAGATATGGATTAATTCCAAAGAACAAATATTTCATTGTGAATTATGTCTTGACCAGTTGCCAACAGGTGATTGCATTTAAAGAGCTATTGAGTTTTGTTTTGTTTTTAAGTTCTTAAAATGTGCTCATCATTGAAATCTCCAAGGGCAGATAAAGACTTCAAAATCAACACACTGGCCCAAAAAGAGTAAACACAGGTCACAAAAACAATAACTTCTGGTAAATTTAACCAGTTAAATTTAGTTCTCTGTGTTCCTTTCTCCACATAAACATCCTCAATATTTAACCAAACCCAAGTTTATTCTATAAAAGCCATAAAGCATTCTAAGATTCTACCTTCATTAGAAAGAAGATTTGTATAAATGAAATGAAGAATTTAATCACTTAGTAAATGTGCTCTCAACCAAATTTTCTGCCTAGAAGCACCAATATTTATAGAGGACATAACATAGTTCTAGTGTTATTGTTGACTCTGCTGCCTACAGTTTTAGATCTATCTCTTAGCTATTTTTGTGATTGATAGGCCCCTCTTTACCAACATGGGATATAAAATAAGGATATATTTTTTAAATATTCAAATTAAGTAACTATTCATCTTACTCCTCTGTTGTGAGAAAGTATTTCCTCTCTCTTCAGGGTTGTTTCACGTCAAATGCCAAGGGAAAGAAAATACCTGAAGAGTTTTACTCAGCCCAAGGGGTCAGTCCTGCTTTACCATTCTCATGATGGAAGAAAACTGGAAACCATGAGGAGTCGCTTCACTGACAGATGCTGGGACTTGCAGCAGTTGCTGCTGAAGGAGTATCTGTGAAAAGTGGGTGGTTTGATAGTGAGATACAATGCTTCCTCATTTCTGTGAGAACCGCTGTTTCTCATAGTATCTGTGTGTGTGCGCACGCATGCTCAGTTGTATCTGACTCTTTGTGACCCCATGGACTGTAGCCTGCCAGGCTCTTCTGTCCATGGGATTCTCCAGGCAAGAATACTTGAGTGGATTGCCATTCCCTTCTCCAGGGAATCTTCCCCAGCCCAGATTGAACCTATGTTTCCTGGGTTTCCTGCATTGGCAGGCAGATTCTTTACCCCTGAACCACCTGGGAAGCCCCTCTGCTGGCCATCAATCCACTGAAGAAGGGAACTTGGGTATCAGTCCATGTCTATTACACAGGTCTGGTAGGAGGTTCTCAAGGTAGAATATGGAAAAACAGAAAGACATGTTAAGATCAGCAGTACTCACTACACAATATGACTAGCTACTTAACTTGTTCTAAATGATCAGATACACAGACAAGTTGTTCAGAGGTACACCCACAGTGCCAAGGAGACTGTGTCAGGAGGAACCAGCAGCCTTGGCCATATGCTATGCTCCAGGCCAGCCCTTTTCTTGTCCTTGGTTCCCTTCTCTCATAGTGAAAGTTCCTAGCCTCTAGCTGACTCTCAGCCTAACCTCCTCAATTCATCAGAGATGGTCTGCTAATATCACCTGTAAAACAGAGGGTAGTTGAGTCTCTATTCTAATCCTTCCAGAAGGTTCCTTGTAGAAGTGAAGTGACTCAGTCGTGTCCGACTCTTTACGACCCCATGGACTACTCTAGCCTGCCAGGTTCCTCCATCCATTGCCAGTCTCCTCCATCCATTGGATTTTCCAGGAAAGAATATTGGAGTGGGTTGCCATTTCCTTCTCCAGGGGATCTTCCCGATCCAGGGATTGTACTGGGGTCTCCTGCATTACAGGCAGACTCCTTAACATCTGAGCCACCAGGGAAGTTCTTGGATCTTTGCAAATTGTTCACTACTGCAACCCACACATACATTCTAACCAAAGGGAATCTTAGTCAGAGTTCCGATAGCAAAGAGGTAGCACAATGTTGTTTTTGAGGATAGTCAACAGTGCTCGCTTCGGCAGCACACATACTAAAATTGAGGATAGTCAACAAAGGGACTATTCAAAGTTGTGTGGACATGAAAATGCAATATCATGCTGATAACAAAGGCCTGAAGAACAGGGCACAGAGTAGATGCCTAAAGAAGATAGCCATGATGAAAGGGCTCCCTGACAAAATCTGATGCCTTCAGTAGAGAAACAGAGACACAACCAATCCTCAGTGACCCATTAAAAAAAAACTACAGGAATTAACACCCCAACCTCACTCTTCTCCTACCCTTCCACCTCCTTCTGGGTGTCTCCATTGACAAATGCAATAAGAAACTACAAGGCAAGAAATACATATCAACCTCCAGAGAACAGATGGAAGCGAGGAAAGAGAGATATCTTACCCAGAGAGCTGGGAGAGAAGGTCTTGTATATCTGTGGTCTGCATAGTATGTTTCATGGACTGGTGCCAGTCTATGAGATGTTTGTGGCTGAACCACCATGAGGTAAGCACACAATTGGAGAATAAGCATTCAGAAACCTTGATAGCACAATTTGATGCTGCCACACACTCAAGTATACAACCACATGTTCTGCTCATTAAATAGCAAGTAGGCCGAAGAATTGATGCTTTTGAACTGTGGTGTTGGAGAAGGCTCTTGAGAGTCCCTTGGACTTCAAGGAGATCCAACCAGTCCATCCTAAAGGAGATCAGTTCTGGGTGTTCATTGGAAGGACTGAGGTTGAAGCTGAAACTCCAATACTTTGGCCACCTGATGTGAAGAGCTGACTCATTGGAAAAGACCCTGATGCTGGGAGGAATTGGGGGCAGGAGGAGAAGGGGACGACAGAGGATAAGATGGTTGGATGGCATCACTGACTCTATGGACATGAGTTTGAGTAAACTCTAGGAGTTGGTGTTGGACAGGGAGGCCTTGGCGTGCTGTGATTCATGGGGTCGCAAAGAGTCAGACACGACTGAGCGACTGAACTGAACCGAGGGCAACTCAGGAGTTGTTGACTCAGGAGGTGGATTGTATATGGAATAAGCTACATTCTAGTGATACACCAAAAGGCTCTGGTTAACACATGAGGTATTTTAAGGTAAGTTTGTCAACAGTAACCTAAATATTTATTTAAAAATTTTAGGGACTCCCCCAGTGGTCCAGTGGTTAAGAGTCTGCCTTGCAATGCAGGTGATGTGGGTTCAATCCCTGGTTAGAAAAATAAGATTCCATATGCCTCAGGACAACTAAGACCACATGTCACAACTGGAGAGAGTCTGCGCATTACAAAGAAAAATCTAGTGTGCCACAACCAAGATCTGACTCAGCTTAAATAAATAAATTAATTAAATTTTTAAAAAGAAAATAAAAAATTTTAATTTATTTATTTTACAACTTTTTATTCTAGCAATTGTTTGTATACATATATTCATGAAATTTTTCCTTATTAGGTAAATTTTAAAATAATATTTGTATTATTATTTCCACACCTGATATTGACAAAGTAGCTTGTATTTTCTATAGATAACATTGCAAAAAAATATTTTAAAACAACCATTTGAAGGCTCTGGAGATCAATCTAAAACAGTAGAACTGGAAAATTTTTATTTTTTTATTTTTATTTTTATTTTTTTTAAATAAATTTTTTTTAGCCATATCCAAAAGTAGGAAAAATAGTGCAATGACCTCATTATAACCCATCAACAAGAATCAACAATTACCAGCATCTTGCCACACTTGCTTACTTGATTAATCTATGCCTTTTTTTCCTACTTTCCATCATCCTTCTTTTCCTTTCTTTCTTCCCCCCTACCTCCCCCACTTATTTCTCTCTTTCTATCTCTTCTTTTTACTTATTTATTTTTGCTGGTATATTCTACAGGAAATTCTTGACATCATAAAATTTCACCTCTACTTGAAAAACACCTATAAATAATAAAGAATAAGGATATTTTTCTTATATAGCCAAACACCATTAACACAATACACTAAATTAAAAATAATTCCTCAATATCATCCAGTTCTCAGTCCATATTAAAATTTCTCTGTCTCAAAAATCTTGTGACATTTTGCTTGTTTGTTATAATACTCATTTAAAAATAAGAATCACGTTTAAGATTGGGTAGCCCCATGCTTTCCAACTCCTCCCCTTACAACAAAAAATACCCCTGAAGATAACACAACAAACAGCATAGAAGATTCTGAAAAATGGAAAGAAGGCAATGGTCCAAGGACCTCGGGACTCGAGGAAGGACACAGCAATGAGTCCTTGAGTTTCTTTATTGCCTTTCATGTGTTCCAGACAGGTTGTTCCCTCCAAACTGGAACCGCCAACAGGCACAAACAGAAAAGCTCCAAGAAAAATCCCGTTTCCATAGCCAACGGATCAGGAAAAGGATGGCCCAACAACAGAAAATCTTTTTGGCAATATCTGCCCTACTCCAGCCAAACATCTACGGAAATACTGCCTGGCTTCCTGTGGTTTCAATGGGGTCAAACAGCAAGCTGATTTTTCCATCTCTCCTCTGTCCTCACTCGGGGAAGCAGACCATGGTGCTCTGGTTCTCTTGTCTGTTGGGGTGAAGTTGGTGAGACTGAATGAGGAGCTGACCTGTCTTCTGCTCAGGGGAAGCAGTTGATGCTCTGACCCCGCTGCCTAGTTAGTGTCAGCTGGGCTGAATGAGGAGCTGATCTTTCCACTGAAAGTCGACTTTGCTCCCCTTCTCCTGCCAGGGTAGTACTGGGGAGGTCCACCGTATCAGGGAGGTCCAGTGGCAAGTTGAGCCTCCATTCCCGTCAGGCAATGAGATTGAATGGATCAGTACTTCATTATCCCCCAGCCAGGCAACAGCAGGGGCCAGTGGGGTGGGGAGCTTCTGCTCAGACACTGCAGCAACAACGTCTGTGACTTTGCACTCTCATCCCCCTTCCCCGAGGTCGGGGGAGCCTAACAGAGAGCTGAGCTTACACCCCTACTAGGATACAATGAGACAGAATAGTCAGTTTTCCACTTTCAAGAGGAAGTTGTCAGCAGGGCTGAGGAGGAGCTGAACTCTCCTGCGCCCATGTAGTACAATGAGGCAGTGTAGGTTGGGGGTGTTGTTGGCAGGGCCCAGAGGCAAGGCAAGCATGTAGAACCACACAGCCCCTGCATTACACCTCAACAGGGAGTTGTGATTTAGTCGTAAAGTCGCGTCTGACTCTGTGATTCCATGGACTGTAACCTAGCAGGCTCCTCTGTCCAAGGGATTTTCCAGGCAAGAGTACTGGAGTGGGCTGCCATTTTCTTTCTCCAAATTGTCTTCTCGAACTAGTGTCTCCTGCATTGAACCCGTGTCTCCTCCTTTGGTGGGCTGATGTTTTACCACTGAGCCAGCAGGGAAGCCTCTCAACAGGCAGACTGCTTGCTGAAAAAGAAGACTAAGAAGGATCTGTAGATTTATTTATGGCTGCTGTGGGTCTCTGTTGCTACGCACAGCCCTTGTCTAGTTGCAGCAAGTGGGGGCTGCTCTCTAGTCGCAGTGCACAGGCTTCTCGTAGCGGTGGTTCTTCTTACGTGGAGCATGGACCCTAGGTCCATGGACTTCAGTAGTTGAGGTGAACAGGCTTAGCTGTTCCATGGCATGTGGGATCTTCCCAGACGAGGGATCAAACCGATGTCCCCTGAATTGGCAGATGGATTCTTAACCACTGGGCCTCCAGGGAGGTCTCTACATGGGTTAACTCAATCAATATCCGTCACAACACTGAGGTGAATGCTATTATTATGCTCTCCCATTATTCTGATCTCACTTTGAAGAACACTGCTGTAGAGTGACTAACTCACCCAAGGTGATACATCTTGCTCTCGGAGAAGGAACCAGGATGCAGGTCAACAAAAATCACTTCGAGACTGGATGACTGAAAGACAGGCCAGTACACTTGGCCTGGATGCAAAATTTTTGAAGCTGGAAAATTTTTAAAAGAGAATTAAATTGGATAAAATTTGTGTTTATAGCTTTTTTGCCTGAATGTATTTCCTAGTCCACACAGGCAGAAATCAAATAGAACATAAGCAGAAAGTTCCAGTCTTATTGGTCTGAGGAATCAGTGTATGGAGTTTGAAAAAATAGACACTGAATTTTAAAATGGGTCAATAGGAACAATCTAATATATTTTTCAAAAAGGCTGGTGGGGTGGAGGGAGGGGGAATACCCTGGCAGTCCAATGGCTAGGTCTCTGTGCCTTCATTGCCAAGGGTCCAGTTTTGATCCTTAGTTGGAGAACTATGATCTCAGAAGCCAAGCAACATGGCCAAAAAAAAAAAAAGAACAAAACTTCAAAGATAAATAAGACAGTGTCAACAAGACTAACATACTAGCCATCAGATCCCAGAAGAAAGAAAGATAAAGAAGAGGAAGAAAAACTACTTAAAATAATGGCCAGATGTTACCTAAATTTCATGAAAAACAGTTTACAGATCCTAAAAGCTCAGCAAACCCCCAACTGGACACACACAAAGAAAAATACAGTTAGGCACATTATAATGAAAAAGCTGAAAAGCAAAGATAAAAAGAAAATCTTAAGAGTATTAAAAAAAAAGAGAGACCAAAAATAAAAAAGAGACATACTACTAAGAAGAGAACAATGACATGGATGATGGTAGACTACTTACTGGAAACAATGGACATAATAAAATCAATTTTACATAAAAAGTAAAAGCCACTCAGTCATGTCCAACTCTTTGTAACCCCATGGACTATATGTATAGTCCATGGATTTCTCCCGGCAAGAATACTGGAGTGGGTAGTCTATCACTTTTCCAGTCGATCTTCCTGTCCCAGGAAGAGAACCAAGGTTTCCTCCATTGCAGGTGGATTCTTTAGCAACTGAGCTATCAGGGGAAGCCCTGAGAAGTTCAATTTTATGTAAGTTCTATCAAAAAAGTGTATACTCATTCAACCACTGCAATAATCCAAGGAAGTGAAATAAAAGGCAAAAAAACTTGAAAAGAAGAAAAAGAAACTAAAACTGTGTCCAGTCACAGACATTATAAATGTTAAGTTGGAAATTCTTAGGAATCTAACAAAACTACAGGAGAACTAATAAGCGATTTCATCAAAAATTATAGGCTAAAAAATCAACTTTCATAAAATCTATAATGTAGTATTTCTACACACAAGCAGCAAAAAATTGAAAATGAAATTTAAAGACTATTCAATTTACAACTGCACCCAAAAACATCAAATATTTAGGAATACATTTAGCAGAAGCATGCAATACATCTATACTCAAAACTGCAAAATATCCTGAGATAAAAATTAAAGACCCAAATAAATGGAGGAATATGCCATGCTCATTGATATGGAAAAATTAATATTTTTTAAAAGGTTAATTCTCCACAAATTGATCTATAACTTCAAAACAATCTGAGTTATAACTCCTACAAGTATTTTTATGTACACTGATAAGCTAATTCTAAGTGTATATGGAAGATGAAAAGTAATTAGTACAACCAAAACAATCTCCACCACCCCCTCACCCCCCCATTTTTTGTTTGTTTGCTTACTTTTTTGGTCTTACCTTGCAGGATTGAACCTGGTCCCTTGACAATGAAAGGGCAGAATTCTAACCACTGGACTGCCAGGGAATTCCTCCAGAACAATCTTCAAAAAGAGGACAAAGTTGGAAGTCTTACACCACCTCATTTCAAAACTTACTATAAAGCTACAATAATCAAGATAGTGTGACAATAGCATAAAAATAGACAAATATCAATGGAAGACAGTCCATAAACATACTTACATAATTAATTAATATTCCACATGAGCAACAGGGCAATGAAATGAGAACAAATGGAAAGTCTTTTCTATACGATACTGAAACAACTACATGTGTGAAGGAAAAGTGACCCTTGACTCCTATCTCATCATTCACAAAAATTAATTTGTTACAGATCATAGATCTAGCAATAAACACTAAAACTGCAAACCTAGAAAGATCCATAAGAATATTTTCATGACCTGGGAATTCCCCAGTGGTCCAATGGCTAGGACCCCACACTTACACTGTAGAGGTGGGGATTCAATCCCAAAATCCAGGTGGCATGGCCAAATCAATCAATCTATCATGTAAAACTAAATTAAGGTGGTTTACAAAAGTCAGAAAGAAAAATATCAACCTTTGAGTATGTATACGGCAGGGGGTACTTAAAGAGGCAAGAAGGAACTCACTGGAATAACAGAAATGCTCTTTATCTTGATAAGAGTATGATACACAGGTACTGTCATTGTTGTTCAGTCACTCAGTTGTGTCTGAATGTTTATGACCCCAAGGACTGGAGCACATCAGGCCTCCCTGTCCTTCACCATCTCCAGGAGTTCACCCAATTACATGTTCATTGACTCGTTGATATACACAGGTATATCCATGTGAAAAATCCCATCACATTGTACACTTAAGATTCTATATTCACTGTATGTAATTTTTACCTTAAAAAACTGTTAACATATATTAAACTCTGGTTAGTAAGTTTGCTTTTCACGGTGGTATGGTTGAGCAATTCTGAAGCTATTCCAAGTGTATTCTAAGCATGGGCAATTGAATAATTATGTATTACAGATATAGAGAGGAGAAGACTGGAATGTATCTTGTGGAACTTACTTGAACTGGAAGTATCAGCATAAGTTCTTGGTTCTATGCACATATATACAGAGAGAGAAGTTTGTCTATGTACATGTTTGTGTGTGTGCATGTGAGTGTGTGTTAGCACTACCAATAAGAGGGCCTCTAAGCAATGACACACAGGTAACAACAAGCACACCTCAGATACTGGTTTCTAAATACCATTCTTGACTAAAAAGCCAGAGCTTCTTGGAGGAAAGGCTGACTCCTGGCTTGGATCAGTAAAAGCACAAAATGATCCTATAATACCTTCTGCTGAAAATTAAGGCACCACATAAATCACATCAAAGGGACAAGGAGTCAACTGGAAGAGTCCCCACTAATCATATCTAGGGCAATTGATAAAATCAACTGATGTTAAATATAGCAGGTCAAAATAACATGATGGCCAAGTAATTCTCACAAAATATGTCTTCACCTTTCAGGGGAGAGAGCTGGTGGACCCCACCTTATTCAACTGATCTATGTCAATATCACTCCATTGTGGCAAATTGACACCATGTGCTTCCAGATGTGATGCACTGGGAAGGACATGTCACCTTAACCTTTCCAAAAATGCATGGCCTGAAATTAATTACACCCAGACTGAGAAGAATTCTACAAAACAACTGACTTGTTCTCTTAAGAAATGTCAAGGGTAAGCAAGACAAGGTAAAACTGAAAAACGCTTTCAGCTTAAAAGATGCCAAAGAGACTTGACAACTACAGCTACACGTGATGACTGGATTAACATATTAGCAAGACAAACACAAAGAAAAAACAGTAGACATAAGGGATATTATTGAGCCAAGAGATGAAATTTGAATATGAACTACGGGTTAGATAATTGTGCTATGCTCATACTCAGTCATGTCTGCCTCTTTGTGACTCCATGGACTGTAGCCTGCCAAGCTCCACTGGCTATAGGATTTTTCAGGCAAGAATACTGAAGTGGGTGGTCATTTCCTCCTCCAAGGGGACAGTCCCAACGCAGGGTTCAAACCCACTGAGTCATTGGGGAAGCCACAATAGTGCTATAGTAGTGTTAAGTTTGGGTAAAATTTGGTAAAGTTTGGGTAAAGTTTGGTAAAGAATCCACCTGCAGTGCAGGAGACACGGGTTCAGTCCCTGCATTGGGAAGATCCCCTGGAGAAGGGCATGGCAACCCACTCCAGTGTTCTTGCCTGGAAAATCCCATGGACTGACGAGCCTGGCAGGCTATAGCCTACAGGGTCACAAAAAGTCCAACGTATCTGAAAAGACTGAGCACACATGCTTGCAGTGTTAAGCTCCCTGAATTCAATATTCTTAATTTCAGAAAATTCACATGAAATGATTTAGTAGAAAAGGGATATGATGTCTTGAACTTTTACTGAAATAATTCAGAAAAAAAAACATTTTGGACACATGAACACATTGATAATATGAGAAGAGAAAATGCTAAAGTAATTGGAACAAAATGAAAACTGATGAAGGAACCCCTTGTAATAGGCTTACAACTTCCCTATAAGTATAAAATTGCATCAAAATAAAAACTTGAGACAAAAAACTAAAATTATATAATATTTGGAAATATTGATTAAATGACCAACAAAATTGTGTTATATTCTTGGAGAACTTATACATGGCTCTATTAAAAGTTATTTTCAAAAATAAAATTCTTTCTTAAACAGTTAAAATAATGTATCTGAGTATATTAAGAAATTTTGAGCCCTTATAATAGTTATCTAAATATTAAAAATATAAAGGTGAAATAACTATCCTTGGTATTTATTTGTTTAACCAATTTCTTAGCTTTATCTAGCACACCATGTCACCAATGTTTTTGTGAAGAATTTTTAAAATATGGAATTGTTATTTTCACTTTTCTTATAAAACTGCCTACAGTACTTTTCATAGTTGAATTTTATAATTAATAAATTTGAAATTCATGACAGCTTCATTGACCTCTTTCTTTCAACCATAGTATTTTTCCTTTTCTTTGGTTTTTTTTTTTTTTGGCCCATGGTGTGGCATTCAGGGCCTCAGTTCCCCAACCAGGGATCAAACCTGTGCCCTTTGAACTGGGAGCATGAAGTCTTAACCACTGAACCTCAAAGGAAGTCCCTTGATCATAGTATTTTTATTCAAGAAACTACACTCTCTACTGAGCAATCCACAGGCAGTTCTGGGCAAAGTCTGCCAAACTGAGTCTATTTTCAAATTTTAACTTTAACACTGGGATCTGTAAATATTTTAACCCAAACATTTCACAGGCACTTTTTTTTAAAATCTCAGAATACTTTCCTCAACAAATATTTTTACAAGATAAAATTCTTATTAAAAGATATTCTTTTTATAATTCTTCTAAATATTTCATGTAATTTAGATCATGGAAATCATAGGTCTTCTCAATTTCAATGCATTCCAAATAGAATAAAAATTTATCAAATTGAAAATAAAATCTTCTCAAAAGATTTTTCCACATGTTGATCTATTTCACAGTTCGAGCATTTCTTAACTAATTTGTTCATTTCTCCCCTTGCTTTTGTAAGGATAAATATTAATATCTCCCTCTTTGCAAACTTTGTTTGTAATAATTGCAGTTTACTATAAACTTTAAAAGTTAAAGGCACATTTGTTTCCTTTATTGATTAATTATTTCCAAATAATTTTGAAAAAAATACAATGAAAATTTAGAGGATTTTTTTCTCCATGGTCGACATTTAAGTTGATTTTCCAAGCAATTCTTCAAAAAGTTCAAACATTTATAAGATTCAATAATGCATGTCAAGGAGAAAGTACATACTGTCTGTCATACTGCAGGTTTTGTTTGCTTTTGTAAGGTCACTTCATCACACATACACACACAAAAATATTGTGATTCAGTTACTCTATGTACAAATTTAAGCACTATCAGCTTCTACTTCAGTTACTAAAACACTGAAATTTGGACGCAATTAAGTGTTGTGTGTGCACCAAAATCAATTCCAAGTACATTTCTGCTCCATAGAGAGAATGATTAGAGCGTAGTTTTTATGATGGTGTTCAGTTCAGTCACTCAGTCATGTCCGACTCTTTGCGACCCCATGAACTGCAGCACGCCAAGGCCTCCCTGTCCATCACCAACTCCTGGAGTCCACCCAATCCCATGTCCATCGAGTCGGTGATGCCATCCAGACATCTCATCCTCTGTTGTCCCCTTCTCCTCCTGCCCCCAATCCCTCCCAGCACCCGGGTCTTTTCCAATGAGTCAACTCTTTGCATGAAGTGGCCAAGGTATTGGAGTTTCAGCTTCAACCTCAGTCCTTCCAATGAATACCCAGGACTGAGCTCCTTTAGGACGGACTGGTTCGATCTCCTTGCAGTCCAAGGGACTCTCAAGAGTCTTCTCCAACACCACAGTTCAAAAGCAACAATTCTTTGGTGCTCAGCTTTCTTTATAGTCCAACTCTCACATTCATACATGACCACTGGAAAAATCATAGCCTTGACTAGATGGACCTTTGTTAGCAAAGTAATATCTCTGCTTTTTAATATGCTGTCTAGGTTGGTCATAGCTTTTCTTCCAAGGAGCAAGCGTCTTTTAATTTCATGGCTGCAGTCACCATCTGCAGTGATTTTGGAGCCCCCAAAAATAAAGTCTGCCACTGTTTCCACTCTTTCCCTCTCTATTTGTGATGAAGTGATGGGACCGGACGCCATGATCTTAGTTTTCTGAATGTTGAGCTTTAAGCCAACTTTTCACTCTCCTCTTTTACTTTCATCAAAAGGCTCTTCAGCTCCTCTTAGCTTTCTGCCATAAGGGTGGTGTCATCTGCATATCTGAGGTTATGGATATTTCTCCCGGCAATCTTGATTCTAGCTTGTGCTTCCTCTAGCCCAGCATTTCTCATGATGTACTCTGCATATAAGTTAAATAAGCAGGGTGACAATATACAGCCTTGACGTACTCCTTTTCCTATTTGCAACCAGTCTGTTGTTCCATGTCCAGTTCTAACTGTTGCTTCTTGACCTGCATACAGGTTACTTAAGAGGCAGGTCATGTGGTCTGGTATTCTCATCTCTTTCAGAATTTTCCACAGTGTCTTGTGATCCACACAGTCAAAGGCTTTGGCATAGTCAATAAGGCAGAAATAGATGTTTTTCTGGAACTCTCTTGCTTTTTTGATGATCCAGGGTATGTTGACAATTTGACATGCTCTGCTAAAATTAATACTCATAGTATCACAATAGCAACAAAAAATTTTACCTTCAATGTTGACTGTTTAACTGAATTTATCACAGTATTCACAATGATGTCAGATGTTTCAGCACTTTGATTTCATGAACTATCAGATGGAAAAAGAATTGAATCATTAACCAAAATTAACTGATGTCCTCGCTGAAGCATTTGATGATCCTGACATAAAACTGGAATTATTTAATTGTTCACCAAATTCTTACTGCTAATGGAGCCAACATTTTAACATTGCTTTGTACGTGCACAAGAAATCTTGAAATTGAAAGTGATTGAAATTATTTTAGGAGGACAATAATGTGACCTAAATGAAAAGTTACACTTCAGAGTGATGTGTAAACATACCTTTCCACAGCTGCACATATTTAATTGTTTGCTTTGGGCACAATCTTGTAAAATAACATCGAACACTGAAATAAGTGCTTTGCTTCTTCAGCAGATGTGTCTTGGCTTTTTATACGTTAAGCTACATCACTAAAACCCCTGATGTCAACCAACATTTTATGCATATTTTATATTCATCATCAGTTTATAAAAGAACACTCAGGACTTTAGTTTTCATTAAACATGCTCTTTCAGGCTTCTGGCTTGGTTTTGGGCTGTTGTTTCTTTTGTTTTTTAGCTTGTTGCTGCTGAAAGTACATATTGCAAAATGTTTAAATAGAGTTGCCACATAACAAATGACAAAACCATTAAAGCTAGGGAGTTCATGTTATTTTCCATATGTGTACCTGTCTCAGGACTGTTCAGCCTTTATATGCAGCACATAATTTGCATACACCTAACCTGTAATTTCCTGTGTTTCCCACTGATGGACAATCTCACGGCTTTGCGAACCTCCCCGGTTATGGCACATAGCTGGGCCCAGCTGGCTGATAGACCAAATGACCAGCAGAGGCAGCCACTTGTCAAAGAGAAAAAGGAGTTAGCTCAAGTGTGAATGCTCTTCTTTTTAACATGCATTCTATTTCTGAAAAGGAGGGGTTAATTATATTGTATATGGAAACAGTGGAAAAAAGAGGTATGACTTATCATTAGTCCTCCTTCAGATTTGACCAGATGTTTGAGTAAAAACTGCTCACTGCATGTGCATGTTTCACATGACTGGGTAGAAGCTAAAAGCACAAGGCAGAGGGCTACTATTCATTTTCTTTGCTGCTAAAAAGTTTTCCTCATTCATAAAATGGGAATAATAATAGGGCTACTTATGAAGTCACTGTAAGAAGTTAAAGAGTTAATATGTATAAATATGGCATGGTCAAAGGAACCGTTTTATCAGAATTAGGTATTATTATTATAACTATTACTGCTTTCTAAAAAAAAAAAAAAAATTATGATTCCTCATTGTTGAGATTTTTAGAAGCCAAAGTATTTCCAGACCCTTTGCTGTCATGTTCTATGACAAATAGTGTTTTATTCGCCAATTCCTTTATGGCTGTATCTCTGCAGATATTACTTCCATTGCTGCAACTGTAGCAATCAGCTCTCATGGACAGCTTTGTTACGATTTCTTGGCTCATAGGAAAAATTAAACTTTTTTAAAAGAGTAAATGTAAGCATTCCACATAAACACTTAGTAAGCCATAGTTTCTCCACTTCAGATTCAAATAGCTAGTTTTACGAAGGTACACTCAGAAATTTCCATCTCTCCCCCATTTTATTTAACCATGTTAGTTTCAGTCAGTCCATAGCTCTCTTTCCTTTGAGCTCTTTCTGATTATCCAAATTATTAGTTTTGAATTACCTGTCATTAAGAATGAATTGGGTTTCCCTGGTGGCTCAATGGTAAAGAATCTGCTTGCCAGTGCAGGAGACACGGGTTCAATCCCTGGTCGGGGAAGATCCCACATGCCTCAAAGTTACTAAGCCCATGCACCACACCTATTGAGCATGTGCTCCTGAACCTGAGAACCACAACTGCTGAAACCTGTGCACCCTTGAGCCCCTGCTCAGCAACAAAAGAAGCCACAGCAATGAGAAGCCCATTCACCGCTACTAGAGAAAAGTCCACACAGCAACAAGGCCCCAGTACAGTGAACACATAAATAAATAAATATTTTTTTAAAGAAGAATAAATTTGGATTCAGATAGTCCTAGGTTTAAATACCAGCTCTATGCTTTATTAACTGTGTGGACTTGGGCAATTTCAACCTATGTCTCACTTTTAATCTGTTGAACAGGATAATAAGAAATACTTTGCATCATAAAATATGGGATGGTGAAATGACATAAAAACTGGTATATCTCTCAATATCTTATAGAAATAAAATATAATTATAAATATATTTATACAGCTAAACAGCTTATAGTACATATTTCATTAATTATGTATTACAATAATAAAAACTATTACAGAAAGCTATTCACCAAGATAACATTAGACATTTATTATTATAAAAATTAATAAAATATTATTATGAAAAACTGTTCCCCTAGGATAAGAATGATCGCTGTGATAGTCCAATAGAGACCTCCTTCCAGGTAGGTTTATGACTCTTTAACAAATTTAACAAATTCTGCAAATTGACCTATTAACCAACTTTAAAACCCTACCAGTAAGAACTGAGATTAATACTTTAAGACAATCAACACAAATCTGGTAGTCTTCTTAATGCTCAGATCATTTTTTTCTCATACATTGTTTTTCTGTACCTTACTCTCATTGTATTTGTCAGCTCTTTTCATGTGTCTAAATCCATCTGTCCACACAGTGTGTGGAAGTGTGCAAGTTTTGGTCAGAAAACAAATTTTCAATACACCATCAAAAATAAGCATCAAGTATATCATCATAGATATGTGAGATGTTCACGAAGTAGTTGACAGGATGATCTTTCTGGTAGCAGTTAACATTTATAGATAGAATATCTTCTAAACACAGATGTTTAATATTAGTGAAAGCCAAAATAAAATAAAATAATGAAAGCCAGTACTGAAGAGCTCTTACCATGTACCAGGCAGTCTTCTCAGCGCTTCACCACATAAACTCCCTCTAATCCTAGAACAATCCTACAGTTGATACTACTGTTGCCCCATTTTACAGATGAAGAAACTGAGTCCCAAGAAGGTTAAGTTCTCGTCCCAGTGGTAGAGTCAGGTTACAAAACCAGAGAGTGTGGTACCACAGTCCACATTTTTCTGTCTGTTTTTTACAGTTTTTTTTAAAAGTATAATTGCTTTACATTGTTGTGCTGTCTTCTGCTGTACAATGAAGTGAATCAGCTATACGTATATGTATACGTATATCCCCTTCCTCTTGGACCTCCCACACACCCACCCCCATCTCACACCTCCAGGTCATCACAGAGAAATACACTTGCAGCTCCCTGTGCTACACGGCTGTTTCCCACTAGCTATCTATTTTACGCACGATAGTGTCAATCCTAATCTCCCAAATCATCCCACTCTTCCCTCCCCCCTCCCATGTCCACATGTCCATTTTCTATTTCTGCCCTGCAAATAGGTTTATCCGTACCATTTTTCTATATTCCTCATATATAAGTTAATATAAATATTTGTTTTTCTCTTTCTGACTTCCTTCACTCTGTATGACAGACTGATGTCTGTACATGCGTGTCTCTACAAATGACCCACACCAGGCAGGATGGGCACCACCAAAAAAATCCACAATAATGCTGGAACAATAAATGCTGGAAAGGATGTGGAGAAAAGGGAACCTTCTTGCACTGTTGGTAGGAATGTAAATTGACGCAGTCACTATGGAGAACAGTATGGAGGTTCCTTTAAAAACTAAAAATAGGACAATCATATGATCCAGCAATCCCACTCTGGGGCATATACCCTGAGAAGACCATATGTAAAATGACACATGCACCCCAATGTTCATATCAACACCATTTACAATAGCCAGGACATGGGAACAGCCTAATGCCCATCAACAGATGAGTGGATAGAGAAAATGTGGTACATATATGCAACGGAATGTATATACACTACTCAGCCATAAAAAGAAACAAAATTGGGTCATTAGTATAGTTGGCATTTTGAACCTGTATCTGTGCTGCCTGTCTGCCACCTTGCCAAGTGCCATCCACACCAGGCACCCACACCACCCTTGGGGGAAGGGACTGGGATGGAAATCCGCTGCGGTAGAGAGCATGCACAGGAAATATACTCAGCGAGGAGACATCCCAACATGTTGCAAATGCTGCATGCCTGTTGCTCTTCCTTTCAAAAAGGCCACCCATTTCAGCTCTGCACACAGAACGGGCTTTCCATTAGCGGGGCCATAATACTCACTGCGATGCTCCGTTTGCCCAGTGACCCTCTGGTCCTGGAGCCTCGCCAAGGTACCCTAGAACATGGTCCCACATTTTTCCTCTCTGCGCCCACTTTCTCCTTTTCTGCGTTGTTGGCAAAGTATACCCCTATACACTTCTCTCTCCCTCTCTGGGTGGACCTGGGGAGATGGGGAGGATGTGCGGCGGGGCAGGTCTCACTAGATCCTGCGCATCTTGTTTGAGCAGAGTGCCTGAAGCTCGGCGCACTTCTCACTCCTGCGCAGGCCGGACACAACCCAGCTGCCCGTTTCCTAGAGCCCGGGCAACCCCTGCCTGGCTTGTCTTTCCCTTGCCCTGTTTTTTTTGAAAGGCCTTTCATCACAGCTTTTTGCTTTGGAATACAACAAGGGCTTCCCTTGTGGCTCAGCTGGTAAAGAATCTGCCTTCAATGTGGGAGACCTGGGTTCCATCCCTGGGTTAGGAAGATCCCCGGAGAAGGGAAAGGCTACCCACTCCAGTATTCTGGCCTGGAGAATTGCATGGACTGAATAGTCCATGGGGTCACCAAGAGTCAGACACGACTGAGCAACTTTCACTTCACTCACAACAAGGAAGGGCATAGGTGGGCAGTGATGGCTTCTTCTTGCCCCATCTCCGTGGTCCTAGGTGGCCGGCCCTTCTGAGCCTCCACACACCCCGCCCCCTGCTCCCCCCAGCGCCCCCTTCGCTGCTGCCACTCGGGCCAGTCGGACTGCGATGTGATCAGCTGTCCTGCCCCCGCCGCCTCCCCTTTGCTCCCCTTCCCTTTCCTCCCAGTGCTTTCGCCATCACAACCGCAGCATCGGCCTGGTTCCAGCAACGAGCTGCTGCACGATGCCCTCTGCCAGAGAACCACAGCTGCCTGTGGAATGCCAGAACCTTCCAGAAAAAGCCGACCAGAGAACTCCACTCTTAAAGATCCCAGCTCAGGTCCTCTTTCTTCCAGAACCGTGGTCATGCTCTGGCGTGCGCCAAATGCCTCCACACTCAGTACTTCATCTATACTCCTTCGGGGAGAAATCCCTTCACATCTTTAGCGTAAATTGAGACTCAGAAAGGTTAATAAGTGGAGGCAGGGAGAAAGGGCCACACTCCAGCTCTGCGAGCATTGTCTCCAGGTTGGCATTCCTGGAGCTATTGACCAATGCTCAGGGCTACCAGGCAACTCCTCCTAGACCCTGGAGCTGAAATGGCCCCCTCCAGCCTCCAGTGCAGAGTTCTTTTCTCTAGACCTCCCAGGAGTTAAATCCCTCCATCCTCAGGTCTCCCACAACACATGACAGACATCACTCCCATCTCCCACAACCCCAGGTACTTCATAGCTGCCCATCCCCATCAGTGTCTGAGAAGGTAAGGCCAATGTTTTGTTCATCCATTAAAAAAAAATTTTTGTTTGTTTGTTTTGGGCTGTGCCGGGTCATTGTTCCTGCTCATAGGCTTTCTCTAGTTTCTGTGAGCAGAGTCCACTCTCTAGTTGCAGTTTGCAGGCTTCTCATTGCAGTGAATTCCTTGTTGTGGAACACAGGCTCTAGGCACCAGGGCTTCAGTATCTTTGGCGCACAGGCTTAGTTACCGCAAAGCACCTGGGATCTTCCCAAATTAGGGATCAAAACTGTGTTCCCTGCATTGGCAAGCTGATTCTAATCCCACTGGGCCACCAGGGAAGCCCCTTGTACATCTTTATAGTCAGCATCGTGTCATTCATCTTGAAAATTCTCAACATTTGCTTTATGGAGAGATTTTAAGACAGACAAGGGTCTCACACAGAGAGAGATTTTGTTAATGCTTAGGATCAGGAAATTGGGGAAGTTCAGTTCAGTCACTCAGTTGTCTCCGACTCTTTGCCAAAACATGGACTGCAGCACGCCAGGCTTCCCTATCCATCACCAACTTCCAGAGCTTACTCAAACTCATGTCCATTGAGTCAGTGATGCCATCCAACCATCTCATCCTCTGTCATACCCTTCTTCTCCTGCCTTCAATCTTTCCCAGCATCAGGGTCTTTTCCAATGAGGCAGTTCTTTGCATCAGATGGCCAAAGAATTGGAGCTTCAGCTTCAGCATCAGTCCTTCCAATGAATATTCAGAGTTGATTTCCTTCAGGATTGACTGGTTTGATCTCCTTGCATTCAAAGGGACTCTCAAGAGTCTTCTCCAACACCACAGTTCAAAAGCAACAATTCTTCAGCACTCAGCTTACTTTATAGTCCAACTCTCACATCCATACCTGACTACTGGAAAAACCATAGCTTTGACTAAATGGACCTTTGTTGGTAAAGTAATGTCTCTGCTTTTTAATATGCTGTCTAGGTTTGTCATAGTTTTTCTTCCAAGGAGTGAGTGTCTTTTAATTTCATGGTTGCAGTCACCATCTGCAGTGATTTTGGAACCCTAGAAAATAAAGTCTGCCACTGTTTCCCCATCTATTTGCGATGAAGTGATGGGACCAGATGCCATGATCTTAGTCTTTTGAATGTTGATTTTAAAGCCAGCTTTTCACTCTCCTTTTTCACTTTCATCAAGAAGCTCCTCAGTTCCTCTTCACTCTCTGCCATAAAGGTGGTGTCATCTGCATATCTGATGTTATTGATATTTCTCCTGGCAATCTTGATTCCAGCTTGTGCTTCATCCAGCCCAGCGTTTCACATGATGTACTCTGTACAGAAGTTAAATAAGCAGGGTGACAATACGTCAAGGTGACAGCCTTGATGTACTCCTTCTCCTATTTGGAACCAGTCTATTGTTCCATGTCCAGTTCTAACTGCTGCTTCTTGACCTGCACACAGATTTCTCAGGAGGTACGTAAGGTGTTCTGGTACCCCAATTTTTTGAAGAATTTTCCACAGTTTCTTGTGATCCACACAGACAAAGGCTTTGGCATAGTCAATAAAGCAAAAGTAGATGTTTTTCTGGAACTCTCTTGTTTTTTTGATGATCCAGTGGATGTTGGCAATTTGATCTCTTATTCCTCTGCCTTTTCTAAATCCAACTTGAACATTTGGAAGTTCTCATTTCATGTATCATTGAAGCCTGGCTTGGAGAATTTTGAGCAATACTTTGCTAGCACAATTGTCGGGTAGTTTGAACACTCTGGCATTGCCCTTCTTTGAGACTGGAATGAAAATTGACCTTTTCCAGTCCTGTGGCCACTGCCAAGTTTTCCAAATTTGCTGGCATATTGAGTGCAGCACTTTCACAGCATCATCTTTTAGGATTTGAAATAGCTCAACTGGAATTCCATCACCTCCACTAGCTTTGTTCGTAGTTTTGCTTCCTAAGGCCCACTTGACTTCTCACTCTAGGATGTTTGACTCTAGGTGAATGATCACACCATCATGGTTATCTGGGTTGTGAAGATCTTTTTTGTATAGTTCTTCTGTGTATTCTTGCCACCTTTTCTTAATATCTTCTGCTTCTGTTAGGTCCGTACCATTTCTGTCCTTTATTGTGTCCATCCTTGCATGAAATGCTCCCTTTGTATCTCTAATTTTCTTGAAGAGATCTCTAGTCTTTCCCATTCTATTGTTTTCTTCTATTTCTTTGCATTGGTCACTGAGGAAGACTTTCTTATCTCTCCTTGCTCTTCTTTGGAGCTCTGCATTCAGATGGGTTTATCTTCCCTTTTCTCCTTTCCTTTTGCTTCTCTTTTTTTCTCAGTTATTTGTAAGGCCTCCTCAAACAACAGAAGAATGGATGTTTTTGAACTGTGGTGTTGGAGAAGACTCTTGAGAGCCCCTTGAACTGCAAGGAGATCAAACCAGTCAATCCTAAAGGAAATTAGTCCTGAATATTCATTGGAGAGACTGATTCTGAAGCTTAAGCTCCAATACTCTGGCCACTTGATGTGAAGAACTGACTCAATGGAAAAGACCTTGATGCTGGGAAAGATTGAAGGCAGGAAGAGAAGGGGAAGACAGAGGATGAGATGGTTGAATGGTGTCACCGACTTGACAGACATGAGTTTGAGCAAGCTCCAGGAACTGGTGATGGACAATGATGGAAAGGGAGACCTGGCGTGCTGCAGTCCACGGGGTGGCAGAGTCGGACACAACTGAGTGACTGATCTGAACTGAACTGAAGGGGAAGCCGAAAGAAATTGAGCAGCTTGCCCGAACTCATACACTCAGTCATCCAGCTGGAAATAGACCTTCCCAGTTCAGTGGATCCAAACCTTTTGAAAATTGGAGGGAAAAAAGGAAGGAAGGAAAGAAGAAAGGAAGAAAAGAAAGAATGAAGAAAGGGAGACAGAAATCTTCCAAAATGTCCTCCTTTCTCCTTCAGCCCACGCTCCCCCTGGAAGCCAGCGCAACACTGCCGTCTGCCGTCCTTTCTCATAGGACTAGTAGAGGTGGTCATAGCAGGATTTCAAGCATCTAGGCAGAACTGAACAAGGAAAATGCTCCCTCCACTGGTGCTTTCTTCCTTTCCCCAACCATTCCTCCCCCTTCCAGGAATTCACCTCTATGTGAAAAGTGAAGAAATTTTTACATTCAAGTACCTTTCATCACAAAGAGCAAAAATTTTACCCAATACAAATGTCCAAAATAGGGGAACAGTTAAGTAAATTATGATATACCTACAGAATGACAGCATATGCACTCATTGACAAATCAAACTTTGATACTACAATGAATTCATGCATAACATGGAAAATACTCATATCAACTAACAGCTAATGAGGGTTTGGGGCATCTCAGTTGGCTCAGTGGTAGAGAATTCACTTGCCAATGCATGGGACACAGGTTCAATCCCTGGGTCAGGAAGATCCCCTGGAGAAGGAAATAGCAACCCACTTCAAGAGAGAGGGGACATATATATACTTATACTGATTCATTATTATTCATTATTCAATATTATTAAGCAATTATACTCCAATTAAAAATAAATTTGAAAAAACTTATTTCAAAAAGAAATACCATCTAAGGTAGTTGTCCATGGTCAGTGGCAGTATGCACAGCTTTAGCTTCCTAAGTATGTTAAATATTTTTCAAGCATTCCACAGTGAAGAACTGTTTTTCTTATTCTTTGGCTTATTTAAAGGCACAATAAAAGCTCTTGTAAAAAAGTATTGCTCCCAAGGAAATGGCAGCTACATCACCAGAGGTTGCAAAGGAAGATAAAAGAGGAGACTTCAGAAAAGATTCATGGAAAAGTGAGTGAGGCTGAGCCACCTTGCTGCCTACACCCCCATTCCCATCTCTTCCAAGCCTCCTCCAAGCTCTAGTTCAGGTCCTGCTCTCACTCAGAAGAACTGTCCCAACTCAGGACCTGGAGGAGAGAGACAGGAGCTACTTGCCTCATAGTAATAACTAAACAAACTCCTACTTTGGCCATCGTCTACAGAATTTCCCTTAGAAAGGAAGTCTCCTTAAGTCCCCTGCTCTGAGCTGTATCTCCCATTGGAAAGTAAAAACCCACCTCAGACTTCTTAACTCAGGGAATCACCCAGTCCCTGTCCTCAGCATTTCACATGATGAGGCTTCACTGGTGGCTCAGACGGGAAAGAATCTGCCTGCAGTGCAGGAGACCCGGGTTTGATCCCTGGGTCGGGAAGATCCCCTGGAGAAAGAAATGGCAACCCACTCCAGTATGCTTGCCTGGAGAATCCCATGGACAGAGGAGCCAGGCTGGCTACAGTCTATAGGGTTGCAAAGAGTCAGACACAACTGAGTGACTAAGCATGCATGCACAAGGGATGTTATGAAGGAGGCCAGGGATGCTAGAGGTGGACCCAAGAGTCCTGTGCCCACTTCCTTCTCTGGGTCAGCTCCACCCAGTTCTCCCAGAATGCCCTGGGCTTTGAGGAATGGCAACAAAGGGGACTATCTGAAATGTACCTCGTTCAGCTTTCCCCAGTGTGACTTGGGCCGCCACACTGTTCTTTCCGGAGCACTAGGACTATGCTGCTCACTTACTTTTAGAACACGCACTTCTGATGTCCACCTCCTGCAGGAACATACGTGTACACACACTTGCAGACACCAGCAAGTGCACTGGCAGAGCCACAACCACAAATGCCAGCGTCCATCCCCAGGGCAGGGGCCCCAGAGATGATCGTAAAAGCCAGTACAAGAAGGAAAGCAGGCAGATAGGCAGGCATCTGAGAGCTCACTGTCTTCTCCATCTCCTTTGATGTATCTTCTTCCTCAGCATGAACCCTGTTGACTAAAAAAAGATGCACAGTATGAGAGTCTCGAGTTAAGGTTTATTGGGGGCAAAGTGAGGACTGCGGCCAGGGAGACAGCTCCTCAGAGAGCTCTGAGAAACTACTCCAAAGAGGTAGTGGGGGAGGACAGTATACTTGTGATTTTAGTAAAGTGGGAGCATATGCAATCTCTTTTAGAAAGTTTCTGCTGGTCTCATGAAGCTTCTGCTAGTCACAAGAAACAGTTGTCACAATGAAGGATTTTAGTGCTTTTGTAGATATGAGGAAATACAAGAATTGAGCTCATAACATCAGCTCCCGAGAATATCTAACAACCTGAAGACCTGTGCTGCCAGTTTTCCCAGAGCACAGAGTGCCTCATTTCTGCTCTTCACCTTGAACTCCTCCAGTGGGTGTTGAAGGTCAGCAGCTGCAGAAGCACATGATTTAATCCTTGTAGAGGTAGATGGCAAGCACCCACGGCAAGTGCCAATTTGTAGCTGACAACCATAAAGACTGGAGAGTCCCAGGACTCAGTCCCTAGACCTTGTCTCTTCTCCAGATAGTCATATAACGGAAGATCTCATCCAAACAATTCAATAAACTGACAGTTCCAGCCAGGGCTCTCTCGTTAACTCTTATAACAACAATGTTTACAGACTACCTAACAATGGGTAGCAAAACAATGACTAGAAGTAGCACAGAGACTTAAAATTCTACTTTCAGGATATTTTTATTTTATCTTGGAAAGCAGGATTCTCTCCATCAAGTCTTTAAAAGAAAAAAAAAGGAAGGGAAGGGAAAGAAATTCTGCCTTAGGGACTTTCCTGGAGGTCGGGTAGGTAAGACTCAGCGCTCCCAATGCAGGGGGCCTGGGGTTCAATCCCTGGTCAGGGAACTAGATCCCATATGCTGCAGCTAAAGACCCCACATTTCTCAACAAAGACCCAGAATGGCAAAATACATTTATTTTTTAATTTTTTTTAAAAAAGAAAGTCTGCCTTAAAGTGTTTTGCAAAGAAGTTTAAGAAAGTTCAGACGAGCAGAGTAGAAGATGAGTTTCATGACGTGAATGACTGTACTAACAGTAAAATTATACAATTTGTTTTTTGTAAACACTTTCAGATTTGTTCTTTCATTTGATATTCATAACAACTCTATGTAGTGAGCAGATAAAATAATTTCATCCACGTTCATCCTATGTAGAAACTGAAGCCCAGAGAAAGTGATGTTCAGAAGACCATAGTCAAAGCTTGGCTTAGCCAGACATGCAGCTTCAGTCTCTCAGATCCAAGCCTCGGACAGGTCAGTTGTACCTCCTTGCATCCCATCCCCCTCCTTGAGCCTTTCACTGCTTATCAGCCCCTGGGAATCATAGCAATAAACAGAAAGAGCAGTAGACCTGGATTTTCTTTGTTCTTCACCTGATGTGCAATGATAGTCTTTCATACCTACTGAAATCCTAAGAAAGTTTATTAATTTGGATTAGATTCCAGTCCCGGTGCCTGAGTGATTCCTTGGACTCAGCAAACGAACCAAGTTTCCAGAGCCCTGAAGACCAGGGGTAACACCCCAGAATATGGACTCATTTTCCACTCTACCTTCATTGGTGGAGCAGCTGCCAAGAACAAAAACTAAAATCTGGCAAACAAATGCCATATTGCCTCATGAACTGAATGCTTCTCTGAGGTATCCACCTGTGTATTTGGGGAGAAACTTTTGAGAACAAGTTGAGGAGCAACTGTCCTTCTGTGAGATTAGAAAGATTCCATGAAAGAATCTGGTTGTTGTGAAGGAGGCAATGGCTCAGGCAGAAGACCTGGCTGCTGAAATTACCAGGAAGCTGGAGAAACAGAAGAAAGAAAAGAAAACAGAGGAAGGAAAAGGAAAAACTGTCTTTGATTGCTCCGGCATCTTCAGAAAACAGCAGTAGTACCCGGAAGAATGTGGAGAAACAAGCAAAAGACCTAAAAAAGAGTAAAAGCAAAATCTCCGGGCTCCTCGGGAGAATAGAATGGAAGACCTATCTATCTCCTTCTCCAGATTCAGGGAAAAGAAATCTTTTTCCAAGGAGGAGCTGGTTAGTAGTGATCTTGAAGAGACAGCCGGCTGTGAAAGTCTTCCCAAGAGGAAGAAATCTTTCCCCAAAGAGGAACCCGTTAGTGACCCTGAAGAGTCAGAAAATAAGTGAGTCCCCAAGAAAAAGAGGAAATTCTCTTCCAAGATGGAGCCACTCAGCAGGGGGCCTGAAGAGGCTGCTGCCAGCAAGAGCAGTGGCTCCAAGAAAAAGAAAAAGCTCCAAAAGCTATCCCAGGAAAATTAGAATGGACATTTCCCTAGTGGGGCATAACTTGCAGAGATCTTTCCCAACCCATCCCTTATGGCCCAATAAAAATAAAAACAAATTCAAGAGGAAAAAAAAGGAAGATTAGATTCAGTTACACATCTTGGGGGGTGGGGGAGTGGAGAATGGTTTAACAGAATACAAGGTTTATTTTCTCTCACATCAAAGATGCTGAAAGTAGGTGTTCCAGGGCTGGACATAGTCATCAGACACCCAGGATCTTATTCCTCTGCTCTGTCATCTTCAGCGCTGGCTTCCATCCCCAAGTTCCCTCATAGTCCAAGTTGGCAACTGGTGCTCCAGTCATCAAGTGTACATTCCAGCCTAACATCAGAAGAAAGCAGGGAAAAACTATAGGGTCATCCTCTGAGAACAGCATCGAAACATGTATATTATCAAGTGTGAAACAGATCACCAGTCCAGGTTGGATGCATGAGACAAGTGCTCAGGGCTGGTGCACTGGGAAGACCCAGAGGGATGGGATGGGGAGGGAGGTGGGAGGGGGGTTCAGGATGGGGAATACATGTAAATCGATGGCTGATTCATGTCAATGTATGGCAAAAACCAATACAATATTGTAAAGTAATTAGTCTCCAACTAATAAAAATAAATGAAAAAAAAAAAAAGCTTTACAAAAAGTGCCATAGATGCCTTCTATTCAGATTTCTTCAAATAAAATTTTATCACATAGCCAAGTCAAGCCACAAGAGAGGCTGGAAACAAATCTATATTCTAAGTGGCTAATCCCTACCTAAACATTATGTTCCTATTAATAAGAAGGGGAGAATAGATATTGGAAGACAACCAGGATTCTGTCACCTAATTGCATTCAACTGAGGACTAAGAAAAATTTGCCTTCTATTTTAAAAGGCCCTAATCCAACACTCAGGACTTCCCTGGTGGTTCAGTGCTAAAGAATCTGCCTGCCAATGCAGGAGATGCAGGAGACATGGGTTCAATCCCAGGGTCAGGAAGATTCCCTGAAGAAGGAAATGGCAACCCACTCCAGTATTCTTGCCTGGGAAATCCCATGGACAGAGGAGCCTGGCAGGCTACAGTCTGGGTCACAGAAAGAGTCAGACACGACTTGGCAACTAAACAACAACAGCAACACACATATATACATATTAATACTGTATATTAATGATAATAATATATTAACAATTAATAAATAATTAATAATATATTAATGATTAACAATATATTAATAATATAGTTTTAATGTGGTCATTCCACCACTGCCAAAGACAGATTAAGTAATACTAGATCAGTGCTCAGGCCTCAAATAACCAAAGAAAGAAAACAATATATGTGAAACAATTGTTTTTAGATGATGGACAACCAGCAAGAGAGAACTGTAACTACAAAGAAAAGAAATAAATGAAATAACCCCTATGATGACCACTTTCTCTCTGAAGGTATTTGTTAGACTCCAGACACAGTAGGTACGACACAGTGGTTTCACTCAGTGCAAGAGATGTTGTTTGTTGTTCAGTCACTAAGTTGTGTCCAACTCTTTTGCAACCCCATGACCTGTAGCCCACCAGGTTCCTCTGTTCATGGAATTTCCCAGGCAAGAATACTGGAGTGGGTTGCCATTTCTTTCTCCAGGGCATCTCTCTGACCAATGGATTAAACCCACGTCTCCTGCTTGGCAGGCAGATTCTTAACCACTGTGCTGCCTCAGAAACCCACGAGAGACATTAGTTGAAGTGAGCTGAGGTGGCTGAGATTTGCAAAGCAGAGAGAAGGACGCTATGCATGCAGAGATGTACCTTTAGGAATCTCCTTAAGTCTTTGACTGGATACAAGTCTGTGCCTGTATAGGGTAATACAAAAGAAGACCAACCAAAGGAAAACAGAAACTTGGCCAAATATTCTGGATAATATTTTTTCTACCCTATAGCATTAAGGCCAAACTAAACCTAGAGTAACGACTACTTCAGATTTACTTTAATGAAGCTTAAAAACAAGCTTCAAAATGATGAAGACACTCTGCCAGTAAATTAATTACATGACAGAACAAACCTATTCACTCTTCCATTAAAGGAAAATGAAAAGATCCAACCAGGAAATGTTTTAAAAAAAGTCCACCTAGAATTCTATAATTTAAAAAAAAAAAAACACTTCAAAAATGAAGTTTAAATAAAGACGTTTTCAAGCAAACAGAACCTGAGAAAACTCATTTCTATTATTAAAGTGCTTCAGGTTAAAGGACAATAACTTCAGATGGAAATTTAAATCTCTGGAGATAAATATAGAAGACATTTATTTCTCACTTTTTAACTCCTTAAATAATAGTTAACTTTTTTTTTCCCATTTATTTTTATTAGTTGGAGGCTAATTACTTTACAATATTGTAGTGGTTTTTGCCATACACTGACATGAATCAGCCATGGATTTACATGTATTCCCCATCCCGATCCCCCCTCCCACCTCCCTCCCGACCCGATCCCTCTGGGTCTTCCCAGTTTGCACCAGCCCCGAGCACTTGTCTCATGCATCCAACCTGGACTGGTGATCTGTTTCAGCCTTGATAATATACATGTTTCGATGCTGTTCTCTCGAAACATCCCACCCTCACCTTCTCCCACAGAGTCCAAAAGTCTGTTCTGTATACATCTGTGTCTCTTTTTCTGTTTTGCATATAGGGTTATCATTACCATCTTTCTAAATTCCATATACACGTGTTAGTATACTGTATCGGTCTTTATCTTTCTGGCTTACTTCAGTCTGTTTAATAGACTCCAGTTTCATCCAATAGTTAAATTTTAAAACAAACCCCCAAAAAGTACTGTGAGATTTATATCATATGAAGAAGTAAAATCTATCATAATATTAGAACAAACAAAGGGAGGGGGGAAAGGAAGTATAATGCTATAGTTTTAAAATTCTATGGGAAATAGCATAAAATCAACTTTTTGCCTAACTCTCTTACCCTTACATTTCTTATTCCATCAAATCCTAATGAACCCAGTTTTTGTTCTCAACATGACTTTCAGTCCCTACTCTTCGAAGTATCCTCCCCTTACCTTCCAACTCAGCAGGACCCTGTGGCCACAACATAGAATTGTAGATGCTGTAGGGCTAAGAGTTGGACGTTATCCACTGCAAAGCCCTTACTTTATAGATAAAGAAAGAATTCAGACCTCCAGCTCCTTTCCCTTCAGATACGCTTACCACGATCCTTTGTTTCCATGACCAATGCTTTGCTTGCCTTGTTAATTCCCATGCTGTGCACACTTCCATTTAATTTCTCCAACTTCATCTTTTTATATTCATTGCTACAGTTAATTGCTTAAGAAATTATTAGTCATATCAAGAGCTTCTATTGCCATTTTCTGCATCTCACCCAGGTTTTCAATACTGCTCCAACTCTTTTTTTTCCATCTCTTTTTAGTTCCTAGTAGAATTTATAATTTCAGTTTTAAAACTTTTTTTTTTTTTTTTTTTGGATGTGCTGTTCATCCTGTGAGATATTACTTCCCTGACCGGAGATCAAACCCAGACCCTTGGCAATGAAAGATAGGAGTCCTAACCACTGGAATACCAGGGAATTCCCCTCAGATGCTTACCTTTTAGTTTTCCTATGTCTGTGTTTGTCTTCTTTCTTTCCGGTGGACACTGTAAAATTTTGGTTTTCCAACATTTGAACCACCCATATGCTTTCCTATGGGGAATGTCCATTGTGGGAGGCAGGTTTTTTAAAATAGCCTCCAAGATTCCTAGCCTTGGTGTACATGCACCTTCTCCCAGTTATTCAGACACTACTGCTGTGAATTCTCAGTTATTCAAACACAAATTTCAGATGTAATCAAGTTCCCAGATCAGTTGGTCTTAAAATAGTCAGACGAGTGTGACCTAATCACCCTTTAAATCTGGGTCTGGTGTTGGGGACAGAGAAAGTCAGAGAGATGTGAAGCACAAGAGAGGGATTCAATGAGGGTAAAATGCTCCATTCTTGCTTTGAAGCTGAAGGGAGCCACTCGACAAGGAAGGTAGGCAGTCTCTCACCTCTGAGAGTGGCCCCTGGGCAGCCAGCAAGGAAACCACATCACCCAGCCAGCATCATAACCACAAGGAACAGGACTTTCTACAACCACATGAGTTTGGAAGAGAACCCCGAGCTCTAGCTGAGAGTACAATCTGACCCACACCTTGATTTGAGCTTTGTAAGACACGGAGCAGAGATCTCAAGACTTCTGACTTACAGAACAATAAGCTAAGGTGAGTGTTGTTTTAAGCCCTTAAGTTTGGTAATTTGTTATGCAGCAGAAAGAAGCTACTACACCAGTCCATTGCAGGATGAAGGCATATGGTTTAGGTTTGCCTCTGTTAAGAACAAGACAGAAAGGAATTCCCTAGCAGTCCATTGGTTAGGATTCAGTGCTCACTCCCAAGGACCTGGATTCGATCCCTGATTGAAGAACTAAGGTCCCACAAGCCACTCTGTGTAGTAAAGGAAAAAAAAACTCAAAAAAAGAATTTCCTTCCAGAAACAGACAAACCAAGACAACAGGCCTAAAATGAAGTCACTTATGCTAAGCCTCATGTCACCAACCTAAGACTTAATTATTGTCTTGACTTTCCCAGAAATGAAATCTTTCCCAGAAATGATCAATCAAGAATCACCTAATCAAGACTTCCCTGGTGGTCCAGTGGCTAAGACTCTGCGCTTCCCATGCAATGGATCCAGGTTCGATCCCTGGTCCCTCATGCCTCAACTAAGACGGGGTGCAACTGAAGGAAAAGAAGAATCACCTGATCAGCTCTAGTTAGGCAATCTGCCTTATAGAGCTCTGACATTTCCTAAAGGACTTCCCCGGTGGCTCAGTGATAAAGAATCCTGCGATGCAGGAGACACATGAAACGCAGATTGAATCCCTGGGTCGGGAAGATCCCCTGGAGGAGGGCATGGCAACCCACACCAGTATTCTTGCCTGGAGAATTCCATGGACAGCAGAACCTTGCAGATTACAATCGATAGGGTTGTAAAGAGTCAGAAATGTCTGAAGGCACTGACACGCAGCATTTCCTAAAGGAAACCTACCTGCTTTTTCACTTCATACAGCTTCCTTCTTCCTGCTCCCTTCTGCTTATAAAGACAGATCCTTGAAGCTCCTTTCTATCTGCTAGATTGCAGGTGTCTGTTTCAAATCAATTTTCATTCAAATAAACTCTTAAAATTTTTAACTTGCCTTAGTTTCTCTCTTAACAGTTCTGGTATCAGAAGAGGGAATCAAAGAAGACTCCCCCCACCCACCCACCAGGAAAAGCCCCTCAAGAGCAAAGAGCAACCAGACTTAGGTATGCTTGCCGCCGCTTGACCTGCCAACTTTCTTAGAGCCCTTGGAGGTGGTGAGTAAGTCCCTCTAGCATTCTAATTCCTCTGTTTTTGAATTATGAGTTTTCAGATTTTATGTAAGCATTTGTTTTTCCTGGATGAGCCCAAAAAGTGACAAGAGTTCAATTTAGAATCCAGTCTGGGTTGGACTAGGTCTTTCTTAGTAATTGGACTGGGTTTAGGTTCATACTGAGGTGCCACTTAGAAACTGGACAGATGAGGCTCTTTGGGTGAATAAAATTTTGTTTTAAGGCTGAACAAGTAGGTTACACTTACCAAAGATAACTTGAATTATAATGGCTGAAGTGAAGAACTTTTTTTCCCCCAAACTTATTTATTTTTAACTGAAGGAAAATTGCTTCACAATATTGTGTTGGCATCTGCCATACGCCAACAAGAGTCAGCCATAGGTGTACATGTGCCCCCTTCTTCTTTAACCTCCTTCCAACCTCCCACCCCCTTCTACCCCTCTAGGTTGTTACAGAGCCCCAGTTTGAGTTTCCTGAATCATACAAGGAACAATGGAGACGCAGACATAGAGAACAGACTTATGAACGTGGCAGGGGGTGGGGAGGGGTCAGGAGAGGGTGGGAAGAATGGAGAGAGTAACATGGAAACATATACACTACCATGGGGAAAAGAGGTAACCAATGGGAATTTGCTCTATGAAGTGGATAAATTTTAATCAGATAAGCTTATCCATTCATGAGGTGCCCTTAGAGAGAAAGGGGTCTCAACCAAGCATTGACCACAAAGGGTAGAAGGAAAATTATTTTTCCTCCTCTACAGTTTCTGGTGGCCAGGATGACACCCCTAGGACAGCCTATTTGCTCTAGAACCTGCAGACAGGATCCTGGGGAAACTGGCAGAAGTCTGCAAAGGGGGACAATTCTTACCCAAGTCAGCTCGCCTAGATATCTATCTGTCATGCCAGGTGAAGAGAGAAGGTAAAATTTCATGTTGTCCTTTCTTTTTAGATTGGCAGACAGAAAAACACATGTAAGAATTAGATCTTTGAATTGTGACCTGTGGATTTGCTTTCAGGTACCTGTTGGTTGTCGATCCTTACCCAGCAATATCTGTTGACTTCTTATTTGTCTCATCTTGTGTCCTAAGAGCTTGACTTGAAAATCATAGGTTAAGGGCTTCAAAAATATGGCTGGATAGAAATATGGGTTTCAGTTCACTTGCAGTTGAGATTCTATGAACTTAGTCAGTCCTAAAGGAAATCAACCCTGAATATTCATTGGAAGGACTGATGCTGAGGCTGAAGCTCCAACCCTTTGGCCACCTGATGCAAAGAGCCACCCAAACCATGATGCTGGGAAAGGTTGAGGGCAAGAGGAGAAGAGGACAACAAAGGATGAGATGGTTGGATGGCATCACTGACTCTATGGACATGAGTTTGAGCAAGCTCCAGGAGCTGGTGAAGGACAGGCAAGCCTGGCATGCTGCAGTCCATGGGGTCGCATGAATCTAGATCCAGCTCTAAATCTGGAACACAGAAATCTAAATCCAGAACACAGACATTGTTTGTTTTTCATCATTGTTGAAGATCTTCTACCTAATATAAAGAAGCAAATTAAAGATGACTAGCTACTGGGCAGGGCTTCCCTTGTAGCTCAACTGGTAAAGAATCTGCCTGAAATGCAGGAGACCCCAGTTTGATTCCTGGGTCAGGAAGATCCTCTGGAGAAGGAGTAGGCTACCCACTCTGGTATTCTTGGGCTTCCTTGGTGATTCAGCCAGTAAAGTATCCACCTGCAATATGGGAGACCTGGGTTCTATTCCTGAGTTGGGAAGATCCCCTTGAGGAGGGCATAACAACACACTCCAATATTCTTGCCTGGAGAATCCCCATGGACAGAGGAGCCTGGCGAGCTGCAGTCCATGGGGTCACAAAGAAACAGACATGACTGAGCAACTAAACATAGCACAACACAGCTACCAGGCAACCTCCATATCAGTCAGGTTTCAACCCAGTTCTTTAAGGAATTAAAATCAACAGCACTTATCTTACAAACTGAGTCTTGTAAGATAAGTGCAGTCTTATACAAGAACAGAAGTGTGACTCTACGAACAATTCATCATCTACAATTCATCATCTACGAACAACAAAGCCCATCTATCCATTTTTATCAGTCTTCTAACTTCCTCTCTTCACCTCAAAAGACTTGCAGATACTGTAAAAAGTCTGGACTTAAGAAACAGAAATCCTTCGTGGTGGAAATTCTTTCTCTGTGCGTTTTGATATGTAAGTATTCTACTGGTTTTCTCCAGGAACCAGAGTAATTCTTATCAGAAAAGAAGGAAAGGCTATTTTGCAAAGTAGACCAACAAAAAACTGAAAATTTCTTTCACAAAAATTAGTAAAAAGCTTTAACCACCTGAAGAGGTAATCTTAACTTATTCCATCTGCCAGAAACACAGTTTGGATCTACCTGTTCTTTTTTTTTTTTTTTTTTAAGAATCAAACTTGAATACTTCAAGGACACCCCAAACGAGTTACTGGTGGGGTTACAGAAGCTTCCATTCAAGCCACCACAGCAAGAATCAAGAATATTAAAGTTGAAGCAATCATCTCTTTGTATACATAAAAACTATATATTAAAGCGTGTCACAAAGTGCAAAAGGGGAGGATTCAGCAGAGCAAAGGCAAGCAGCAGACTGATTGTCCTTTACAATAGGGTAGGGAAACTCATTTTGGAGTTCATACTGCCAGGAAAGAGCGCTGCTTCAGGCAAAAAAAAAAAGGTTTTCATTGATTCTTATTACAGCTAGCAAAGGCAAGCTCAAAGAAAATCAAGGTTCAGATTTCTCATGTCTGTAGTTGGATTTGCAACAAAGAGAGCCTTTGGTCACTTCTCATATGTAGGCTGAAAAAGAAGCAGTGAGATTTTAGCCAGTAATTCTGACCCCAGGCTGACACCTCAGTGCCCAAGCTCTGAGCTCCTCAGGGAGGATGGCCTGGAATTGCTCCTGCACCAGCATTTCCACAATCTGCTCCTTTGTGTGAATATCAGGTCGCAGCCACTGTCCAGCAAGCTCCTGGAGATGTCTCAGGACATCCCTGGGCCCAGCTGCATCTTCATAGCGGAACTCCCGGAACCTCTGCCTGGAGGCTGCAGGGTTGAGAGGCCTCCTTAGGGGCACGGCCTCCAGGTCGTCTTCAGAGTCTTCAGCTGGGCTCTCTGCTGGTACCTGGACCTGGGGCGGCACTATCAGGATGCCTTCTGACTCCTCAGCCATCATCTCATTTGGTGGTGACCTTATTTCATCATTCTGGACTTCTCCATCTCTTTGCATCTCTGGATACCCTTCAGTCTCCATCCTAGAACTCTGCAAAAGGATTTTTCAGACTCCTGCGCAGGTGCCCCTCGGAAGGCCGGGTGAATGGGGGAAGGAGAGGAGCAGGACGCCAAGCCCCGCCACCAGCTCTGGGAAAGAGTACCTGTTCTTTTTTAAACTAGTAACTAGTGACTTTTGTACTATCATGCCCATCTTATGATTAAAATTTCAAAACAAAAGCTATAAGATCTCTGTTTGGGTCTGTATGTTTATATATGTCTATGCATTTATTTATAGATGTCTGATATTTTTCTACCATGGGAAGGTATTACCAAAATTAATCTGTATAAAGCTCTATTTTATAGGCTTAAAGACAAACAAGCATTTATGTTAATCAAACATACTCTTGAAAATGTAGAAACTAATTAAAATGTTTTTCAAGTTCATGTGATCTAGGATAATCTTCAGTAACTAAAAGCTAGTTTAAGTTTGTTGGTTTAATTAAAACAGGCATGTCAGTCTTCCCTGGTGGGCCAGTGGTTAAGACTCTGCCTGCTATTGCAGGATGACATGGGTTTGACCTCTGGTCCTGGAAGATTCCAAGTGCCATGGAGTAACTAAGCCCATATGCCACAACTACAGAGCCCACTTGGCTAGAGCCCATGCTTCGAAACAGTAGAAGCCACCATAATGAGAAGCCCACACACTGCAAGAAAGAGTAGCCCCACTCACCACAACTAGAGAAACCCCACATGAAGCTAGATCCAGTGCAGCCAAAAATAAATACTAAAACAATAGAACTAATGAAAAATAAATACATAAAGCAAGCATGTCTTTAGAGTTATGAGCATTAGATATAATACCTTTATTCTACCTAATCAAATGCAAGTTCATGCAGCCCATGCACGGTACTTCCCTGGTGGCTCAGATGGGAAAGCGTCTGCCTGCAATGCGAGAGACCCAGGTTTAATCCCTGGCTTGGGAAGATCTCCTGGAGAAGGAAATGGCACCCCACTCCAGTATTCTTGCCTGGGAAATCCCATGGACGGAGGAGCCTGGTGGGCTACAGTCCGTGGGGTCACAAAGAGTCGGACACGACTGAGTGGCTTCACTTTCACTTTTCACATGCACAGTAAGGCCAAACAAACCAAAATGTCAGAGTTTGGAGCAGAAAAAAGTATACTGTAGGGCCAAGCAAGAGGAATGGGTGTCTCATGTCCCCAAACCCTGAACTCCTCCATGATTTGGATGAGGAGTTTTTAAATATGCAAAATTTGCAGTGAGGACTGCAGGGTGACTTTCTTCTGATTAGCTGATTGTGCTCAGGAATCTTATGCTCATCCTGAATTTACCATCCTCCACCTGGGTGGGAGACCTTAGTTCCTGCAGAAGAACTCAAAGCTACTGTTGTATATATCCCTTCAGAAAGAACCAGGACCTTGCCCTACTACTGTAGTAATTTTTTTTTTTTTTTTGGCCATGCCATTCAGCTTATGGGATCTTAGTTCCCCAACCAGGGATTGAACCCAGGTCCTGAGCAGTGAAAGCACAGACTCTTAACCACTGAACTACCAGGGAATTTCCTGCAGTATCATTTTCTGACTGTTCCTCCTTGGTTCCTGCATTTCCTTATTCCCCTGATTAACAACTGTTGAATCTGTCCTTTAATATTCAGGAAGGTCTAGGAAGCTGAAGCCTTTTTGCTACAAATGAAAACTGGGGACCTAGAAAGGATTTATATCTGAGAGAGCCCCACAGGGTAACCTCCCTTTCATAACTCTACTTGAAAATAGTTTCCAAAATCTTTTGGTAACTTGAAACCTTAGACTTAGAGTGAGATAAATTAAATGATGACTATTCATTGACTATCTAGATCATTTTCAAATAAGATAAAATACTGAAGCATTAGTTACCCAGGTGGTGCTAGTGAACACACCTGCCAATGCAGGAGACATAGAAGATGCGGGTTCCATCCCTGAGTCTGTATGATCCCCTGAAGGAAGGCATGGCAACCACTCCAGTCCTCTTGCCTGGAGAATCCCAAGGACAGAGGAGCCTGGTGGGCTACAGTCCATAGGGTCACAAAGGGTCAGACACGATTGAAATGACTTAGCATACACACACACACACACACACACACACACACACGTCACCAAACTGAAATAATTATAGTCCAAACTCTTCCAAAAATGGAATATCAAACCAGTCAACCAGAAATCACCCAATCCACCACCACTTGGGGAGCTTGGCTCAGAGATTCCTATAATCCTCTAAAGGAAAGTAACTTTGCAGTAACCAACCTGTTTTTTGCCTCATATATTAATTACTTCTTCCAATTCCCTCTTGCCTGTAGAATTCTTTTGTACAGCTAATTGAAGCTCCTTTCTGTTAGATTGGGTGTTGACTGATTGAAACCAACTTTTGCTCAAATAAATTCTTAAATTTTAAAATATGATTCACTTTATTTTTAATATATCTCAAATGCATTTTGCCATATTCAGGAGCCAGTGGCCCAATAAATAGGAACTGTGATGTTCTTATGCTCCCAGTGGTATTAGTAGCAGCTGCTAAAAATCAAGTTTCTCATGTAGAAGTGATGGCTATATAGGTGGATAGCTAGTACTAAACAGTTGTTGTTAAGTTGCTAAGTCGTGTCTGACTCTTTGTGACCCCATAAACTGCAGCACACCAGGCTTCCCTGTCCTCCACTAGCTTCCAGAGTTTGCTCAAATTTATGTCCATTGGCTCGGTGATGCTATCTAACCATCTCATCCTCTGCCACCCTCTTCTCCTTTTGCCTCCAGTCTTCCCCAGCAATAGGGTCTTTTCCAATGAGTCAGCTCTTCACATCAGGTGGCCAAAGTATTGGAGCTTCAGCTTCAGCATCAACCCTTCTAATGAATATTCAGAGTTGATTTCCTTTAGGATTGACTGGTTTGATCTCCTTGCTGTCCAAGGGACTCTCAGGAGTCTTGTCCAACACCACAATTCAAAAGCATCAATTCTTTGGCACTCAGCCTTCTTTATGGTCCAACTCTCACATCTGTACATGATTAGAGTAAGGGTCAATATTTCCCAGTTCTTAGCCTCGATCCTCTGTGGCACTGAAACATTGATTTTTCTCTTCATTCACTTGTTCAACAAACTTTCATTGACTACCCAATATGTGACTTTTCCCCTAAAATATCAGTGTTCAAAAAAAGACAGGTTGGACCCCTGTCCTCACAGATATGATGACCTAAAACATGTCCACAAATTCAACAGTCCTCCCATCAAGCCCTTAGCACCAGCTGGCCTTACTGATTCACTTCTAATAGATTGAATGCAGTGAAAATGTCACTGTGTGACTCTGCCCTTAGCAGAAATATTGTACAGTTTCTCCTTGCTTTTCTCTAGGATGTGTGTTCTTGAAAACCAGTCACTATGCTGTGAATAACTGAGGCCATGTGCAGAGGTCACAGGCACATAGAGGTGTTCTGGTCAATAGTCTCAGCTGAAGTCTCAGTTGATAGCCACTGTCAACTACCAGACATGAGTTTTCAAGTGATTTCAACTCCAGACCTTGTCTGACTATAGCTCAATGAGAGATATTGAGTAATAATCACTAACTGAGCCCAGTCAACCTTTGGAACCATGAAGAACAATGATACATCAGTTTTCATTTTATGCCACAATGTTCGAGGTTTGTTATGCAGCTACACCTGAGTTTACCTTGGAGAAGGAAATGGCAACCCACTCCAGTATTCTTGCCTGGGAAATCCCAGGGATGGAGGAGCCTGGTGGGCTGCCGTCTATAGGGTCACACAGAGTCGGACACGACTGAAGCGACTTAGCAGCAGCAGCAGCATACCTGAGTTTACAGTCACATGCTCTAATGTCTACAGCAGACATCAAACAATTACCCCCCAAATTTAAATTCAGTTACAAAGATGGCACCAAGCTTTCTCCTTTCTTGGCTTACAAAACCCTACCCCATCCTAGCTCTTTCTCTCCTCTTCCCTGCTTCCCTGTCCTTGCTAATAGCATTATCCTCCTGACAAAAACCAAGGCTGAAAAATTTGAGTCACTCTTGACCTATTTTCCTCATACCCATACTCAAATCATTTATCATATAGTTTTGATTCTGCTCCAGAAAGTGCCTTCCACGTGGCTCCACCTGACAAACCCCACCATCACCTTGGCCCAGTTCAGGCCCTCAGAATCTCATCACTGATTTGTTGAAATGACTTACCCATTGACCATTCACATCCTTGCCTATTCGCCACTGTCAGGTATGTGTTCTCAGACCACATCCTCTATCTTCCCCCTCTCCTGCTTAAAAAAACAAACAAACAAACAAAAGCTGTAGTATCTCTTCATTCACTGCCTGAAAGTACCAGCCAATTGTCTCAGACCCTTCATAGTCTTCTGCTAACATTTATTCCGGCTTTTCTTCCCACGTAGTGATGCTATTACATGCTATGCTCCTAATAATCTGGACTTCTGAGCATGCTGATCATGCCCCCTCATTGATGCCCTCAAGCTCTCCCTCCCTCCACTGAAAATGTTTCTTCTTACCCCATCTATCCTGTGATCTCCTGAGGCTCACACAACACGACTGTCATTGAGCCTATGGCTAGGTAAGGGTGATAGCTATGGCGGAGATGGTTCACTGCCAACCATTTCACACAGCGGAAGCCATGAGTTTTTGCTGAGCACGTGGCCAGCCAGAAGCTACAGTTAGCCACTCTTTTAATGCAGCTTGACGCAAGCATATGACTGAGTTCTGGCACATGGCATGTGACCAGAAACAGAATGTGCCACTTCCAGTTTAATCCCTTAAAAGGAATTAGCATGCCCTCCTCTAACCTTTTCGCTTTCTTGCTGGCAAGGATGGGACAAGGGCTGGAGCCACCATCTTGGCCTTAGAGATGAAACTGTATTTTGAAAATGGCAGAGATATTTTTATAGTCCTAGACCTCTTAGCTTCAAATAGAGAAAATCCATTTCTATTACTCTGTACTACTGAATTTCGGAGTCTCCTTGTTATTGTAGCTTAGTCCATATCCTACCTACTATGATAGCTAATCTTTATATTGAGAGTTTATCAAGTAGCAGACACTGTGCATCACATCATTTAACCCTCACAATGATATCGTGGGAAAATAATGTTAGAAATGAGGAAACTGAAGTTCAGAAGGGGTTTGCAACATGCCAGGGGCCAAACAGGTAGTAGATAATGGAGTTGGAACTCAAGCCTAGGCCAGTTACTTTCAGAAACTATACCTTTATTCACCGTTTATCCCTTTGCTCTGACCCACAGCCTTGAAGGCATAGACAGACCTCACTGAGGTTTGCCAAGATTCCCCATAAACACTTAGAAACATGCTTCTCATGTCGTAGATACTCAATAAATGTTTGTTGAATAAATACCAATTGGTTTCAGGAAAGCAGGCTTTTTGGGAATTCCTAACTGCAATCAGATGATATAGTTAACTGCTTCTGCTTAGCCAGCAGCATTGCATCCCTGTTTTATATAGAAAAGTCTCCCAGTTGCTTAATACCAGAAAATTTTCTCTCCGAAGAATAACACATAGTGTGTACTTTGGGTCCGTGTCCTTATCCATCTTACCTGCAATCAGCAGAGAGCCTATGTAAGTGGAGCAGGCAGCTGGGGAAAGCAGGCAGCCAGTTGTACTCATCTGCATTTATTTACACAGCTGTTCTTCCCCTTGTTCAAGCAGAAGACTCCAACCCAGAAATCAGAAACAAAAATAAAATTAGGGGGCTTTTTGAAGACTGCTGGGCAGTATCCTGCATCCTGGGGTCTCAGCAGGGATGTGGGGTCCAAGGACGTTCAAAGTCTCCTTTGTACGGTGTCAAGGGTACTAGTACAAAGCGAATAGAGCTGAGAGCTTGGGGCTGTGAGAGAGGTTATTATAAAGTACTGACATCCTGCTGTGAGGGCTGAATTGTGTTCCCTTCTTCAGGGCTCTTATCTGGAGCTCTGCGATAGAAAAGGAATAGAAGAGGACGCCTGAACTGTTCTAGGGTTGCCTTCAGGCCTCCCCTGGGAAAACTTTTAGCAACAAACACAAATCAAGAGGAAACTGAAAACGATTTTTTCAAATGGGTCTTCAAACAGCCAGTCTTTATTTGCTCAAGTGGGGGGACTAAAAGAAGAAATTAAAGCCAACTTTCTTTCTAATTAAGTCCCATGGACCTCCCAAAATACAACACAGATGCTGTGATGAACATCAACAAGCTCTCTGATGGAGTGTACTTGAGCTCAGTAGGACTAAGACAGAGAATGATTTAGAAGAAAAAAAAAAACCTCCACACACAGAGAGAAACACCCTAAAAGCTTGTTGTAATGATGACTTTTATTAGTTCTTTAGGAGGTTACATGATAAAGCTGAATCCTTTTTCATCAGTACATTCAAAAGTAAATTCATTCTTCTCTTTTGATTCCAGTAATGATATACATTTAAGATTATTCTTTCTTTCCTTATGGGAACCTACCATGTTAACATATCTAATTAAAAGTAAGCATTATTTTGTTTCAGAACATATGTTTAGATATAATGTCCCTGCCCTGGAATTCCATCCAGTCAGTGTCTCAGGGATGAGATGCAGGGGTTGGAGGGCTAAGATTGATCCATCACCTAGAGGAGCCTGTACATTAGGAAGGAAGAGCTAAGTGATGATTGAAGAGGCATGTTCGATCCATCATGTGTAATCAGTTTTAGTGCAACCAGATCCCAGGGAGTGGGATGAGTGTAAGGCAGGTGATTCTAGCTTCAACTTCAGAAAGTCAGAGATGATTTGGGGGGTATTTGTGCTTCAGTTTTAGCTATACTTGCTATACAGTTGCTCAGTCGTGTCCAACTCTTTGCAACCCCATGGACTGTAGCCTGCTAGGCTCCACTGTCCATGGAATTCTCCAGGCAAGAATACTTGTGTTAGGGTCCACAGCGATAATCCCACAGATACTATCAAGGATAGGAAAAACACACGACATAGAGGAAACCATGCATGGAAGTTGGCATCACTTCAGAGTTAATTAATTTGAGATAAGAGTCAGACAAAAACAAGCTATGTGATAGTGCCCAGAAAGATAGATGATACTCTCCTGAAACTGATAAAGAATTGAGCTCAATGTTGAAATTTCAAATGGAGGCAGTGCAAGGTTGGATTGAGGATTATTTGCCTGTGAGACTGTATTACCTATAAATCATGTCAATGAGGAAAAATAAAAACCAATGAGGAAATTCATCTTTATGATTTCTGTTAAGTTTACATTGGGGTGAGGGAAAATGCCAACATAATTAACATAGAAGAGGGACTTCCCTAGTGGTCCAGTGGTTAGGAATCCGCCTTCTAATGCAGGGGACCCAGATTTGATCACTGGCTGGGGAGCTAAGATGCCACATGCCAGGGGAGCAACACAGAGCCCTCGCTGCAGCTACAGAGACCACGTGCTCTGGGGCCTGTGAGCCACAGCTAGAGCTTTTGCACCACAAGGAAAGATCCCGTGTGACACCGTGAAGATCCTGCCTGCCTCAGCTGAGACCTGACACAGCCAAAGAAATAAACACATACATTTTTAAAAATTAATGTAGGGGATTAACTGAGGGGATCTGTTTCAGGCCACCCACGCTTTGCATAGGGAGTGAATTGGAGTAGAAGATGGAAGTCTCTGTGTCTCTTCACATCCCTGTGTACTCTCTACCTCACCTTAAAAAGTGGAATAATAATTTACTTCATCCAACATCACATTGTTAGAAGGGAAAGACTCAGGTTTCTTTCTTGTGGAGGATTCATTTTCAAGGCCTCTTTTTACTTCTCACTCACTCTTCCTTCTTTTCTGGCAAATTAAGGAAGGATAAAGTAGACCTGTTTGACTCCATTCTTACCTTTTTGGTGGGCCACATGGATTGTGGAATCAAGGTGCCAAGAGCCTTACCTGGACAGCTCCCACCTCGGGAGACTGTCCCCAAACTGAGCTTGCCTGTGGCTCAGGAACACATCCGCCTAATCCTGGAACCAGTTCATAGGGCCATTTGGAGGTACACTTATAGATACACTATCAACTCAGCTGTAGTCTTTAATGAAGGTTATCTTTTTATTTCCCATATGCTTACCTCTTTACCTTTTTTCTAACTGTGTTCATAATCTGGACAGAGAAAAGATGTGCTATATATTGGGCTCCCTGGGATATCTCAGCAAAATAAAGAAATATTGGAATGCATAAGCTGGTTTTAAAGTCCATTTGGAAAAATAAGCAAGCAAGAATAGCTAGGACAATTGTGAAAAACAAAAATAGTGAAAGAATGTCTTGATAGTCTGATGATACAATAATTAAAACTGTGGTATTGACACATTGAAGCTGCAGACAGATCAATGGGTCAGAGTAGAAAGGTAAGCGTTGGTCACTCAGTGGTGTCTGACTGCTTGCCATCCCATGGACTATAGCACGCCAGGCTCCTCCGTCCATGGAAATCTCCAGGCAAGAACACTGGAGTGGGTAGCTGTTCCCCTTCTCCAGGGGACCTTCCCAACCCAGGGATCAAACCTGCCTCTCCTGCATCTCCTGCACTGAAAGCAGATTGTTTACCAACTGAGCCACCAGGGAAGACATAGGCATAAATATATGTGGAAATTTAGTCACAAAGATGACATTTAATATCAATAGAGAAAAGAAAAAGTACTTAATAAATTGTGTTAGAGCAGTATATGGGGGGGAAAAGAGTCCTTACTTTATGGCAAGATAATTCCAGGTATATTAAATATTTAAATTCAACAAATTAAAAAACAAAAATTCAGGAAGAAATCACTGGAGTCCTTTCATAATCCGAAGTACCATAAAACTTCTCAGAAATCACAAAAAGAAAGACTGATCATTTCAATTGCCTAAAATTCAAAATTTATGTATAGCAAAACCCATCAATAATCAGAAGCTAAATGACAAATTGGTCAAAATATTAGAAACTTAAATCACAGGGAAAAAGACCAACATTTCCTAATAATATATTTATTTTATGTAAGCAGGAAAAGATAAATAGATATCAATAGATAAACAGGCAAAGGATATGAAATAAAAATGGCTCTTAAGCATGAAAAAAAAACCCAGTATCATTCATTAGAAGAAATATGTAAATAACTCTACAATGATTTATCATTTTTTGCCGATTAAATGGACAATTTTTTTTAAAAAACTACATAGAACAATGTGTGGAGAAATCAGCACTATAATACATTATCCTTGAAAGTATAAATTGATTAATCCTCTACCAAGAATAATATGATCATATCAGTTACAAATATACATACCTTTTGACCCAGAAATTCCTCTTCTAGAATTGAATTCTACCAATATATTTATATCAAATGATATATATAAAGTATTTATTAGAGCACTGTTTATAATAACAAAAGATTGAAAACTAAACATTCATTGTTAGGAAGTTGGTTGAATAAACTATGATCACCTCATTAGAAGATAAGGTCTATGAATGAAAGGATTTGTGTTTGATTTGTTCAAAGAAGAAAAAGAAATGCAAAAAGGCAAAATGGTTGTCTGAGGAGGACTTACAAATAGCTGAGAAAAGAAGAAAATAGAAAGGCAAAGGAGAAAAGGAAAAATATACCCATCTGAATGCAGAGATCCTAAGAAAAGCAGGGAGAAATAAGAAAGCCTTCCTAAGCAATCAATGCAAAGAAACAGAAGTATACAATAGAAAGGCAAAGACTAGAGAACTCCAAGAAAATTAGAGATACCAAGGGAACATTTCATTCAAAGATGGGCACAATAAAGGACAGAAATGGTATGGACCTAACATAAGCAGATGATATTAAGAAAATGTGGCAAGAATACAAAAAACTATACAAAAGAGATCTTCGTGACCCAAATAACCACCCAAATGATCACTCACCTAGAGCCAGACATCCTGAAGTGTGAAGTCAAGTAGGCCTTAGGAAGCATCACTATGAACAAAGGTAGTGAAAGTGATAGAATTCCAGTTGAGCTATTTCAAATCTTAAAAGATGATGCACTTAATATGCCAGCAAATTTGGAAAACTCAGCAGTGGCCACGGGACTGGAAACAGTCAGTTTTCACTCCAATCCCAAAGAAAAGCAATACCAAAGAATGTTCAAACTACTGCACAATTGCACTCATTTCACACGCTAGCAAAGCAATGCTCAAAATTCTCCAAGCAAGGCTTCAACAGTATGTGAACCGAGAACTTCCAGATGTTCAAGCTGGATTTAGAAAAAGCAGAAGGACCAGAGATCAAATTGCCAACATCTGTTGGATCATCGAAAAAGCAAGCAAGTTCCAGAAAAACATCTACTTCTGTTTTATTGAGTATGCCACAGCCTTTGACTGTGTGAACCACAACAAACTGTGGAAAATTCTTAAAGAGATGGGAATATCAGATCACCTTACCTGCCTCCTGAGAAACCTGTATGCAGATCAAGAAGCAACCGTTAGAACCAGACATGGAACAATGGACTGGTTCCAAATTGGGAAAGGAGTATGTCAAGACTGTATGTTGTCACCCTGCTTATTTAACTTCTGTACAGAGTACATCATGTGAAATGCCAGGCTAGATGAAGCATAAGCTGGAATCAAGATTGCTGGGAGAAATATCAATAACCTCAGATATGCAGATGACACCACACTTATGGCAGAAAGTGAAGAAGAACTAAAGAGCCTCTTGATGAAAGTGAAAGAGGAGAGTGAAAAAATTGGCTTAAAATTCAACATTAAAAAAATGAAGATCATGTCTCCAGTCCTGTCACTTCATGGCAGTCAGATGGGGAAACAATTAAAACAGTGAGAGACTTTATTTTGGGGGGCTCCAAAATCACTGCAGATGGTGACTGCAGCCATGAAATTAAAAGATGCTTACTCCTTGGAAGGAAAGTTGTGACCAACCTAGATAGCATATTAAAAAACAAAGACATTACTTTGCTAACAAAGATCCGTCTGGTCAAGGCTATGATTTTTCCAGTGGTCATGTATGGATGTGAGAGTTGGACTGTGAAGAAAGCTGAGCGCCGAAGAATTGATGCTTTTGAACTGTGGTGTTGGAGAAGACTCTTGAGAGTCCCTTGGACTGCAAGGAGATCCAACCAGTCCATCCTAAAGGAGATCAGTCCTGGGTGTTCACTGGAAGGACTGATGCTGAAGCTGAAACTCCAATACTTTGGCCACCTGATGCGAAGGGCTGACTCATTGGAAAAGACTCTGATGCTGCGAGGGACTGTGGGCAAGAGGAGAAGGGGATGATAGAGGATGAGATGGCTGAATGGCATCACTGACTTGATGGACATGAGTTTGCGTAAACTCCGGGAGTTTGTGATGGACAGGGAGGCCTGGCGTGCTGCGGTTCATGGGGTCGCAAAGAGTCGGACATGACTGAGCGACTGAACTGAACTAAACTGATAACAGTGACAAAGTCCAGATACTGCTAATATTAATATGGCTTGTTGCCTATATTCTTAAGTGAAAGAATTGCTGAATTTCAATTAAAAGTTAATGAAAGTAGGACTTCCTTGGTGTTCCAGTGGTTAAGAATTCACATTCCAATACAGGGGGCCCAGGTTCGATCTTGGCCAGGGAACTAAGATCCCACAATGCCATGGGGCAACTAAGACCCAGTGCAGCCCCCCAAAAAAAGTTAATGAAAGGATTGAAAGGAAAGCTGTAATATTTTTCACATCCAAGTTCATGGACACCTAGGTTCTATCCATAGAAGACACTTTGGACAGCTCCTCCAACCCCAGGTTCAGAATTTCATGGTAAGATCTTGACACAACCTCAAAATATAAATGCAAAGTCTAATCAAGTGTTGTGGCTCCCCTGTGGTTGCTTAAAGAGTCCAACCTCATCCCACTCTCTACCCTTCAAAATCATGATGGAGACTTAAACAGCATCTCACTGCATGGCAGTCAGGAGTTGAGAAACCACGCCCTGCTGTCTGCTGCTTCCCATATCACACCCAGCCAAAATCTCTGGTCAATGTGCCATACTGATTAGCTGGGAATGTATAGCTGGAAACATAATTCCAAAATATCCCTTTGGGAAGTGAAGTGAAGTGAAGTGAAGTTACTCAGTCATGTCTGACTCTTTGCGACCCCATGGACTGTAGTCCACCAGGCTCCTCCATCAATGGAATTTTCTAGGCAAGAGTACTGGAGTGGGTTGCCATTTCCTTCTCCAGGGGATCTTCCCAACCCAGGGACCGAACCCGGGTCTCCCACATTGTGGGCAGACAGACACTTTTACTGTCTGAGAAAGCAACTCTCATATCCTTTGGATGACATATTTATTTTCTAAGCAGGAAAGTATATATAATCCTGGGGATATTTAGAATTAAATACAGAGGCCATGTAAATAAGATCAGGTGGATCAGTGGTAAAGAATCTGCCTGTAATGCAGGAGGACTCTGATTCAATCTCTGGATCAGGAAGATCCCCTGGAGAAGGGAGTGGCAACCCACTCCAGTATTTTCGCCTGGGAAATTCCATGGACAGAGGAACCTGGCAAGCTACAGTCCATGGGGTCGCAAAAGAGTTGGACATGACTTCTCAACTAAACAACAGATTCTACGCTTGAGTTAAATTTCAAAAGAATCTGTGACTAACTGGTATTTTAAGTATTTGTTTAAAATAATTTGGCATTATGAGACCATACTTCTGCTTTTTCCTCCCTTACCATGAGGTCTTTCTTCCCATTCCTCCATATCTTTTCCATCTTTGGGTATTGGAGAGCCCCCAGCCCATTCCTTGACTATCAATTCTTGATTATCTATCTCTAGCTACACTCACACCCCGTGAAGACAAAATCCACGTTGTTAGTATCAAACTGTGCCCTAGTTTTAAACACTATCTAGAATTTGATAACAGCAGATCTAATCTCCAAACAGACCTCGCCCCTGAGTTTCTTCTCTTATATCTAAAGGCCTATTCAACATCTCCACTTGATTATCTTTTGATTTCCTGTCCTGCCCACACCGCACACAAGTCTGTTCCCGCTCTTCCCCAAATTGGTAAATTACAACCACAGTCTTCCAGTTTCTCAGGCCAAAAACCTTGGTGTCATCATTTTTGAGCCAACACATGCTTATGAAAAATTTGGCTAACAGTATGAAGCAGAATAATAGAGATTCCATTAGATATAACTTCAACCTTTGTAATAGTGTTTGGTGTACTAGCATGTATAATGTTAAGCAAAATAAACTGAATGATTTAATTTTTAGTTATTCTATTCCATTTGTTATGAATCTTTCTGCTCTGTATCCATACACACCCATACACTCTCTTGGCATGTTCATGCAGAGCTGGAGCTCTTAATTCTGTGTGACAAATATGGAATGCTGGCTTTCCATCTCTCTTGAATGCCATTGCCACCTGGCCATCTGCATTTGGAGATCTGAGAGGATCCAAAAAAGAGCTCTTCCATTCCCTACACCTAACCAAAACTTCAGCTTTCCACCCCATTTCAGTTAAACTCTATTTATGCAGTTACTCAAGCCTAAAACTTTAGTTCCATCCTTCACTACTCTCTTACGTTCATACCCTTCATTCAAAGATCATCAAAGACTGACAGTTCTTCTTTCAAAATACATCCACTGCTCATCATCTCTCTGGTTAGTCACCTTAATCCAAGCTACCATCATCTTTCCTTGAGGCTTTTCCAGTAGTCTCTCACCCTATTAACCATTCTTCATGCAGCAGCCAGAGTTTGATTTTTTTGTCTGTACCGGGATCCTAGCTCCCCATCCAAGGATGGAACACAGGTCTCCTACAGTGGAAGTACAGAGTCCTAACAACTGGACCAGTAAGAAAGCCCTAGAGTTGATTTTTAAAAAGACCACTTCACCCCTCTATGTTAAGCTAAGCCCTACAGTGGCTTCCTAGCTCTCTCAGTGAGATCCAGAGCCCCTTGCTGAAGCCATGCACGTTTCTTTGTTGAGGCTCTATCTCCCACTAGAATGTAAACTCCAGGAGCATCCAGACCTCCTTTCCTTTCTTCACCACTCTATCCACACCACCTAAACAGTGCCACACATGGAGTAGGGACTCAACAGAAATTTGTTGCATAAAGAATAAATAAACTTGGAGTTTGGGGTTAGCAGATGCAAACCAATACATAAAGAAAGGATAAACAACAAGGTCCCACGGTATAGCGCAGGGAATTCATTCAATATCCTGTGGTAAGTCATAATGCAAAAAAAAATTTTAAGAATATGTACATATACATAACTAAATCACCTTGTTGTACAACAAAAAATAGCACAACATGTAAATCCACTATGCTTCTATTTTTTAAAAAGTAAATAAGCTGTTGGATGTGGATAGAGCAAAGTTTGGGGGTGCAAAGGACTATAGAAGGGCAGCACTTACATTTTCCTTATAATTTTTACTCTTTTGTAAAGAAAAAGCATTTTGAAGACTTAATCCTCAAAAATTTTAGAGGGGGAAAAATTTATGTAAACATGTTAGCAAGTCTAAGCTTTCCATAGTATTGAAGGAGTGCTAGAATAAGACAGAGAAATCTACAGAGGTGGGGATCTACTAGAAATCTACTGGTGGAGCTGAGGAAGCTGAACAAGTCACATCAACCTTTTAGGAAAAATGTCAGAGCGGAGTCTTCCTCTGGTTCACAATGACTTCTTAATGAGAATCAAAACCCCAGCTTCCACCATAGCCAGTTTCTACCCTTTTGAAGATTATCTGTGCCCTTGTCCACTCTCTTGTCTTATTTGTTCTTTTCCTTTTTCTCACCCTAATCACATCTGGTTTTTTCTTTTGCTAATTCCACACATGTATTTAAATCTGATGGTATGAAGATATAATTGGTTATAAAAAGGAGAACTTATTGTGAGGTGAAGAGCACAGCAAGCATGATGGATGATACAGTTCTTGAGAGTGAGAGGAGTTTTCCTCAACAGAATAAAATTTCTTAACACCAAGTTACAGACTGTTGGAAAAGACCATGATGCTGGGAAAGGTTGAGGGCAGGAAGAGAAGGGGACAACAGAGAATGAGATGGTTGGATGGCATCACTGCAGCAACAGACATGAGTTTGAGCAAACCCTGGGAGATGGTGAAGGACAGGGAAGCCTGGTGTGCTGCAGCCCGTGGGGTCACAAACAGCTGAACACCATTGAGCGACTGAACAACAATCTTATCCAGATGACCCAATTTAAAAAAAAAAGAATAAAGCAAATTATCCAAGGTCTTTCTACCTTCCTGCTCTCTACTTGTCTAAATGCAGTATGCTTGAGACTTCTCTCATGATCCAGTGGCTAAGAATTTGCTCTCTTAATGCAGGGGAACCAGGTTCCATCCCTGGCGAGAGAACTAAATCCTGCATGCCACAACTAAGACCTGGCACAGTAAAAAAAATTAAAAATAAAACACAGTATACTCGACCTCTTCTGTCTTGTCTTTCACTTGTGCCACATTTTAACAGCTTCTCTGGAGTCCATGCAGTGTCTTTGCTCTTTGCTTTTGCCACCTGAAAGATTCTCCTGAGCTATTCCTGTGTGTGTGTGTGTGTGTGTGTGTGTGTGTGTCTGTGCGTGTGTGTGTGTGTGTTAGGCCCTCAGTCCTGTCTGACTGCTTTTGACCCCATTGACCATAGCCCACCAGGCTCCTCTGTCCGTGGAATTTTCCAGGCAAGAATACTGAAGTGGGTTGCCATTCCCTTCTCCAGGGGATCTTCCTAACTGTATAAAAAAAACTTCATCTGTAGAATTCCTTCTGAAATACTGCCTCTTCCATGCAACCCACCATTTCCCCCCCGAAACTGGAATTAACCTCTCTCCTGTCTGTCTAGAGAGTTTAATTTTCCAACGTCATCAGGCCTTATATTGTCATCTGTCTCACTGTGCATATGTTCTCCGTATGATATTGTAAGATCCTTGAGGACTGCAACCATTTTGTCCTTCTCTGTGTATTCTGACTTCCCTTCAGTGTCTTCAGACCTGTGGGAATTTGTAGAATTCAGAAGGCAGTATTTTCATCAAGAGTGTTCTTTCTCAAAGCAAAATTGTGTGGCACTCAAAGGCCTGAGCTTTAAAAGCAAGTGGCTGCGGTAGAATCTCAGTCCAACCACTTAACCAGCTTGTGATCTTGGCTGGGTGCTCATTCTCTCAGAACCTCAATTCCTTCATTGGGAAAGTGGGAATAATAAAATTTAGTAACAATAGGGTTGTTGTGACAAGTAAATGAGGCAAATGTAAAGCACTTGGCACAGGGCCTGGCACACAGAAAAGATTTAATAAATGGTAGCTGTTTTATTATTATTACTATTACCATTGCATTAAACCTCTGTGCAGAGACCAAAATAGCCTCAACACATGCTAATCTATTTAAATAAATTGAGAGAGAATGGACTGGAGAGCTTGCTAGTGCTGCCAAGTCTAAGAACACCTCTATAAAGAGTAATCACTTTATAACAGTCCTGTCCAATAGAAAGACAATGCAAGTCATGTATGTAATTTTAAGTTTTCTATTAGCTACATGAAAATAAGCTAAAAGAAACAGGTGAAATTCTTAAACATATTTTTAATATATTTTCTTTAACTTGATGCCGGTGAAAGAGGAGAGTGAAAAAGTTGGCTTAGAACCCAACAATCAAAAAACAAAGAGCCGGGGCTGGTGCACTGGGAAGACCCAGAGGGATGGCGTGGGGAGGGAGGTGGGAGGGGGGATGGGGATGGGGAATACGTGTAAATCCATGGCTGATTCATGTCAGTGTGTGGCAAAAACCACTACAATATTATAAAGTAAAATTGCATTTCGGATCTAAAAAAATAAATAAATAAAATAAATGTAAGGCACAGACTAATACTAATAATTTGTAATAAAAATAAATGAAAAAAAAAGAACATTATAAACTAAAAGAAAAAAAACAAAGAGCATGGCATCCAGTTCCATCACTTCATGGAAAATAAATAGGGGGGAAAAATGGAAGTGGAGGCAGATTTTGTTTTCCTGGGCTCCAAAATCACTGCAGATGATGACTACAGTCATGAAATTAAACAGACGCTTGCTTCTTGGAAGAAAAGCTATGACAAACCTAGACAGCATATTAAAAAGCAGAGATGTCACTTTGCCAACAAAGGTCTGTATAGTCAAGGCTATGGTTTTTCCAGTAGTCATATACAGATATGAGACTTGGACCACAAAGAAGGCTAAGTGCCAAAGAATTGATGTTTTCAAATTGTGGTACTGGAGGAGACTCTTGAGAGTCCCTTTGACTGCAAGGAGATCAAACCAGTCAATCCTAAAGGAAATAAACCCTGAATTTTCATTGGAAGAACTGATGCTGAAGCTGAAGCTCTAATACTGTGGCCACCTGATGTAAAGAGTCGACTCACAGGAAAAGACTAATGCTGGGAAAGAATGACAGTAGGAGGAGAAAGGGGTGGCAGAGAATGGGACAGTTCGATGGTATCACCAACTTAATGGATATGGATTTGAGCAAACTGGAAGATAGTGAAGGACAGGGAAGCCTGGTGTGCTGCAGTCCATGGGGTCACAAAGAGTCAGACACGACTTAGTGACTAAACAACAACTTAACCCAATATTTAAAATATTATCATTACAAACATGTAATTAACATGAATAACTATTAATGGTATACTTAACATTTTTTGGATTAAATTTTCAAAATTGGTATATACTTCACACTTAACCAGTGGTTCAGATGCTAAACAGCCTGCCCAAAATGCAGGAGACCCAGGTTTGATCCCAGGGTCGGGAAGATCCCCTGGAGAAAGAAACGGCAGCACATTCCAGTATTCCCGCCTGGAAAATCCCATGGATGGAGGCGCCTGGCGGGCTACAGTCCATGGGGCTGTGAAGAGTCGGACATGATTAGCGACTAACACTTTTCACTTTCACACTTACAGCACATCTAAATTTGTGCTAGCCACATTAAAGCACTCCATAGCAACTTGTGGCTGGTGGCAACCATATTGGACAATGTAGCTTTCTAACATGGTACCTGAAAATATCTCCCTCATAAGTGAGTCAAACCATATTAGGCTTTCACTGTATGTTTCTCTGAAAATGATCGGGGGGAGTGTGAACACCAGGTTCAGGTGCTGACTTTGATGTTCACTTCATTGACTCTGGGCAAACCATTAATTTGGCATTTCCTGCATCTATCCTGGTACCTAGCAAGGTCACATGGCCATAAAAATTATGACCCATTACTCAGTTCAGCCTGTCTCATCACCACCCACCATCCCTTCCCATCCCCTGACCACAGGCCTGGGCCTGAGATCTGCAAAACATACTCCCAGACAACTTACCTATGGCTGAATTTACTACAACAAGCCATGCCTCTGTAAGATTTATTAACTGAGGCATCACTAAAAATGTGGAGTCCTTAGAGTTTAAGGCTTTTGTCTTTTCCTGTGAAGTTATTCTATCCTATTAGAGTGCTTTTCCTAGAATTTGAGTACTTTGAGTTACCTGATAGAGTCGTTTCCATATCTTGCCCTGGGAACCCACTCAGGGTTCACTTGCTAGTGGTGGGGAGAAGGGAAGGGATGCCAGAAGGAGGGCAAATCCAGAGGCTCTGGGCATCCCACCTCCACATGAGGCTTATCCCTGATGTGTGATATTACGGTTTGTTCCATCATGAGATTTTATTTGAACGAGTGAAAGTCGCTCAGTCATGTCCAGCTCTTTTTGACCCCATGGACTGTAGCCAGCCAGGCTCTTCTGTCCATGGGATTTCCCAAGCAAGAATACTGGAGTGGGTTCCCATATCCTACTCCAGGTTATCTTCCCGACCCAGGAATCAAACTCAGGAAGCTGATAGCAAAGTGTTTATCAAATGACAAAAATAATACAATTAGAAATAAGTCTGATGTCCTTTATTTAAGTGAAAATAATCCAGGGACTAGGGGAGCACAGTGCATCATAAGCAGTGGAGCACCCTTCCCGAGGGATTTTGGGCAAAAGTGAATTTGTAGAGCTTTAGAAGAGGCCTCGATGAAACAGGGCCAATTGGCCCAAAGTCCTTATAAGGCTGGTAGGTCCTATTTTCTGGTAAGATAAGCTAAGTCTTTGCAGGTGGTACTAGTGGTAAAGAACCCACCTGCCAATGCAGGAGATGTTTTGGTTCGATCCCTAGGTCGGGAAGATCCCCTGGAGAAAGACATGTCAACCCACTCCAGTAATCTTGCCTGGGAGAATCCCATGGTCAGAGGAGCCTGGCAGGCTATGGTTTGCAAAGAGTTGAACACGATTGCAGTGACTTAGCACACAAGCTAGCTAAAGCTGAGTTGGAGATTTGGAGTTGATGTGTTAAGTTTCCTTTGCAGTGTAGGCTGACTTGGGTTTTAATGTGTGACGTGGGCTCATACATGAATTAACTTTATCAGGTTAAAAAAAAGTCTGAAACCCAGTTTTTGTCTTACCTTTAGTTTAGTCCCAGGATTTGCCCAAACTTCCACAACCTAACCCCAGCCTCAGTGTATGTTTCTCCAAGACTAAATTATCTCCCCAAGTTTTACCTGTTGCTATTAAGAGGTGTTTTTTGTTTGTCTGTTTGTTTTTAATATTTATGTCTTTAGGCTGTCCTGGATCTTAGTTGTGGCATGCAGGATCTTCTCAGTTACAGCACGCAGGATTTTTATTTGCAAGATGCCAACTCTTAGTTACAGAATGTGGGATCTAATTCCCCCACCAGCAATTCAACCTGGGCTCCCTGCATTGGGAGTAGAAAGCCTTAGCCACTGGACCACCAGGGAAGTCCCAGTATTAAGAGATTTTTGAAGAACTTACTGGAACTCATGCAACTGTGATAGAAATAACCTTTAATAACTGAGGTCTATCGACAAGAGTGAGCAGGTCATCCTGTGAGAGTGTCATTTCATTTTGGCAGGTGTGGTCCTATGTGAGAAAAGAGCAGGGTGCGTGGGGAGGCTTGGTTTTGCCACCTCTGTGACCCAAGGTGAACTGCCTCACAAGGCCACAGCAATCCCCCTGCCCAGCCCAGGAAAATGGGACTGGTAGCATTCTAAAGGTTTCTTCTTTGGCCTTTCAATTTAGAATCAGCCTACAGACTTGACATTAGCGGAAGATGGACTTCAACTTCTGAGCACAGCACAAATCTTGACTGTACATTTTAAAGCATGAAATAACTTTATTCTGACCTTACCCCAAATTACTCTCACAGCATCCGATGACCAAAAATTATTTCAGCCGCTAAGAATGATTTGTGTGCAAGACCCAGACAGTTTCCACCATTCACCCTGTTTTCTCAACTCAAAGCTGCATTTTCTCTTGCTTAAAAAATTTGCATATTTTCTCAGTGCCTGTTTCTGACTCACAATAAACAATGCCCAGACCTCCTGCCAAAAAAATGTCCAAATGCGAAATAGTTGCTATAATAGTCGTTTTTGTGATGGCAACTTTGAGATGTGTGCTTTTAAATTATAATTACTTTTTTCCTTACAAAAGATGTGTATCTGTCTTGATTGCTGTAATTATGATTCTATACTAGCAAACACTTATAAAAGATTCATGTCATTGCTGTGCTTCATAAAACCCATGCCCTTCAATAAACTTCCTTTGGTGACTGTTTATATGTTTGTGTTTAATTTGCGGCAGAGAAATCTAATGAGAAGCCATTAATCACTGACTGCATATAAAAATTTGTGTCCTTAACTAAATAGACCGAAGTGAATGGGGCAAGCCTGTTACTGGCATGACAAGATTTAGAATCATAGAACGTTGAAAGGGAAGGCTGCTTGAGCAAAGTAACGTAGTCTAACCTCATTTTGGGCTTCTCTGGTGGCCCAGTCTGTAAAGAATCTGCCTGCAATGCTGGAGATGAGGGTTTGATCCCTGGGTTGGGAAGATCCCCTGGAGAAGGGAATTCAACCTCCTCCAGTACTCTTGCCTGGGAAATCCAATGGGCAGAGGAGCCTGGCAGGCTACAGTCCATGGGGTTGTAAGAGTTGGACATGACTTAGTGAGTAAACCACCACCAATCTCATTTTACAGATGACATGCATATTTGGAAGGGGAGGAATTTGTGGTTTAGTGATTAAAAAATTTGATGGGAGCAGGAATGGGACATCTAAATTCTAAATCTGGACCTGGTACTAAGGAGTCCTGGCACAAGCTGACTTGACTTCCTCATTCGTCCTTCTTCTCAAAGATGATGCCTAGAATCCGTGCATTGATGAGGGACTCCCCTGAGGGAGAGAGGAGGGGGCACTGAAATAGGTTCTGACCCCCATCTCCTATCCATTCCATTAGAGCAGCTCCACTTGGATTTATTTATTTATTTTTGGCCATGTCACCCGACCCCAGCAGTGAAGGGTCGAGTTCTAACCACTGGACTGCCAGGGAGTTCCTTCTCCTCCTTTTAAAGTTTGATATTTACTGAGATTCTTTCTTCAAGTTTTAGCACTGGAGATGGATTGATATAATTTTTCACATTTGTGGCTGTGATGTGTCCATTTATTCATGTAATAACTCCTACTTAATCTAGCAACCTTCTGTCCTAGTGACTGGGTGTGCAGTAGCTGTGAAGACTGACTGCTCTCAAAGAGTCCGCAGTCTAGAAAGAGACAGTTACAGAACAGGGTGGCAATCACTCTGGAAATTTAAACCCCAGGATTCTTGGGAACATCTAGAAGGGGCAGTCCACCCTATCAAGATTTGAGGAGGAAGAGAAGGAAGAGGAGAAGTTTAGGGTTGACTTTCCAGAAGAAATAACAGATGGTGGGCATTCCTTTTAATGTTCTTTACTTTCTTTTCTCTTTGTCTTAATAAAAGCTACTGAGGACTTCTTTCGGAAAAAGATGAAAAACCAAACTTACAAGAACTATTAAGAGCTCTTGTCACTCACTGACTGTAATCCTGGGCAAATTGCTTAATCCCTATGAAACTCCATGTCAACATCTGGAGATACAGGGCCAGTAATGATAGAATGTTCCACAAAGCACTATCACAAAGATCGAATTAGATAATGTTTGTAAAAGTGTTTACAAAACTATAAAGCCCTGTAAAAATGTGGACTATCATTATTGCTAACACTCTGTGGAAATCTTTAATTCCCACTGACCTACCCGATCTTTCCCAATTACACCAAGATTCTGGTCCTGTGGAGGTTTGGCTCACTTTGAACAACTGGGAAAAGAGCCATTTCACAATATGAGTCATAATTAATAGCAATAAGGCTTGTGAAATCTTCATTAAAAAGCAGACCCTCTTTAGTTTTAGAATTAAGAGAATGTGTTACATTTCTGTAAACCATCATTGTGTCCAACTCTTAGCTAACTTGGGATAAAATGGTTGGTATAATTTCTTACCACCTGCAGATTTGTTGAGGGGGAGTCCTGTTGTTCTTTTTCTCTCTTATAGTGGGATTCCCTAGGCTTCTGCCCTTGCTCAGACCGCTTCTTAAACCTCTTCAGGGGTCAAACATTAAAATGTTCTAGAGAAACCCACTAGTAACTAAAAGGAGTGAAGTGGGTGGACCCAGAGATATGGAAAGGAATTACCTCTAGGGAAGGTGGTCTCAGTTTAATTCCAGCTTATCTGTTGAGCCTCCATACCTTGAAGTTGTCTGTACTGTTCAGTGTAATCTTTTTTTATCTTTAAATGTGAGTGTGAATCATTCCAGTTTGTAAAGGTTCCTCTGTCCCCTTGGCTTCCTTACTCAAGTATTGTTCCCTTAAAAGGTTTGCACCAATCTAAAACTAAAATTACTCCAATGTTTAAATCCTGTGGCTCCCTCTTGCTTAGGAGTAGAGTTCAAGGTTTTTTAATTTAGTGTTCTGGCTCCTCTGTAAGTTACCCTGAAGAAGGGCATGGCAACCCACTCCAGTATCCTTGCCTGGAGAATCCCATGGACATAGGAGACTGGCAGGCTACAGTCCATAGGATCACAAAGAGTTGGACACCACTGAACTGACTTAACACAGCACACACAGAGTAAGAATAATGTTGAGCTAGGCACAGATTCTCCAAGAGTCTCTGAGTCTCAGAGGAAGACCTGGTAAATAGGCTTCAGGACAGGGTTCCCATAACTCTTTGGGCCGCTCCCACTGCCCACTGAATAATAATTACAGATGTGTTTGTGGGCTCCTAGAGAAAATGGGCTGGTTTTTGGAGCACAGCACTTGTTCAAGGTTTGTTGAATGAGTGACTATGGTAAAGGTTACTTATAGTTGTTCAACTGGAGTGCATAACCTTTCCTTTCTCCAGGGGATCTTCCTGATCCAGGGATCAAACTAGGGTCTCCTGCATTGCAGGCAGATTCTTCACCTTCTGAGCTACCAGGGAAGCCTAGCTGCCCACTAAAATTGGGATTTTCAGGCTTCACATAGGTTCAAGATAAACCAATCTGTTAAAAACCTAACCAGAATTCATCACCAACTTTTTGTTGTTTTGCTTTTTACATTCGGGCTTAAAAGGAAAAAAAAAATTAAGACAAAATGAGACACCAGCTACCACAAGTACTATTTCTGTGCCTGCTACCTCTAGTACTTCCACTGGAGTTAAATCAAGTCCCCTTCATTGTCCTAATATTCTAGAATTTCCAAATTGTAAAAGGAAAATTGACATTTCTTATGCTAATCCTAAACTGTAAACTACTTCAATAAGGATGGGCAAAATCTCCCATGAAATTACAAATTAAAGTGAAAAATATTCAACAAAAGTTAAAAGGGTTTCTAATCACATTCTTCCTCAAATTCCAGAATTCCCTTATCTTGAATGCTGAAATTTGATGGTTCTGTACTATGTTACAAAACTTACTAATACTTCATACTTCAAACTAATGGAAATTCAAGGATAGGTTGGATCTGGTTGTTTCTTGTTATTGTGACATTTCCTCTCACCTCCCACCGGCCCAATGAATTCACCTACAACAAAATTTATAATAGCATGTTCAAAGAAAATTCTGGAAAGTTTTCAAAAGAAATAGCATTTGCCACATCTTTTTTTTTTTTAAACTCTGTAATAGAAAACTTAATATGATTTCCTAGCCCTGTGTCTCCTACTCACAGTAGCATTAAATAAAATACATATAGAGACTTGTTCATAATTTCTTGCTGTTTGGCTTATTCAGTATTTCTATAAAGGAAAAAATGTTTGAAAGCTCAAGGGTCTTGTTTATAAAATAGAGGAAAAGGAAGAAATATGTGTTGAGTAAACCCAAGTTGTCCCAAGGGCATTATTGCTATAGCTTTCCAAAAGAGAAAGTGGTACTTAAAAGTAGTAATTCCTAATATTTCCCCCAGACTACACCCTTGTAATTCAGATGAACTCTGAACTGAGGCTCTTTGCATCTCATTTTCTCATTAGGTTTTTATTATAGAAAACAAAACTTTCAGTGGTGAATTACTTCCCTTCTCTGGGGTTCACCAGACTCCTCTAATGTCTGCGCTAACTAAAATAATGAAATGGTTTTTAACCAAGATCCAGGGATTAGAAAAAAGGAATAAAGAGAGGGCACTAGAGCCTTCTCATCTCTATACTAACCAAAGTATGGTTTTCTAATCCCTTTTCTTGTCCCCCTACTCCAAAACAACCAGAAATAAAAGACGGAAATGCCACTTGGCTTGAAATTCCATTTAAAATTATATAAAGATTTCTCTTTTAAGTTCTCTTGAAATACAAGACATTTCCACAAGAAATGTGGACAAGTTAGTCTTAAATCCATGACTCACAGAGGACTTAGTGTACTAAATAAATACTTTAAAATGTAGTCAAGGCATTGAGAAATGGCGCCTAGGCCAGAAATGCCAACATAAAAAGCGATTTTGTTTGTCGCCAAGTGTTATTATGTCACTCATTCCTAGGAGTTAAATTTAATATTTACTGTGTATCAGGTATAAAACCCATTCTTGCTTTCAAAGAACTTACAATTTAGTTGAGAAGCCAGAAATTTTAACAGGATTTTTTAAAAGAAAAGAGCGGTAGGAGACTTGTAATTAAATGTTAAACTATGTGATACAGATGCTAAGTGACCTAGGAGATAAAAGAAAGAGAAAGACTGCTGAGGGTTGGGACTGCCAAGAGCATATATTTTCAATAAACCCTTAGAATGATGCAATTTTATAAGTTGTTGTAATTGCTGCTAATTTATACTTTTAGCATTTACATGATTCACCATTGCTTTCCAACCAGGAGATGTTCAAAAAAGTATAAACATGCAACAGTTGAGACTTGGCAGGAGACATATCTTCAGAATCTCCCTGGATTTGCTAATGAAAGAAAAAGACATACTTTCTTGTTGGAAAACAGACGTAAGAATTAAGCGGATTTTGTATGGGGAATATGAGATTTAATAAACAGGAATACAGAACTCTGGCTGTAATTTTTGGTATGAGCTTTGTTTCTATTAAACGTTTTTCTTCATGCTAAACATATTCTAAGTTTTGGAGTTGAGTCAGGCTCAAAATTTTTTTTTTAATTTTTAAAAATCTATTTTCTTTCTTAAGAAAGGTGGACTAGAAGTGCGAGTTACAGTCTCAAGGAAATGAGAATTTTCTAATTCCTAAAAAATGATGGGGCAGGTGGGGGTGTAGAGGACATTTAGCATCCTTTAAAATTGAGACATCTGTCTACACAGCAAACTTATCTTTTGAAATTACCAAACTTCAAGTGTGCGTTTATACTCTTGGTCTTAAAATGCTTTTTACTTTAGTAGTCTAGCAAAGATCTTGGTCTCTTTGTGTTTCTTACCTTTTTTAATCTTTGCCATCAGACAATTTGAGCTAAATTAGATTTGCTATAATAGAGTTTTAACTGCTAAAATAGAGGCATGTCTCATCTTGTGTTTTGAGTAAGTTAGTCAAGTTTAGAGCATTATAGCATTTTTTCCCTCCATGCTTGATTGCCTCCTGGGTCTTCCCAAGAAATGTCAGTTATTTCCCCAATTCTAAAAAGAGGGACTCTTTCATAATAGTGTACAACCAGGCAAAAGAGCACACTCGTGTTTCCTTAAGGGGAGGAAACAGCAACAATGTGAGATAATTAAATTTAGCTCCAGAAATCTCTTCTTTGAAACGTTCTAATCAAGACTTCAAGCTTTCTGAGTGTGTGCGCGCTTTATTCTTCGATTCTTCCTGGTCCCGGTTTTGCATTTCTAATGAAAGTGAACTGACAAAGCGGCAAAGTGGTCTAAGGAGCAAAACAAAGCCAACAAGCAGGCTTCTGGTGCGCCAAGATTAATCAATATTCCAGAAACCTCGGGTTTCTCCCCTCCTTCCCTGTGGTGTTTTCATTTTTCCCCACTCCCCCTTTCCCGGGCACAGACTCCGCCCCTTTTCTTAAGTTGCCCCGATAGTAATTTGCAGTTTCAGAGCACATGCACTCCTCGCTCGCTGCGTTCTGTTGCTCTGCCGTACCTGCTGGGAATTCACCTTGTCATTGCCTGGGGTATCTTCCACCCGTTACAAAATCCGAAAAAGGTAAGCCTGACGTCCTGTATTCCTGCTGGGCTTAATTTCTCATTCCATTCCTCTGCCCCTGTATTTTTTGTTTCCCAAGCAGAGGAGTAGCGAGAGTAAAAGCTAGCCATTTTGGTAGATAAAGTCCATGTTAGTGATTTAATCAAGGAGCGTGTGGTGTCTATTTACGCCGCGTCCTCTCTTCATTTGGAGTTGAGTCATTCAGGGTGGATTGGGGGCAGATTGTGGTTCCGGCGCTAGAATAGAACCAAGGCTGAGCTGGTCTGTTTTAAAAGTGACTGGTAAGGGGAAAGAGAGATCGGTAGCGGGGAAAAAACTGGTCTCTCGCGTCTCCTCTGCTTTACTTCTCCCTAAACGTTTAATCTGCGATGACGTCTTGAACGACCTGTACGTCTTATTACCACTGACCCCAACCTGTAGTTTTATTTAAAAGTCAAAGCTGTTAGGGTTGTTTCCCCCACCCGCCCCGCATTTGAATTTGCCAAAAGCTTCCGAGGAGTCCCTCTCTTTCTAGTCACTTCCCCCACGGACGCACACGCTGGCTGTTCGCCAGATACACACGTCCACTGCTTTTCACTTGGATTTATCGTGGGAAAGGTTATGGATTAGAAATCTTGTTAAACGGCAGGAGGAATTTCTTGATCTTTCAAAAGAGCTGATTTCTACCAACGGGAAATTTGCTTAGATATATTTGAATAACCTAGGAGCACTTTAAAGAAACTGGAAACCACGCTAGCTGTAATGTTTGGAATGAAAATTGGACTCATCTCTTCATCTGTTCTAGAAATCCTAAATTTTAAAATACAGAGAAGTAGGCAATAGTTTCCTCAGAAGACTTCAGCATGTTTGCCACAAAGATAAATGCTACTTTGTACTTCTACTTGTGACAGAAATGTAAATGAATTATGATTTCAGATCATTTATAAATATGCCCAGCCCACTTTGCTCATTTTGTGAAAAAAACTAAAAAGTTGCCATGTGAAAGAGTCATTCTTTCTCAGGGCCTGTGGGTACTTGTGTTCTTTTCATAAGCATATTTGCTATTGGATGTTATCATGACTTTTTTCTTAATGAAGAAAATAGTTACTTTATTATATCTAACAGAAACCTCTCACTGAAATCTCAACATCTTAATTCATTTTATTGAGCTGGTTATGCCTTTGCCATGTATACAACATAAGCCATTAAGTATAGTTATTGACCGTTTCCCGTGCATTTAATTCAGTTGGACATTTATTGAGGGTGAGCCCTGTGTAAGGCGCCCAGCTGGGTTCCAGGGGATCAGGTTGGGGTAGGGGTTTCTCCGTCACACCCAGCTCTGATGAGCCCTTTTATAGCTTCACTGGAGAAGGACGGGCAATTTTTTAAAAATGTAACACAAGTTCCTGCTCATATATTCTGGATTTATGCACATGTTTCACACGTGGTTCAGTAAGATATCCACATTTGAGCCCTAAGGTCTGGCATTGCCGCTCTCCAGTCCTTGATTCCTAGTGAGATCATGCAGTTTGCCAACAGCTTCCCCTGGTGTGAGGCAGCCCTGATTTTTCACCCCTGGAGGCTGTAACTCTTGTCTCTTTCTCTCCCGTCTAGTTGTGTTCCTTAACACCAAAGAGGACTGGCTTTCTGGGGCTGATTCCGTGACATTGACATTCAAAGCAGAGACACTCTAGAGAAGTAAAATATGACGAAAAGCAATGGAGAAGAGGCCAGGTTGGGAGGCAGGATGGAGAGATTCCAGCAAGGGGTCCGTAAACGCACACTCTTGGCCAAGAAGAAAGTGCAGAACATCACAAAGGAGGACGTTAAAAGTTACCTATTTCGGAATGCATTTGTGCTGCTCACAGTCACTGCAGTCATTGTGGGTAAGTCATTTGATAACAAAACCCCCTTCCAAAATTAAAAAAAACAACAACTGGATCTTGTTTCTCTGGGGCATCTGACTGCCTGGGAAAATTATCTGATGAACTGATTGTATGTATTCAAAAGAACCGCCCAGGCTTTCCTCTGAATTTGAAGATTCCTTTTTTCCCCTTTACATGACAGTCTGTTGGCACGTTTGGAACTTCGGTAAACATGTGGGAATCTGAAGAAGCATCCTTAGGCATTATGCAAATCAATTGATTGTGTGGAGAAGGGAAATAAATCAAATGTCTTTCCATCTATTGTAAGAATAAAAGAGGATAATTTAATCATTAGGCCTGAGTGGTCAAATAACAATAATAACAAGCAAGCACAGTAGATCTGGCCAAAATGTGATCATCATACAATGTAACTTTCACTTAAAACTAATTTACACAATTAGCATACCCAAAATGAGACACAGGTCCTTGATAGTAATTATATTCTAACTGATGCTGACTTGAAGCTGAGTATCAACTCTTAGACTTAGAGGTGGAATCTTTTTTTTTTTTTTGCACTCTCTCTCATCCAGGGACTGGGAAAGCTAAATTTCGGAAAATGATAACACAGATCTCTCATTCATCCATTGCCTCTATGTACCTGACGTAAATGGCTATAACTCTTTTGAAACATTTTAGCCTCTTGCTAATTTAGCATTGTTGACAGCAATCTGTACAAATAAGAATTATTGTTTTGTTTGATTTATTTTTATCTGAAATTACAGTTCATTACTTGTGAGTAGAATTAATCTTCCTTTAAAATGTAGTTGAATAAACTCCTTACTTGGAATAAAAGTCCTTAGGCTAGTAAACAGATAAGCCACTGCCATGTTGTTAAAACAAAACAAACAAAAACAAAACAAAACAAAGCTTAAATCTGCCACCAGAAAAGGCTTTAATCTCTAACTTGCAGTTTGCTAAAATCTCCATCAAATGTAAGAGGTAATGACGAAACAACTAAGAAAATTCTGTAGCATGTAAATATAATTGTAACTTTGTCTCCCAAAATGGGATTCTTAGGTCACAGACAGATAGGAATATAGCAGAAGAGTAGTTTGTCACAAGACTTCAGATACATTCCATTTCAACATCATTGGCTCCTTCTAGTAACTGTTGTTGATTAATGACTGTTCAATTAACTCTAGAGACGTTCCAAGGGAAAGTGTCTTGACTAACTAGGAGAAGTAATGGCTTTCTTTAGGTTGCCAGGTTTGAGTACCTTCCTGGAAGAAGTATCTCAGTGCTGTGTCACTGTCTTGGAAGCTGATGTAAAATACATTATTCTCAACGAATTACAGTCTTTGTCAAGCCAACTAATAGCTGCATAATACTAACAGTGAACGTTTATACAGCACTATGCCAGCTACTTTCTAGGTGTTTTGCTTATATTAGCTCACTTAATCTTTAAACAAACCTATGAAGACCGTGGACAGGTATGATTACTCTGATCTTCATTTTATAGTTGAGGAGACTGAGCATGAAGAGATCAAGCAACTTGGCCAACATCACACAACTAATAAATGTTATAGCTGGAAGTGAAACTCAGGCTGTCTAGAGCCAGAGGTGATTTCTCTTAACTACTCTGCCATCTTGCCTCTCTGCTCTCCTGACTAGTTTATATCTCATGAGAGTTGCCAAGAAGAAAATGCTGCCATGCCTTGGTAGAAGCCAATTACCAAGCAATGCTAGATGCATTCACATAGCCTTGTCATTTTGCTATATGATTTACTCAGTTAAATTCAGCAGAAAACATATAATTCTCCTACAAATGATTAAGCTGCATCCCTATCATTAATTTAACAAATACCCATCTATTTTGTAACTCTATCCGTATAATAATAGAGCTTAGTGATTCTGGTGTATGTTTGGAAAAGATGTAGAAACACTGATTCAAAATGGTGTTCTAAACACAAGAGTTCAGTTTCTAGGACAGAAGTGTTTCATTTAAAGAATAGAGAAATAAAAAGTGATAAAAACCTGAGCATGGAAAGCAGATTAATGGAGAAGGCAGTTCTTAAGTGACTAAAAAGAAATAACATCTCTAATAGAAGGAAGATAATCCCAGATTTAAGAGTCCATTTTCTCTTTGAGTTCTGGGATCATTTCCTAGTCCAATGAGTCGTTGCTACAATTTGTGAGATTTGTGATGAGTTGGCTGAGCTGGGGTAGATAGCTTGGCAGGTTGCCCTTGGTGTTGGCTTTACTAATGGAAACTGAGGAGGTAGAAGTAAGGAGAAGAAGGCACTAACAAAGAAACAAATAGAAAGAGCTCATTGACAGTCAGAGAGACCACTGAGTCTACACCAAAGACTTGGAATCTCAATTTAGTAACAAACAGATTTAGGAAAGAAGGAAGAAGCTTCGGTTATCTCTTGGTGTCTCTTCCATTGAGTGAAAACACGACTTAAGCTTGTCACTGGTACATGTCTACATCAACCTTAAAGAAATATTAGGAAAAGGAAATGTCTGTGCACGTCTTCTCAAATTTATTTGCTGCAGCGTAAGAAAAGACTGGGGAGTTGCTACGAAGAAAGGAGAAAATAGTTTCTTTCCCCAAAGATGAAATGAGACAAAAGAACTATAGCTATGACTTAGTTTACGAATTCTTAGGTTTTGATCACTTTTACTAAGAAAGACTGTAAAAACCTACATATTGGGGTGAACTTTTTATTCCAATCTATTTTCTTTATCTTTTTACAATAAAGTAAATTTTCATTTAGTGTGTGGAAATAGAAACTAGAAAAAGAGAGGAAGAGTAGAGATATGTAAATCCATATACACAAAAAAGTAGAGAATTATAAATATTAATATTTCCATAGCGGTTCCTCTACAAACACAGGCATAGAACTACATGAACAATTGGATGTCATTTCTATGCAATAATATTTTTACTGTCATTTCTAAGTGATATCAAAAGTCTGAGAATGCCAGGTTGCAAAGCCCATGTAACAGGAACAGGTTAGCAACCTGAGAGAAGGCAGTGCCAAGTGCTAGATGTCTGTAAGATAGTTCATCATGAAAGCATTAGATGAAGTGTCTTCCCGGGCTATTGCAGACAGCTGTCTGACAAAAGCCACACTGAGAAAGTGGTTACTGTTCTTCTTTCTCCAGGAAGCATTTTCTCATTTTCAACTGTGGTCAGTTGTGTTAGAGTGACCTCAGACATCTCCCTGAAAGAAAGGAAAATCCTTTGTCATGGTCAAGTAACAGAATGTTACTCATTTCATGTGCAGGGAATGAAGAGAAAATAAAAGTGAAATCTCAGGCCAAAGAATTATGAAGAAATGGGTCTTAAGATCAATTTCAAGGGGAGGGAATCTTTAAATAGAGTTGCAGAGAATTAGATGGTGGTTTTACCTGAGGAAGTTCACAAATACAGCACCTAGCACCTTTTTCTGCTGTTGGTCTTAAGACAGACACACACACATACAACGTTAATGTTTAGGCTATTCTTTATGTGGCTTTGAAAGAAATTGGTGACTTTTTAAGAAAGAAAACCTGCTGACTGAATATGTATAAAACATTTCCCACCATTCCCTGACACTCTTTGGCAATAAATTTCAATTGCACTAAAATTAAGTGCATTTCAATAATATATCTGAAAGGATGTGCAAGAAATGAGCCATCATGACTGCCTCTTGGGGCAGAATTTGGATAGCTGGTGAGTAGGATGGAAGAAATGTTACTTTATCCTAAATAAGTTTTTGTATAGTTTAAATGCTTTAAGGGCTGATTAGTTCAGTTGGCTATGGCCTGATGCTAATAAATGCTTTATACCACATTCATACATTACCCACTGTGATCTATTATTTGCTAAATAAATAAGTTAATTTTTTTTAAAGATTCAGGGTTATTCAGTGATTTAACAAATATTGTATATTGTGTATCTGGCCCTGTGCTTTGAGATGAGGTGTCTCTGCCCTCCAGTCATTTAGTAGAAAAGATGAATGAAACATGAGATGACAAAGTGATATACAGGGTTCAGATATTGTAATAGAGGAGTTTGTAGCATTCTTTAAAATGAGATCGTATTTGTATATACAGTGCTGTATCATACATGAGGTCTTCCTGTGTTGGTACTTTAGAGATTCTACTATATTATTAACAACCGCACTTGGAGCCCTAGATGTGCCATGCGGAATAATTATTTTTTAAACTGTGGCGTTTGATGAAGGCTAGATCTGGGTTCATATTGCCAGCTGTACTTAATCACTGTGTGAACCTAAATAACGCGTTCAGCTATTCTGAAGTTTCAGTTTCCTCATCTATTGTTATATGTATAACAAATACTGTGGACACTTACATGGTGCCAAGCAGTGCTACAGTAAGCCAGGGAGGGAGGTATCTTTATTCTCATTTCATAGATGAGGAAACTGAAGGTCAGCCACAGTTGATGCACAGTTGATGCATTTTGACCACGGTTGATGCATTTTGACCATGTTTCAAACCCACCCTTCTGTCTCCAAGTTCATATTCTTACCCGCCACAGCGTTCTGGGTGCTCATCTCTGCTCTCAGGAAATGTTCATTCTTATTTTATCACAACAGTTAGCTACAGATGTGCACTGACACATCAACACAAGGCGTGGAAAGGAGAGATTGAATCGACAGTTCAGAACAAGGGTCACGCTTGAATCCTGGTGGTTGATTACATGTGAGTTGACAGAGAAAGTGGACTGCAGGTGAATCGTCCGATTTCTGGTTTGGATGCCTGAATGGTGATGGTGGAATACAGGAAGAAGTTGGGGGAAATAATAAGTTGGGTTTTGGATATATTGAGTTTGAGATGCAGGCTGCCACTGCAGTGAAGATATAGTGCAAGAGGCTCACAGAGATTTGGATGGTAGCCTTACCATCTCCAGGCCCAGTGAAGACAGGCTCTGTCTTTGAAGGTAAATGAATAATGGTCAGTGAATCAGGTTATTCTGCTACATAAGCTACTCTGTAGGTGAGTCTATTCTGAGAGCAGTATTAACTCTAGGGCCTTTCTTTATGACTAGAAGCAGTAATCTCCCAGAAATGCTCTAGTGGTATTCTGAGCCTCGGACATGTAACACAATACCCAGCTGAGTCAGTTCAGCTCAACAGGTTCATCGATGCGGTGAACCATCAGCTGCTGCACTGAAGTGACGGGTCTTGGGACCAAAGTAGCCAACTATTTGAGTTAGTGGCCTCCCTGCTGACACCTTCCACCTTACTAAGAGAAGGGCATCTTCTCTCTGGTTGAACAACAGGAATCCAAAGAATGGTGAACGGATTTCTGTTTCCTTCACCACTTCCTGGAAAAGAGAAGAAGAGAGAGAGCTTCTGGAAGTTTCGGGGAGGGTGGCTCCCAAGGCAGGCCTTCCCTCCCCTGGTGTTACCAAAGCCCAGCTATTTGTGGTCACGCAACAGAGGCTCCCCGGGCAGAGGGCTGGAATGGAAGGGTTAGACTTTCAGAGCTGAGAACCAAACGCCCTGCTCTAGAGAAATGACCCAGGGATTGAGTATTAGGGATTAGAGTCTGATTTTTTTTTTTCCCTTTTTTTTTCTGCTTTATCTTCTTCAGGGAACAGAACTACAGAAAAATTGTCAGGGACAGCAATAGCAAATAAGTGACTTGTGTTAGCTGACTTGATCCTAGCCCTCCTCCCACCCCACCTTCTCCACAAGCGTTCCAGGGAGCTGCCTCCTGTCGGGACAGAGTCCAGGACTGGAGAGGGGAGTGAATCAGAGCTATGGACTCTGGAGTCAGACACTTAGGTCTGTGTCCCACTTCCGCAACTGAGCCTCTGTTTCCTTGCGTGTAAAATAGAATAATTATAACACCTCTCTGCCAAGATTTATATCCCAGTTCTGCCATTTACAGTCGTGTAACCTTAAATCACTTCCTTAAATGCTTGGCAGGCAGAGTGTCTGTAGGAACTGTCCACAATTTGCCTTTGCTTCCCATCTTTGCTATGGCATCAGGTGGAAATATGCACAGGTTTGATGATGCTATTTGGTCAGAGGACGGAGACCCAGGAATGAGGGAGGCCTGGGAGCTGGAAGCAGAGAAGTCAGTCACCTGGTCTAGGTCTGGAAGTGGCTTCTGTTTCCTTGGCTAGAGAAAAGAGCCAAGAGAGTTGTAGGAAGAGACCTAATAGTTGTTAAGGGCTCTGAGAGCTGAGATGAAAGCCTCAGAGTAAGTGACACCATCCTTATCTGTCCCTTATCCACCTGGCCTCTTGGGTCAAAGCAGAAAGCAATCTCCAGGCAACCGCTATCACAACTCAGCTTGCTCAATGCAGGGAGCACCTGACAGCTGAGGTCCCTCTCAGGAAAATGGGAAGTTGCTGGAAAAGTGGTTTCAATAAATGTTGTAACATACTCAATAGCTCATTTTTGTTCCTAGCACTTGGGGCCCATCAGAGAGTCCATCGTCTCCTTGATTTCTCCTTTTCTCCAGCCTTTTGGTGTCTTACTTGTTGTTTAGTCGCTAAGTCATGTCCGACTCTTTTGCAACCCCGTGGACTGTAGCCCGTCCAGCTCCTCCATCCATGGGATCTCCCAGGCAAGAATACTGGAGTGGGTTGCCGTTTCCTCCAAGGGTTCTTCTTGACCCACGGAGCAAACCATGTCTTCTTCATTGGCTGGCAGATTCTTTACCGCTGAGCCACCAAGGAAGCCCATTTTTGGTGTCTACTCTTCATTAACTGTCACCCCCCATCGGAGTGGGGGCAGGAAAGATGAGGGGTTCTGGAAACTTGGAGAAACTTGCTGGTTTCTAACAGAGCTGGTAGAGGTTGTTTTGAAGTAGGGGTAAGGCTTAATGTTGTTCTAAGCTTATCTCTAGGTTCTATTTTCTTTCTGTTAAATCAGACAATGAGAAAACTGAGCAGGCAATTTCAAATCTGTTTCTCTTAAAAGTAGGCCATCAAATAAGTAGGTATGTTCAGAACAATTACCTGCAATAATAATAGTACCTTCCATTTTTCTGTGTCACTTTACAGAGCACTTTCTCTTTGCCCTCTATAGCAATGTTAGTCCATGGCCAGTTCATCCCCTCTTCTGATTAGTATCTGGGAATGTCTGGAACACAGCTAAGAAAGTGCTAAGACTCTAAAGGTCCTGCTTACAGACCCTGCTCTGCCATCAGCTCCCCTTATGATTTTTAAAGATTTTTATTTATTCTATTTTCTGCTGTGCTTGGTCTTCTTTGCTTCATGTGGCTACTGTAGTGGCAGTGTGCAGGCTTCTCATTGCAGTGGCTCATCCTGTTGGGGAGCATGGACTTCAGACCTTCTGGGCTCAGTAGTTGGGGCCCACAGGTTTGGTTGTTCTGTGGCATGTGGACTCCTCCCAGACCCGGGATCAAACCCATGTCCCCTGCATTGGCAGGAGGATTCTTAACTACTGGACCACCAGGGAAGTCCTCCCTTTATGATTTAAGACAAATCTCTGGTCCTCACAAATTCTCATCATGCGTGCATGCTAAGTCACTTCAGTCATGTCCAACTCTTTGTGACCCTACGAACTGTAGCCTGCCAGGCTCCTCTATCCGTGGAGATTCTCCAGGCAGTACTGGAATGGGTTACTGTGCTCTTCTCCAATGGATCTTCCCCACCCAGGGATCGAAGCTGCATTTCTTACATCTCCTGCATTGCCGGGTGTGTTCTTTACCCCTAGCACCACCATCAGCAAAATACATTTGGACTACTGTCTGCTGCCAGCTCCATTTAAATCAAATTTGCCTTCCTCTCAAGCTATATATGAAATAAGATACAAGAGTGTTTGCAGCTCATGACGCTGTATCATTGCAGGGACCTTTTTCCTGAACTCATGATCTCCCAACCCATTTGAGCCAGTCTCTCTAAACTAACAAGCAGCTGGCTTCTCTTGCTTTGCATTCTTGGCTGTCAAGTTCCTGACTCTGGGTAATGGCCAGTGTTTCCTAAGCAATGTTCGAGGACACACGTGAGGCATACCTCTTCTGGAGCCACTTCCAACATTCTGTCTTCTGCTAACCTATCATAGGTCCGAGAACGAAAATTTCAGGTCTCTGATTTTGCTGTAGAGTAAACAAGGTTGTGAAGAGCCTGCACTGTTTGGAAGAGGCAACTGGAATTTAAGCCCCATCTTTCCCAAGCTGTACATTCCAGGTGTTAGAGTTCTTGATATTTATGGAACACTGGGGTGCCATCATTCATCAGGTATTTGATCTGGCAGCGAGGTGAGCTGTATCATTGCTGTGAGATGTGGAAACACAGAGCACTCCAGCTCACAAAGTATTGCCATTGTACTGACTGGGGATAAAAATTATGAGTTTTATGTCAAGCTTCAGTGCAATGAAAGCAGCCCAGAGCAGATTCCCTAGACCAAGAATATTCCCATCTCTAGGCCCAGTCAAAAATATGCTCAAATGGTTTTGAAAGCAAAAAGAAAAAAATAAAACCCCCAAAACTACATAAAGAAAGATATACCCTGGCTGAATTAAGGCAAGGTTTCCTCTGTGTAGCTTATCAAAGAGTTGAAGGTAAATTTAGGAGCAGTGAGTTGAAAGGCACACTTGAATTTTGAATTTCAAGACTGAGTCTCTGTCTCCTGAGAGGACAGCGTCATTCTTCTTGGCCCCAAAGAGACTTCTCCAGTTCTCCAGCAATGATTCCAAGCCACACACTGCTATCTCTTCTCAGAGAGAAAATAGTGGGCTATTAATGACAGACTTTCTATTCAGAATCTTGTAAGACGAAGCTCATTTGTCCCTAATGAGAGTAGAGATGGGCAATTACTGCCCTTCTCACCCTGAAAAGATGGCCTCTGCGTTTAAGTCCATTGCATCATTGCAAATTCCGTCTTTAAAGCAAGAAAGGCAAAACCCCAGAGATCCATGTGTTTGTTGCTGTCTTCATCGTGTTGATGAACGTGAAGACAAAGACATCAAGAAAGAAATTTTGTCTTTGAAGAGATGCCTATGACCCTAGTTGGTTTTTTTTCTCTTATTTATTTACTTTTGTCTTAGATTTGCTTTTTTAAGGCAAATGAAGCAGTCCTGTACTAAAACTGAGACTCAGTAAACTTGCCAGGGCTTTGTAATTTCTGGCATTGGGATGCTTTACACAACATGGTGAATGAGGAAAGAGCATACCTTTGCCGAGTTGTCGAGTCTCTGAGTCTTCAGCTCTGGGGTACTTGTAACTCCAGCTAATTAGGTGAATCGGCACATGAGCCTCAGATGACTGAGTTCAAAGTTTTTTCAGAGTCATTTCCTTGTCTCCAGAAAAAGAGTCTTTTGGTCAGAAAGTGATCCACTCAACTATAGTGTCTCCTTTCTCTGTGACCCAAGTTAAGTAAATTCATTATTAAAACAGATTGAGGACAAGCCGACCCAGACCCAGAATGACTTTTTAGAAAGGTCTGGGCATCTAGCAGAAAATACGTAAAATAGAATTCCATCAGATTGCTTTTTGTAGTTGTGGACCATTTTTGTGTGTGTATTTTGTTATTTAACTTGTGAAATAAATCACACTGCCCCAAATCAAAAAGAACAGAAGTGAAATGAAAGTGTCACAGCCACCAAAACCCTCCCCCAGGGATCTAATTTGCTTTGTTATCAGTTTCCTCAGTGTATTTAGAGTGACTTTATGAGCATAAAAATAAATTCATATTGATTTTTTTTTTTTGGTCTTTTCCAAATAGTAGCATAGCATATATAGCCCACTTCATACTTTGCTTTTTTTCACTTTGCAACATTCCTTGGATGTCATTCCTTACTGGCACATAAAGAGCCTCCATTCTCTCAGGCCTGCATTGTATGGGCAAATTATAATTTATTTAAACAATCCCCAATGTAAAGCTTGTTTCTAGCTCTTCAAAATCATTTTTCAAATGGTATAATGAATTATCTTGGATGAAAGTTATTTCACCTTAGTAAAGTATGTCTATAGAATACATCCTTTAAAGTGAAATTGCTGACACTAAGGATATATGCATTTGTGATTTTGATAAATAGGCTAACTTATACCTCATAGAGGTTGTTGTCATTTACTCTTTCAAATTGTGAGATTTGAAAGTTTGTCCCAGTGGGACTGCTGCCACAGGTAAAGATGGGTGGACTTTGTAGTTTATGTGGACTGACGAGCATGTGACACATAGCAAAGGCATAGGAGGAACTTGGAAAATTTTAAATATATTTTATTTTCAGTTTCTGCTCGCGACTATATATGTACATGTGCTGTGCTTAGTCGCTCAGTCATGTCCGACTCTTTGCAACCCTTTGACCTGTAACCTGCCAGGCTCTTCTGTCCATGGGGATTCTCCAGGCAAGAATACTGAAGTGGGTTGCCATGCCCTCCTCCAGGGGATCTTCCCAACCTAGGGATTGAACCCAGGTCTCACACATTGCAGGCAGATTCTTTACCATCTAAGCCACCAGGGAAGCATATATGTATATAGTTATGTAACTATAAAATATAATACATAGTTATAAAATATAATATGTATTTAAACCAGAAATAAAGGCAACAGATTCTGGTGATTATAGTTACTATTTCTAAAATAAAAGACTTTTTTAAAAAAGACAATGGATTGGACATTTAAGAGCTCTATAGAATTATTTATAAATCACATTACCATTTTGCATAGCCTGTGTTACTGCAATTTGAAGAAGAAAGTCACACCGCATTGAAAGCCACTCTGCTGTCCCTGGGACATTCTGTGCTCACTATGCCATTTTGTTAATATTTATTGAGTCCTACTGTGTGTCAGGAACTGTAACACAAGTGGATCATCTGGTGATAAATAAATATTAGTCTCTGTCTTAAAAAAGAAGGAGAAAACCCCAGGTTTTTCAGAACGCCAGGGTTCTTGTGATTCTCTTGGGTCCCAGGGCTGCACGCCATGTGGATTCCAGTATGCGTCTGTACCCCGCCTGCTGTCAGTCACCCACGGCTGGTTATCTGGGCACCATTGGTGGAACAAGGCTGGAACAGGTATTTCCCACCTCCAGCGACAGGAAATACCAAAGGACAAAACAATGAGCCAAGCCTGGGCCCAAATCTCCGAAGGATGTGGGAACTGAGGAGGGGGGAGGGTCGAAAGGTTGACTCAACTCGGGGCAGCTTCTCACCAGGAAATGCCTGCAAGTTTGGGCTGAAACAAAAGGCCAGGGAGCTGCAGACCCCCCACCCCCTTACCCCCAGCAGGTAAACTCTCCATTTTTGCCTTGGAGTCTTTCTAAAAATGAGTTAATGATGCTTTATGTCCAGCAGCTTCCTCAAGCTGACATGAGACCGGCCTTTAACATCTCCAAATGGATTGGCCGCAGTCTAACAGATTTCCAAAACAGAAACTTTTATTCAGTCTCAACCTGTTGCGTACCTGCCATAATAGCTGTAATGGCCAAATTGATAAAGTATTTTATGACTTACTACAAGTTTCGTATGCATTGTCAAGGACTTCAGAATTCTTTAGAAGAAACAAGATGAATTCATAAAGAAGCTAAGATAATGCTCAGGACATTTAGCTGAGAATATTACAGTTTAAGAAGATCTTAGATACTGGCTTTCTGATCTAGTTCTCCCACTTTTCAAATTAACGAAGAGGGCAAGGAGATCAAAGAGATTATGTGACTTGAAGGTAGGAGCTGTGGAATTAGGGAGATCCAAGGCTATAACCCTATTTTGCCAACATCTCTTACTGGCCGTGTAATCCTGGGCAGACAGCTTATTCTTTCTAGGGTTCAGTCTCCTTACCTATACAATGGTGATTCTAAGTCCTATATGTCTGCTATGATGATTCAGTCATTTAAGTGAAGTGTCTACTTGCATAATTTACTAACAGCATCTGACTTTCAGTCCATGATCTTGCTATTGCATCACACCTGCTGCTCTTCACACTCAAAAAAATAAATAAATAAAAGCAACCTGCCTTGTCAGAGTATTAAAGATTGAGAGCTATCATGCCTAGTTAGAAGCCTAAGCGTATGAGAAATCGTAGTTCAATCAAGAACCGGTTTCCCAAATCATGAGAGAAACCACGGTTTGGCAGACAGGAGATGTCTCTAACGGCAGGCTCCTATGTTCACACAGCACAGTAAGGAATCAGATTCACTATGGAGCTAAGTCATTCTTCTGTTCAGGAAATTGTTCAACAGCAGCTGGAGGCCAGGCCTAGAGACTTTACAGGTCAGACAAACCATTCATCACCCTGCGAAGCTTGCTTGTTGGTGTGGTGGAAACTTATCTTGCTTTTAGCCAATAGAATACGGCAAAGGTGATGGATGCCACTCTTGTGATTTTATTACATCACACGTTGTTGTTTAGCTGCTAAGTCATGCCTGACTCTTTTTTGACCTCATGGACTGTAGCCCACCAGTGTCCTCTTTCCATGGGATTTCCCAGGCAAGAATACTGGAATAGGTTGCCTTTTCCTTCTTGAGGGGGTCTTCACAACCCAGGGATCGAACCTGCATCTCCTGGGTCTCCTGCATTGTCAAGTGGATTCTTAACCACTGAGCCACTTGGGAAGCCCACATCATACTTTAGATTGTTGTAAACTTGAGGCAAAGTAGTGCTAGTTTTTTGTTTGTGTGTGTGTTTGGGTTTGGTTTGGTTTTGCTTTGCTACAAAAATGAAAAGACCGTAGCTGGGAAACAGCAGCATTTGGTACATAAAACCATCGGTGCACTATCAACTTTTGTTGTCACTGTTATGTCCTTGAATCATTTTACAGACAACATGGTCTTTCTGGCTAAAGACCTACAGGCCAAGCCTTTTCTTGGTAGGAGTTTGAATGCGCTTGACCGGTTTGCAATGTAAATGCTAGAAGAGCTAGTTGGCTCATCTTGGGTGGGCTTTTGGTAGTTTTCTTACAGCTGGCCTCAGAATGTGAGGTCCTCCTCTCAAGATCAATGCCACTGTCACCTTTAAATTCTCTTGACATCTGAGCCTTTAGGGGACATCATCTCTTTCTGAGAATTTTGCACTGTAAGTAATAATTCTAGAAGGCTTTCTACCAACTCTCCAAACAGAGTTTGGAGATAGGGCAGGAATCTTAGTAAAACTTTTATTTCAAACTCCAACATCCAGCAAAACTTAAATTGGGTGACTTGATCTAGTTTACTTCGGATTGTGCCTCGTTCTTTTACTTTTAAATATGTTCTGACTTCTTAATGTTTTCAATAATTTTTTCAGATTAGATATGGACCAAATGCTTAAAAAAGGTCTTTAGCTTTTACTTGTGTGTGTTTGGCCTTCAAAAGCGAGCTGAGAATGTGTTCTTTCTGAGGCACCAGGGTACAGTTTGTGTCTTAGTGTGGAAAGTGAAGTGATATTTAATCTTCCAAAGAAGCACTTGTTACGTAGACTCCCTAGGAAGAACAGTGAGCCTCTGAAGGACCCCCGTCTGGTGCTTTACACGTTAAGAGAAAGAGTTGAGTATTTTTGACAATGCATCTTTGTTCATAGCAATTAACTATCTACAGTTAGTTTTCATCCCTGTAAACATTTTTGTTAATGTATTTCCTAGATTCTAGAAATCTTGTTAAAATACCAAAACAGGAGTGCTATAAGCCTACTGGCTGAGAATGAGTGATCTTGATATTGCCCATGACATCTGTGTATTACATAATGTCACCAAGATGCCAACCTTGCAATCTTTGCTTCAGCTCTGACCAGTCCTGTTAGGAAGTTCTTCTGGTTTTTATTGTTATTTCTGCAGAGTAATCGATAATAAAGGGTCTGTTCTTTTGCACTAAAGATCTGGTGGCCATAAAGGTCTCTATTAATTCTGGGAATATGGATCAATGTGCTTAAGTAAGTGCCCGCTAATGGAACCCAGCTCTGCAGAGGCATTGAGCTGCTTTACCGAAGGGAAACGGGCTCCCCTAGCCTTCTCCTGCTAACAAGTCAGAAGGACAGTGGAGAGGGTGCCGAGACATCTACGCATCAGGCTGTGAGAACGCGTTTCGGAGAGGGCTTCATTTCTGTAATCAGAAACCTGAATTGCTTACCCCCAAAAAGCCATCTTTGCGTGCAGAGCATTCCCTCTTGATTTTGATGTTGATCGCTGGCTGACCTCATTACTCTGGCTTTACCTCTAACTGCCTGTCCCAGCAGAAAGCTGAAGAAAAAATTGTCTTTTGTTTCTTCATGTAACAAATGAATTGAAAACAACTAGATGTTAACTTCACTAATTCAATGAAATCTGTCCTCAACTTAAGCTCCATATTTAACCTAATTAGTTAACCTAATTCGAAATAGAATGAAAAGGTAGATAAAATATTACCTTTAAAGTAGTGTCATGACTATTTTTTTAACACCAAAAACATTTTGTATTGGGGTATAGCCGATTAACAATGTTGTGATAGTTTCAGGTGAACAACGAAAGTACTCAGCCATATAGACACATGTATCCATTCTCCCCCAAACCCGCCAGTGACATGACTATTGAGAGGCCCTGAGTACAGCGTAGTGGGTGATGATCTGGGCCATGGAGTTGGATGTGAAGTCCAGCTCAGTCACTCAACTGACCTTGAAGAACTTGACCACTCATAAGGTGATCTACCTACACAGGTTTGTGGTTTTGGCAGTTTACTGACCTTATCGATGACCGGTTCTTCATCTGAAATATAGGTAGTGCTAGTCTTGGCCTCCATGGTATCTGTGCTTGTGAGAACGTGACATCTTGCACGTGCTAAAGTCTGATATCATTAGCTGATATCATTAAGCGAGAAAATCTGAAGCATGTTTCTTTTCATGTCTTTCCTACCTTTGTGTACTGATGGTTTCCAAGGATTAAAATGTGTGCCCTGGAAGGAAAAGGCAAGCTACTTTAATGAATAAATTCTATTTAAGTTTAGTTAAATCTATGAAAAAGGACTTGGTGTAACCATTTTAAAAAGTGCCTTGATACTAGTAACCATACTGTAGGACCCTCAGCAAGTCAGAGGACCTGTGGAAGGTTCCAAGATGTGCTGGGTACCTTTACAGCATCTTCAGCAGATCAAAGCTTAGTACTCAGTTGCTTCTATGATTTAGAGGTGCTTGAAGACCCAGAAGTCAGGTGCATTTGAGAACTGTCTTTAGGCAGGCTAAATGGAAGAGAAGGTACACGGAGCACTCAGAAAGAAGGAGGCTGGATACAGCTGAAGTGGTTATTGAGAGGGGAGTAGAATCAGTGTTGGCAATGGTTGGACTTTGGGGAATGGGGTCAAATGTACCTAATATTTAGAAAGAATAATCCCTTCTTTCATCTATGCTAGCTTGTCTCTTGCTCTCAGAACCTGTATCATAAGTAGAGAAGCTATCTTGCCAGTTTTTTTCTAAATTATAATTTAAGTTTTCTGAACTAGGCAGGATCCTACCTACCCTTGGAAATATTGTTGTATCAATACATGAGTAAATACATGAATTTAGAAATGAACTTGTAAAGCCAAGCTTATTCTTAAATTGTTGCTTGAAGGATATCTAAAATTCCTACTTGCTTGGTATGATCAAATTCCAGAAGACCAAAGTGAGTTTCTCATGTTTACTGTGCATATTTTTTGTTATAATTGAATGACCAGTGTTTAAATGCATTTAAACAAAAGTCACAAAACATAATCAATACCAGTGTAAATTTGATTTGGAAGTAAGGTTAAAATTTTTAAATATTTATTTATTTACATACTTATAAGATAAAGCATTTAAATTAGTAACAACCTTTACATGAACAAGTAGGAAAAAAACATGTATAACCAGAGGTTTTTATAATTCCTATCTGCTATTAATACTGCTATATCAAATAATGCACAATGAAAATTGAAGTCAAATCCTTTATACCTAAAATCAAGTTCCAGGAAGATTAAAGGTTCAATATTTTAAAACCAAGCAAACTATCAAAAAAGGAAAAATGTATTAAAGATTTCTCAAACTTGGGGGGGAAATTAAAGTTTATAACTCTTGAAGAGATCATCTAATAAAAAAGATGTGTAGACATTGTTTTATAAAGTAGAATACCTGTATATTTTAAATAATAATATATGGCAAGGTAAATTAGGAAAGTAGTTATAGCAAATGTCATTTTAAGTATAGGCAGAGAGTAATTATCTCTATTACATAAAGAATATATACCAAATATACACACAGATACATAAACTCTTGAACTATCAAAAGTTAATAAATGCTTGATGAAAATACAATTAAGGGAATGGTCAAGATCACTAAGTATTAAGTAAATTCAAAAGAAAACAAATATACATACTATTTTCTCCTCTCATTCAAAAATTCTGCTTCTTTTAAACAATTTTTTATAATGCTCCATTCCTAGAGGTATAGGAAATAAGCCATCTCAGTTCACTAATGAGTTAAACTGTTGAGCCAACCCATTGAGAAAGCAGATTGATAGCATGAATTGAGGTAGTCATATGTTTTATTTTCTTCCAGTTTTGTTGAGATATAATTGACATACAGCACCATACAAGTTTAAGATATAGTGTGGGAATTCCCTGGCTGCCAATGGTTAGGGCTCTGAGCTTTCACTGCTGAGAGACAGGATTCAGTCTCTGGTCAGGAAACAAAGATCTCACAAGCCACACAGCTCGGACCCATAATCCCCCACAAAGATGTACAAGATAATAATTTGACTTATTGTTGTTCAGTCACTCAGTCGTGTCTGACTCTTTGCAACCCCATGGAGTGCAGCACACCAGGCTTCCCTGTCCTTCATAGTCTTGCAAAGTTTGCTCAAACTCATATCTGTTGAGTCGGTGATGCCATCCAACTGTCTCATCCTCTGTCGTCCCCCTCTCCTCCTGCCTTCAGTCTTTTGTAGCATCAGGGTCTTTTCTAGTGAGTTAGCTCTTCACATCAGGTGGCCCAAGTATTAGAGCTTCAGCTTCAGCATCAGTACTTTCAGTGAATATTCAGGACTGATTTCCTTTAGGATTGACTGGTTTGATCTCCTTCCATCATGAAATGATTATCACAGTAAGTTTGGTGAGCATCCATTATCTTATAGATACAAAAACTGAATAAATAGAAATATTTTTTCCTGTGATAACTCAAGATTTATCCTTTTAACAGTTTTCATATATAAGTACAGCAGTGTTAATTTATCATGTTGTCCATTACATCCCTAGTATTTCTTTGTCTCGTGACTGGAAGTTTGTAGCTTTTGACCACCTTCCTCTAATTCTCCTTCCGCCCACACCCTGCCCCATGTAACCACAATTCTGATCTCATTTTCTTCGAGTTTGTTTTTGAAGTGTGATTGACCTGCAACACTATGTTAGTTCCTGGTGTACAACACAGTGATTTAGTATTTCCATACATTTAAAAATGATCCTCATGATAAGCCTAGTTACTATTTGTCATTCTACCAAGACATTATATAATTATTGACTATATTACCCCACACTGTACGTTTCATACCCATGACTCATTTATTTTGTAACTGCAAGTTTATACATCTTAATCTCTCCCACCTATTCCTCTCCTCTTTCCACCTTGTAGCCAGATTCTTTAACGCACAGGTTCGCTTTCCCTGAACCACGCTAAGCAAAATATTCCTGGATAAAAACCAGCCTTCTTATATTCATAATGGAGTTTTCCATAAAGTAAAAAATGTGAAACAACAAAGTGCGAACAGAAAAAGAATATTAGGTCCATTTTGATACAATCATTAGATCTCTTATCTTGAGGCTTGAAAGTGTTATTTAAAGTAACAGTATATGGAAAAGTATTGTCTTCATGATTTCAGTATATTTCACTCTGTTTGGGAACATTCTGGGAGGAAACTCACAGAAGCACTAACAGTGGTTGTCTTTCCTACTGAAGAGGCAGGAGAATGAAATGTAGTCAGCAACGTGAACTCTGAGTCCAAACGCCTGGGTTTAACTCCCAGCTCTGCCACTTCAGTAACTGTTTAACTCTGATGTGGAAGAGCTATTGGAATGGGGCATGTTTTAAGTTCACTGTGATTAAATTTCTGTGTGAGTAAATTGGTGGTAAATTAGTACCTAGGTCCTGGGATTTTTTTGAGCATTAAATATACTAATATAAGCCAGGAAAGGAAGGAGAAGGAAATGGCAACCCACTCCAGTATTCTTGCCTGGAAAACCCCATGGACAGAGGAACCTGGCAGGCTGCAGTCTATGGGGTCTCAAAAGAGTTGGATACTACTTAGTGACTAAATACAGGCAAAGCACTTAACAGCAATGTTTGGCAAATAGTAAGACCTCAATAGCATTAGCTATTTGCTGTTTAAATGGCAAAGCAAATAAAGGCAGGGTTTTGCCTGGACTTTTCCACCTTTTCCCAATCAACTTTTCTATCTCAAACCTGTTACTGTTATACTGAGGGAAAGCAATAAATATTTTTCTGAAGGTCTTGAAAACTGGGTCAGCTGGATTTTCTAGTAAACATAGATTCAGCTCATAATTGGGCTATCATAGATTCAGCTCATGATTGGGATATCACAGTGTGTAATCAAATGGATACTTCATTGTTGCTGGAATCCAAGAATTGAAATTGGAAGCTGCAGTAACAACTGAAATGAACTTTGTGTCTCATTTCATAAGAAGTTAGGATGGCTCAGTTTCCTTAAAGGAAAGCTTGCTTCCTTTGGAAAAACTTGCATTCACACAGTATTCACTTCCCCAACCTCTAGCCTCTAGACTACTCAGTACTTCTCTATAACTCACATGTTTTAGTAATAGCAGGGCAAAATTTTTGAAAATATTTATAATAATGGAATAAGCACATTTTAGGGGTCAAGGATTAGCAAGCAAACACCCTCTTCCAATAACACAAGACAAGACTCTACAACATGGACATCACCAGATGGTCAATACCAAAATCAGGTTGATTATATTCTTTGCAGCCAATGATGGAGAAGCTCTATACAGTCAGGAAAAACAAGACCAGGAGCTGACTGTGGCTCAGATCATGAACTCCTTATTGCCAAATTCAGACTTAAATTGAAGAAAGTAGGGAAAACCACTAGACCATTCAGGTATGATCTAAATCAAATCCCTTACGATTGTACAGTGGAAGTGAGAAATAGATTTATGAGACTAGATTTGATAGACAGAGTGCCTGGTGAACTATGGACGGAGGTTCGTGACATTGTACAGGAGAGAGGAGACATTGTACAGAAGACCATCCCCAAGAAAAAGAATGCAAAAAAGCAAAATGGCTGTCTGAGGAGCCCTTACAAATAGCTGTGAAAAGAAGAGAAGCAAAAAGCAAAGGAGAAAAGGAAAGATATACCTGTTTGAATTCAGAGTTCCAAAGAATAGCAAGGAGAGATAAGAAAGCCTTCCTCAGTGATCAGTGCAAAGAAATAGGAAAACTAGGAAGACTAGAGATCTCTTCAAGAAAATTAGAGATACCAAGGGAACATTTCATGCAAAGATGGACACAATAAAGGACAGAAATGGTATGGAACTAACAGAAGCAGAAGATATTAAGAAAAGGTGGCAAGAATACACAGAAGAACTGCACAAAAAAGATCTTCGCGACCCAGATAATCACAATGGTGTGATCACTCACCTAGAGCCAGACATCCTGGAATGTGAAGTCAAGTGGGCCTTAGGAAGCATCACTATGAACAAAGCTAGTGGAGGTGATGGAATCCCAGCTGAGCTATATCAAATCCTAAAAGATGATGCTGTGAAAGTGCTGCACTCAATATGCCAGCAGATTTGGAAAACTCATCAGTGGCCACAGGACTGGAAAAGTTCAGTTTTCATTCCAATCCCAAAGAAAGGCAATGCAAAACAAAGTTCAAACTATCGCACAATTGCACTCATCTCACACACTAGTAAAGTAATGCTCAAAATTCTCCAAGCCAGGCTTCAGCAATACGTGAACCATGAACTTCCAGGTGTTCAAGCTGGTTTTAGAAAAGGCAGAGGAACCAGAGATCAAATTGCCAGCATCCAGTGGATCATCGAAAAAGCAAGAGGGTTCCAGAAAAACATTTATTTCTGCTTTATTGACTATGCCAAAGCCTTTGACTGTGTGGATCACAATAAACTGGAAAATTCTGAAAGAGATGGGAATCCCAGACCACCTGACCTGCCTCTTGAGAAATCTGTATGCAAGTCAGGAAGCAACAGTCAGAACTGGACTTGGAACAAGAGACTGGTTCCAAATAGGAAAAGGAGTATGTTAAGGCTGTATATTGTCACCCTGCTTATTTAACTTATATGCAGAGTACATCATGAGAAACGCTGGGCTGGAAGAAGCACAAGCTGGAATCAAGATTGTCAGGAGAAATATCAATAACCTCAGATATGCAGATGACACCACCCTCATGGCAGAAAGTAAAGAAGAACTAAAGAGCCTCTTGATGAAAGTGAAAAAGGAGAGTGAAAAAGTTGGCTTAAAACTCAACAGTCACAAAACTAAGATCATGGCATCCGGTCCCATCACTTCATGGCAAATAGATGGGGAAACAGTGAAAACAGTGCCTGACTTTATTGTTTTGGACTCCACAATCACTGCAGATGGTGACTGCAGCCATGAGATTAAAAGACGCTTAATCTGAAAAAAAAAAGCTATGACTAACCTAGACAGCATGTTAAAAAGCAGAGATATTACTTTGCCAACAAAGGTCCGTCTAGTCAAGGCTATGGTTTTTCCAGTAGTCATGTATAGATGCGAGAGTTGGACTATAAAGAAAGCTGAGTGCTGACTAATGCTTTTGAACTGTGGTGTTGGAGAAGACTCTTGAGAGTCCCTTGGACTGCAAGGAGATCCAATCAGTCCATCCTAGAGGAGATCAGTCCTAAGTGGTCATTGGAAGGACTGATGTTGTGGCTGAAATTCCAATCCTTTGGCCATGTGGTGCAGAGAGCTGACTCATTTGAAAAGACCCTGATGCTGGGAAAGATTGAGGGCAGGAGAAGGGGATGACAGAGGATGAGATGGTTGGATCGCATCACCGACTCAATGGAGATGAGTTTGAGTAAACTCCAGAAGTTGGTGATGGACAGGGAGGCCTGGCATGCTGTGGTCACAAAATCCAACACAACTGAGCGACTAAACTGAACTGAACTGAGGGGTCAAGGAAACTTAATTAGGGAAAGGGGAGAGGGAGTAAATTTATTCACTACATTTGTTAATTTCTAAACATTTCCAAAGGTATCATGCATAGTTTAATTTCTGCATAAAGTTATTAAATATTTTAAAATTCTATTTATTTATTTTTGACTCCACTGGGTCTTCATTGTTTGGCTTGACTTTCTCTAGTTGTGGCAAGCAGGGGTTACTCTCTAGTTGCAGTGTGCGTGCTTCTCATTGCAGAGCACAGGCTCTTGGGTTTGCGGGCTTCAGTAGTCGCATCTCATGGAGCTTAAAGCGTGGGCTCAGTAGGTGTGGTATACAGGCTTAGCTGCCCCTCAGCATGTGGAATCTTCCTGGACCAAGGATTGAACCCACGTCCCCTGCATTGGCAGACAGATTCTTAACCGCCGCAGCACCACAGAGTACTTCATTTTGATATTTTTTAAAGTTCCAGGAGCAGAATCAAATTAAGGGAAAAATTGCTTTTTCTCTCCCCTACTATCCCCTAAGTTTTTCAGGGAAGATTTCTGGAAAGTCTCTGGTAATTTTGAAATCCTCTCTTGCCAGCAACTACAGGATAGTTGCCAAAGCAATATCAGGACCATGTAGACAAAAAGTGTGGTATGTAGATAAGGGGATGATGAAAATGGATTCACAGTGTGAGCAAGAGGAGTTTTTTTTTATTGTAAAAAATAAAATTACACTACCCTTTATAAGTGGTTATGTCAGCAGTTCTAACATCTGTTGTTAACAAAGGAACTTGACTATAATAAGCCTTTCCCCCCTATATTGCCTTGTGTATGGGTAAATGCTTTGTTTCCTAGATATGCCCCAGTCTTCATAACTTTGTCCTGGGCCGTGTCAAAATTGGTTGCAAGTTAGACAAAGAAATTTTTCATTGGCTAAGACCAGGAACATTTTTTTTCTCTAACTTCTATTTGAAGCCCTGAATTCCACCAGACCCTTTGAGATTATGGTGGAAAAGACAGGCAACATCCCTTGCAGGAAAGCAGCACAAATATTTGCTGCTTAAATAAATTGATTCTTGTTAGACAGGCATGATCACCAGCCAAATTCTTTCATATTTTTGTAGGCGTGTTACAGTTTCAATAAAAGACTCAACTTTTCTTCCTTGTTTTTCTTTTTCCTTCAGGTACAATCCTTGGATTTACCCTCCGACCATACAGAATGAGCTACCGGGAAGTCAAGTACTTCTCTTTTCCTGGGGAGCTACTGATGAGGATGCTACAGATGCTGGTGTTACCCCTCATCATCTCCAGTCTTGTCACAGGTACCCTATGCAGTTTTGTTTTGTTTTTTATTGTGTGCTTATTGCCAAAGATCGCTTAGAAAAACAAACGCTTTAGGTTTCTGCTGGATGCATGCTCTGTTCTAGAAAATAAAAGTCCCTTCAAAATGATGGAAAGGAGGCTTCAGTAATGCATGAATGATTATAACTCTCGTATTTTACCAATCACAAGAGGAAACGGATTTGAACTGCCAAGTAATCTGGTCTGCCTCGCTACGAAAGAGGCACCCTGCTAGACACTACACCACCAGCCTTCTCTGCCCACAGCGATATAGTTGACAACAGCGTACAACAGGTCTGTTTTCTCACCCTCTTATCCCACCCAGATAACATCTGGTTGGACAGCCTATTAGCTATTGATGCAAGAATGCTTGTTCTCAGAGCCACCACGACTTGAGCGGGAGCCTTCTTGGAAGCCTCATCAAGAGGTAATGCCCACGACACACTCACCAATTCTACTGCCACCAACACTGTATCTTTTCCTGGTGAACCCGCATGACTTCTCCATTGTCCCCCACCCCCGTTGCCTTTTACGCTGGTGGGAGAATGGGGAGGGGGTGGGAGATTTCCCCATCCAGATACTTTTGTCAGTTGACACTTGGATTGTTGAGGCGTGGAAGCTTGGCAGGCTAGGATTCTTATTCTCTATGAATGCGAAATAGCGATTTACGCCCCCGTGGGAAACGGTTTAAGAGTACATATGATTGGTGAATACGAACAGAGCCAGAAGTTTCAGAAAAATGTTGCTGTACGTTCCTCCCTGCCCACTGTTCTCTTTCCCCGCAGCACATCTCTGACTTGGAGAAGGAATATCCGTAGACACTACCCCCAGCAGGATGGTTTCTGGGTTTGTAGCTCAAGCCCAGACCTCAGGTATTACTAGCCCTGTTTTCTTTTCCGTCCTTGGCTTACTGTCCACCCTTAGGCAGATCATTCTGTGAGCTGGCTCTCAGCATCTTTTCACCTCCCAGGAGTTCGTAAGGATGTTTATAATCTCCTTTCAAGATCTCTGTGTAAAAAGAACTTCATAGAACAACTCAAAAGTCTTGAAGCAAGATTCTGACTGCTTCATGCCCTGAAGGGCTGGCCATTACTTGGAACAGAAACTACGTCAGTTTCTTTTTTTTTTCCCCAATGCCTTGCAAATCTCTGCTGGCTTCTACTTGCCCAGGTCTTCAAACAAGTGATTGCATGAACATAAAGCTCCCATTGGAGGATGAGTTGCCCATAAAACAGTCATTTAGACAGGATGATTTGGGACACTTGTTTTTGAAACTAGCCTGGCCCATTCCTGACCAGAGGTAATCACAGCCGGCCACAATTCTTATCAGAGAAGCTACATTCATACTGTGAAGGCATGTCCTTATTATGCATTTGCTGCCATTTTTCTGAGAAGCAAGTTCTTGCAGCAAGCACTCAGAGGACAGAACTCACATCTGCCATTTTGTTCAGTGGAACAGGGAGTCCCTTCCCACCACCCTATGGCTGGAGTCTGAATTGAGTACCTGCAGTTTTCCTGGATGCAGACTGGGAGTCCTGTGTTCCTTTATGCTCTCTCTTCAATGGCAAGGCCAGTGTTTAGAGGCTTCTGCTTTCTGGTAATTGTGCTTTAAAAAAAAAAAACCCACTGTGTTACCCTTTATAAGAGGAGAGCCCTTGTTCAGTACAACTAGAGAAAATATTAGTTCCCTTTAGCAATCCTAGTTAACAGTTACTTTGAAGTAGAACTCCGGAGTGTTTTCTCATACTTAATACATCAACTTTGTTGCTGGAATAAGAGCTTTCGTTGAGTAATTTTTCAGGGGGAAAAAAAAAAACAGCAACACTATGAGGCAGTCCCTCTGCTTGGTTAAAAAGAAACTGTGTGTAAACTTTGGAGAAATTATCAAATTTATGATATATGTGTTAAAGAGAAAGGAATTTTAAACTGTGAACAGCCAGTATAAAATGAACCTTTAAAAGGTAACCTAATTGCAAGTTGGGAATGCCACCACTTGGGACCATTAAAAGAGTCTCAGTTCTTTTCTAGGATTGTTAAGGCAAGGGACATAATGAAGTTTGCTAAAGATCTTTTCAAGGTGTTCGTCTCAAAGGAATAATTTCTGAGCTACATGATAATTTAGACACTTATGATCAAATGGAATGAATGATAGATTCAATAAGAATTTCTTTCATGATTTGAAGTGCAGTGATTCTGAACCAAAGCAGGATGTGATCCAGTGTAAATAAGGAGGTCCCCTTTGGGGACTTTTGCAAATTACACGTACACAAGAGCATCTCTGTGTATGTTGGGAAGCATTACTGGAAAATGTGTTGGGAGAAGACAAAGTGAGGGCCCAATATTTTAGAATGGAAAAGCAAGCTCAAATGCCTCCAGTGGCCAAGCAGGTGAGGGATTTTTATATATGAAGTTGCCCTTTCAGGCTCCTTTTTGTTTTCCTACTGGATAAGAGACGTGGATATAGGGAAATATTTCTCTTCAATGGGAGAGGTAGCAGGGATGAGTGTGACGATAAATGGAAAGTGACCCACTGCAGAACAGTGTAGACAAAGGGAGGAAAGGATGTGATTATGACCTGAAAACTGTCAACTCCATCCAATTGTTGCCATGTGTCAGTAAGGGCCAAATCTTCCAATTTTTCAAAAGAATCCAGAAATCCAAAAATTGATAAGAACCTAGATTTTTTTTTAAATTTTATTTATTTTTGGCTGTGCTGGGTCTTTATTGCTGTGCATAGGCTTTCTTTAGTTGAAGTGAGCAGGCTTCTCATTGCAATGGCTTCTCTTGTTGCAAAGCACAGGCTCTAGAGCATGGGCTAAGTAGCTGTGGACACAGGCTTATTTGCTCCATAGCATGTGGGATCTTCCTGGACCAGGGATTGAACCCATGTCTCTTGCATGGACAGGCAGATTCTTAACCACTGGACCACTAGGGAAGTCCAGAACCTAGATTTTTTTTAAACGTTGACATAGGTAACAGAACAAAACAGTACAAGCCAAACAAAGCACATCTGCAGGCTCAGTCCAACACTTGGGCCACCAAATACTGGAACTCAGGTTTCGGTGTGGGTGCTATTAATTATAACAAACGCACTGATAGGCTTGTGCATGCATCAGCCTATCGCTGGGTTTCATATGTTGCCTTATTCCACTTGGCAGTTCCGTGTCAAAGCTTAACTTAACATGGAATCAGCTACTGAACACCACGTTTATTGTCTGCTAAACAAGCAACTGTTGGAAAATCTCTCCATCTTCTGTGTTATAAACATGTTGTGTTCTGGCCATGCTGGCCTTTTCGGCACCCATCAGGAACACGAGAACTCAGCACTCTTTAAATTCAAAAGTCCCAGGGTCTGGGCAGGCAGAACTTGGAATGCATGAAACCCTTACTGCATTGCCTGCATTTGCCATTTTGTTTTAGAAGGTTCTGTGTGTTGTTTTTTCTTTAATTAATTAATTAATATATTTTAGGCTGTGCTGGGTCGTCGTTGCTGCGCCGGCCTTTCTCTAGTTGTGGAGAAAACTTGGGTGCAGTGTGCAGGTTTCTCACTGTTGTGGGTTCTCGTGTGGAGTATGGGCTCTAAGGTGCACGAGCTCCAGTAGTTTCGGCAAGTGGACTCAGTAGCTCAGTCCCCGGGCCCTGGAGCACGGGCTCAGTGGCTCAGTCCCCGGGCCCTGGAGCACGGGCTTGGTAGCTCAGTCCCCGGGCCCTGGAGCACGGGCTCAGTGGCTCAGTCCCCAGGCCCTGGAGCACGGGCTCAGTGGCTCAGTCCCCGGGCCCTAGAGCACGGGCTCGGTAGCTCAGTCCCCCAGCCCTGGAGCACGGGCTTGGTAGCTCAGTCCCCCGGCCCTGGAGCATGGGCTCAGTGGCTCAGTCCCCGGGCCCTGGAGCACGGGCTCAGTGGCTCAGTCCCCCGGCCCTGGAGCACGGGCTCAGTGGCTCAGTCCCCGGGCCCTGGAGCACGGGCTCAGTGGCTCAGTCCCCGGGCCCTGGAGCACGGGCTCAGTGGCTCAGTCCCCGGGCCCTGGAGCACGGGCTCAGTGGCTCAGTCCCCGGGCCCTGGAGCACGGGCTCAGTGGCTCAGTCCCCGGGCCCTGGAGCACGGGCTCAGTGGCTCAGTCCCCGGCCCTGGAGCACGGGCTCAGTGGCTCAGTCCCCGGGCCCTGGAGCACAGGCTCAGAGGCTGTGGCTCGCTGGCTCTCGAGTGCGCGGGCTTCGGTGGCTGTGCTATGCACGCTCTAGAACACTGAGTTGGTAGTTATGGCGCACGGACTTAGTTGCTCCACAGCATGTGGGATCTTCCCAGAGCAGGGATCCAACCTGCAACTCCTGCACTGGCAGGCAGATTCTTGACCAATGAGCCAACAGGGAAGCCGGTCCTGTATGTTTTTAATTCCATTTAAACTCTGAGAAATTTAAGTTAGATTTTCACACTTGGAGCATCCCTCTTGGTGAATTGTGGCACTAGAGACCCTGTAAGCCATGTTCTCCTTTTCTCAAAATTGAAATTTCAATCCTTCCTAACATCCTTGGTATGTATTAGCATTCCAGAAGCTGCCAGAGAGAAGCCAGGAGAAAGCCTAACGGCTAGATTTGTACTCAGGTACCTAGTTTTTTGAACAAAAGGAATACATCTGTGCCAACATACCACACAATAAAATGGGAAGTTGGCACCAATTTCTATTGATTTGGTCAAGATAGGCAACCAGACTAGATATTTCATGCCAGAAATATGAGTTCGTTTGACTGACTTAACCCTCATTAAATTCACTAGGTAATAGTTAGACTCATTTCGGGTTGCTCTGTGTAGACATAGCTACCACCTCACCTCCCCCTTACTTTGGAATCTTTTCAGAAAACTAGTGCTTTCTTTTCTCATTCTGAGTGTGCATTCCTTCTCAATCTCTTACCCTGCAAGAAATCATCTGTGTCTCCAGTTTTCTGGAAGGGGAGAGCATCCCTTTTGACAAACAACCTTCCAGATCTTTAGACCCATGAATTCAGTGGAATGTGGGACTTCAGAATAGGTGACGCCAACAAGCTCCACTCAGCAAAGGGCTCCCTTACTTGAGAAAACAGAAGTAGAGACAGTGAATGGTGAACCTCAAAACCCCTTAGTGTCAAAGAAAAGACAGCTACAATAAGAATGACCTAGAGTTTTGTCTTTTCATTTAACACAAGAGGGCAAGCAATAAGCTAGACAATTCTTGGTTCTTGGAAATATGAAGGTTTTGAGAAGGTCTTGCGAAAATGAAAGCCAAAACACATAAGAAAAATTTACTATTTTAAATGATACATTGTCGTGGCTGAGGGGTATCTCTGAGGCCTTGATGAAATACTCCAGGTGCTTATGTACAAGAAAAGGGACAGTAGATTTCTTTCCTTTTCTCCCCTACACATACATTTCATTGAAGAAGGAAATATATCTATCTCTGGTGGGGAGGAGTGCCTTTGAGCCTCCTTTTCATTCTCTGTAAAATGAATTCATTCATGGTAACTGTGTTGTAGGTCTCTTCTGAGGATTTATGCTTGGCACACAGTTCAGTTCAGTTCAGCCCAGTCATGTCCGACTCTTTGCAACCCCATGGACTGCAGCACGCCAGGCTTCCCTGTTCATCACCAACTCCCAGAGTCTACCCAAACTCATGTCCATTGAGCCAGTGATGCCATCCAGCCATCTCATCCTCTGTCGTCCCCTTCTCCTCCTGTCCTCAATCTTTCCCAGCATCAGGGTCTTTTCAAATGAGTCAGCTCTTTGCATCAAGTGGCCAAAGGATTGGAGTTTCAGCTTCAGCATCAGTCCTTCCAATGAATATTCAGGACTAATTTCCTTTAGGATGGACTGGTTGGATTTCCTTGCAGTCCAAGGGATTCTCAAGAGTCTTCTCCAATATCACAGTTCAAAAGCATTAATTCTTTGGTACTCAGCTTTCCTTATAGTTCAGCTCTCACATCCATACATGACTACTGGAAAAACCATAGCCTTGACTAGATGGACCTTTGTTGGCAAAGTAATGTCTCTCCTTTTTAATCTGCTGTCTAGGTTATACGTGCTCAGTTACTGGTAGCTACTGGAGGTAAGGATAGCAGTAGTAAGAGCTGTCCTGGTCCACACAGTATGAGTGAAAATTCTAGAAGAAGAGAGAGCTTCAGCTCAGGGGCATGTAACTAAGCCTCCAGAGTCCTTACTTTTTATTTGTCTGCGGTCTTCACAGTGATCGTTTTCCTATTAAAGGTTGATTAAAGAAACCATGAAGTTAATTGAGTAGCAACTGGGAGCCAGGGAGAATTCCTTCCTCTCCACTGGAAGTGATTGGTTTCTGCCCTGCAGGGTGGGACGAGATGACCTTATCACTGCTGCATCATTCTAAATATTATCATTGGTTATGCAACTGCCCAGTCCTTACCGAGCAACGAGGCCCCAGTGTGCGGCACCCTGGAATCCATAGGGCAGCAAAGTCCACTTACTGCTTAAATGCCACAAGCGGAGCCTTCCTGGCTAATCAAAACTTGGACAAGTGGAGTCTGTCTCGACACAATGCTTGGCAGCCTAGAAACAAGCCACCCAGAAAGCAACTGCAGCCCAGTTCATTTGAAGCCAGTAGGTTGGCCCCGCTTTATTTTCTCTCTAGATCTGTTGACAAACATGGGGAGGGAGGCTGAATTACATCCACAGAAACAGAGAGATTGTAAGATATAATAGGAAGACCCTCCTGAGGGCTGAAGAGATCACCTGGCTTTTTTTTTGCATCCTGTAGAAAGGAAATCTGGGAAACTAAATCCTCTTTATTCTTAGTGGATTTAGGTTTTGTTAAAAGGTAGAAAAAATTATTTAAGTCTAGCTGTCCCAGAAAATATCTACCTTTCCATCACAAATAATTTCGTTCAATAAGCACTTGAATTTTTTTTTTTTTTTAATGCACCAGCCACTTTTCTAGGACATGCGGATGACACAGAACTTACCTGGAAGTCCAGTGGTTAAGACTCTTAGCTTCCACTGCAAGGGGTGCAGGTTCGATCCCTGGTCACGGAAGTAGGATCCTGAATGCTTCGAGGCACAGCCAAAAAAAAATTTTTTTTTAATGAGGAAGACAAAACCCCTGACTTCAGGAGTTCAGAGTCTGGTGGGAGATAGACTTGCAGTGTCCGTGTCATGGACAGGAACAGTGACCCAGGGAGGAAGAGCCCCGTGCGGGACAAAGCAGGGACTGAGTAACCCCAGGCCAGCTGCACTCCCCAGTTTTCAGGCTCCCTAGTCAGGAAGCAACTCTGCTAGCAGAGAAGAAGCTGTTTAGGTTGTTCTCCTTACACTTGGCTCACCGTTAAATGCTGCAAGAGCCAGAGGTTGGGCCCCGGGCAGCTCCCAGCAAAAGTAACCCTGGGTTGTGTGGCCTCACAGAGGGAAGAGGCACCTTACAGGGTTTCAGCCGCAGAAACTCCCTCTGGGAGCAGAGCCTCTGAGCTCTCAGTGGGGGACGCAGGAGATTAGGTCCCTCTGAGCTGGAAAGGCAGGGAGAGGTAGTGCTGGGAGCCCCCTCCCCGGCACCCCGGAAGGCGGCCAGCAGCCGCTGCCTGAAAGTTTTGTGCTTCCCTCGCCCAGACTTAAGTTGAACTTGTCTCCTGTGAGGTCCTTGGAGAAACAGAGGATGACAGTTCGGACGGTGTCAGGAAAGCACTTGAGCACAGCCTAGAATTTTTCTGCCAATTCTTCTCAGGTGCCCAGTCCTCCTAGGCCCTTCACCAGCCTGGTTGCCTTCCACACCCCCTTGTGTTCCCAGAGCTGAACCCAGCAGGACCAAGTAGGGGCAGTCACCAGGACCCCGTCCTCTGCTCTTAGCGACTGGGGTTGGCTCAGCTGTCATCAGCTGCCAACAGACCCTGGCTCAAAGGGGTTCAGCCAGTGGTCACCTAACCCCTCAGAAATAAAGTTTGTGGAGAAGTTTTTGTGGTAAAAATCAAACAGTTCTTAAAAGATCAGAAGCCCCAGGCTCAAGGCTTTCCTAGAAAGCTTAGGCTTCTATGACTTGGGAATTCTTATCTGTGAGATTTCAGCAGCTTTAAGGTAGGTAGCCTACAGTTTTGATCAGTTCCGGCTAGTAAGACATTTTTGAAAGTTTCTTTAATTTAAAAAAAAAAAAGATTTAAAACTTTTTTTAAAGTTAAATTATTGTCTAAGAAAAAAAGATCCCCAAGCTCCCATCCCCTACCCCTCCCACCACCCCCACTCCCCACTTATGTTACCAGTCTGGTAATTTCTTTCAAACCAGTCTGAAACTGCTGGTCTGTGGGCGGTGCTGAAAACATTTGCTTTTATTCTGCTGATACGATAATGGTTTTCAGCAGAGCGAAGATGAATCCTGACTGGAGATTTGTGCTCAAGGACACACACAGACACCCAGTTTATTAACTTTGATTTGAATGGACTTTTGCTAGGAAAACTGCTTACCTTGAAAGTGACTGGGAAAACTGCCTTCCATTATAAAAGATTTCTGCATGTCCCATAAAGCCAAGTAAAAAGGTGCTGGAGTATCTGCCAGCAGAACGAGAGATAGAGAGAGAAAGAGAGAAAGTTCTATAGCTGGATAAGGCTTTCTGTCACAATGTCATGGATTGTATGTCTTCAGGGGATCATACCCCTTCTTCTCTTTGTTCAGTGTTTAGTGGGTATTTCATGATAAGCAGAAAGAAGGCTTTTGGGGGTGATAATATTTTCTGCTGCAGGATGGATCTGCTGAAATGGTTAATCAATTTTGAGCCTGTGTAGAATCTAGCTTCCCAAGTCTTGTATTTGTGCAAATTCGTTTCTCTAGGCAAGATAAACTTCTTTTGAGCTTCTTCATGGAAGATCTTTACAAAAATCCCAGATCCTCAGGCTGGAAGCCAGTTTACTACTCATGATTGCAACCTGTTTTGCTAACCCAGCAACATCTACATTTTCCATTAATACTGCTTTCAGATGTCCATTTCCTGGACTCCAGTGTATGGGGAAATAGGTTTTGCATCTTTGTGTTTAATTTGTTAAACAATTACTTTAGTTTTCATCTGAGTTTTTCTCAGAGGGAAGAAACTTCCCCTAAATTACCAAGGGGGTTTCCTCTCACAGGGCGCTGGATGAAGGGAGGCCACTGTCTGAGCTCTGTGATGCTGGGGGCAAGTAAACAAGTCAGAAGAAGCTCTTGGCTAGCCATTTAGAAAGAGTTTTAGAAGGAAGAGCAAGGTGGCAAGATGATTGTAGACTTCCTCAATTCAGCCTGTTGAAATGACATTTATATTACCAGGACTTGTCAGTGCAGTTGAGGGAAAATATAAATATATACATACCCAAAATCTTGTCTCATCTGCAGTACCCCTAGATCCCCTCCCCCACCTATACTCCTTCTCACCATTGGATTATTTTGAAGCAAATACCAGATTCTTCGTTATGTTTCTAAAAGCAAATAACACACAAGACAGGAATGATATTTTAAGATAATCGTAACTTATTTCATGTTTCTGTAATGTCCTACCCCGCCACTCCTGCACACACACACACCAAGAGCTGTCCCTCACTTTAAAAAAGTGTTGCCAACCAAGTTCTTTCCTTTTGTGGTACAAACTTCTCTGCTATTGCTTTACAGTAATTACCAAAATCTGCTTCCAGAGAGCATGACACATCTCTAGTAGAAGATAATGCAATAAAATGTTGATGCTGTGAAATTTGGGGACACAATTTTTCATTGTAGCACAATACAAGTATGTGTGTGGACACATAACTTTGTGTGTTTTTTCCAAAGTTCTTCCAACGCTGAAAAGTACTGTCATTTGGCAGTCTGACTCTTGCCTCTACTCTTTGTAATTTACAACTTTTCCAGAATTTCTGTCTGTACTTTATGGTATCTCACATAGATTATTCCTAGTTAAGCTATAATTTGAACAAAGGAATTTATGCTACGAGCCGACGTTTCAATTATTTTAGAACTAACTTTCTTAAAGAAAATCACAAAATTTTCCTGAGTTGGTGCATACCATAAAATCCTTCATATCAGTGTACCTTACCTATGCACTAAGTATTTTGGAGTTTGGGAAAGAATGAATACATATGTGTGTATGGCTAAGCTGCTTTGCTATGTACCTGAAACTATCACAACATTATTAATTGGCTATACTCCAATATAAAATAACAAGGTTTTTTTTTAAAAAAAAAAGATGGAAACATTAGTAGCTTCTATACTAGAATCTTGTAACTTTTATACTAGAATCTTGCCTTCTTTTTTTATTTTAGAATAGAATTTGGTAGTCTTATCTTGGGACCTAGGCTTAATGACATATCTGAAAGCATTCCTTTGGCATACTTAGGCTTAAAGCCAGACATTAATGTAGTAGTTCTTAAACATATTTAAGAATAACAAACTGGAAACTCATAACACTCTCATGGGTATATTCAAAATGTTTACATATTGAATGATGTAAGAACACATTTACTGTAAGAAAATATGACTCTTATGCAGTATAAGAACAAAACTATAAGCATATTTCCACAAATAGTATAAGCTATTAAACAAAAGCATGATTGAAACAGTTGCAAAGTTTGTAATATTATTTAGGTATTCATAATTTTTAAGTCCTTTTTCCGCTAGCATTCACATTCACATAAGTAGAGGCAAGAAACACTGAAGAAAAATTTATAGTGAAAAATCAGAAGAATTCGATCTACTGACTTTATTCATTTTTTTCCCCTCTGAATTGGGCATGTGGCATCATCATTTGATCTTAGCAGAAAACAGATGTTTTATGGGAAAGTGACTGACGTCACTATATAATTTCCCATTAAATAAACATCTGAACACTAACTTAACAACTAGCAAGTGAGGTCAAGTGCCTGAAAAGTACTGTATACACCACAGAAGCACATTTTCCATCTGTGAAAGATGAATGTGTAGCAGTGTGTATCAGACTTTCAACTGCTAGAGACATCCTTGTTGCCAAAATTTGCCCTCTGCCACTCCCTTCCCTTGTTCTTTGAAATGATAGAAGCCTATTTTACAATAGAAAGGGAGAGGTTTTTATTTGTATGACGTTCCTAAGATTATTTCTTGGTATTGTTAGACTTAGGTTTATCTTATTTCAAAGTGGTATTTATTTTTTTAACAGTTTTGCTGAAATGTAACTCACACACATACAATTTACCCCTATTGTGTATAATTCAATGGCTTTTAGTGTGTTCAAGAAGTTGTGCATCCATCATCACATTAAAATTTTAGAACATTATTATTTCCCCCTGACAAAAACCCACACTCTCTCCATCACCCCCCAGTTACCCCATTCCTCCAGCCCTAAGCAAACACAAACTGTTTCCTTTCTCTATGCACCTATCTATCCTGGGTATTCCATATAAATGGAATACATGGTCCTTTGTTACTGTTTCTTTCAGAGTTCATCCTTGTTGCTGTGCATGTTAGGGTTTCGTTTCCTTTTATAGCCAAATGATATTTCGTTATCTGGACATCCCATACTTTATTTATCCATTCATTACTTGGTAGACTTTGGGGATTTTGTATGTTACAGGCAGGGTGCTCTTATGAATAATGCTGCTGTAAACTTTCATGGGCCTATGTTTTCATTTCTCTTGGGTGTATACCTTAGAGGGGAGCTCCTGGGACATATGATAATTCTCCTTAAAACTTTTGAAGAACTGCCAGACTGTTTTGTATTATTTGTACTATTTTACATCTCCACCAGCCGCATGGTAGGGTTCCAGTTTGTCTACCTTCTTGGCCAACACTTACCATGTCTTTTTTGGTTTGTTGGGGTTTAACTTTTACCTATAAAAGATGTGTTTTAGCTAAAACTTTTGAAGTCATAAGATATGTAGTCTCTGTATTATAACTGAATTTTACATTTCAAAAAAGATAAAATTCAAGTATTACATCTTTGTACTAAAATAATTGTTGAAATCCTTTAAAATGTGTGTGGACTCATCAGTTACAACTTTTTGTATTAATTTCTTTATAGAAATTAACTTAACTTAATCAACTTAACTAAAAAAATAAGACAGGTGACACAATGGACTATACGTAACACCACTGAACTGTACACTTAAGAATAGTTAAGATGATAAATTTTATGTTATATGATCTTTAACACAAACATTTTTAAAAATAAGGTAGATGTACTTTTTTCCTGTTTTTTATTTTTAATTGGAGGATAATTGTTTTACAATACTGTGTTGGTTTCTGCCATCCATAAACATGAATCAGCCACAGGTGTACCTATCTCCACTCCCTCTTGAATCTCCCTCTCACCTTCCACCCCCAAAATACGATTTTTTTAAGTTAATTGTTTGAAGCATAGTTGTTTTATAATGTTGTGTTAGTTTCTATTGCATAGCAAAAATGAATCAGTCATACAAGATGTGATATATTAATGTCAGTTCTTTTGAAAGAGACAGTCTAAATATTTGTTTTCTTATTAATCTAATCTACCACAGCTAGAGTTTTTACACACAGCTTTCAAAGGACATCATACACTGCTTTAGTCAGATAGCTTTCTCCCTGCGCCTGGATTTACATTTGGAAATAGCAGTATAGATGCTTGGGTTATCCAGAATGTTAAAATCTCTCCAAAGTGAGACATTCTTCAACGGCCCCTGTGGTTTCCCTGAGGTGGTTGGGGGTGAGGGTGGGGGTTGGGGAAGAGACAGACTAAAGCCAGAGGTCCTCTGGATTCCTCCAAGGAATGTAGATGCTAAGACTGGAGTGCTGATACAAATCTCACTGGTATGAAGTGATTTTTATGAGCTGCTTCAGTGGTCTGGTACATCTGAACTTACAGAATGCCCCCCATTGCTGAAAGTTCTGTTCAGATCTTTTACAATACTATTGAATTACGTATTCATTCTAATTCTTTGCATGATGAGCTGTAATTCCAAGTCAGTTATTTTCAGCTCAGAAGGAAAGTGTTTGCTTCCTTAGGTGTTCGCACTTGGGGAATTTAAGAAGAACCCCCATAATTCCATCCTTTTAGGGAGCTTTCCCTTTAAAGCATGCATAAGACCTCCAATCCAAATTTTGCGCTATGTCTTTGCAGAATGGCTTCTGTTGCCTTTCGACCATCAGTAAACCAAAGTGAAGCCTGCCAACTGACTATTCTCAATAATTTGGGGGTTGTTTCATTCAGCTTTCATCTCATTTATTGAATTGCCAGGAGTGAGCTTTACCTCTGCTTGATGAGCTAGTTATGGTACTGGTTATTGCTCATTTTTATGCCTGAATAGAATTATAGCCCAAGCTATTTCTTGCATTGATGGTCATACACTCTTACAGATGTATAAATAATGTACAGGATAATTACAAATTATTCCTTTGCGTTTTATTAAAGAAAACCTCAAAGACTGGTGTAAGCGAAATATAAGCCACTGACCACCCATTAAAGAAACAAAGCTATATTGTTAAGGGAAAGTTAAAGTCTGTTGGGTCTTTTGAAGTTGATGTCTCAGAGGGCAACATTGGTGCTGCTGCCAGAGACAGGATGGATTATTGGTCTGACCAAGGGAAGTCTGGAATTTTAAAGAACACTGATAGAGTATTACATGGACTATCCTTGATAACAAGAGCTGGCTTTTGTTTTACTAACAGTTGGTTTCCTCTGTTTATTTTGCTGTTTCAGATTATCCTTTCTGTGTTGAAATCCACACAAGGGCCATGAGATTAAAACCCTCAAAAAATAAACAAAATATCCCAAGCTCTTTGGAAATCTAAATGTTAGACATTGTTCAGTCATGTCTGCCCACTCTGTGGTTAGACAAACCGCACTCTGGTATGTGTCGGTTTCATTCTGCAGTCTTGTGATTTGCTTTTGGTGACTTTGGGCCAGTGTCCTCTCCAAATGCAAGCTCCATGAAGGCAGACAGTGCGTCTCCCTTCTGATTAAGCTTTGCAGTCAAGCTCCCCCACAGGTGCCACACTGGCCCAGCATTGTGCATCTGTGTGTACACATTAACAGTGACAATTTAACCTCCTGCTGGGAAATGTGTTTGAATATTAGAAAGGAAAACAATTTGTGGTCTCATATTTGTGGTCTCTTAAAGGAGAATATTCCAAGTGGTTCTTAAGTCTTTGAAAACTTTTTATTTCAGTATGTCTATTTCAAGCATCCTCACAAATAATGCCCAAAGGGGTATTTTTTTTGGGGGGGGAGACTTCTTGACACTTTGCAGGTGCAAAAGTTCTTGCCTTGTTGGAGTACAAATTTTGCTATGTGAAGGAAACAAAGGCATGGGCAGGAATTTAAATTTTAATTTTATATTACATCTATCCATGTTTATTGGGCTATTGGGATGTAAGGGTCAGAGGTAGAATTGTTCCCTTGGGATATTTTTTGTTGAAATCATTTCTGTCCACAACCCTGGGGTCACTAGCCAAAATATATCTACTCTAGTAAAATATAGATTCCTTATAACACCTTATCATTATAAACTACACATTTGTGAGCATTGCAATGGAATTAGACTCTGCTTACTTACTTCATACACACAGGTGGTGCAGAGAAAGTTTCATGATTCTGCATATCTAAGTTTTAGATTTTCGTTTGTTTTCTTTAATTACCCCCATTGGAAATATGTGGTCCTTCTGTTGTAGCACCAAGTAAGAATCTAATATGACCATTTTCCTCTTAAAATACTTTGTGAGTCCTGTGAGTACTCAACTAACACTCACTGTTAACCAACTTTTATTCTCAGTCATATGCCGGTCATAATGCAATTTATTAAAAGGACTTGAATGAAATTTAATTATTTTCAATATACAAAAGGCAGACTTAGCTGCCATGAATTTCTGGAGCAGAGCATACTCAATCCTTCCAATTAAGTATTCATTTTTGACATTCAATCAAGATACACTTAAATTCAAATATATCTTTTGTTAAGTGGAATATTTCCTTTGGCATTCAAAATGATTCCAAAGTTTGCTCAGGAAAAAGAGAGAGAAATCAAATGTATTAAAGGAATTTAACCAACTTTACTTGGGCACATTATTCCTGCCAATCTACTCATTGGTTTACTTACACCAAAGATAAGATAGAATCTGTGATTCTTTCATGGAAAGAGATTTTTGTCAACACTAGAAAAAGTCAGATTTTGGTCAAATTTTTACTGAAAGGCTATTTCCTTAAATATCCAGCCCACAATCATCCATTTTATTTTATTTTTACAACTGAAAACAGTTTTTGAGAAAAGGTAACAGCAGTTCCAACAATTATTATTATTTTAAAAGAGCTCAGTTTCTTTTATGGTAATTTATCACAGTAACTTCCTGGGTTTTTTTGTTCCTTATTTTTAATTTATCCCAACCTTCATGTGGAGGAGGCTAAAATGGGCTTTGGGTGCTGAGAGTTTATAAGAAGCATTCTCTATGTTTCTATGTGATCACTTAGAATTTTCTTTTAATTAATATATTAATCAGCCTAAAATTTACCATTTGGCTTTTTTTTTTGAGGACCAAGCACATAAACATGCAAGAAACTGTATTTTATTCTGCTAAATACCTTTCTGTTATTAAATTTTAAAAAATGATTGCACTGTCTCAGTGTTGAGAGGAAATTTTTCAAGGTTTATATGTTTGATTATTTTATCTATAGTCAGGACTGTGCCACTCTAAGCAAAACTCAGTTTTCAAAATTTTAATTTGGGGACTTTTCAAGGAAATTTGAGATTTGTGTCAAGAAACCATTTTTTTTTGTTTGTTTTATAACTGATGACTAAATATAAATTGGAACACTGTTCTTAAATCAGATCTACTGTTTTTGCCCCGTAGTTCATCAGATCATTGGCCAACTTCCAAAGGCATTCTGTACCACACTTCATACTGTCTCCTCTGTGTCGTTTGAAAGTTTGGCTCTTACAACCTTCCATTGCCCTTGGGAGGTATTTATGGCTTTGATGGGCTATGTTCACAATCACAGGGTTCTTGTAGATAAACCTCTTGGCTTTCTTGTGACACCGAGCTACTCCCAGCTTCCTACGTGCACAGTCAAAGTCCACTTTCAAATAGAGCCCCACCAGAAGAAGGGCTTGGAAAGGACTTTTAGGCATGAGCAGACCCCCTGTGTGACTGATCTTTAGACACAGTGTATCTCTCTGGTTTTCTTTCTTTTCACAGACATTGTGAAAAGATTGAATAGAGAGAAGTGCAGGACTTGATCTCTCTGGACTCTAACTACATTAATGACCTGTGGTTCAAGAGTTATTAAGATTTCAGTAGAAGAAAAAATTTGGAAACAAAACCCTTTTTAGAAAACACTACACTTTCTTTTTTTGCTACATATAATGAACAGTCCTAATTGTACAGTACAGTTATTATATTCCTTATTATGTTGAATTATGAAAGTTGAATAATTCATAGTCCGTCCTAGCTGAATACATTTATCTGATTGGCTCATGGCTAAAAGATTCTCTGAGGTTTTCATTTTCTCTTCTGTGAAAAATGGACAGTTGGTTTAAATTCCTGTGCTTCCCAAAGAAAAAACACAGCCCTAACTTCTGTTGGTTGACAAAATCGAGATAGAAAAGTATCATAAAGAGCAAGGCTCTGGCCTTTCTGCAGCTTATTTATTTGTCTGTTAAGATGAAAGGCATTCCTATCTCTTGCAGGAACTTCATTCCAACAAATTGGTTCTAGAACAATTCTTGACTGTGTTGAATGATCAAGGTAGACTTCACTTTGAAAAAATACCCAAAAAGAAAGTCCAGATCAGTGGTTCTCAAAATTTTTCCAGTCCCAGCTTCCTTGATAGAGAAAAATCACTCTCCTTGGTAATTAATAGTAGCTAATATAATCTCTTAGTTTTTTGGTTTTTTTGATATGGGGAGAACAGAAAGAGCCTTACATACTTATATTGTTTAAAAAGACTCTAAAAGATATATGCTCCGATTTTCCCCACTCCGCAACCGTTGAGGGTGATATGCCTTCACTATTGAGAATAAGTGTTTGTTTTCCAAAAATAAGAAATTATAAAAGATTCACCATGGATTGCTACAGTGCATTTAAAATTTGACTCAAGCTTTTGGGAACATTGATTTCGCTTTCAGTTCACTTTCAGGATTAAATTGCTGGGCAGATGTGAAAGCAGAGTTTGGGAATGTCAGTCACCGTACTGTTTTTATTTGGAGTATCCATCTCTTAGTGAAGAGGCAGGTGGGGAAAGTAAATTCACTATTGGAGAAACTCTTCCACTGTTTCTACCCTAACCTCTAGCTCTGGAATGACAATGAAAATCATCTTTCCTGGATACAGGCTAGGGACTTTCTATAGTCTGAGGGAAAGTCTGGCTTCTGTTGGAGTCATGTATGCGTAAAAAGAGGAAAATTAGTTTCCCTAAACATAACCATTCCCTAAACAAACAAAATTTGAAATGTCGGGCTGGATGAAGCACAAGCTGGAATCAAGATTGCAGGAAGAAATATCAATAACCTCAGATATGCAGATGACATCACCCTTATGACAGAAAGCAAAGAGGAAGTAAAGAGCCTTGTTATGAAAGTGAAAGAGGAGAGTGAAAAGCTGGCTTAAAACTCAACATTCAAAAAACTAGGATCATAGCATCTGGTCCCATTATTTCATGGCAAGTAGATGGGGAAACAGTGAGAGATTTTATTTTCTTGCGCTCCAAATCACTGCAGATGGTGACCGCAGCCATGAAATTAAGACACTTGCTCCTTGGAAGAAAAGCTATGACCAACCTAGACAGCATATTAAAAAGCAGAGACATTACTTTGCCGACAAAGGTCCATCTAGTCAAAGCTAGGAGAAGGAGATGGCAACCCATTCCAGTATCCTTGCCTGGAGAACCCTGTGGACAGAGGAGCCTGGTGGGCTGCTGTCCATGGGGTTGCACAGAGTAGGACACGACTGCAGTGTCCAACATGCATGCATTGGAGAAGGAAATGGCAACCCACTCCAGTATTCTTGCCTGGAGAATCCCAGCGATGGAGGAGCCTGGTGGGCTGCAGTCTATGGGGTTGCAAAGAGTCGGACACGACTGAAGCAACTTAGCAGCAGCAGCAGCAGCAGCAGCAGTCAAAGCTATGTTTTTCCAATGGTCATGTATGGATGTGAGAGTTGGACCATAAAGAAAGCTGAGCACCAAAGAATTGATGCTTTTGAACTGTGGTGTTGGAGAAGTCTCTTGAGAGTCCCTTGGACTGCAAGGAGATCCAACCAGACCATCCTAAAGGAAATCAGTCGTGAATTTTCATTGGAAGGACTGATGCTGAAACTGAAACTCTAGTACTTTGGCCAGCCGATGCGAATAACTACCTCACTGGAAAAGACCCTGATTCTGGGAAGGACTGAAAGCAGGAGGAGAAGGGGATGACAGAGGATGAGATGGTTGGATGGCATCACCGACTTGATGGACATGAGTTTGAGCAAGCTCTGGGAGTTGGTGATGGACAGGAAAGCCTTGTGTGCTGCAGTCCATGGGGTCACAAAGAGTTGGACACGACTGAGGGACTGAACTGAACTGAGCTAAAACATAACTATAATGCTCATTATTATTTGTTTAAAAACTAACAATAATCTCTTAATATCATCCAATCAGTTTCCAAAAAAAATCCCTATTTCTTTTCTCCCTCCCTTTTTACAGTGTGTTAGTTTGCTTCAAGCTAGATTGTTTTGCATATCTTTTAAACCTTGTAATTTACAGGTTCTTTCTTTCTTTTTCTCTCTCTTTCCCACTCTTTTCTTTCACAGTTTGTTTGTTGAAGAGACCAGATTGTTTGTCATATAAAATCAGTTTTCCATATTCTGGATTTTGCTGATTACATCTCCCTGGTGTTGTTTAACATCTTCCTCTGTCCATCAGACCATAGTTTTTTGGTCAAGAGAGTCACAGATAGATACAGTTAAAAGTCTATATTGGAAAGAGACCTTGAAGAACCTTAGTAACCACAGCTTTCAGGAACTGGTAAAACTCAGTTGGCCAAAGGCTCTTGAGTTAGGCCACCTTTGACATGTGATTGCTACTTCTTTTCTTTTTTTCATGTTTATTTATCTGGCCACACCAGGTCATACTTGTGTTACACAGTATCTTCGATCTTCATTATGGCATGTAGGTTTTTTAGTTGTGGTTTGTGGGATCTAGTTCCCTAACTACAGATGGAACCTAGGCCCGCTGGATTGGGAGTACAGAGTCTTAGACCATCGGGGAAGTCCTGATAGCTACTTCTACAGACTTACAAAAATTCTTCTTTTATTTCCAGATGGAAGATAGTTATTGGATGTGTTCCCAGGTGTGTGCAAACTAGAATTATTTGCAAAACAAACTTACAGACACAGTGAAAACTTAATAATTCTGAGCCTGGTTCACTGCCTGAGAAGGACCTGCTGGTCCCTTTTAAGTTACTAAGATTTTACAGAGCTGGTTCATTATTATGAAGATGGTGAGTGCAGGTAGAATAAATGTATTCCTGGTGAAAGAATGTCAACGTGGAGGAGAAATCAGCTATTTTAGGTATAGAAAGTGTACAAAACTATTGAAAGTTTGCTGTTGTTTTTAAATCAAAGGAAATGTGGACAGTAGGGGCTGAATCGGAAACTTCACCTCCTCTGCCGCTCCTCCTTCGTGTCCAGACTTGTTCATTCCGCCTCCTTAACTCTGACTGCTCACTGTGGACGCCCCTCCACCAAGTCCGAGCAACACCAGCTCAATCCTAAACTACAGCTGCAATGCCATCACCAGCCTCTTTGCCGTCCCTCACACTCCCCACAGAGACTTGCCCTATTCTGACCTGATTTTTTACATGAAGGCAGTATGATCTTGCTAAAATTTCCCACACTGCTTTTGAAATAAAGGTCAGAATGTAAGCATGTCTTGTATGGTTCCTGCGTATCCCTTTCCATCTCATTTCTCACTGACTTTCCCCCACCATGTGTGCCTGGAAGCTTTATCTGAAAGCTCTCCTTAACCTCTGATCTTACTTTGGATGCCATTTCCTCCAAGAAACCTTTCCTACCCTTCCTGTGTCATCAGGTGGCCCCACTGTCATTTTCCACCTCCTCCAGCCAACTGTATGTTTCTGGGAAGCATAGGATCATTTTGTTTGACACTGCTTCCCTGAGGGAACTGGCAACAATTGTTTTTTGAGATCCCAGAGAGTCTTCAGTGATTTAGAAAAAGACATGAAAGTCTCCATTTTTCATGTAAAAAAGGTACTATACCCTGCATACTATTTCTCAGAGGTTAATACAGGAGGGAAGAAGGGTCAGCATTCCAAGGTGAACCAGCTCCTCCTGAAACTATTCCACTGTGTCCTTGAGCAGCATCAGACCAGAACAGCCAACATTTGGACTCCTGACTTAAAGAAATATCGCACTTTCCTGCCAATTTATGCAGTTGGCTTTTTTTTTTTAACAGGCAAAGAGAGTTTTGACATGCTTTTCCTGGAAAGATTCACTGATTCACTCTTTCAGTTAATATTTGGTAGAGTGCCTTCTAAAGCCGCAGCATGCAATTCTGCCCTAGGACATGAGAATGTGTGCCGTTTAAAACAGTGAGCATTACATGGAGTTTCTGATTGCCAGCTAGTTCGCTTCCCTGATAGGCATTTCCGGATGTGAGGAAAGATTTATTTTGGCCCCTGTAGTTCCAACTGGTATGTGTGCATGTCTACACACACACACACACCCCTACTTTCTCCCTCAGTGCTTAAAATCATCTGTCTTCAACTTTTGGAAATTGAATTGACACAGCAGCAGAATAACTGGCTCTCAGTCACTTTCAAGAGTAGAAGGGCATCACTCTCTCCTCTGGAACTGAGTACAACAGCTTATAAATAGAACAATGTGTATTGGGTGTTTTTCTTTTCATCCTTTGCATCAATAGCAGGTGTATGGTTACAGACACAAAGAGCTAGATTCACGTCTTCTGCAGGCCTGCGGAGAATTCCCAGAGTTACCTAGGGAGCAAGAACTAGCCTAAAATGATTAGTAAAAAGACAGTAACCCAATATAGCTGTGTGTTACTAACACTGCCGTATCACATGACTTTATTATTCTCCTTCCATGGTCACTCTTGGAGGTAAATGGCCAGTAGAAGAAAGTTTCACCAAGAGCAGTTCTTAGGTACCAGTAGACAATATAAAGTTAAAACCTCAAAAAGTCCAATTAGAGTCACTGACTCAGCTACTGTGAATTGCAGGCTTTGAAATAGTTACGGTGAGGGTGCTGAGAATTGAAATGCTTCCACTAGAGAACATCACTACAGCATCATAAACCAAATGTGAGATGATAGTTTGCTTTTTAATGGATTTTCTTTGTTTATTTGGCTATGCTGGGTCTTCGTGACTGCACATAGGTTTTCTCTAGTTGCAATGAGTGGAGAATGCATTTTCTAAGATGGGCTTCTTAAGTTGTTTGATGACCTTGGGGCACTGACCTCGCATGTGCCCTGGGACTGAATTCCTCATCTGTTTTGCAGCATGTCCGTGGTCAGAATGGTATTAGTTAATGAATCAGTTCACACATAAATTTACTGCCTGGAAGCGGCACCCCTCTCTAGCACACTTCTCGGCAGCTGCTTGCAATTCTTTCACGTTCCTCCCCAAGGAGATGGTTCATAATAGATTTGAACAGATGCTAGGTGTTTGGCAGCATGGTGAAGAGTACTAGTTTTCAAAATTTGGGGTTATTTCATGTCTCGTAATTAGAATTATGCCTTCGATGTGCTCACAGACATACCTAACCTCTGACTCCGCACTTAACCCCTCGTGAGCTCTCCTAACCTATTTATTAGTTCTGATGGCATCACTGCTAAATCCTTGGTGCTCGGAGTTCAATCTGGTAAACATGCACAGGCAGATCTGATTTGGCACGAAAATTGCTCCTTCTTTCTAAATGTACTTTTCCAGTTGTCCTGACAGCAAAGTCAGGCGTTGCCGGAAGCCCAGCTTCCAGGTTATCCCAGTCCCCGTGCTCTCCTTCCCCAGCGCTCCTCTCTTCTGCCAGAATGCAGCTCCCCCATCACTGCTCTGCCTGATGCTGCGAGCACTGAAACCAGCCCTGGGTTTTATTTCCGTCTGTAGCCAAGCCTGGCATACAATAAGTGCTCAATAAATTTCTTTCAAATGAGCCAAGGATGGTTCACCAAGAAAAAAGGAAACTGTTTGTGTTTTCTTCTTAATCAGCTTTAATCTCAAAATCTTCCTCAGAAGGGCTTCCAATGCCCCTCCAGGAGCCTAGGGAAAGCTGTTTGTATGAACAGAAAATCCCCAGTGCGTTGGATAAACTGGTGGAAACGCTCTCATGCTTCCAAACACTCAGGGGTGGATTAAGGGGCGTGTTTGCCTATCTTGCAAGCTGATTCCCAATAGATGGTTGCTCCGCTCACCTTCTTTACACATTTATCTCTCTACTTGAAGTCTTCTACATCTCTACTCACTTGGAAGTTATTCCGCAAGCCTTCATGAGGCATTTTCTTGTGTTGTGGCCTCAGTAAGACGGTTGAGACGCTTCCCAGGAGCGCGGGCTGTACCACCGCCTTTATTTTCCACGTCAAACCTCGTCTGGATCCGCACTTTCACTGGATGCGCAGTAAATAGTCCTGACAGCATCTGCCATATGTTTTCATGCTTCATTCCCTTCCGTGTCCTCATTGCTTCTGTGCCCTGAGTCATGCACAGTGGCTATTGTCTAGCTGAGCTTGTTAATTCATTCAGTATTGAGTTCCTCCAGTCGGCTGTGCTAGGTGCTAAAGAAGGAAGTGACAGAGCTGTAAAACAGGGACCCTGGGCCTTGGATGTCCTTCCCCTGAGGACAGACGAGGTGTTTAATCCTGAAAACTTGAAAAGGGGCTGGCTGAGCAGTGCAGAGTAGAGGATCAAAGGACAGAAGGCTCCCTCTGGCTGCATGTACCCATAGTAATCCCTGTGTGTTTCTTAAGAGCACAAACTTTGGAATTATCAGACTAGTTTTCATACTGACTAGCTAAGGGGAGCGTTGCTTTGGTATTCAAGGCTTATCAATGGAGTGGGAAATAATGGTAGTGATAGGAATATTTGTCATCCATGCTATGACAGAACTCAGAGATGAGCCCAGCTGAGATTGTGGCTATGAGCATGCTCTATGTGAATTGCAGGCAGCGAACTAATGTTAGTGATTACTGTCACTCCTGGACTCTGCTTCAGTACTGTGAACATCAAATGCAAAGGTCCTTTGGCTTCCTTGCTGGAGAGGATCTGGGGAAAGGCCCTTCCTCATTTGTAGATCTCACGTCTGCTCAGAGAGTATTCGTTTCCAAAGTCTTGGCCCCAGGTCATCTGATGATGCTCGAATCAGTGACCATGACTGTTGTTGTTATTGTTGTTCAGTCACTAAGTAGTGTCCAACTCTTTGAGACCCCCATGGACTGCAGCACGTCAGGCCTCATTGTCCTTACTATCTCCTGGGGTTTGCACAAGTTCATGTCCATTGAGTCAGGAATGCCACGCAACCATCTCATCCTCTGCCGCCCTCTCCTCCTTTTACTTTCAATCTTTCCCAGCATCAGGATCTTTTCCAGTGAGTCAGCTCTTCACATCAGGTGGCCAAAGTAGTGGAGCATCAGCTTCAGGACCACTCCTGGGCTGTCACTAGTTGGTAGCCAGTTTCAGAGATCAGATCATGTTGTATGCCACTTTACTTCCTTTCAGCCAATTTGTGGCTTTTCCTGGTGGTTCAGTGGGTAAAGAATCCACCTGCAATGCGGGAGACCTGGGTTCTGTCCCTGGGTTGGGAAGATGGAGACCTGGATTGGGAAGATCCCCTGGAGAAGGGAATGGCTATCCACTCCAGTATTCTGGCCTCAGATACGACTGAGCGACTTTCATGTCACTTCAAGACATGCTCACTGCAGCTCATCAATGTTTCTGAAAAAGAACACTGCTTGGGGATGACCCAGGGTAAACAATTAAAAGTGAAACTGAAGTCACTCAGTTGTGTCCAACTCTTTGTGACCCCATGGACTGTAGCCTACCAGGTTCCTCCAGCCATGGGATTTTCCAGGCAAGATTACTGGAGTGGGTTGCCATTTCCTTCTCCAGATCTTCCTGACCCAGAGACTGAACCCGGGTCTCCTGCATTGTAGGCAGACGCTTTACTGTCTGAGCCACCAGGAAAGCTAACTTTAATTTTTTTTTTTTTAAACAATTAAAGTCACTTTATATTCTATGTTAGGAAAAAAAAAAAAAACTCACTTGCCAAAAAAGCTCATGACCTCCCAGGATTGGGAAAATTTTCTTTGTCCTAAACTTAACCGGCTTCATGGGGCTTCCCCATGGCTCAGTGGGTAAAGAATCTGCTTGCAGTGCCAGAGACACAGGAGACGCCAGTTTGATCCCTGGTTCAGGAAGATCTCCTGGAGGAGGCAATGGCAAGCCACTCCAGTATTCTTGCCTGAAAATCCCATGGACAGAGGAGCCTGGCGGGCTACAGTCCAGGGACTTGCAAAGAGTCAGACATGACCGAGCAATTAACACGTTAACTGGCTTCAAGTTGGTGTACTAATGCAAAGCTTTAAACTACTTTGCAAAGTTCATGGTGAAGCTTTCGTTCCATCCCAGCCTCACCACTATCGAGTGGTGTCATCTTGTACATTACCGAGAGCCTCTTGGTTTCTGGGACTCATTTTCCTTAGCCATGACCTAGCCCCAGTCTTCAGCATTTAATTTTGGCTTTTTGGTAACGGACATGGTTTCAAAGGGTGTTTGCAGATTCTGCCTTGGGATTATCAAGTTTCCATAGCATTAAGTGTGCAAGTTAGAGACAGTGCTATGTGGTTTGCTTAGTCCGGGACAGAGCCTGGCACATGGTATTTCCTCAAAAATTGGCTAAATAATGTGTGATTTACATCTGAAGCTGAAAATGTATGAGAACATTGGTGTTGCCATTCAGATCACGTTTGCTCTCTTCTACCTTAAAGAGGTGAAGTGATAATCTTGATTGCAGATTGATTCTTTGATTGGTCAGTGACTTTTGAAATTTGACCTGCATAATCATTGCTAGCAGTTATTGAGTGTAAGCGGAGAAGGCAATGGCACCCCACTGCGGTACTCTTGCCTGGAAAATCCCATGGACGGAGGAGCCTGGTAGGCTGCAGTCCATGGGGTCGCGAAGAGTCAGACATGACTGAGCAACTTCACTTTCTTTCACTTCTCACTTTTATGCGTTGGAGAAGGAAATGGCAACCCACTCCAGTGTTCTTGCCTGGAGAATCCCAGGGATGGGGTCGCACAGAGTCGGACACGACTGAAGTGACTTAGCAGCAGCAGTAGCAGCATTTAGTGTAAGAGACATGCTGGGCATTGAACGCATATACTTGTTGCTCCTTCTGCAAGGTCGTTATTCCCATTTTCAGATGAGGGAACTTCCCAAAGTGTCCCTGGCAGCAAGTGACTGAACCTGTGTTCAAACTCAGATCTCTTTGTCACAAAAGAGATACCATGCAGAGATGCACTCTGCGGTGCCATGCAACCTCTCACGGGCTCTGGCCACTAGACTTGTACTAGACTGATTGACAATGGTAAAGTGCATTTGTTGCCTTAATTTTACCGCCTATATAAAGTCTTTTCTCCATATGAGCAAAATTTTTCCACGTTAAGGCAACAAATGCAGTTCAGCAGTATACACAACTTTTTATGTCACATGCGGTTGATCATTTGATTATTTGGTGAGAACTTGTAAACTCAAAGAAAGAGCTCCTTGAGAATAGGAACTAGGCCTGGTTACAGTGACGAGTTTAGTAGATATTACATAAAAAACTCATTTTTGTGTGGGTCGAGTACATTTGCTTAATTATTCTCACCTGCTAAATTTGCACTTTTTCACTCATCATCTGTACAACGAAATAACTATTTGGTCCCTACTGTGATAGCCACTGGATGTATAGCAGTAAATACAGACCATCATGTATACTTAGACTTGAAGGACTGTAACTTAGAAAACCACAAGCTGCTATGTATTGGTAGAAGGAGTAAAAGTGAAGATGAGTTAAAAGCACACATTTTTGAATAATAATGGACATTTTAATGATCAGTGTCATTAACATAACATATAACATCTGGGATTGTTTGCCAATGAATTATCCAGTGAACTTTTCTAAAGCCTAAAATAATTATTATGCTATTTCTTTCTCACATGAGTAACTTATGTTTGTATTAATCCTTGTCCTATTTAAATCTCTACCCCATGATGTTACATTCCCATTTAGTAGAGAAAGATATTTATCAATGTATAATTTTTTGGATTAATACTATTGATTCTTTTAGGAGAAGAGAATTATTTCCTAAAGTTACAAAGTCAAACTTAATGTATTCTCACAAAGTATCCTGTAAGGATTCCTTGTGCTACAAAAATCTTTTTATGTTTTAAAATCAATCCCTTTCTATAATAACATTTGGCTGTGGCATTCCTAATACAATTTATTTTGGTTATTCTGAAAATTTCAGAGCCTTCTGTAATACCTTTGATAATAAAATAGCACCTAATGAAACAGTGGTATATACTTGAAACTGACTGAATGTTTAGGTCTAAGGAGTGTTTAAAGCTCCATGGCAACCTGGAAAGATACCTGGTAACAAACTCTGATGGTGGTGATGGTTTAATCGCTAAGTTGTGTCCTGCTCTTGGTAACCCCATGGACTGTAGTTCACCAGGCTCCACATGTCCACCAGTCTGTCCACAGGATTTCCCAGACAAGAATACTGGGGTGGGTTGCCATTTCCTTCTCCAGAGGATCTTCCTGACCCAGGGATCAAACCCAGGTCTCCTGCATTGCAGGCAGGTTCCTTACCAACTGGGCCACCAGGGAAGTTTGGTGTACTTATAAAAAAAGTATTCAAGTGTACTTAGGAAAAAAACCTTGTCCTGTTCCATTCTTTTAAATCAACAACTTAATGACCCAGAAGACACCTACACTGTGTTTTGAGATGATATAAGCCCCTAAAGAATAGCTTCTACCACATATGCCTCTAAGGATGATTCAAAATGACTTCAATAGGCTGCAATGCTGGATGGAAACCAACAAGATGAAGCTGAGCAGGGGATAAACGCGCATTTCTGCTTTTAGATTCAAAAGGCAATTGCGCAATCACAGGATAGGGAGCAACTGAGCTTGGCAGCCGTTCATGTGACTAAAAGCTTAATGGGAACCAACAGTAGGATGTGGTGGCTAAAAAAGAATGAAAATAGTCGTGTGCTTCCTCGGTAGAATTATGAATAGTTCACTGTACTCCGCAGTGGCCACACCGCCTCAGGAGTATTTGTTTAGCACTGAGCACATTCGGGAGCACCTTCTGACAAAGCGGAGTAGCTACTAAGACGGTGCTGAATCCAATCCCAGACACATTTATTGGACTCCTGCTTTGAGCAGGCGATGTGCTAACTGGTATGCAGAATAAAGATGTGAAGAAGACCTTGCCAGTCTCTAGCCTCAAGGAATTGAAAATATTAATGGACTGCCCGACAGGTACACACTTGACTGTAAAACAAAGTTTGACTCTGAAGCCAAGAAGCAATAAAGAGAGTGCTCTGAGAGTTCAAGAGCTGGACCGGTGGGAGGATTTCCGCAGGAAATGAGGACAAGAGCAGAGGAAGCCGTAAAAGCAAAGATGCAGAGACATGAAAACTCGAGGCTCATCTAGGGACTACTGAGCAGTCTAGGTTGTCCGGAAGAATAGGGTAGCCCTTGCAGAAGATGAAGCTGAGGGATGAAGGTTTGGATCAGAGCATGAGGGTCCTGACTGGTAGACAGTTTTAGAAGGATTACAGGTTGGTGAACCTCTGAAAGGGCTTCCCAGGTGGTGCTAGTGGTAAAGAACCCATCTGTCAATGCAGGAGATGTAAGAGGATGTGGGTTTGGTCCCTGGGTCAGGAAGATCCCCTGGAGGAGGGCAGGACAACCCACTCCAGTGTTCATACCTGGAGAGTCCCCACAGACAGAGGAGCCTGGAGGTCTACAGTACCTAGTGTCACAAAGAGCTGGACACAGCTGAAGCGACTTAGTACACATGCACACATCAACCTCTGAAAAGAATGATATATGGAGATCGGTTGGAGAAATGATGTGTATTTAGTGTGCAGAAAAGAAGACCAAGGTCTTTGATAAATGTGGACCGGATTTGCTCTGTGTTCCTCCAGAAGCTAAAATTTATCTCAGGGGAAAAAGAGTTATAAAGAACCAGATTTCAGTTCTTTCTATGCACCAGTTTTTTAAAAAATCAAAGCTGGGACTTCCCTGGTGGTCCAGTGGTTAAGAATATGCCTTCTAACGCAGGGGATGTAGGTTCGTTACCTGGTTGGGGAACTAAGATCCCACATAATGCTGGGCAACTAAGCCCATGTGTCACAACTAGAGTGGCATTCCAAGGAGTCTTTCAGACCTAAAAATATTTTTAAAAAACAAAAAAATTGCCATCATCATGGCTAGGATATGAACCATATATTTGTTCTGAGGCATCACATGCTGAATTTATTTAATCCTCCAAACAATCCCGTGAATTAAATACTATTATTATCTCTCATTTACTGAGACACTGAGAGGCTGACCAGTCACCGGCTAATAAGTGAGGGAACCAGGATTCAAACCAAGCCCACTCCCATTTTCTTCCAATAAATACCAACAAATTTCCTGGTTTTCCTCCTAATTCCATTCCAAATCACTCTGCTGGATAATTCTATGCATTTTACTTGTTCACATTAATATATTTTAAAGTCTTACTTGTTACTAAATACTAAATACATGAGGGTCTTAATGATCGTGTCTTTGGCTAGATCACTGAGAAGGTCCTTAATGAAAGGTGAGTGAACACATGAATAAATGAGAAATTTTTAATTATAAAATCAATTCGTATAGCCACTTTCAAAAGAAGTAAGTTGCCCTTAATAGAACTTCATTACCTTACTGCCTCTTTCCATTATTTGTGATGGGACAGTCCTAATCATTTTAATTATTTAATAGTCATTTGAAATTGATGTTTTGTAGCTGCTTTTTTTTATCTTATTTATAAACCTTTTATGCCATATTCAGTTTTAACAGCAATATCCCAATTTCATATTCTTTCTTTGCCATTTTGTGTTACCAGATTTCATTCAAATGTGCCCATCCACTCCTAAAGTCTAAGTTAAAGAAGAATATTACCAATCATGCAATATCAGTCTCAAATCAACCAAACACCATTTCCACATCTTTTTGACAACTTTCTAGATCCCTGAAGTCTATTCAAGATAACTGAAGTCTGATGTCAGGGACTGCCCATAATTTTCTTTGGAGAATTTTTGGGAATTCCTAAATTATCCCTTGAAAAAAAATCAAATTAGGAAATTGACGCTACAAAACTAAAGTAGAATTTGCAGAAACAACTCCCTTGTGTAGAAGGGGAAAAAGCTATAAAGTGTTGCGCCACTTCTAGTGCACTATTTCAGGAATGATTCAATTCCATTGTCGCCCTTGGCCCTGGGGGCAAAAATGCAGCTTTTCCTGTTCCAAGGAGGGACTGTTCTCTGACTTAACGTGTGAAGCAGAGATGAGGCAAGCCAACCAGTTCTAGAGTTTACAGTCTTTTTCACTCTGTGAAGTGATACTGCCTTATTGTTTGGGTCAGGTAGTTGGAAGCACAATCTCCCACCCCCTGGGTGCGACTATTCCTTTATAGATTAGATAAGAACAATTGATGAACTTTTAAATGCTGAGAAAACTAATCAGAACTGGAAAGGGGGGTGGGTGTTGGCCACAGCCCAAGAAATATGCCGACTGAGATAAAAGCACCTTCTGAACTGTTTCTCTATCCCATACATCTCAGCTTTTAAGTCTCCATTTCTTTCGTCTCTTGTCTTTCTTATCTGTCATTCCCTCAACTCTCTTATCTCCACTATCTTTCTCTTCACCTCAACCCCAACTTGATCCCCAAAGACTTAATTTTGAAAACTCTCTTAACTGGGCAAAACATGGACTTACGTTTTTAAAAATGCATTATTTTTTTGTAGTACATGACTCTACATTCTGGATTTAATTCAGAAAATACCTCAGGTGAGCATATGAATGAATGAAAGTTGCTCAGTCGTGTCCAACTCTTTGTGACCCCATGGACTATATCCCGCCTGGCTCCTCTGTCCATGGAATTTTCCAGGCAAGAATACTGGAGTGGGTTGCCATTCCCTTCTCCTGGGGATCTTCCCGACCCAGGGATCAAACCTGGGTTTCCTGTATTGCCAGCAGAAGACATGCTTCCAGGTGAAGATATCTTACTCTCAATTCTTCCTTTCTTTTTTTTTTTTTTAAAGAAATATTTAAAATATCTTAATGTTAGTTTCAGGCAACAGATTCAACCTCAGTTCATCTCAGGTTGATTCCAGATTCTTGATGGCAAGGAGTTGGAGGGGGGAGGCTGGACCTTGGGTCACATAGTCTGTATGAATCCTTTGGCCCCAGCGCTCTTTGCTGCTTCCCAGCCTCATTTCAAGGCCTGGAGTCATACTCCTGCTTCAACTGTTCTGGGAATCCAGGCCAGATGGATTTAGGTTTTAATGTCCATATGTTGCTTTCAGTTTCTCTGAAGCTTTCAATTTTTTTTTTTTTTTTCCTGTGAGGGACGGGCCTTCCCTGGGAAGAAAGAGCACCCCTTGAGTCTGACATGTTCTGCAGTCATCTTGTGATGCCCTTTGATTAACTTGGGACGAGTCTGGCCCCGTACTGGAACTCAGTCCCATTCAGCATCCTGCCAGCCAGCAAATGTGCTGTCTCGATCACCATCTTCCTAAGAAAGTTGTACGATGCCCAGAACATAAAGGTCTTTTCCGTGGCAAGTTGGGCAACCCCAAGGAAAAAGGGCTGTTACGGAAATGGCCAACAACTCATCCGGTGGTTGGTTGTAAATCATTCTTTGGGGGAATAAAGGCAGAGGGGGCTGGAGCTCTGGCCCTCAAAGAACTTCCTCTCATTAAACCAGAGCAATTTGCTGCTCTCTGCGTGCTCTTTCTGCCGTGAGAGAAGTCACCTGCTTTCCTCATTCACATCAGTGCTCCTGGCAGGGTCTGGTTGAGGGTCCCCCGCCCAGGGGTGCCTCTTTCCACCCTGTAGAGGTCTCTTCTTGAAGCCAGACTCCACAGGTGTAACTCGGAGTCGATCTGATTAGCTCCTTGCCCCCACTGCCCAACTCTCACTTTTTCTCTTAGCTGTTCTTTTCTGTGGTCCTGGGTTTCCCAATCTTGGCGAGAAGACAGTCATTCCTTTGTGCTCGGCTGCTACAATGAGGTAACCAAAGAAAGGGTCTTGGTCTGAGGCTGTCAGCTGTTACTAATCACTACTCCCCGGCTCATCATGGGTCCCACTCGCCTCTCCCTCTTGCTCTGCTTAGCACACATAAAGAAGATGAATGACTCCCTGGTTCCTCTTCAAAAAAGCATATTGTGCGGCACATTCCAATACCGTGAGCAAAGGATGGGCTAGTGTGTGGGGTGAATGGGTATCTAAATCACCTCTCCGTGGGCCTCGCGCCGGCAGCTGTGGCCTATGAGACGTGAACCTCAGAGCTGGCCCTCTGAGTTTCCTGAGACCACGCTGAGAGAGAGAGAGAGAGAGTTGATGTGATGGGTTCCCGAGTTACTGGAACCGTTTGTTGCAGGGCTGTGTTAGGCTGGGATATGCTGTGTTAGGCTGGGATGAGGCTATTGAATGGTTAAGACTAGTGCAGAGAAGGGCTTCCCTGGTGGCTCAGAAGGTAAAGAATCTCCCTGCAATGCAGGAGACCTAGTTCGATCCCTGGGTCGGGAAGATCCCCTGGAGAAGGGCATGGCAACCCACTCAAGTATTCTTGCGTGGAGGATCCTCGTAGACAGAGGAGCCTGGCAGGCTATAGTCCACGGGGGTCACAAAGAGTCGGACATGACTGAGCGTCTCTGCACAGTGCAGAGAAGAGCGAAGCTTGACCATTCAGAGGGCCTCACCAGTTGGTTACCCAAAACGAGGGCGCTCAGACGTGTCCGACTCTTCTACCCCCCATGAGTTGTAGCCTGGCAGGCTCCTCTGTCCATGGGATTCTCCAGGCAAGAAGACTGGAGTAGGGTGCCATTCCCTCCTCCAGGGGATCTTCCCAACCCAGGGATTGAAGCCACTTCTACATCTCCTGCAGGTAGATTCTTTACCACTAGTGCCACCTGGAAAGCCCTACCCAAAAGAAGGATTCTCCCCACCCAAAGGTTACTGAAAGGGACCCAGAAACTCTTGGATATGAGAGGTAGCCGAAGTTGAAGCTGGGCCTCCATGTCCCCTCTCTGCTCCCTTCTGTGAAAGCTTATTTTCAAGGCTGTCTATAGCCAGAGAAAAGGGATTGTCTGCTCAGTCCTGCCACTGACAATCATGTCTGTTCCACTACTTTTCCTATTTAACAGTCTTGAAAAAGAATGTTTCCCTTTCACCTTTCCGTGGCATTCTACTAGTGAACACCAGAGCTCAAAAAAAGACTTATTGACAAGCCTTAAGAGTCGAATTAAAAAATCAACTTGGCTGACAAAGTGATATGCCAGTGATACATTTGTTAGGAAGCATCTTTGTGCTTCTCAGGCAAAATAACCTCATAAAACTAAGTGGTGTTATAGGTGAATGAAATGCCAAGTTTTGTGATGCTGTGAACAGCCATAACAGGAAGGAAATATTGGCCAGGGGGAAAACCCTTGTGAGAATATTTGTGATTTTATTGACTGTGAATTCCACAAAATCATTCTCAGCTTTTTGTGGAAGATGGTTAACTCTCTTCACAAAGAATCACTGATTAAAGTAAAATCCTTCTTGGCTCAAAATTCCATGAAGCATACCTTTTCTAAAAGTTTTCCCTTCATTACAGTGTCTGTAGAATTTCTGTTCAGATGAGTTGACCGGATTCGAGCGATCAGCACCGTCATTTCCTTGATCTCCGTTAGAGATGGGGTGAGGTCTTGGGTGGAGTGGGTGGGCAGCCCCAGGGGAACAGACGCAAGGTGAGAGGGTGGAAAGACTGTAGCTCATGGCTCCTTTTTCAAGCCTCTACTCTCAACTGAATGTGGGTATATACTAGTGTTTGCAAACTTTTTTTTTAACCAGAACCTGCAAATACCATGTAAACATATTTTATGCTGTGACCTGGCCGCACACAGACATACACACATGCAGCTGAAAAAAACTTCACAAAGCAGTATTTCCCTCTTACCCCACGTGATGCACTCTATCGTTTTCTATTCTATCCTGTTTCATTAATAGGATAAAAGATACTAGCTCATGACCTACTAAGTTGATTTCATGACTGGCATCTTAAGCACTTATTCGACCTCACCTCCTCTTCCATTCCCATCTCTGTGTTGGGTTTTTCATTTTTTGCTCATTGTTCTGTTACTGTGTGACAGATAGGACTATAGCAATTACATAAGCTCATCTGCAAGAGTGAAGCCTGTTAAAGATGGCAAAGAATAAAGGAGTGGGGGAGGGAGAGGCTGGGTGAGAAGGAGGGGTCCTCCTGTGGTGAGGGGTAGCTGTGTGCCAGCCTCCTGCCCATCCTGCCCTTCTCGGATTACCCCCCACCCCCACCTGGAGATAAAGCTCCAGGTGATGCTGGGTCCCTCCCCACAAGGTCTGTCTCTCCTTCTTCAAGGTAGAAGGAACCTCACTACTTTAGATTAAATGTGGGGAAAAGGGGCTTCCCCAGTGGTTCAATGGTAAAGAACATGCCTGTAATGCAGGAGACTTGCAAGAGAGGCAGGTTCAATCTCTGGATGAGGAAGAACCCCTGGAAAAGGAAATGGCAACCTGCTCCAGCCTGGAAAATCCCATGGACAGAGGAGCCTGGTGGGCTACAGTCCATGGGGTCGACAGCTGAGCACCCAAACAACAACGACAATATGATAAATGTGGGGACGAGCAATCAAAATTGGCGGGTCTGAATTTCAGAGTATTTTAAACACAACCAGTTTTAGTGCTGGTCGTTCGAACAGTAGCCTAAGTGAAATATTTTTTAAAAGTCTGTGGCCTCCTCCCAGCATAACGACAACAGGGATAAGAATGACTATTCAACATTCTATTGGGTGCCTTCCTGTGCAGGCACTGTTTGGGGCAAGGAGGCTACATCAATGAATAAAATAGATTGTTCTGCTCTCCTGGCACTAAAATTCTAACAGAGAGTGTCGTATAATAATCATAGCATTTATCAAGGGCTTACTTTGTATAGATTCTTCTTATAAGTTTTCCATAAGCTTGCAGTGTAGGTATTATCTTCTTGTCTAGGTGAAATGGAGACTTAGACAGGTCAAATATTATTATTTGATTAATTAATAATAATAGCAGCTAACATTGCTTGAATGTTTACTATGTACCAAGCACTATGCTAAGTGCATCTTGTACAGAAGTCCCTTTAGAGCCATGAAAACCCTGTGAGGGAGCTTTCTTCATTCCCATGCTACAGATAAGGAAACTGAGGCTTACAGAGGTCACAGGGCATCCCAGAGCTAGAAGTAGAATCCAGGTATTCTAACCTCAGAGCCTGAACTCTTAGTCACTGTACCACAATTTTTTAAAAACAATGTGCTTATGAAAATGCCTGAGATTGGCCTTAAGTAGTTTGAAATATCGACTCTTCGATTAAATTCTGAGGCTTTAACCAGCTTATTCATTGTGATGCAAAATTATGATACAGTTTCTAACCTAAGTAAGATTTGCCTTCTGTTCTAGAAGCCCTAGAATCATTGAACTTATTTTTTTTCCAATCTAGTTTTTAAAGAAGCTGGAAGAAAATATTACAGTAGGAAAAAAACTTCACATACTTTTAGAAGGAGATTTAAAGCAATTTGTTTCATGTTCACGCCCACCCCCTCACACCTTTCCTCAGAGCTTTTTCTCCTGCTGTGTCTGCTGAGGGTCCAGGGTGCCCTTGCTCCAGTGATGGGCAGATGCTTTAGGACACAAGAGCTCCTTTTTCAGCCTGTAAATACGAAGTACATTGTATTTTTTAAGAGTTTAACTTTCTTATTGAAAAAAAATTACCTTTTATTCAAATGAATACAGTATATACTCATCCTTGACTTCCTTGTTATAGGTTTGCCCGTCTTAAAATTCTAGGGGGCTTGGGAACAGGCGGCTTTCATTAGATGAGTGTCTGAGAAACCCACGGTAGAGAAGGAGTATATCTAAAATAAAATAAAAACTAAAAAATAAATAAATAAAAATAAAATAAAAACTAAAACAGAGCAATATTCTTGAGTCAGCAGTTGCCACCCCCTCCCTTTTCCATTCTTTCTGGGCCTGATCCAGTGGCCCTGAAAGAACAATGAAACACCATGAGGGTGAGTAGAAAGAGCATTCATAGCAGAGGCTTCTTCTTTAGATTTCACATTTCAAAGCCAGAAACAGGAATCATTGGAGGAATATACTGAGACCCATTAATGTATAAGACAGACTTTTAGCAGATGGGAGAATAAAATCCATGCAAAAAGTAGAGCCATAGGAACTTGACATTATTCATATGTTACCCTTTAATACTTGACTGAATACATATTTCATTTATCCGATAATTCGTGTACCAGAAGAAATCTAATTTACAATAGACTTACAGAGTTCCATATACATATTTATTGAACACTCTCTCCCCATCCCCATCATGCCCCCAAAACATGAATTTGATGCATTTTCTGTTGTGCTAAACTGATTACTTAAACACTATCTTCATAAATAAAGAGGTAAATGCTTACTGACCCATTTGCATTAAGAAACTCTCTTCCTCTCTCTTCAGAGTGACTGCTGCCTAAAATATTCAGGTGTTTGAAGCAAAGTCTAAATCTTTTGCATTCTAGAGAATGTCTTGTTCAGTCTTTTTTAGATGCTTAACTCATTGGTAGACATATAATAGGTTTGCAGACATGAATGATTACTTTTTAAAAATTAATTTCTATTGGAGTATAGTTGACTTGATTACTTTGTTGCTGACTGGTATTTGATGGGTTTATTTTTAGAAAAGAAGGCAAGATCTGTGTGCCCACAGTCGGCAAATATCCATGACCCTCTATGCTCCATTAGAACATGTTCTGGGCTCTTTTTCTAGGAATGATGAGGAATTTGAATGGATTGATCTGTTCTCTAGCTAGTCCTTCTAGTGACCAGTTGGTCCACTTACCCCCAAGGTGGGGGAATGTCAGAGATTTTCCACAGTTACCTCCCTGTATGCAATTTTCTTCTAGCCAAATGGCTCATTTCAACATTGAATTCAAATGCAATAAAGTTAGAGAAAGCTTGTATGGATAAAAGCGCATGAAATGTGGGTGACTCCTAGCTTGTCCATAAGGATTGAGGTATAGTAGAAAGGATGCTCCCTTAGAGTGTGGGTTCAAATCCTGCCATTACTGTTTACTAGCTATGCAACACTGGGCAAGTCACTTAACTTCTCTGGTCTCTTGTCCCTTTACCTTTAAAATGGTATCAACAATATCTGCAGCATACAGTTGTCATGAAATTAGATGAGTATGTGCCACTGGTGAGAGGAAGACTTTGGTGAGTGATTTAGTGGATCAGCACAAAAGTTAACTCAAAATATACAAAACGTATAAACTTACAAACATGTCATTGTCATTGGAGCAACTACGGCAGAACTGTAATTAACAGGCAGTGTAGTATTTCTTTGGGCTCAAGAGGATCTTAATTCCAATGACAGATTGTTTTCGTAATAAAGATGTCAGGATGTCTTGAATGGGATTGGTTCAGCTAAGCCCAGATCAGATGAAGAAAAACGGACCAGTTAAGATCATTATCTTTACTACTTGCCCTGGAATGTGTTTCTCACATACGTATTTAGATGAACACATAGTTGTCATAACATACTCCCACGAGTACCTGCATACCCAAGTGACCTCGTTTGCCCTCACCCCAGGGCCCTTTTCCTCCATATATTTTCAAATGACGAGGCTCAGTGCACACTTCCCCCTTCTCAAACATTTAGAGCACTTCCTGCCAGAGTTCTCTTTTCTACCAAGTGATTTAGTGCTTTTCCCTTGTGCCCAGACACTCTGACGTTTGTGTGCAGCGCTTTGTCTGGAATTTCTGGAGGCTGGAGAAAGGAGATGGCCCCAGAGTTGGGGCGAGAGACAGGAAGAATGACAGCCTGCTCGTGTGGAGTTTTGCCTTCCAGAGCTTTTCCTCCATTTCCTTTGCTCCTTCGGCATCGAGACTGTTCTCTTGCAGACCCAGTGTGACAGATTGTCCACATCCATCCTACCTTTGCCCTGATGACGGTGTGTGGCTTTGCTTCTAGCAGTCCCTTTAGTTGGACAGACCCTACTCAGAGAAAAGGGGAGAGGTTAGAGTTGGAAGGAGGAGGGGAGGGGGCCCCTCATGGGACATCAGACCCTTTTAGAAGAAGGACCTCCAGGGAGATTTGGTTAATAAAGATACCCGCACACACCCCTGCCTTTTCTAAAACGTTAGCAGTTGCTGCTTTATTCTCTTTCACAGGATCAGGGTCAATATGCAGAGGTTGGTGAGGCCTCTCATTTGACCATCGATTCTCGTTCTGGGCTCATTGCTAAAATAAATGCTTCAGTGTTTGTCTTCATCTATTTCACAATTGGAAAGTATGGAGTAAATACTCATTGGTTTCCTTTTTTTATTAACTTTATTTAAAAAAAGAAGGGGAAAAAAAACACCTATAAACTTTGTTTCCTAGAGCCGATGGCCCTGTAGCTGTGAATTCCGGAATCGCATTCCCCAGCCCTCCCCCGCGGTGGGAGGGAGGGAGAGTTAAGCCTCCCCTTTGTCTGCCACGTTGGTTTCCAGTGCTGTGCCTTGACCACTTAGCGCTCTCTCTGAATAGCTATAGGTCGGGAGTAGTGGGCAGGAGCGGCAGAGAAGAGTTGGCGTGAGAACGGAACAGCACCACAGAATAGAAGGCGAGAGGGAAAGAAAGCATCTCGGAGGAAGAGAATACTGCCGCCTGGTACCCCTAGCAGAGATATCCGGCCTTTTGTGCCCACACCACTCGCCCGCCGAAGAATTGCAGGCTTCAGTGGTGACGAGCTCAGGCAATGATGGGAAAGAGAGTGGGCCCCTTCTGGGAGAAATGATTTCAAGCACAGGAAAGTCAAGATATTTTGAGACGCCATAGGAGACCTGCGGAGGAACCTGGGGGGATGGGACCACGTGGATTGAGAACAGATTAGCCCATTTCTAATGATGGTAAAATGTTGAAGTGGCGCCACCCCCACAAGTGGGTATTTACCCTAGGTTTCAAGAAACCTAGGGCAAGGATAAAAGAAGCTAACTTCAGTGCCTTAAAACCAAAATTGGCCTACTCGTTTGTGGGAGCTGTAGCTGGTTTTCTCAGGGGCAGAAAGTACACTAAATTCAGTTACATAAGATCTGGGTTCAAGTTCCCACTTCATTTTACTTGGTACTAACTAAGAACTGAGAAAGTTACTTAATTGCTTTTTAATCTGCCTTATAGATTGTTGTTAAAAATAAGAACATAGCAAGTACTAAGTAATTATTATGAAAATTATGAATGATTTGATTCAAATACACATGAAATTATAAATTGGAGATCTTGGCTTCAATTCCCATATAAGCTCACTACCATTGTATCAAGGTTTGGGGGCAAACCCAGTTTTCTGGCATTCATGGACATTATCTTTTTCCAATATACTTTACCTTACTCTAAATACGTTGATATAAACAGAATCACTACCTGCATATTGAACCACTGTTAGAGTCTGATACTGATCACTGAGCTACACTAACTTTTAATATACAGTAATACAGTAAACTTTTAATATATTTATAAAGTTATGATTTTGCCTAATAAATATTTTGATTAATTATGATTGGATGATGCTATAATTGGATCTTAGTGTTTTAGGGAGTTTGGGGAGCAGAAAGAAAAAAGAGAAATGAGGAAATGGTTAATGAAACAGAAGAGCCCATATTATGATTAAGAAAATTTAATCTTTTGAGAGTTTTGGATTATTTCCAATTTTTCCAATTTTTTCCATCCCAAGAGGCACAGAGATGTGCTCCATTTGCTAGAACAGTTAGGGAAACATTCACCATCATGCCTCCTCTCTCACCATGCCTTGCCTGAGGTAGACTTTGAAGATGTCCTGAAAAAGAGGGGAAGAATGTTTTCATGTGAGATAAGGTACGCCAGGCCTGTGGGACAAGGTGGAAGAAGGCAGAGAGCAAAAATGAGAAGAACCCCACCAAAATTACTGTTTTTAAAAACTGCTGATGAGATAAAATGAAACAACAGAGAAGCTATTTGAGAACTTTGGCCTACTATAAATGTAAATTGAGGATAACTCAGTAAGTGATTAGAATAATAGCTTAAATTTTATGTTAAAAATCCAAAAAATCTTACAAGTGCATACATAAAATAATCATTCTTATAAAAGAATTTAATGGTAGTTACTCTGTGTGAGTCTGCAGAGTGCTCAAAGCTTGAGATATGCTTAGATTATCCTGCCAGAAATCTTTTTTAAGGTATCTCTTCATAGACACTCACACGTACACACACACACACACACACACACACACACACACACACACAATACTCACTAATTCACACTCACAGCTTCCCCAACTATTAGCAACCTAGGAAAGAATTTGATTGCCCCTTCAAACCATCAGAGAGTCATGTGAAATCAACTCTTGGGGCAGAAAATGGGTGATCACGTGTTAGCTGACACAGCTGGTGCCTAGCCATTCTATGGCTTTTTCCCTTCACCTTTTGTGATGCCCTGATTTAATTTGGTGCCAAGTTCTCATAACATGTATAAAATCCCATTGCCGGGGGGGGAGAGGGTTGGGGAGTAAAAAAGGAAATGCTCTTCCCATTACCTTCCACTGGACAATTCCATGAACTGATTTCCTGAAAATCTCCTTCTGTTTGCCTTCCCTAGGAATGGCGGCCCTAGATAGTAAGGCATCAGGAAAGATGGGGATGCGAGCTGTAGTCTATTACATGACTACGACCATCATTGCCGTGGTGATTGGCATAATCATTGTTATCATCATCCATCCTGGGAAGGGCACAAAGGAAAACATGCACAGAGAAGGCAAAATTGTACAAGTGACAGCTGCAGACGCCTTCCTGGACTTGATCAGGTACGTCCTTGCAAGCCCATCCTTTTGGGTATATTTTGACCACCTCTCCTCTTTTGGGGGGAGCTGATCAAACCCTAGAAGAGGTATCCAACTGAACCAATCCTGCTGGGCTTGAAATGAAGATCACATCTAACAGAAATGGAAGTAAGGATCCATTTTCTGATCTCATGTGAAAGAGATAAAAAGAGCAAGGAAAAGATAAAGATTTAGGAGCCCTGCTTTTAGGATTCAGAATCTGAGCACTCAGTCCACTTAACTGTGCAGCTCATCTTGGAATATTAATATCAATAGTTCTTTTGTGTGTATGATTTTTTATTGAAGTATATTGCTATGCAATTACATAAGTTACAGATATACAACATAGAAATTCAAATTTTTTTATGGGTTATACTCCACTTATAAAATATTGGCTTTATTCCCTGTGCTGTATCCTTGTAGCTTGATTTATACCTAGTAGTTTGTACTGCTTACTCGTCTACCCTTATATTGCCCTTTCCCCCTTCCCTCTCCCCACTGATAACCACTAATTCTCTGTCTCTGTGAGTCTGCTTTTTTTGTTATACTCACTAGTTTGCTGTACTTCTTAGATTCCGTGTATATAAGTGATAATCATATAGTATTTATCTCTTTCTGACTTACATCACTTAGCATAATGCCCTTCAATAATTCTTGACCTACTTTTCTCAAGTCTTACTCTTTAAGGCTATTTTTTTCCCCCAAGTATAGCCTGTTCATTGGACTCTTCTAATTTGGAACTTGTGATCTGTATCACCATCTATTATACACAACAATTTATTTCCAGAAGGGACCTTAGAGGTCATCTGATCTCACCTGTCCTAAGATTTTCCTTTTGTACTATCTGTGAAGAAAGGATTTGGCAAATCAATAATAAAAGATTAAAGGATGACTTCTTTAGCATTGTTTTTATATACAAACCATACAGTGATTACAAATTAGTTTTATATATTACTTGAAACAGACCCAGTGATATAGTCTGTTTTACACAGAACTGAGAAGTAAGCCCAAATTTGATCCTGGCACCTCCCTGCCTGCTTTCTATCCACATTTGCTTTTGCATGGGTCAGGTCCTGGAGGGAAGCATGTTGCAGGCTCAAAAGGATCACTGAACAGGGCGTGCAAAGGTGCGGGCAGGGTTAAGGGAACCTACAAGTGATGGTGAGACACTCGGGGACTATCAGCAATAGGAAATTGTTTTGTTACCATCTGTTGCTTTGAAGTCAGGAAGGGAGCTATTCCTAGAACTCAGGATGAGCTGTATCCTTGGGATAGGCCACCAAGGACAGGGGCTGGAGCTCTAATTTGGAGGAAGGGAGCTATTGCCCAACCTGCCAAGAGAGAGAGCTGGAAGAACCTATACATCCACGTCTCTCTCCCACTGCTCTCTGTAATCTGTCAGCACCTCCCACTGGACAAAGCCAACAGGAAGCCAGAAGGCAAGGGGGCAGCCTCGCAGGCACAGAGCAGGATGGAGGGTAGATGGAGAAGGGCAAATGGAAGATACCCTAGCACAGACCTCGAGTTGTCCCACCTGCTCAGCAGTCCAGCCAGCAGCCCATCCAGGCTGTCTTCCCAAACCTAGCTCTTTCCTCCTTACTTCCCAATGGACCTACTTGCAGAGTGACTGGCTTGCCAGTCCTAGATGTCTGCTCTAGGATTCCCCCACTGACCATTTGAAAGCAGCTCCTCCTAGCAACTCAGTCTCCCATGCCATCTCAGGGAATGGGTCCAGTAGGTTCAAGAGTGAGTTGGGCAACAAAGGACCTCTTTAGCAGCACCTCTCAATACCTACCACGAGTGACTTTGTAGCATCTATGTGTAAGCACTATACAACCCCCTCTTGAAAGCCTTTTCCAGGGAGTTAATGGCAATTATCTGAAGGTAATAAGCCATTCTGTTTTAGTTCATACCAAGTTGGCACCTGATGACAATGATTTTATTTAGTTACTACAGTTAATTAAAGCTTTTCACCATTTTTTTTCAGGGATTTTACCTCCGGGTAGTTTGGATTGGGGGTATTTTATTATATTCTCTTTCTGTATAATTTCTACTCCTTGTTTAAAGAGTTGGGATCTTGTCATTCTCTGGTGCTTTTCTGCCCCTCCTTGCCCCAGTGACAAGTATAAGGCTCACCTGTCCTCCCCCATACACCTGGTTTGAGCATTTATCTTGGAATCTCCTAAACATTTATCTCAGGGTTCATAGAAACAGACCCAGAGAGCATAGATGGGAAGAACAAAGAAACAGAATGGTCTAGGCAGTAAGAAGAGACAAGAGTTTCTAGCCTTAACATATGATCGATGACTTACAGTTGCTGGAATCTCAGGCTCTAACCAGCTGCCCACGTCCTGTCTCCTACACAGGCTTCCATCTTGGAGACCTGGTGATAGTTAAACCCATCTCCTCTCTAACAGATGAGTAGACTGGGACCTGCATGGATGCCACGAGTCACCCAAGGTCACACAGCTGGTTAGAAATTCCCCAGTGAGAATGCTGACTCTTATTCCTTCCCCATCACAAGCACAGACACTGGTCTGAGGAAAGGACAAATCCTGCCACCTGGGCCCCAGCTTCAAGTTCTGTGGGCCATCTCCTTGTTGGTTACCAAAGGGCTAGAAGCTCTAACCATTCAGAGTCGTTATCTCATCCCCCAGCGTTCTTTGGGAGGACTTTGTGGAGAAGAAGACTCCACAGTCTGACCATGACATTTGATTCAGAACGTTTGGTCCCTAAACACCCAGCGTGATACTGAAATGACCCCTATTGAATGACCCCTATTGACCCCCCCAGTCAACCAGAATGTTTATGCTAAAAGGCATTTCCATTTTCACTTGGGTTCTTCCTGGCAGCAAGGTTTGATGTCTGAATTTTAAAAATTCATTTGTCTGACAAAAGGACGGATGAGTTGAATTTGGGTCTTAAACTGAAAAATATGAACTACATGGACCACACTTAGGGATGACCTATGTCCCATTTCAAAACTATCTACCAAAATCTTTCTCTTTTTCCATTTGCTGCTTAGTTGGATGCAATCTTTACCTTACACACAATGAAAAGGTACTTAAGGAACTAATTTATTATTTGGAAAATTTCAAGTGATCATTATTTTCTTTGCAGGAATATGTTCCCTCCAAATCTGGTAGAAGCTTGCTTTAAACAGGTAAATACTCTACAGCCATGAATTCCCCTTTGAAATTCCTCTTTGGCAAACAGAGTGTGGCTGTCTTTTTAATTGAATTTACTTTTTTTTCCTGTTTCCCTGCAATAAGAAACACTTCCTTTGCCAACTAGATGGAAAGCACTAGAGTTTTCTGGGGAATTGGGAGGGGAGGGAGGGGTCTTCCCTTGTAGGGAGAGGAGGGAGGAGTCTTCCCTTGTATTGAAGGCTTATTAGTTTCCAGACACTATATGTCTTGCATACAAATGTCTCATTAAGTCTCTGTTAATTGTTAAGAAGGCTAATCAGGAGACTTTCTCCCTTCCTCTATGTCCCATACACAAAAGCTCACCAAGCACACAAACTCTAGTATAAGATATATTTACAACTTGCTTCAAAGATTAGGGAGGTTATTCAAGTTTCTGGGTTTGATTTTAAAAGTCAGTGGGTTGTGTTTTTTAAAAGTCTGTTAAGGGCCTTATGGATTCTAACGGAAGAACCATGTCAGAAAGGATTGCCGCCATCATGTATTGAATGTCTGCTCACTGCCAAGCACTAATGTTATATTTGCTCCTCACATAAATATGTTGGGTATCATTGTCTTCATTTCATCACTGAGGCAACTCTTCTATGATCATTCAGAGGGGTCATGTAACAGGCATACGATTTCACAAGTAGTAAATGCCAGACCCAGAATTCAAACCTATTGTACTGATTCCAAATTCTGTCATCTTTCTGCTTCTACATTCTGTTCCCTTTCCTGGAAAGTGGTATCCAGGCTGATGTGACACTTCCCGGGAGGCCGTAGTGAGCTCCAGTTCCTTTTAGCACCAAATCCAAGCAAATCCTTGGCTCTCTGTGTTGAACACACAAATACATTTTACTATTAGGGGATAAAATGAGTAAAGCTCATTCTAACCTCAATTGAATTAAAAAAAAAAAGCTTTGTTACCCAAAATATTAAGAGGGAAACAATTAGACATTATAGTTGTTAAATAGTAGTTCCCAAACATTTCCCCAGATGGTGTCACTTTACCCTAACCCTTGTGCTTGGGATCTGTAAAATAAACAAAACCAAACCCTGACCTCATGGAAGACCAAGTTTCCCATTCTTCACTTTTTTCCCTTTTTAAAATTTATATTGACCATTTTTAATAGTCAAGTTTGCACTAACTGCAAAATTCAAACAGAATTCTTTCTTTAAAAAAAAGGCTGACAAGGCAAAATCTAACTCTTTTTATTCAAAACAACTGTAACCATAAATAATAATCCCCTTTCAATCCATCCAGCCAACCCCAGCACCATGGGGCTGATTCTTCCAGTTAGTCAGCTGGCACTGGACGAATTAAAAAACGTTGATTTCTAGCAGCACTGGGAAAAGTGCTGACTCACACAGATTATTGTATTCAATATTTGGTTTTGGATAACACTTACATGATTTTGAAGGAGAAGCAAATGTATCGTCCCAGATCTGTTTGTCTTAAATCAGAATGCAAGTGAGGTTGCAATTTCTGTGTAGGCTGCAAACTGTGTCTTAGGGGAAAGAGTTGGAGGTGTAGGAAAAGCTAGTTGGATTGAAAATTCACCCTAGACAGTCTAAAATTGGGGTGCACTAAAATGCATAAGCACCCCAGTTGAACAGAGATTTGACTGAAATAGGAGACAGAAGGGGGCCAGTTTCTTTGTTAAAATTACACAGCAATGCCACTGATTGTTTAGGGCTATGTCTGCAGTATTGACAGCTAGCCATGTCCTTGTTTGGAAATTATAGTTTCCCACTGGACAAAAAAGTCTCCCATACTTTACCAATACTCTTAGTAAAGTGATGGCCAAGCATTCGATGTACAGCTGTGCTTTCTTCCCCTAGACTCTAGATCCAGTCAGCATCCATAGATGCTGAAAGTATCCATAGATACTTTCTTTGGTGCTTCAATACCATCAACATGAAGACCAGAAATTCTGTTCTTATTAAAATCATAAAGACATGGGCTTGTTTCAAATGGCCACAGTAATACACTCAGCATCTTCTGTCTGGGGCATCTATGCAGAAATTTTGGTATAAAGACTATCTCCCTTTTTTCTTTTAAGATTTATTTATTTATTTATGGTTTCCTGGATCTTCACTGCTGCTCACAAGCTTTCTCTAATTGCAGCGAGCAGGAACTACTTTCTGGTTGCAACACGCAGGCTCAGTAGTTGTGGCACACTGGCTTAGTTGCCCCACAGCATGTGAGATCCTCCTGGACCAGAGATTGAACCTATGTTCCCTGCGTTGGCAGGTGGATTTCTAATCACTGGGCAACCAGGGAAGCTTCACAATCATTTCCTGAGTAAGAGGAGAAACTCCTCTATAGACTTGAGAAGTGGGTTGTCATCCTCACCAATCAAGCACCTCTTCTTAAGAACTGATACAGTCAGGAATACCTGGAGGAATGTTGTTTGGGGAGATTAAAATTTTTAATTCTCACCAAAATCTCCAACTAAGTCTAGTCCCAGAAGAGCTTTATATGTGAATACCATTAGCCAACACTAAAATCTGTTTTAATTTACCAGATGATCTCATATATTCTGTTTAATTTGATCATTACAACAACCTGTGAGGTAGAGCCAGCCCAGTGACCCCTGTTTTGCTATGGATCTGACCAAAGGGAGGTTAGGTGATTTGCCAGTGATCCCATAACATGAACCCATAGAGGATACAAGGATCATTGTGAATATCTTTTAATTTTTAAAACACCTATCACAGTCATTTTATTAGGGTTTCAGAAACATGCATATGTTTACTCCAACATCTTCAATCTCTTTCCTGTTATGATTTGCTGTATATTTAAGTGTGTGTGTGTCTATCTGTCTGTCTGTACTGAGGAAGTAGTAGAGGTTTGTCACAGATTAGATAGATGATAGATATAGATAGACAGATACTTTCTATAACACAGTTCTCTGAATTCAGGGTAATGCATATCATTACAGAAAATGCAAGCAGAAAGTACAAAGAAGAAAAGAAAAATCATCTTTTATCACTGTTGTGTCTTTTCTTTTTAAGTTTAAAACCAACTATGAGAAGAGGAGCTTTAAAGTGCCCATCCAGCCCAATGAAACACTCGTGGGCGCCGTGATAAACAATGTGTCAGAGGCCATGGAGACTCTGACGAGGATCACAGAAGAGTTAGTCCCAGTCCCAGGGTCTGTGAATGGGGTCAATGCCCTGGGACTAGTTGTCTTCTCCATGTGCTTCGGATTTGTGATTGGAAACATGAAGGAGCAGGGCCAGGCCCTGCGAGAGTTCTTTGATTCTCTCAACGAAGCCATCATGAGATTGGTAGCAGTGATCATGTGGTATGTATTTCCATTTGCTCTGTATGCTCTATAGAAGATGCTTATTGCCATCAACTTGTGTTCTGTTCTGAGGAAGATGCCACCAGGCAGGATGGCCAATTGCAAAGATTTCATCCGGGTAAGCATAAGAAAATCAGTGACTTTCTGGGCCGGTAGTAGCCTTGAACATATCTGTGAACCTCTCTTCATTAGTTTGCTTCCTTGGTTTTGAAAGACGTCAACTCCTTCACTCCATTGCTGATGGCATCCCATTGCTCATTCCTCTTTTATAACTAATTAACTATTCATTCAATACGTATTTTTTTATTATCTCCTGTATACCAAGCATTTAATGCCAGGCACTATGGAAAGCAGACAAGGATGTCCTAGATCTTACATTTTTTAAAATTTTTTTCCATTATAGTTTATTATAAGATATTGCATATAGTTTCCTGAGCTATACAGTGGGACTTTGTTTGGATCTTATATTCTTAAACAAATCAACCATATGCTTGAGTCACAAGCGCTATGGAGAAAAAATAAAATAAAACATGAGATTTTATTTTGTATAGTATCATGTGGTGTGATAAAAAAAAAATAACTGAGGAGGAGGCTTAAAATTTGCCTTGGTTGGGACAGAAAGGCCTCTGAAGAGATGGATGACATTTTTTGCTGAGATCTGAGACCAGGAGAAGCTAGGTATACAAAATAGTGAGAATCACATTCCCAGGAGAGGGAAAAGCAGAGGCCCCTGAACCATCGGAAAAAGTGAGCTTTCCTCTCCTCCACTCCAGTCCTAAGAAGGAAGTGTAAATGGCCCTTCTGCAGCTAGTGTGAGAGACTCATGGGAAGTGTTATAGAAAGCCAAGCCACAATTTATAACAAAACTTCCTTCAAAGAAATGAGAGCAGGAGACAAAGGAAAAGACTAAATCCACAGAGGAACACTGACCTTGGAAAAGTAAACTCTCCCCAGCAGGGAAGAACCCAGTGATTGGTTTAAACCTCCTGTGAGGGTTGCTTTCCTTTTATCCTTTATTTTTAATCCAGACTCCCTCTTGGCACCTGAGGCAGGAAGGCATCCATTTCTAAGAAAAGCACTCACCAACGTGATTAAAAATATCCTTGGTCTTTATTGCCACCAAAGCCCAGAGAATCCATTTTTCAGGAGTTTGTACAAGATGGATATGAAGTCGGAAACACAAAGATGATCAGAGTGCGGTCTCCACAGGCGTCCCTGTTGAAATGCTGGGGGCCCTCTTTGGAAACCTTGGCAGGACTGAAAGTGGACATTTATCTTCATATTATTAAAATGCCTCTACCTTTCACCTCTTTTATGAAAGAAGTCTATTCAAGGCTGCTGAATGAACCTCACATGTAGCTTTTCTAGCTGTGCGTTTCGCCTGCACATTCAACATTGAGTTATTACATTTCTGAAAGCAGGTACTCTTATACTTTCCTGGCCTGTGTTTTTAAAGGGCTTTTAAAAGAACCATTGTATTTTTCAATATGAAAGAAGTCCTCCACAGTTCCCAACAGACCCTTCTCCTGAAGGGTGATCGACTTCTCTGTTTATGGTAATGGGAGTTGGGTTGTAGTTTACAGCATACTTCGGACAAAGAGAGCTGAAAGCCAGGCAGCACAGCCTTGATTCAATGTATACAATCCATTTCATGTCTCCGATGTTAATTCTTGCTCAGATGTAGAGCAAGATCTAGAAGAAGGAATGCAAATAGCAGTAGCAGCCTGTGGATAATAATTGCTTAAGTAGAGCACTTATAACCTGATTGTGGAAGTACATACATGCATGTTATTAGCTTTGATAGCTGTGAATTTATTTTATGATTGCCTTCTACTCATCACAAATGGTGTTAGTTTTTCATTTGCACTGTAACATATAATTTCCTCTTATAGTACATTTATTTAAGTAAAAAAATTAATACAAAGTATGTAATATTGTAACAAGGTTGTAATATAGGAAAAACCAATAAAAGTGGTCCTTGATAAAGAGAGTTGACTGCAAATCTAAAACACTGAAATGGCATGCTATACATCTTGCTTTAGCTTGGAAATCAGTCTCTGATGTGGGAAATGCTGCCCCCCTGCCCCACCCAGATGTCTGGAAATTGGTTCAGTGGATTCTGACTGTTCAGGGTATTTAGTAGGAGGTGGTGGGGAGGGCTCAGAGAGTGGATGGCATCTGAGCACCCCCAAAGTGACCGAGGTATTTAGGGAAAAAAAGAGGTAAGTAACAAAACCTCTGAACCTACCATTTTTCTTGGTTTTGGAGAAAAAAAAAACAACAACTGTGACCTAAAGAAATTCTGAGTGAAAGGAAAGCCTAAAGTACTGTTTATATTTAAATTTATATTTTAAAAAAAGGAAAGAAAGAAGTTCATAATTTCTGCAAGCCCTCATAGTATCCTGGGCAGAAAAGTTGGGAAATCAACCCTCATTGACTTTTTCTTATCACTTGGTAATTTCTGTGAAACAGTTTGTTGGAAATCAGACTTCCAACTGTGCATGTGTTGCTTCTACATAGGTACGCCCCTCTGGGCATACTCTTCCTGATTGCAGGGAAAATTGTTGAGATGGAAGACATGGGGGTGATTGGGGGACAGCTGGCCATGTACACAGTGACAGTCATCGTGGGCTTGCTCATCCATGCCGTCATTGTCCTACCCCTCCTCTACTTCCTGGTAACGCGGAAAAACCCCTGGATTTTCATCGGAGGGTTGCTGCAAGCACTCATCACGGCTCTGGGAACTTCCTCCAGGTATAGATATATCCATGGCTTATTCCTATCAGAAAATATATTTCAAACCTTACTTTGAACCAGAACCTTCAGATTGGAGTGACAGGGTGCATTTTTTCCATGTTTTAAACATCCAGACACATGCATTGGCTTTTTGACTCTGGTGCTAATCAGACTGATTTGGGATTTAGGGAGTGGCTGGCTATACACACTTGTAGGGGAAAACTAGAAATCAACTGTCCTTTCCTGCCCACTCTCATCTCCCTTGTCCAGTCGCCATTTACCTGAGATGCCAGAGCGTCAGCACAGGCTCTTCTTGCGGGGGTTGGGGAGTAATCAGAAGCAATGCCTCATGGAGGAACCTAGAAGCAGGAGAGCTGTCAAATGACGCAGTGAGGGGACCCACTGTTCCTAATCCTGCTCCCCTATTTATAATAGTGCTGACTTAGTTCCCTTTAATTAGAATACGGGAGAGGAAGGAACTCTCTGTCCAAAGTACTAAAACAGACAGGCACAGTAGTAGGACCAACTCCCTAAGGGTTGTTGCAAGAAGCAAATGAGGTAAGCCATGCTTCACATTGTCAGGATGGTCAACTGACATGTCCTGTTTTACTGTGCTCAGCTCCGCCACCCTACCCATCACCTTCAAGTGCCTGGAAGAGAACAATGGCGTGGACAAACGCGTTACCAGATTTGTGCTCCCAGTAGGGGCCACCATCAACATGGATGGGACCGCCCTCTATGAGGCTTTGGCTGCCATTTTCATTGCTCAAGTTAACAACTTTGAACTGAACTTTGGACAGATTATTACAATCAGGTACAAGGAATATTCTACATGACATTTTCTTAAGAATTCCTTTAAATGATGAGCTAGTGATCAGGGCCACCTGGATGAGGTTAACACCCAGGAATGACACAGCCACAAGCTCTGGTCCCTTACTCTGTAGAATCCTTGGTACTATACAAGGGGGACGATGTGAGGGAACCATGAACAGTCTCTTCCACAGACTTATTACTTTATGAATACCACTTCATATCTACTCATAAAACATTTTCACATTATCACATAAGCCTATCAAATAGATATTTAACAAACTGAGTTCCAGATGAGTTATGTGCCTCACAAATGAAATTCACATTGCCTCTGTAAAAAATATTGATAGTGCTACAGAACTTTGTTCATAAATCATTTTGCTTTTGGATTCATAAATTTGATTTTTTTTTTTCTGACCACAGTGGCCATACAAGTTCAGTATCCCTTACAGTCCTCTGCTTGAATAGAGGAATTATTAGAAATAAATTGTTATTATAACTGTACAGTATTTTAGACCTTACAGAATACTTTCAGGTACATGAAGAAGTATTCTATAACATCGTAGGGGAAAAGCCAAAAGAACTTTTTGGCCAACTCAATATCTAGGTACAAGGTTCTGTATTTAGAACAGGCTGTAATAGTAGGACCAACTCCCGAAGGGTTGTTGCAAGAAGCAAATGAGGTAAGCCATGCTTCACATATCAGGAGGCACATAATAGGCATTTGATAAGTATTAGTTAATATGCTTATTAACTCAGTGGGTTTTTTAACAATCTCATTTACATTTTTCTGAAGTGTGTCCTCTCATGTTAACTTGGCAAGTCAGACACCACTACTGTGCATGTTTTATAGGGTCTGCTCTCTATTTGGGGAGATTTAAACAAAGGTTTTCTGTTTGGGGACTTCCTCTAACAGCATCACAGCCACGGCTGCCAGTATTGGGGCAGCTGGGATTCCTCAGGCAGGCCTGGTCACCATGGTCATCGTGCTGACATCTGTGGGCCTGCCCACCGACGACATCACACTCATCATCGCAGTGGACTGGTTCCTGTGAGTACATTCGGACTGCATCATCCGGCTAGTCGTCATGGGGGCCCCTCTGTCATCTTAGGACACCAGGCGGCCTGGCACCCCTGCCAAAGGGCTCCAGGAAGAGGGGCAGCTTGGCCTGTAATTAAACTGTGCTCCCTGCCTGATCCCGGCGGCTATCTGGAGCCTGAGTCCCAGACTCTATGCACACTCACCCCCTTATCAGCCCACAGGGCACATCTGGCTGTTAACACTTCTCACTCCATAAAGCCATTTGGGGATTGGGAAACCCACTGTCTGCAAAGTCAACATAAATCAGCGAAGTCAGTTCTGAATTGCACAACATGTCCCCCTGGCAGCCGGGACAGAAGTGTGGGCCTCCCAGGCTGGCTCAGACTTTCTCCTTGTGCTTCCCATTCCAATGGCGTAATACCGAGCGGATGTTCCCATCCGATCCCCACAGGGAGCGGGGCGGCCCTGAAGACAGTGGGAAGAGAACTGGCGTCATTAAGTGGAATCAATTTTTGGCTCTGGGGAAAATTCCAAGAACAGTACCCTAGACCCTAACCTCTAGGGCCTATCCCTCTGCCCTTTTCCCCTCACCCTTTCGACTGACACGTTCCGCTCCTCTTCTTTCCCTTCCACTTACATAATTTCTCCCCAGGATGCCCAGGTTGAAAGCCTAGAAGGACGCAGTAGGTGCTAGAGTCTACATAGAGGCTGTGAGCTAGATCTAATGACCGCGAAAAGCTCAGAGTGCTCAAGGCACTATAAGGTGGGGGTGGGGGGGTGGTAGTTAACTGAAGCTTGAGATCCACAGTCACTTGGATCTGGGTCTGTGTCCTGCCCCTGTGTGATCCTGGGGAGTTACCCAGCCACCCTCGTTTCCTCTGTAAAATAAAGACAGTAATGTCTTCTACCTCCCAGTGGTGCTATGAGGATTAAATGCAGTGGTACGTAGGAAGCATTCGGCCCACTATCTGCCCCACAGTCCTACTCGACTCATGTGAAGACTTTGATAGCGTAAACCCATGTTTCTCAAAGGTTTTAGTCTTATAACCCCTTTACATTTAAAAAATTGAGGACTCCCAAAGCTCTTTTAATCTGTATGGGTCATATCTATCAATATTCATCATGTTAGAAAACTTGGGCATTTTTAAAATGTTGAATACATTTAAAGATTACAATAACAAATTCATTACATGTTAACATATATAACGTTTTTCTGAAAAAATACCACCTTCCAAACCAAAAACGTAGGGGAAAGAATGACATCATTTTACATTTTTGCAGATCTCCTTAATATCTAGCTTAATACAAGACTAACTGCTTCTGCCCTTCAATCTCTTTTGTTAACTTTTGTGTTATGTTGTAGTACTCTAGAAACTCCACTAGATAGACATTCATGAGAAGGTGAGATGGAAAGGGGCAAATAATATCTTGGCATTATTATGAAAATTGTTTTTGCCTCAGGGACCTCCAAGGGTCTCTAGAGTCCAATTTGAGACCTTCTGGTAAAAGGAAGCAAAGAGAACCAAAGATTAATTTTAAATAGAAGGAGACAGGGAAGCAGAACTTAAGAGATGCCCCAATGACTTAGCTGGCTAGTTAGAACATCAGCTGAAATCTCACGATGTTTACTGGAGCCTCGTTTTTCACGCCTCCCTGCTCTTCCCCAGGGACCGCCTTCGCACCACCACCAACGTGTTGGGAGACTCCCTGGGAGCCGGCATTGTTGAACACTTGTCGCGACATGAACTGAAGAACCAGGATGTCGAAATGGGTAACTCAGTGATTGAAGAGAATGAAATGAAGAAACCATATCAGCTGATTTCCCAGGAAAGCGAAATTGAAAAATCCATGGACAGTGAGACCAAGATGTAGACTAACACAAAGAAATGCTTCCTTGAGCACCAGGTGTTTGAAAACCATTATACAATGTCTCCATCTCATTACAACTCATTCTCGCCAGAAGCCCCTTACCTCCCTTCTCCTCCCTGCCCTGACAGGATTGGGAAGTATTCATCCAAAATCAAGGGAGGATTTTGCAGTGGCCAAAATGTATAGTTTTCATCCCAGCCTTGAAATTTTTAAGTCATTTCGTGTTAGTCTTATCTAATAAGGTACTGAGGTCAAAAATAGTCCTGATCAGATCTTACAAGTTTCTGTGGCACACAATCCTGTAAATGTGATAGATCTTATAATTTAAAGACTCAAAACAAATACTAGGCTAAAATGGTTTTAAATCAACTTTCAGAATGGAAAAATCATTCAGAATACAATTCAGTTTTAGGATCAAAACAAAACAAATTGATCAGCGATGGGTTATTAAGTTGGATATTAAGAGGGTCCCCCCCTCACTTCCTCCTATGATTTGTGTCCTTATTTTATTAGTAGCAGGACAACATTAATACACACCTAGCACAGCTGTAAGGAGGCATGTAAAGAGAAATTTCCATGTGGCCATGGGGAAGTTATGAAGTCTTATCTCTAGGCCTCAGTGTTCCCATCTATGAAATGAGCAAGTTCCTTAGATGCCTGTATGATTGATTCCAGTCCAAACATCTGGTGGCACCACGAAAGAGCATGTCCTCCAATTCCCCTCAGAATGTTCTGTAGCATGGACCATTCCATGGAGCATGGGACTTTCAAAGCAGACATTTATTGCGAGTGAACGTTTCTAAATAGAGGGGGTGGGGGGTGGCTGTGTGGTTTACAGGTCCTATGTCCAAAATGTCAGTTACACGTCACCAGACTGGAAGCATTCCAGGAGTGGAATTGTGCATGAAACTCTGCTTAGTTCTGCCCAAGAGGGGACGTATTCCCTTCTTTCTTACCAAACTTAAGGGACTCTTCTGGGAAGGATGTCTCCCACCACTCCTCAACTGACGATAGACTTTTAGAAAATAAAAAGTAAGACTATCAATTAGCAAGGGTGCTTACCCGTCTTACTTTGGAACACTAAAGAGCCAGCCAGGAAAGGATGGAGCGTGGTTGACATTATAAACAGAGGATTTTAAAACACCAAGATCATAAGTCATCTTTAAGGAAGAGTTTTTTTTTTTTTAAACCTGAAACACTTTTTCTCTTCAGTTCAAAAATCATTCCCTAAGGAAGTCTGCAGATTAAAATATAAGGTCACTTCTTATATTATTTTAAACAAGTCAAATGAATGAGCTCTGTCTCTACTAGAGGTCCCAGAGTCAGGTGGGTGGTCTCTTATTTGAAAAGGTTTCCGACTCTCCTCAAAAGTTCTTAGAATGAGTGAAACAAGGTATTTCTTTGTGTTGGAACACCACTCACAAAATCATTCAAAATCTTAAGCTGGAGTGGTGTTTGATTTGATTGTGTTTGTGTCCATGAGAGAAATGGTAGAAGATGAATCGGTATGAAGCCATGTCAGCGTGGTTCCAAGAAAAAAAAAAAAAAACACTGGGGCATTAGTTTCAGGCAAGGCAGCTACCAGGTTTAGAGGAAATTAATGTTTTTTTTTACCCTCTAAGGAAAATGCAGTCAACGATGTGAAGTGGGAGCTGTCAGACAATACCAACTGTGTTTGAGTTTCTGACTGAAAATGGTGAAGAATGGACTTAATTATGCTAACAGATTGAAAATCTAGACATACATCCTCTGATACACAATTAGAGATATTTTTATATAGATCACAAGCATTACGTGTGTACAAAAGTTAACATTAGGCTGTGGTGGAATAACCGTTTAATGTCAAGGCTCTATTTGGGAAATACACTACAAAACTTAATGTATTATCCATGGCTGTCATGACACCAGTAGAGCAAAAATTAATCATGTCAAATTAACTCTGTTACACAGTGTGATCTTTTTTAATACTAACCATCTCTTATGGAAAGCAGATCCTCTGAGATGACCCTCTCGCCAGCCCATCACAGGCTCTGCATATCACATGTACCCAGTGTGGACTGAGAAGCGTTACTTTGTAGATGTATTTTCAATAAAGAAAAAAAATTAGTTTTACATGATATCTTTGCATGTTGTTATTATTCTTCTCCCTGAAGGAAAATAAACTTTTCATTCAAGGAAGTATTTCAGTGAGGTCAGTATAATGCTGGGAAGGATGCCTTGCAGTTTTTTGGTTTGTTTGTTATTTTTTTCCCTTTTTAGATTTTACTAGGTAAAATCTTGGAAGGTTCAGCTAGGGAACCCAAACACAAGAAAATCAGAAAGGACATACTCTCCCTGCCCAACTCCTAAAACCGAAGCTGGAAACAGGAGGAGGTGAGGGAAGCATTTTGCCTTTAACAGCCTGCATTTACTTGTTCATTTCAGATTCAGATTTCTCCAATAGAGTGAATCATTTCCATGTTGGGATTAATTAGAAAAGTGTAATGCCACCAGTGGTTCTTCCAAAAAAAAAGTAATTTCCTGTCTGACCTTCAAATTAGATAGATTTATCTATGTGATGACTGCTGCCATTTGTGAAAAGAGCTGAATAAGATCTCAAGGGATATTTCAGAAACAGCCAGTGTGCCAGTGAACCATTCTATTCATAAAGTATGAATTATAAGTAACCACTTTTTTTTTTCTGTCATGCTTTTTAATAAAGAACTGAGAGGCAGTACCATGGAATGCCCAGATTAAAGTTGTGTCTGGAGACCTTTTAATCTAACCCTCTACCAGCAGGTGGCAGCCACCTAGAGGAGGGGCTCTTAAGTATGGTCCACAAAACCCCTAGATCAGGGGTCCCCAACCTCTGGGCCACAGTAACAGTATCTTCTGTCAGGTCAGCAGCGGCATTAGATTAGACATAAAGTGCACAGTAAATGCAAAGCACTTAAATCATCCCAAACCCTCCCCACCACCACCACCCTACCGGTGGAAAAGTTGTTTTCCATGAAACCTATCCCTGGTACCTGAGAGGTTAGGGACCACTGCCCTAGATCACCCATGCGAAGACTTCGGTGAACTCATACAGCCCTTGAAATTGTAGGGAAAGTTCTGGGCATTTGCCTTTCTGCATGGGAGCAATCTTTAATTTCCATCAATTTCTCTAAAGGATCTTATGACCAAAACATTTACAGATCACTGTTTGACCAGGCTTTTTACAAGGCATCTATGATATTTGAATGGTTGGGTGGGGAAATGCCCACAGCCTAGGGGAATCAAACCAGCTCTGGCCATCCTAAGGGAATCCGCACCTATGGGACTTTCTGGATACAGAAGCAATCAGGAAAGTGCCACAAAAAATTCCCCCCTAGGAAGTGCTTCTTCCTGCAGTCACCAGTTTCCTTCCCGTCACAGTCGAAGCTGGATTTTGCCTCCGCCCCAACCTCCACAGCCACGCCTGAGAAGCTGGTCATCGGTCTGTGGAAGATCTGGAGATGCCATTAGAGTTGAGGGACATGGCAGCCCTGTCGGTGTGTGACTAAGGTGATGATGGGGAAGCTGGCATAGATCCTCTATGTGGTGGTTAATAGATCTGTTCACAAACGGAATTTGGAGATTTTTTCAGATTCACAAGTTTTTTTTTTTTTAATGTTTTTGATGAGTAAACACACTCCTAACAAATTTTCTTACAATCCAGCACTGTGACAAGTTGAGAGTCTATTCGTGCTTCCCATATTTATCCCTTCACCACTGACCCACTCCAAGCAAGATTTTTCTCTCCTAGGCTGAAAAATCTCACTTTCCCAGTAAAATTCCATCTTTTTCTTTTTTTTCTTTGGTAAATCCTTATTCATATACAGCGTGTTGAAAAGAGAGATTTTACTGCTGTTAATTGCGTGGGTCTGAAGGAAGGGCTCATTTCGCGCTGGAAGGGGCAACGGGGCACGTGGAGGGGGCACGCGCGCTCCTTCCGGGCGGCCCGCGGGGCACTCGCCCTGAGGCCGCTGTCAGTCATCCGGCCTCCGCGGCGGCGCTGCCCCTTCTCCCAGCCGGGTGGTCCCAGAACTGGGGCAACAATGACCAGCTCTGTGTGGCCTGTGCTGGGGGCCAGAGCCGTTGGTAGGCGTCATGCCGAAAGCAGACTCCGCATGAATAAACCGTCAGAAAAAGCCGAGAAGCAAGAGCCGAGAAAGCTAAGGTCGAGGAAAGCCGAGTTCTAAAAGCGGGAGATGGGAAAACTAGGGGATAAACGAGGCAGGGTCTGGGGGAGCGATACCCGTAATAGCCACCGGGGGGAGCCCGGAGCTCTTTGCAGGAAGGAACTGCACTTCCTCTTGGAGAACTCGCTTCAATTAGCTCAGTATGAAATTCCAAGGTCTGCAATGCAGAGGGAAGATCAATATGTGAAAGCCATCAAGGGGTTTAAAATTCTACCCCGCCCCATTTCCCTTTTCCCTCTGGTCATCCTACTTCTCCAGTCCTCTCTCCCAGGAGCCTCTTCCTCTCTGGGTATTCTCTGTTTAGTCTCCCCGGTGGACCTGCCTCTCTCTCCTCCCACTTCCTTTTTTGATACCACCTTGTTCTAGATTATTATCTTCACATCCTATCACTTATGTTTCCTAAGCACAAAACAGGTACTCAGAAAGTGGCATGGGAACGGTTTTTTTTTTTCCAGCTCATCTTCCTTTATCCCTGCAAAACCAGTGTCTCAACCTTCAGTTTGGAAACAGTCTCATTTTATTGAACATACACATTCAAGTAGGACTGTCAGATAAAATACAAGAGAGCAATTAAATCTGAATACTAGCAAATAATGTTTTAGTTTGAGTATTAAATAGCAAATAATGTTTTCATGTAAGTCTGTCCCAAAATATTGTAAGGGCAACATGTATTTTTTGGTTAACTTGGCTACCTTACATACGAGTAAAAGACTATGCTTGCTTCAGTGAAATGAATGCTATAGGTGACAAAGTTCGTGTGACTGTTAAAATAATTATCCTAATTTTTAATTTCTCTTTGTAGACAAAAACATGTGTAAAAGGTAGCCCAAATCTGGGACATTTCTTCCTCTTTATTTACTTTGGGGACTTTATCACTTATTATGTGCTTGTAAATCACTGCATGGTCTTAAATAAATTAAATAGTGTTTCAGTTATCCATGCTTGAAATATTTAAGACTCACATCTGTTTTTCTTCTCTTTTCATTTTTTCCCCCTTTCCTTCTCTTACCCCTTCTTCCTGTCCTCCCCTGCCCCTACCCAACTCCAAACATAAGATATTCTGTAATCTGTTACAGGGCTGAGTGATTTGGCATTCACATACTGTTTTCCAATGTGAACATATTTTTTTCATTTGGGGTGCTCTTTTTTAGAAATGCACCCATATTCTTTTCATATTGCACTATCCAAAGACCGTCATTTTCCAGCTATTGTAAAGTTGGAAAGGAGGCATTTTTCAAAATCTTCTGAGAAAACTGTAGCCTCTGTGGTTGGGCATCATTCCCACTAAAGCCCCTTCTTTCAGCCGAGGCTGAAGGATATTAAAAGGCAGGGCCCAATTGGTGCTGCAGAAGGAGCACAAAATACACCCCTTAAAAATCGTAAAGTCTTTCCCAATAATCACATACATACAGCCAGCTTAGGGTGGGTCTTGCAGAAGATGGTGTCAGATGACAATTTTTGGGTTTCCCTTCCGAATCTGTAGGTTCAGGAGATCAGGAAAAAAGGCTGAAGGCAGCCAGCCAGGAGCTTGCAGACATAGCAGGAAAAAATAAAGACCATCCAAGAGTCATCTCAGCCCAGAAAGGAACTGACGATCCATCTGCCCTGGGGAGAACTTAACACTCAAAGTTCTGTCAACAACACAAGTCTGAAAACTGTCACCAAATTCCATGGCCTTGGCATTACAGGGCTTCAATAAAGCATTATTTCATGTAAGCTGATGATGAGCCATTAGCTGAAGAAGTAGAATGTCTACACGTGTGTTAGGAAACTAACACAGCTAGGCTAAAAGTATCAGTAACTTCATGCTTTCTCAAACTTAAAGGCCTTTGGCTGGCTTCAGAGTAATGGTTGAATCCAAACTTGTACATGGTGCTGGCTGAATCCACACTATTAACCCTAAGTTCTTGGGCAGTTTCTTCAAGGTCCTTGAACTATCTTGCTTAACCCTGGAACATAATCTATTGGCTTCATGGTGATAGTAATTACCTGGACAAGGAAATGTGAGTTCAAGTCCCTGACTTGCTTTTTTTTCTTTCTTTTATTTATTTTTTATTTGGCTGTGCTGGGTCTTAGTTGAGGTATGCAGGATCTTTAGTTGTGGTATGCAAATTCTTATTTGTGGCATATGGAATCTTGTTCCCTGACCAGGGATCGAACCTGGGCCACCCCTGCACTGGGAACTTGGAGCCTCAGCCATTGGACCATCAGGAAAATCCCTGATCTACTTTTAGCCAACTGTGGTACCTTGACCTAAACCTTCAGGCTCCCCGGTAAGCCTTCATCTCTATACATGGAGGTTAAATGAAACCTAAATTCTCCACACTGATTTTCCTATCAGGTTTCCGTATACCAGAGGAGGTCGAATGGGGCTCTGTGGTCAATTACACTTGGCTTCAGCTTTCCTTATCATCAACAGGTATAATAAAACCTCCGTAACATGTAATGAGAATTAAATAAATGAAAATTATAAAATTCTCAGCACAACTCATGGCACTTAGGAAGATTCTTAAGGTGTCTGGAATAAAACCGGCTTAGTGGAAAAAGAAGAGGCACACGGATGGTGCTGGAGGAAGGGAAGGTGGATCCTGACTCCATCTGAGCCCACAGAGCAGGAAGGAACTCCCCAAGGATGCCACAGACCAGCCTCCTCTGGGAGGGAGATTTTGCGGAGGCCCATCACCCCTAGAAACGAGTATCCTGAGAAACTGCCAGGCCGGAGGGGCCCAGGCCTCTGCATGCACCCGGGGTACAGGCAACCCCTGCCAGTCTCCTCCGCGGCCTTTGTCAGGCCCGGCTCTCCCAGCAGCCCCGCGCTGCATGGTGGTTTTGTCAAGGGCACAATTCGACACTGAGGGGACCACCCAGCTTCCTCCCGGGTCTCCCAGAGAACAAAACCGCCTCTCTGTGTGCCAGCGACCTCCCCCTCTGCCAGGGCCCCTCCAGCCGCCCTGCTCCCTGCCAAGGGGAAATGGAGAGGCAGTCAGGCCCACACTCTGTGGGAACCCCAGGGCTGGTGTGCTAATGAGCTGTCCCCAGCTCCGGGCCAGTCTCTCGGTACCTGGAATACTGCTGCCACCCTGTGGCAGACGGCTTCCTCTAGGCTCTCCCGAGGGCCCCTCCAGACCAGAGGAGGCGGAAACACTGGGCCCTTGCTGCAAACTCATGACTGCAATGGGAGCAAAGGCTAGAGGGACAGAAAATAGTTCAGGGGTCTGAAAGGAAAGGGAACCCGAAGGAATTCTCAAAGTGTGGTCCCTGGACCAGCACTATCAGTATCACCTGGGAACTAACTAGAAATGCAGATTCTCAGATTCCACCCTGGATCTACAGAATCAGAAAGGCCCAGCAGGCTGTTTTTACAAATACTCCAGGTGATTCTGAAGCACATCAGAGTTTGAGAACTACTGGTCTAGAATCTAAAGAGAAATGGACTTTGGAATTGACAGACCAGGGTCCCAATCTCGGCCTTGCCTGTTAACTGTGTGACTCTGGGCCAGTTAATTCACTTCACCATAAACCTCAATCGGCTCATCCCTATCAGGGTCATCATCACTCCTATTTTCTAGGATTTTGTTGAAGATTCTATCGGAAACAAAGGGCTGGCACATGCACCTGCCTGATCAGTGGGGCATGTTTAAGGTGTTACCATAGTGGAGTCATAAACTTGTTTACACTCCCATGAGGATAAACAGAGAAGATGCTGCCCTTCATCTGTTCACTGTACAGATATTGATAGAGGGCCTGCCGTGTGCAGCCTCAGCCATGGGCAATTTGGAAATAGCAATGCACGGACAATTCCAAGAAATGTGGAAATGTATTCGAATAAATGTGGACTTATGAGGATGCCTTGGACTGAATACTAATCCCTCCAATAGGTTGAAGCCCTAACCTCCAATGTGATTGCATTTGGAGATGGGGCTTTTAGGAGGTAATAGGGTTAAATGAAGGCACAAGTGTAGGGATCTAATTTGACAGGATGTGTGATCTTCTCTCTCTCTCACACACACACACACATACATACACACACACACACACACACACACACACACACACATATGCCAAGGAAAGATCATGTGAGCACATAGCAAGAAGGCTGCTACCTTCAAGCTTGGAGAAGAGGCCTCACCAGAACCTGACCATGCTGACACCCTAATCTTGGATTCCCAGCCTCCAGGCTATGAAAAAATGAAATCTCTGTTGTTTAAGCCACCCAGTCTGTGGTGTTTTGCTAAGACATAGGCTCAAATTGTAATCATTGTCAGGCATGATAAAGCTGTGTAAGAGCCTGGAGAGGGATCAGAGAACTATTTAAATAGGGTGGGAACTTCCCTGATGGTCCAGTGGCTAAGACTCCATACTCCCAATGCAGGGGGCCTGGGCTCGATCCCTGGTCAGGAAACTAGCTCCCACATGCTGCACCTAAGATCCCACAAGTGAAGTGAAGTCAGCGTCACTCAGTCGTGTCCGACTCTTTGCAACCCCGTGGACTGTACAGTCCATGGAATTCTCCAGGCCAGAATATTGAGTGGGTTGCCATGCCCTTCTCCAGGGGATCTTCCCAACCTAGGGATCGAACCCAGGTCTCCTGCACTACAAGTGGACTCTTTACCATCTGAACCACCAAGGATCCTCTATTTTATCTCTCACTTCCCTGTTGGTCCTTCAGGTTGACATGGAGTCCAGTCCTTGCCCATCTAAATAGTCTTCTGGGGCAGCTTGGCATCTTTCAGTGCCATTCCCTAGACTTTCTGCTCCCTCTTCTCTTCTCCACCTTCTTCTTCCAACCCTGGAACTCGCTCCCACACACACAAGGCCCCTGTTCAGACCTGCTGGCTGTCGGCCTGATGTCCACACTGCACAGGAAATGAGAGGTCTAAGTGAGCAAACCATACCACACCCTCTGCTGAAACGGGGCAGCCCGGCACAGTATAGAGGGGGAGCCCGAGGTCTCTGCCCCTGGAATTCTCCTCAGCGCGGGTAACACCAGCTTCTTAAAGAAGGTCCTTCTCTCCTGGCCTCATCTCTTTAAATAGCTACCCCCATAACTGGAAGGGATGGGGTTCTGCCCCCCACTGTACTGCCTCCATCAACCTCCCAGTGAAACCCCTACTGTCTAGTTCACCAGGCCTGGGTTTTGATAAACCAAGGAAGGATGTGAGGAAACTGAGAAAAATCTCTCTTCACAATGTCTGCTCTCAAATCTGTTGCCTCGAAATAAGATCTTATTTTGAGAATCAGAACCTGAATACCATTGATTTCTTTCTGCTGTAATTATCCTAACTTCTTGAGGCAGATAAGTGTCCTTGGCCAGGCTTGGCAGAAAAATATATTCCAAAAGGCAAAAGAGGAAATCTTGTCAACTTTTTCCTGCCAAAATATTATGTAATTATTATAATGCCAATTATTATTATAGAAAAATGAGGCTTTAGTGATTAGGGAAATTTCACTGGGGTTCTTTTTCATTCAGGGGATTTTTCCAGTGTCTTCTCAAAGACGCTTTTCACTTCTATCTAAGAAGTCCCTTTAAGATGTATTCGTGAAACTCAAGCTACATTAGGCTTTGATGTCTGGCATAGGTTTCTCCCCCTTCAGCGTCCTCCAGTTGTCCCCCCCACCGCTGCCCCATGAGGTTCTGACTTGCCCTGGGTCAGGTTGCCAGTCACCTGGATCCTTAGATGCACATGGAAGGAAAGACTATGGATACATGTTGGGGAAACCTGGCAAGTTATAGACCATGGGGTTACAAAGAGTCGGACAGGACTTAGCAACCAAACAGCACACAACACCATGCTGGGGAAAAAGCTGGAGTCTTAGAGCTCAAACTCTGTCAAGGACCCCAGCCCCTGCAGGGTCATGCTCGAACCAAGCCCAGCCATTTTTCTTGATTAAGAGCCCTCTTGAAGTGGAGAGGAGGTTTGAAGTAAAAATAATGGACATGTGTTTCAAATCCACTCCCCAAAAGGACAGGAAAGCTTTGACATAGGAAAGAGGTCACCATTTTCTATACATTTCCTGCCTTAATGGAAATAAGAAAGTAGAGTGACACTCTTGGGGGCCGTTATTGGACAAAATCAAGAAGTCTCTCTAAGTAGAATGGAGAGGACTCCCTCACCTACATGTCTCAAACTCTCAGACTCCAAACCAATGCTCCCTTGTTCCCACCTTGGCCCAGCTATGCCCTTCTGAGATGCAAGTCACCCCAGAGTGGTTAAGCAGTCAGGACCTTACAGTCAGGAGCCTCAAGTTCAAATCAGACACTTCCAGTTACTCAATATGTGTGCTAGGACACTAATGTCACTTCTCTGAACTTAATGTTTTTTCATCTGGTGGTTTTCTGGGGGTTTAATTAGGCAATGCTTAGCTCAGCAGGTAAAGAAACTGCCTGCAACGCAGGAGACATGGGTTCAATCCCTGGGTTGGGAAGACCCCCAGAGAAGGAAATGGCAACCCACTCCAGTATTCTTGCCTGAAGCATCCCATGGACAGAGGAGCCTGACCAAAGGGTCACAAAGAGTCGGACATGACTGAGCACACACAGCATATGTATATCTCATGGCCAGCACATACAAATGCTAGAGCTGAAATTCAGCTGAAAATCTGTGTCCAGTCCAGCCACACCAGGTGTTTGCTGCTGTGTCATTTCTGATTGGTCGGCATCCATGCATCAGTGATTGTAAAGTGTGTTCATTATCACCTCCAGGTACTTCATCAGTAATGATATTATTCTTCTTGTTTTCACACTGTGTGTCCCTGGTGACTTTATCTAGAGAGAGAGAGAGATCTTACCACAGGATGGCAGCAAATAATCTTCAAAGTCCTTCCCAACTCTAAAGTTTCATGAGTCTCCAAAAATGATCTATAGCTGGAACTGAGTAAGGCCAAAGAGAACTCATGTCAAAGTGCTGGGAGGTGGTGAAGGACAAGGAAGCCTGGCATGCTGCAGGCCATGGAGCCTCAAAGAGTCGGACAGGACTGAGCGACTGAAAAACAAAAAAAAGAGGGCTGAACGGTAACAGAAGCAAGTTGCTGGAGCCATGAGGAGCATCCTTCTCTGCTCGTTCCCATCCAGGCAAGAATCTTCAGGGGCTGCTTAGAGAGCCTATGGGTGTTCCTAGAGCTCAGAGCGTTTCTCCACCTCCCTGCCTTCCTTCTCGTTAATCCTTTGCTCTCCCTTGATTGTGTGTGATCTCTCTCTCTCATTCTCTCTGGCCCTCAGACTGAGGACTCAGACAGCTTACGAGTTTTTCATTTCTATTCCCCCTAAGGCATTATCTCTCTCATAGCAATTCCTCTGGATCTGTGTTCTGAAGCTTGCCCCCACTGACATGGTCCAGGATCCGTGTATATATATATATATGTATATACATGGTATATATATATACCACATCTTCTTTATCCATTTATCTATTGATAGATACTTATGTTGCTTCTATATCTTGGTTACTGTAAATAATGCTGCTATGAACATTGAGGTGCATATATCTTTTCAAATTAGTATTTTTGTTTCCTTTGAGTATATACCCAAGAGTGGAATTGCTGGCTCATATGCTAGTTATATTTTAATTTTGGGGAAACCTTCATACTGTTTTCCACAGTGGATGAACCAATTTACATTCCCACCAAAAGTGTGCAAGGTCAACAACGTATTTATCATGTACCCCGACTCTGGCTTTAGAGGTAAGTTTGAATCCTGACTCTGCTGTCTGCTAGCTGTGTGACTTGGGGAGGGTTTACACCCACTCTGAGCCTCGGTGCCTTCATCTGTCAAATGGAGCCATAACAACATCTGCCTTGCTATGGCAGCTGTGAGGATAGGTGATCATGCATATGTAGAGCAGGTAATCACAAAACAAGAGGCTTTACTGTCACAAAACAGATTCAAGGAATGTATAACCTAATGGGAGGCAGAGATACAATTACAGCACAAGAAAACACTGCCAGGCTTTCTTGGTGGTCCAGTGGTTAAGAATCTGCCTCGCAATGTTGGGGACATAGGTTCGATCCCTGGTCCATGGGGCAAGCCTAGGAGCCACAGCTATTGACCTGTGCTCTGGAGGCTGAGAGCCACAACTACTGAAGCCCATGTATCTAGAGACCATGCTCCAAAACAAGAGAAGCCACTGAAGTAAGAAGCCCACGCCCCGCAAATAGAGTAGCCCCTGCTATCCACAGCTAGAGAAAGCCCACTTGCAGCAACAAAGACCCAGCATAGCCAAAAGTAAGTAAATAAAACATTTTTTAAAAAGAAAACACTGCCAATGTTCACATGGATTCTTATGTCAGGGATTCAGAAGAGTTGAAGCGCTAGGAAATCAGTCTCTTCCTTGGGTGACATAATTCAGAGGCTCTTGCAGACTAGAAAAATCCAGGCAGTTAATTATAAAACAAATCACATTACCCTGGTAATAAGCATTTATTACCCTGAAAATTAAAAAGTCAGTTTTCCCAGCCCTCCCTCAGCATGTCACAGGGCTCCTCAGCTAGAATTCTCCAAATGGGATGTCTGGCCCATAGTCACATGCCCATTCATAATTCTGCCTTAATATCAACAATATTTTGAGCACCTACTGTTAACCAGCCAAGCTCAGATCCTAGCAGGGAAAAATCACTAAATGAAAAATAGTATTTGTGTGATTGGGCTTCCCTAGTAGCTCAGTTGGTAAAGAGTCTGCCTGCAATGCAGGAGACCCTGGTTTAATTCCTGGGTCAGGAAGATCCCCTGGAGAAGGGATAGGCTACCCATTCCAGTATTCTTTCCTGGAGAGTTCCATGGACAGAGGAGCCTGGTGGGCTACAGTCCATGGGTGGCAGATTCGGACATGACTGAGCAACTTCCACTTTACAATCACTTCACATGTGTGTGATTAGTACTAGGAGAGAGTTAGACAGGGGAATTCCAGTGAAACCGTCACTGTAAACTGAATATGTCTTCCTCTCCCCAAACCTCTAAGAAACATTATTCTGGCTCTCTGCCTCTGAGTGTGATTATGCCTGAACTACTCGCACAAGATTATTCTGTTTTTAAGGATTTCCAGGCGCTGGTTTTAGGATCTAATCCCCCTTCCACATGAAATGCTCAGGTTTAGTTAAATTGTAATTTCTCTAACCACATATAATATAATACCCACCAAATACAATATACATGGAATCTAACGCAGACACAGAACAGACTTATGGACAAAGGCGGAAGGAGGAAGGAGAGGGTGAGATGAGTGGAGAGAGTAGCACGGAAGCATATACACTATCATATGTAAAGCAGATGGCCAATGGAAATTTTCTCTATGACTCAGGGAACTCAAACCAGGTGGGAAAGGATGGGAGGTGGGAGGGAAGATCAAGAGGGAGGGGACATATGTACATCTATGGCTAATTCATGTTGCTATGTGGCAGAAATCAAACCAATATTGTAAAGCAATCATCAATCAATTAAACATAATTCAAAATTTTTTAAATAAGACAAAAAAGAAAACCCTCTTCAAGTAGAGAAGGGCAAGGCATATGCTGAAGGTCTTGTTATATACCAGGTGCCTCACAACAGTCCTGTGAGGAGGCATTGTTATATCCATTTTACATGCAAGAAAGTTGAGGTTCAAGGGATAAGAAATTTAAGGCAAATTTTCCATCTGAGTCCAGGTCTATACCTGAAGGATGGGTTTCCCTCTTAGACTACTCTAACCCTAGAATTTAACTCTGACCATGCATTGAAAATCCAGGACCTCATCTAAAACATACTATGCATAATTTCATAGGTCAGTATTTTTCAAACTGTGGGTCATCATTTTGGTGGGTCCCAACCATCATTTTTTAATGAATTAATAGAATAGAAAAGAAAATACAAGAGATCCCAACATATAGTAAAACATTGTTTTAGGAATTTTTATTTCAATTATATATGTATATGTATAGGCTTGCATAGTGAGTAATTACATTTCATGATTTAAAACTTTAAAGCTACAGTTCCAAGCCTTTGCTGATCAATAACCAATAACCAATCAATAACTTTTTCACCTCTTGAATTTAAGGGTCTGAGTGTCTTTGGTTTTCACAATTGCCTACCCTCAAGGAAAGTTCATCTTCCAAATACAAATACTTCCTTAGGATGTGATGATTTGATCTGTCTTCGTTGTTGCTTAGTCACTAAGCCCTGCAGACTCTTTTGCTACCCCATGGACTGTAGCCTGCCAGGCTCTTCTATCCATGGGATTTCTCACACAAGAATACTGAGTGGGTTGCCATTTCCTTCTCCAGGGGATCTTCTCTACCCAGGAATCAAACCCACATCCTTTGCAATGGCAGGTGAGTTCTTTATCACTGAGCCACCAATAAAAGTCCAGTGATTTAGACTTTTATCTTAAAGAGCTAAGCGTTCTACCAACGTATATTTTCCAAATTCAGTTCTAGGCTCTGCTAAAATATATATTTATAACCCAACCTTCCAAAATCCCTCCACACTCCCATGAACTAGAAGATGAGCTCCATGACCAGATTAAATTTCTCTTAGCTGTGTCTGCCAGTGGTGGCGGTAGTGGTTTAGTCACTGAGTTGTGTCTGACTCTTTTGATCCCATGGACTGTAGCTCGGTAGGCTCCCATGTCCATGGGTTTTCCCAAGTGAAGACACTTCAGCTCTGGAAACAAAACAAAGAGGAGGAACTCCTTGTTAGCACTGACATCTGGTGGTCACCAAGAGGCCGGCATCACAGTGTCTAGGCCATTTAGAATTCATCATTTATATACAAAAATATCAACGTGAATACATGTTTGTATGTATAGTGTTTACTCTGTGCCAGGGACCAAAGCAGGAGCCAGGCACCAACCCTGTTCTGTGCTTAGTCGTTCAGTCATGTCTGAGTCTTTGTGACCCCATGGACTGTAGCTCACCAGGCTCCTCTGTCCATGGGGATTCTCCAGGCAAGAATACTGGAGTGGGTAACCATGCCCTCCTCCAAGGGATCTTCCCAACCCAGGGATCAAACCTAGGTCTCCTGCAGGCAGATTTTACCATCTGAGCCACCAGGGAAGCCCTACTGTGCCAAATTGATTCCTCATGTCTTCACACCCTTCCGGGCTCACCTCTCTTCAACTTGTAGCTAGACGCAGCAAGGTGGAGGGAAAGGACAGGGACTTTGACCATGCCAAAGTCAGGGGATCCTGGGTAAACTACTTAAATTCTGGAACACTCAATTGCATCATCAGAATGAGAAAACAACAGCCTACACTGGGCATGGGGTATCTTATTTTATTTAATCCTCAGAATATTTCCTTTGTTATTAAGTTCTAGATACCTACTAAGCATTCAGAAAATACTGGTTTTCTTCCCCCTTTTGTCATTTTATGTAAGGCATTCACTAGTTGTCTTTCAAAGTCTACAGTCCTACTTTGTTCCCATTGTGGCTTACCTGCCTTACTCAATTAAAATAATAACAAAGATTTACGAAGCGCTTACTATGTGCTATGAGATTTCTACAAGATATCTAAAAGTATTCTAAGAGATTTACATGGTTAAAATAAAGTCACAGGTTTCCCTGATGGCCCAGTGGTAAATAATCTGTCTGCCAACGCAGGAGATGCAGGTACAATCCCTGATCCAGAAAGATCCCACATGCCACAAATCAAATAAGCCCATGTGCCACGGCTATTGAGCCTGTGCTCCAGAGTCCAGGAGCTGCAACTGAGCCCACGAGCCCTAGAGCCTGTGATCGGCAACAAGAGCAGACACTGCAATGAGAAGCCTGAACACCAAAACTAGAGTTTAGCCCCTGTTCACCGCAACTAGAGAAAAGTTCGTGCAACAACAAAGACCCAACACAGTCAAAAATAAACAAATAAACAAAATTATTTTGTTTCAAAAATCAAGTTACATTGGCCCTCTGAAAAGGAACTATTAATGTCTTCCTTTTTTAAAAAAAATTTGTTAATTTTATTTATTTGGCTGTGCTGGGTCTTAGTTGTGGCCCATAATTTCTTTAGGTGCAACACGTGGGATCTAGTTCCCTGACTAGGGCTTAAACACAGGCCCCCTGCATTGTGAGCATGGAGTCTTAACCACTGGACCATCAGCGAAATTCTTGCCGCCTCCCATTTTATACAATTATCTCATCTAATAGCTATTAAAACCCTGTAAGATAGTTATTATCATTATCCCTATTCTACAGATGAGAAAGCTGAGGTTAAATAACTAGGCTGAGGTCCCAAAGCTAACAAACACTGAAGCTGAAATTCCAACTAAGTTTCATTCCAAAGGCTTAGGTCTTCACTACTCTTCTCCTCTACACTTTCACATGGTTCCAGTCTCCCTACTAGCCCATCATCTCAAAGGCAGAGCAGTCAACCTGCAAATGGTTTTCCCTCACCACGTGATATATTTAACACAAAAACAACATAGCAACTTTTTAAAAATTTTGGACTTCATGACACTCTTGATACTAGAGGCCCTCCTGGGGTGTTGTGCAAAACAAAATCAGCAATCACCAGGGCCATTACATGGGGACTGCAATCAGCCAACCCAATCCTTGGGTGACCATTTGCTTTTTGTTAATAAGCTACCTTAGTTTCCTATTGCTGGTGCTGCAATAGGAAATTGCAAATTTTTACAAATTTAGTAGCTTAAGACAAAGTAAACTTATGCTTTTGTACTTTTTATTCTCTTAGAGTTTCGAATGCCAGGCTGGATGAAGCACAAGCTGGAATCAAGATTGCCGGGAGAAATATCAATAACCTCAGATATGCAGATGACATCACCCTTATGGCAGAAAGCGAAGAGGATCTAAAGAGCCTTTTGATGAAAGTGAGAGGAGAGTGAAAAAGCTGGCTTAAAACTCAACATTCAAAACACTAAGATCGTGACATCTGGTCCCATCACTTCATGGCAAATAGATGGGGAAACAATGGAAATAGTGACAGATTTTATTTTCAGGGGGCTCCAAAATCACTGCAGATGGTAACTGCAGCCATGAAATTAAAAGACCCTTGCTCCTTGGAAGAAAAGCTATTCCAAACTTAGATAGCATATTAAAAAGCAGAGACATTGCTTTGCCAACAAAGGTCCATTTAGTCAAAGCTATGGTTTTTCCAATAGTCATGTATGGATGTGAGAGTTGGAACATAAAGAAGGCCAAATGCCAAAGAATTGATGCTTTTGAATTGTGGTGTTGGAGAAGATGCTTGAGAGTCTCTTGGACTCCTAGAAGATTAAACCAGTCAATCCTAAAGGAAATCAGTCCTGAATATTCATTGGAAGGACTGATGCTGAAGCTGAAGCTCCAATACTTTGGCCACCTGATGCAAAGAATTGACTCATTTGAAAAGACCCTGATGCTGGGAAAGACTGAAGGCAGGAGGAGAAGGGGATGACAGAGCATGAGATGGTTGGATGGGATAACTGACTCAATGGACATGAGTTTGAGCAAGCTGCGGGAGATGGTGAAGGACAGGGAAGCGTGTCGTGCTACAGTCCATGGGTTTGCAAAGAGTTGGACACTGAGTGACTGAACAACAACAACAACAGTTCTGGAGACCAGAAGTCTCAAATCAAGATGTTGTCCAGGCTGAATTCCTTCTGGGGATTTCCCACAAGAGTCTATTTCTTTGCCTTTTCTAGTTTTTAGACATCATCCACATTCCTTGGCCCATGACCCCTTCCTTGCATCACTCCAACCTCTTCCTTCCACTATCACATCTCCTACTAGTAACTTTAATCCTCCTGCCTCCCTCTCATAAGGACCCTTGGGATTATATTGGGCCCATTACAACCCACTCCAGTACTGTTGCCTGGCAAATCCCATGGACAGAGGAGCCTGGTAGGCTGCAGTCCACGGGGTCGCTAAGAGTCGGACACAACTTAGCGAATTCACTTTCACTTTTCACTTTCATGCATTGGAGAAGGAAATAGCAACCCACTCCAGTGTTCTTGCCTGGAGAAGCCCAGGGACGGGGAAGCCTGGTGGGCTGCCGTCTAGGGGGTCGCACGGAGTCAGACATGACTGAAGCAACTTAGCAGCAGCAGCAGCAGCACCAGCACACAATACAGCATAATTTTCCTAACTCAAGATTGCTAGCAGGGCCTCCCTGGTGGTCAAATGGTTAAGAATCCACCTCTGAATACAGGAGACATGGGTTTGATCCTTGATCTGGGAAGATTCCACATGCTGCCAGGCAACCAAACCCACGTGCCCCAATTACTGAGCCCACGTACCACAGCTACTGAAGACCTCAGGCCCTGGAGCCCGTGCCATGCAACAAGAGAAGTCGCTGCAATGAAAAGCCCCTGCTCGCAGCAACTAGAGAAAGCCCAAGTGCAGCACCAAAGACCCAGCACAGACATAGGAATAAATAAATAAATGTTTTTAAAAAGACTGTTAACAAAGTCCCTTTAACCGTGTCAGGGAACATCCTCACAGGTTCCAGGCATCAGACCCGGACATCGCTGGATGACCACAATGCAGCCTACCACACAAGCCCAGGCCAGCTTTCCTCCCACAGGGAATTTCACAGATCAGGGCTCTGCTCCTCCAACCAGCTGGTACCTGGAAGCTCTAGGAGGCCTGGACTCCAGACGTGTGAGGTGAACCTTTATTCTGGACAGTGAAGCAGCATGGTGTGGTGCTTTAGAAACCATAGGAAAGCAGGACTTCTGAGTTCAGCTTGCATTCCCTTTTATCAGGTAGATCAAAGACCATTCACTTCACTAGATTAAGCTTCAGTGTCTTGTCTGTGAAATGGAAGCATCACCTGCCCTCAGGGTTGATGTGAGGACTGAAGATCCATTCCAAAAAGGGCCTAGTGCATAGTAGGTTCTCCCTGAGACCCTCTTGGGTGACTGTGAACTTGAGCTGCCCAGCAGTAACATTGATGTGATGGGTCTGCCCATGTAGAGATGAAGGATGAGGAGAGAGGAGGAATCCAGAAAAAAAAAAAAAATGTTGGTCATGTGGCCAGAGCAAGAATGAAGTAGTCTTCTACTTGACCTATTTTGTGAAAACTATAAAAATCTCTTCTGCTTTCTCGTTATCCATTGTTAACCTCAAATATATATACAAGCAGTAGATAGATGTTGGATCTGTGTCGAGAGCAAAAGGCTAGGTTCATGAAATGCCTGATGTGCTTTGAAAATGGTGCTGAGATTTTGAGACTTGAAAGCTATGTTGAATATTCAACATTACTGATACCCGGTTAAATTGAGAAAGCAAAAACCCTTAGTTGATTGGTGGTCTCAGCTTCCTGCTCTGCAAATGAGAGGATTTTTTTTTTTTTTTTAATGCCTCACTTTCTAACTGGGTAGAGCACAGAGGAACCTCAAAGATTTTCATTAATGAGCATGCTGTTTATCTATTTTGAAGATAATCATAGCTTAAGTCAGGGTTTGTGTCTTAGTTACTGATGTCAGCACAGGAAAGTATTAAGTATAGGACTCTCTTATGAATAAAAGTTGTGAAACTCTACTGCTGTTTCTTTTATACTCAGAGGCACTGATCACTTTAATCAAAGATAAGACACCTTGCCTAAAACAATTAGCGTTGACAGTACATGTAATAAGCAGAACATTAAATTGTATATGTGTTCCTTTTCTTTTTCCCTGCCACACATATTAGGTAACAGTGACAAGAAAAGTAGGTGAAAGATGATTTCAGGTAATTTCAGAGCATGATTACAAAGTGAGGCTGGTGAGATTTTTGTCTTTTTGACAAATCGAAGGAAGCTCGTAGAACAAATCTACTTTCAAGAGTGCGTTTGCACTTAGCTATTCTCTAAGTGGCGATGCATTACCCTTAGAAAGAAATATCAAAGTTCTTCAACTGCCAAAGATAAAATGACGCATTTGGCTCCTAGCAGTACATTCTTGACTGTCACTAGATTTCCAGGAAAAGAAAACAAGAAAATTAAATTTGACAGAAATGCAGAGAGTGAAGAAAGAAGGAATTTTTTCCAGTTAGCATCTCAAAGTCCATTCAGTAACAGACCCCTTTGGCATCTCCCCCATTTTACCCTACAGATATGAATGTTATTTTTAAAATTATTTTATTATTAGTGTTTTAGGCTGCACTGGGTCCTGGTTGCTTTGCAAGGGCTTTGTCTGGTTGCAGAGAGTGGGGGCTACTCTTCGTTGCGGTGCTCAGGCTTTTCATCAAGGTGGTGTCTCTTGTTGCAGAGCGTGGGCTCTGGGGCATGTGGGTTTCAGCAGCCGTGGCACACAGGCTTATTAGCTGTGGCTCGCGGGCTCTAGAGCATGGGCTCAGTCATTGTGATACAGGGTCTTCGTTGCTCTGTGGTATGTGGGATCTTCTCTGAACAGGGATCAAGTCTGTATTCCCTGCATTGGCATGCAGATTCTTTACCACTGAGCCATCAGGAAAGTTCCATGAATGTTATTTTAATGGAGCTGCCACCCTATAAAGAATAGACGGTGTCTACATGTTTAGTCCATAGATGACTTGTTTAGTTTGCATGATAACTCATTCCAGACAACTTGAGAATAACTGCGAAAAACTACCTGTCCAGAAATGAATTGTACAGCTCTCACTTCCGTATTTCCAAAATACCCTTCCGTGGAATTATTGCAAAAGCCTGTTCTTCAATATGAGGTTAAAACTGAGGATCTTGTTTGTTCTGTGTTTGGAAACTATTCAATATGGTAGTGGTTATTTAAATTAATTTCAATGTCATTTTAGTCAATTATTAGTCAGTTTTATTTAAAACGAAATGAAATGTAAAATTTCAGTTCTTCAGTTGCACTAACCACATGGCAGGTGCTCAATGTGGCTAGTGGCTGCCATCTTGGACAGCGCAGATGGAGGACATGGCCACCGTGGCGGAAGGTCTTATTTACTGAATTGTCTCTGAGCTCAGGACACTGTAGGTTGAGAGTGAAGAGTTGGTACACAAGGAATATAGTTGGGAAAGAGGAGTTGCAAGAGACGTTTATGGGCAGCCAGACGGGGATTCGAGTCAAAAAAAGAAATTTTTGATTGACTGCTCTGTGAGCACCAACGCTGAGAGAAACAGAGATGAATAAACGAGATGTAGTTCCTTCCCTCAGGATATTCGGGGTAGGACAAAAACAACAAATACACATCACAAAACTACTTTCATACAAATTATTATGCCAAAAGGACGTATCATGAGAGAGCTATGGGGGCATTCAGACAGTTATTAATGGAAATTAAAGATGAGAACAATCAGGAACTGAAGGGCAGAAGAAAAAGGGGGCCACGGGGTAGGCGAGGCTGCCAGAGGGAGATGGTGGGGATCAGAGAAATGTCGAAGTGGATTTGCTAACAAACACGAGCCCGATGTGGAGCAAGACTAGCAGATGGTATAGATTCTCAACATCACCAAACACTGTTTGTTTTTTATTAGTCTTCCACTACTATGTTTTGAAAGATGTTTATCATTATTACCTGAAATAATAAAACATGCACGTGCTTTGGAGTAAGAAAGACTTGGATTGAATCCCAGCTCTACTACTTACCAGCTATGTAATGTTAGTTAACTTACCTAACCTAACCTCTCTGAGCCTGTCTTCTTCCTCATTTACAGATCTGTGGGTTATAACAGCTATTTCTAAGTATTGTCATGAATTAAATGAAATAGTGCAAATAAAAGTGTTTAACAGAGTGCCTGACACATGGTAAATACCCAACTGGGGTTATGTTTTCCCTTCCCTTTCTGGAAGATGATGGCTAAGCCTACAGCTTTGGGGGTAGACTGCTTGGTTCAACTCATACTCTGTCTCTTACTGGCTGTGTGATATTGGGTACAGTCTGAGAGACATCTTCCCAAGTGACAGTAAGTGTGGACTCGTGACAGTTTAAGTCTGAGCATACCACTTTTTTTTTTTTAGCAGAAAAGGGTCCTATTGGCAAAATCACTTTGTAGGACTCCATTTTCACTGCTTATGTTAAGGATAAACCCTTGTTAGTTAATAATACAGTAACAATTTGAGAATAGTGGTAACTAGCACTGAAGTGATCACTCAGACAATTAGGGAATGAAACAAATTAAGCAGGATTATGGTTTGTTTACACCTGTATGGTCAGCTCTGTTTTAATCTGCACCAGCAGTGATACCTCATACCATTTCCTATCGGTTTACACTTCTTGAACTTAATCACGTACATTTTGGGCTTGCGGTGTTATCTCTTCTATAACAGATCATCTGTTTCCTTTTCATTTATCTTATCTCCCAAGCCAATGTGCAATGTTTCTGAAATAAAGAGCCAAGTATATGTTCTTTATATCTCACATGGTTTCTAGCACAGTCTTGAACTTGTTGCAGAAGAAGGCGGGGGGGTTGGAGAAAGGAAAAATGGGAGGGAGCAGCTTGTGTTTGCTTAGAAATCTGAAATAAACATGTATTTGGTTATGGCAGAAAGTGAAGAACTAAAGAGCCTCTTGATGAAAGTGAAAGAGAGAGTGAAAAAGTTGGCTTAAAGCTCAACGTTCAGAAAACTAAGATCATGGCATCCGGTCCCATCACTTCATGGCAAATAGATGGGGAAACAGTGGAAACAGTGGCAGACTTAATTTTCTTGGGCTCCAAAATCACTGCAGATGGTGACTGTAGCTATGAAATTAAAAGACGCTCACTCCTTGGAAGGAAAGTTATGACCAACCTAGATAGCATATTAAAAAGCAGAGACATTACTTTGCCAAAAAAGGTCCATCTAGGTTTTGGTTTTCCAGTACTCATGTATGGATGTGAGAGCTGGACTATAAAGAAACCTGAGCACTGAAGAATTGATACTTTTGAACTGTGGTGTTGGAGAAGACTCTTGAGAGTCCCTTGGACTGCAAGGACATCCAACAAGTCCATCCTAAAGGAGATCAGTCCTGGGTGTTCATTGGAAGGACTGATGCTGAAGCTGAAACTCCAATACTTTGGCCACCTCATTTGAAGAGCTGACTCCTTTGAAAAGACCCTGAAGCTGGGAGAGATTGAAGGCAGGAGGAGAAGGGGATGACAGAGGATGAGATGATTGGATGGCATCACCGACTCAATAGACATGAGTTTGGGTAAACTCTGGGAATTGGTGATGGACAGGGAGGCCTGGCGTGCTGTGGTCCATGGGGTCGCAAAAAGTTGGACACAACTGAGTGACTGAACTGAACTGAACTGACAATAAAATGGCCATACAGGGTAAGCCCAGCATTGGATGTGTAATCATGATATCATGACACCAAGTGCTGGGTGGTGGAAGACTCTGGTCCTCCTTCTTGTCGGTTTTAAATAATCAAGACTTTATCCTAGAAATACACTAGAAAAACCTTTAAGGCTCTACAGTCATAATTACCTGTTTTAAATTATTTTAAGGTATATATTAAATTATTTTGCTTACATTTCAAAAAATGAAACATGAATTTATTCCCTTATGATGAATGACGGGGAAACACATAAGACACCATTGAAGTTGCCTTCACAGCCTTATCTCTCTCTCCACCCCGCTGACAGCACTGATAACTGCCTGTTTCCTTGAATCAATTTCTATTTTATGCCTGTACCATGTTTTGGGTTGTTGGATTCCTTCTAGATGAAAGATTTCATGATTTTATGATTAAGAAGGGATCGTTAGATATATTCATTCATCCAATAAATATTTACTGGAAATTTACTCTAGCACCACCTGGGAAGCCCTAGGGGAATATGGTGGTGGATTTAACACACCGTGCTGTCTTCTCTTGCTATTGACATCAGGATTCCAAGAACTCTCTTTCAAAAGGACATTTTCAGGGCTTCTCTAGTGGCCCAGATGGTAGAGAATCTGCCTGCAATGCAGGAGACCGGGTTTGATCCCTGGGTTGGGAAGATCCCCTGGAAAAGGAGATGGCTACCCACTCCAGTATTATAAATGCCTGGGAAATCCCATGGACATATGAAGTGGCAAGTTACAGTCCATGAAGTTGCAAAGAGTTGGACACGACTGAGCAACTAAACAACAACAAAACTGAGATGAAGCTAAATGTCAGGAAGTTGGGGTGTGGTGGGGAAGGAAGACTGAAAACTGTACTGTTGTGGTTTTGTGAAATTTGGCTGGGAAAGAAAGACTTGTGGTGAGGTGGTAGCTTATAGAAGTATAATAGCTGGGACAAGGAAGGATCTGTTGCAACACGGGAAGAACCTATAACTTCTTGTAAGAAGGTGTTTTTGAACACCTACAAAGGCCAGGCACTGGGGTTACTTCCACAGGAATATGTGTCACCTGTGTTAACTCAAAACACATATAGTGAGCTCCTTCACATTTGGCTGGACACTGTGGGGTGTAGAAGTGTGTGTAAAATAAACACTGCCCATTTACAAGCACCACTACCACATTTGAACCAGAAGTGCAGAGAAAATCAAGCCTAGTGTGAGAAGAGTTGATTCATGGGGTCAGTTCCAGGAAGATGCTAAGAGAATGACTTACGTGACCAGGTAGGAAGATTTATTTTGAAGCAGTTTTGGAAGACATCATTTCTTTTTTCTCATTGGTGGGAATGGCCACTTAGTATAAATTTTCTATAAAGTAATTGAGGAAAATATATCACTAGTCTTAAAAATGTCCATATGCTTTGGGAATTCTGTGGCCATTCAGTGGTTAGAACTCTATACACTCTCACTGCTGAGGGCCCGGGTTCAATTCCTTGTCAGAGAATTAGAATCCCCACCTTTTCTATTTTTTTTTTTTTTGGTCAACATCCCTCCCCCCGACACACACAAAAATACGCATACCCTTTAACTAATTCCTATTCCAGAAATCTTCTCTAAGGAAATAATCAGTTCTTGGCAAAAATGAGAAGCACAGTGGTAGTTACAGAATTTGGACTCTAGGCTCAAATCTGGCCACTCTACTAACTAGTTACATTCCCTTGAACAAATATCTTAACTTTACTCTCTTCAGTTTAAAATAGGGATAATAATATTTATCTATAAGATTATTGCAAGGCTTTAAATGAATTGATACGTCAAACATTTGAAACTTGGCAAGCAAAACATGATGGGGCTCCCTGGTAGCTCAGATAATAAAGAATCTGCCTGCGATGCAGGAGACCCCAGTTTGATTCCTGAGTTGGGAAGATCTCCTGGAGAAGGGATAGGCTACCCACTCCAGTATTCTTGTCTGGAGAATTCCCATGGGCAGAGAATCCCCTGGTGGGCTGCAGTCTATGGGGTCGCAAAGAGTCAGACATGACTGAGCAGCTCAGCACACACACAAGCACAAAAATACAAAGATTTAGCATTAAAGCAAAAGAAAATGGAGACACTAAAAATCTCTAGCAAAAACACATGGTTTGCATTAGCAAAAGACTGCACAGCCAGGCAAAGTGTGGCAGAAACTGCTAGCTGAGCCTCAGTATCTGTCTTATCCTTCTAAAGTAGTAGAAACCCTGGATTTTAGTTGGGCATATTACCACCCAGAATAAATACTATGATTCCCATCTTTCCTTGCAACTGATTATGGCCATATGACTAGATATGGCCAATGTAATATGAGCAAAAGTGATGGACATTAGGGGTGTGCCTTCCCCTCCTCTTCCCCCTCCCCCACTTTATGATTTTCACATAAGCATGATGGTGAGACATCTTGGACCATGCAGAAAAGGACCACACCTGGAGATGGCAAAGCAATGCAATAAAAGAGCCTGAGCCTCTGGCATCTTCACAGAGCTTTACAATAGCTCACACTGCCACAACAGAGAAACACATTTCTATCTTGGTTAAGTCACTGCTCTGTCTCTTTCACAATGGCCATACCTATTTCCTATTAGTACAAGGAAATAGTATGCAGCTACTTAAAATGATGCTTTAGGAAGCAGCTTGAATTTCATGAAAGAATAATTATTACTTAGTAGGTGGGAAAAAAAAACTGAATACTATATTACTATATGATCTCAGTACTTTTTAAAATTCATAGTTAAAAAAACACGAGAGGGAACTATGCCAAATTGAATTATGTTTGGATATTTTTCTTCTACTTGACTATACTCTTCCAAATTTTCTGCAGTGTAATTACAATATGCTGATAATCAAGAGAAGATAAAGTATAAAAATTCTAGCCACCTATATATTCAGAAAACTAAGATCACGGCATCTGGTCCCATCATTTCATGGCAAATAGATGGGGAAACATTGGAAACAGTGTCAGATTTTGTCTTTTTGGGTTCCAAAATCACTGCCATGAAATTAAAAGACGCCTACTCCTTGGAAGGAAAGTTATGACCAACCTAGATAGCATATTAAAAAGCAGAGACATTACTTTGCCAACAAAGGTCTGTCTAGTCAAGGCTATGGTTTTTCCAGTGGTCATGTATGGATGTTAGAGTTGGACTGTGAAGAAAGCTGAGCACCGAAGAATTGATGCTTTTGAACTGTGGTCTTGGAGAAGACTCCTGAGAGTCCCTTGGACTGCAAGGAGATCCACCCAGTCCATCCTAAAGGAGATCAGTCCTGGGTGTTCATTGGAAGGACTGATGCTGAAGCTGAAACTCCAATACTTTGGCCACCTCATGCGAAGTGTTGACTCATTTGCAAAGACCCTGATGCTGGGAGGGATTGGGGGCAGGAGGAGAAGGGGACGACAAAGGATGAGATGGCTGGATGGCATCACCAACTCGATGGACATGAGTTTGAGTAAACTCCGGGAGTTCGTGATGGACAGGGAGGCCTGGTGTGCTGCGGTTCATGGGGTTGAAAAAAGTTGGACACTACTGAGCGACTGAACTGAACTGATATTTCAAGACAAAGCTGCTCCAGTTTCCAGAAATACCCCCTTCTCCTTCTACACTCGTGGGTCATTTTGGTCCTGCCTCCTTAGATTGTAAGCAAGCACTGTATCTTGTATAATTCTGTGTTGCACAAAATTTCACCTCTAGTAAACACTAAATAAGTATTTCATGGATAATTCATCTCAAGGCAGAGATGTTTATGAATATAGCTAAAGCAATCACTTGGTCACTTTATTTGTATAGACCCTTAAAAGAAGCAACCTAGTCACAATTCCTTGCATGTAGTTTATCTTCCAATATTATACTTAAGAACAATAGAAAATTTATTATATCTGCATTTGAGTTTTCAATATATTTTAAAATATTCATCACCAGTCTATTAAGCACATATTATTATCACCATTTTACAGATTTCAAAACTGAGGCATAGAGAGGTTATTCACCCCAGATCACAGAACTAGCAAGTGATAGGGTTGAGATTGTAACCTAGATCTCCTTTACCACTTTATTCTACTTCATATATATAGAGAGACATATATAAAATCTAGCATGCATGCATGCATCTTCTGGCCTGACCCAGGGATCAAACCCTCATCTCCTGTGTCTCCTGCATTGGCAGGCAGATTCTTTACCACTGTGCCATCATGGAAGCCCTTTGATAAATACAGTATATCAGTATACTATATGAATATATATATATATGTATATATATATATATATATTCAATATGTATAGTATATCAGCCCTACCTAATACACATAGACACTCACACTATTTTAATCCTCTCAATAATCTACATAAATATTTTTAGTATGCTAATAATATATTTTTTATTGTGTACTCAGTTGCTCAGTCATGTCCAACTCTTTGCAGCCCCGTGAACTGTACAGTCCATCAGGCTCCTTCTTTCCATGGAATTTTCCAGGCAAGAATACTGGAACAGGTTGCCATTTCCTGCTCCAGGAGATCTTCCCAACCCAGGGATCAAACCCACATCTCTTGTGTCTCCTGCATTGGCAGGCAGATTCTTTACCACTTTGCCACCTAGGAGTCTTTAATTGAAAAAGGAATACATGCCCCAGTCCAATCGTGACAAAAACATCAGACAAATCCCAGTTGAGACATCCTATTGACTAGTAGCCAGTACTGACTCCTCTAAAGGTCATCTGAGAAGTCTGAGAAACTGTTTCAGCCAAAAGGAGCCCAACGGGACATGACAATTAAGTGAAATGTGGTGTTCGAGGTGGGATCTTGGCAAAGAAAAAGGACAAGAGGTAAAAAACTAGGGAAATTGGAATAAGGTATGGATTTTACTTAATAGTAATGTATCAATATGAGTTCACTGTGACAAACTGTGAATAATGAAACATACTCGTAAGATGCTAATCATAGGGGAAACTGGGTTTAGGTATAAGGGAACTCTCTGTATGCTCTTCGTAATTTTTCTGTAAATTTAAAATTATCCCAAAGTTAAAAGTGTTTTTTAAAGGATTATGTACATTTGAAAAAATTCAAACAATCAGAATATATAAAATGAGCAGTAAGTCTGCCTCTTACCTTAGACTCTTATTTTCTTGGTTCCCCTTCCAAGAGGCAAACCTTGCTGCCCATTTCTCATGTCCCCTTCTCTAGAAGCACAGAACGTACTGACCTATTTTTCAGTAGACAGACCTATGTTCATGACTTAAGAATTTAATTCCCTAGGTTCAAGTTAAGTACTTGTATCAGTTTTCTACGACAAGTGTAACAAATTACCACAAACGAAGGCTCAAAACAATGAGATTTATTTCCTCACAGTTCTGGAGGTAAGATATCCAAAATCAGCATGATTGGCCCAATACCAAGCAGTCAGCAGAGGCTCTGGGGAGATTCTGTCCCTTGACTCTTCCAGCTTCAGGGAGCTGCCAGCATTCCTTGGCTTGTGACTATATCCCTCTGATCTCTACCTTCATGTTCATATTGCCTTCTCCTCTTCTTCCTTGTATGTCATCTCCTTTTATTTCCCCCTTTAAAGGATTATTCTGTGGGGACTTCCCTGGTAGTCCAGTGGTTAAGACTTTGCCTTCCAATGGAGAGGATACAGGTTAAATCCCTGGTAGGGGAGCAAAGATCCTACATACCTTGTGGCCAAAAGAACAAAAACATAAGACTGAAGTACTATGGTAACAAATTCAATAAAGACTTTAAAAGTGGTCCACATCAAAAAAATCTCAAAAATAAAAATAAAAAATTTGAAAAAGAGTATAGTGTGATTATGTAGGGCCTATTGGATAATTCTGGATAATCCTTCCAATTCAAGTGTTTTAACTCAATCACTCCTGCAAAGGATTTTTTGAAATAAGAAGCCATTTACAGGTTTCAAGTTCAAGGACCTGATATCTTTGGGAGCTATTATTTAGCCCACTGTAGTAATTTAGTTTTTATAATGAAAGTTTCATTCACAAGTTAAAGACAAATTCAAGAACAAAACCGCTGCACACACATTATTCATGTTAATAAAACTAAGAAATGATAAAATTCTGATGAGTCTCTAGCATACCTCATCCCTTTCCCTCTAAGTGACATAATTATATTCCCTTAGGTCCTCCAAAAAGACATGGGATGGTCTCACGTAAAATGTAGTTGGTCTTTTATTTTTCTTTCCGTCTTTCCTTTGGCAAGGATAGGTTAACTCCCAGGGCTACCAGCTCCTTCTACCCTGTTGCATCAGTGTTCAGCTGTGGTTTTCTAGTCTCATTGTCAGAGCATGTGATGAAAGAGTTTCAGCATCTGATGCAAGATTGTGCTCCCTCGGTGACCTTGTACCCCAACACGTTGGCTCTGTGCCCCCGTGTGAGAACCTCGCTGACTGATTGGCGAACATTTGCCAGTCCCTGAAGTCCTGACTTTAAGAGCAATCTGTAGGGCTTTACCTGTGAAGTGGAGGAACTCTGGAAAACTGTCCTCTGATGGGATCACCAGGAACAGTAAGGAGGGTAAGAAGGTGGTGTACAGTCTAGGAGGAAACAAACACAGAAATCTCAGCCTCCACTGACCTGCCATCCTCTGCAGACTCATTTGCTCCTACTCAAAACATCAGACCCTCCAGAGACAGCCTGGAATATCTTGCCTGCAAAATAAATGGCACAGAGACCTGGTACTTTTTGTTCTCACAAGACAAAGCATTCAAACATAATGGTTAATCCTGAGCCTGAGAGGAGAGGCCGAGTTCAACCCTTAACACTTTCCTACATCTTAGGCTCTTAATCATTCTTACTGGTTGTTTTGTTTTGTTTTGTTTTGTTTTTTCACTGCAGGGAAGGAAGAAGTTAAATTTCAACATGAAACAATGGCCCCCAGTATTTTCATTTACCACCAGTAATTACTGCTCAGGGAAAGGATTAAAAAAACATACAAAGTCTAACTCCAATTCCCTATAGCCCGCTGCTCATTCCTTTCTATAACCAGCAACATATTTAAAATCAAGCATGAAAAAGTCAAGAATACCAATAATTTTGTTATTTGGAGTGCTGACAAAGGATCTAATGGGGCTTTAGGCACCATGTCTGTCTGGGCTCATTACACAAATATGCCCATCCTCTGGGAGGGCTGCAGGAGGAATGAGTGAGGTAATATATCCAGGGCGCTTCTCACAGAGCCTGGCAAGTGGTAAAGGCTTGATAAATAGCAGCTATCGCTATTATTAGCACCACAGTGGGGCTCGCAGGGAAACTCCATCCGGTGTCAGGCTAAGGGAGGAGAGGCGAAAAGGAATGTGCAGTACAAGGTGGAGAGGGAGAGAAAGGAGGGAGACCAGGAGAGATCAAGAATCAGACAAGTTTTCCAAATTTTTCTGAGGATAACTTCTACCCTAGATGCACCATCCAAAATGATCTTTTTCTAAATTTGATTATTAGACGCTGACAACTGAGTTAAACTGTATGCTTTTTATTTATGAAAAGCATTTTTCCAAGATAGAAGATTCAGCTAGCTATATTTAGGTGATCCTTGGTTTTTTATGTTTTGCTTTGTTTTGTTTTTTGGTGGGGAGGGTGGTTTGTGTGTTTTACAAAAATGAAAGACCCAGGCGATAATTCTTCCTATTTAGTCCTGAGACAAAATTCTGGTGGGTTATAGTTTTGTAGACCATTTGTCTACCCAGAATATCTGGAAAAAGTGCCTGGTTGGATAAAGCTCAAGACCTCCCCTGATCCACACAGTGGAATAAGTAACATTGGCACCATCCCTCTGCCCTTTCAATGTAGCGACAGAAAATACACAGCTGACACCATCAGCAATCTCCTGATGGCGGCAGAAACATCAGGGTTACTATTCTGCATACCTATTTGTGTTCTGTATTAGTTCATGGAGGCAATGAAAAGCTTTTCAATGAAAACACATATAATAATATTGTGATGTAATATAGGTTAGAATAAAGAATCAGCAGCAGGGACAATATAAATAAAAATAGAAAGTTGAGACCGAGGAAAGCCCGTGATGGCTTATATAGAGCCTATAATTGTGCCTCAAATTTAGCTTGAGAGAGAACTTTCCAGCAGCCAGAGCAGTAACCTAGGAGCCCATGTCCCTGAGGCCAACTTCAGACCCAGAGAGGAGAGAAGTAGGCAAGGCCAAGTCTGACCAGCCTGCCAGTCTGGACTAGGGACACAGCCAGTGAGCCAGAGATATCCAGCTTGTTCCCATTTTTGCAACCACACTCCGCCTCCATTCCCATTTAGTGTGACCCCGGAGAAGCACAGATTACAAATTCTCAGTCAAGGAAGGACTTGGTAAATAATCCAAGATGCTGGTTAAAAGTAGATCCAGATGGGACTTCCCTGGCGGTCCAGTGGTTGAGAATCTGCCCTTCTGCTGTAGGGGCGTATGAGTTCAATCCCTGGTAAGGGAACTAAGATCCCTCATGCTGTGTGGTCCAAAAAAAAAAAAATTTTAAAGTAGATACAGAAGTTTTTGAGGTCAGATGAGCAAGTGGTTAAATCAGCATCTGCAGGGTACCAAGGACATAGCCAGGAATTTCCCTGAGATCCAGGGTCTATGCTAGCATGAAGGTGAGGGTTGTGGCATTCTATATCACAGATCAAGGCTCTGATGCTCTTGACATGGACCAAGCTTACAGCAGGTGTGCCCAATCATTCAGCAAGGTCAAAAACTTTTTTAAAAAGCCATCTCAGAAATGCTGTCAGCTTCCCAGTGAACCTGCCTGGATGAATTAACTGCAAAATGTGCCCCTGGAGGAACTAGATGAATTCGCCTGCAGCAGCAGTTGCCAGATATGAAGCAATAAATCTTGAAGGACATCTGCCAAAAGCATAATTTTCATTTTAGAATCGTTACTATAGAATAGCTCTTGAAGAGAGGAAAACAATTAGCTAGCAGGACCACCTGTTTATGATAAGCCCCTTGGTTCCTAAGTAGAGGTCAGTAAACTATAAGCTTTGCCTGTTTGTATCCTCCCATTAGGGGCTTCTCTGATGGCTCAGTGGTAAGGAATCCGCCTGCTAATGCAGGAGACTCAGGCTTAATCCCTGATCTGGGAAGATCCCCTGAAGGAGGAAATGGCAACCCACTGTAGTATTCTTGCCTGGAAAACCCCATGGACAGAGAAGCCTGGTGGGCTACAGCCAATGGGCTTGCAAAAAGAGTCAGACACGACTTAGCGACTGCATAACAACAAATTTCCCCATTATCTATAGCCAGGCATTCAGGGGACTGCAAAGAAGTTTCAAATCATTGAAACATAATAAACATAAGTTTGCCAATAAGAGGAAAGTGCAAGAGTAAACAATCTCAAATTATTTATCTAATTTATTTTTCAATTAATTAATCAATTTCTTGGCTGCAGTGAGTCTTTTTTGCTGAGCACAGGCTATCTCTAGCTACGGCGTGTGGGGGCTACTCTTCGTTGCGATGCACAGGCTTCTCGTTGTGGTGGTTTCTCTTGTTGCAGAGCACGGGCTCTAGAGCTTGGGCTTCAGTAGTTTGTGGTGCATGGGCCCAGTTGCCCCGCAGCACGTGGAACCTTCCCAGACTAGGAATCAAACCCGAACGTGTCCCCTGCATTGGCAGGTGGACTCTTAACCACTGAACTACCAGGGAAGTCTTCTGATTTCTCTTTTGAAAATTTATTATTTATTTTGGCTGCTCTGGATCTTCATTGCAGTATGCAGGCTCTTCCTTGGGAACCACAGGCTTCTCTTGTTGAGGTGCAAGGCCTCGGTAGTTACTGCACACAGGCTTAGGTGCAGCAGGGAGATTCTTAGTTCCTCTACCAGGGATCAAACTGGGGCCCCCTGCATTAGGAACTTGGAGTCATTCCCTGGACCACCAGGGAAGTCCTACTTAATTTCCTAGCCGTCCGTTTTGGCTAATCATGCTTCTTAAAGAAGTATGAATGTAGGGTGTACCAGGCTCCCACTTATTTCTAAATTAATTGTGCAATAGCTATTGAGTTCCTTGGCCCCTCCAATTGCCTTGGAGGGGCAATTCAAAAAGCATGGGGAAGGAATCCCTAGGGTGCAACCCAGCAACCTTTTCTCTTATTTTCTTATGAAAAGCAGGATAATGCCCTTCCCCACAAAGGTGTCCATACTCTAACCCCCAAAACCTGTGCATATGTTAAATTACATGGCAAGAAGGAAATAAGGTTGAAGGTGGAATTAAATTGCTAATCAACTAACCTTGATAGGAAAAGATTAACCTGGATTATCTCAGTGGGCCCAGCGTCATCATAGGGGCCTTAAAATCAGAAGAGGGAGACAGAAGGGTCAAAACCAGGGAGACAGTGTCATGAAAAGACAGCCATTCTTTGTTGGCTTTGAGGATGGAAGGGAGCCAAGAACCAAGGGATGCAGGCAACTTCTAGAATGCTGGAAAAGGCAGGAAACAGATTCTCCCCTAGAGTTCTCAGAAAAGAACCAGCCTGGATTGTAGCCCAATGAGATCTCTTTCAATTTTGTGACTGCAAAATGGTAAATTTGCCACTATGTAGTGTCTTATTTCTTCTCAACTGCAACTCATACATAACCTGAGAACTGACCTCTCTCTCTTCCAGACTGCAGTGATTCTCCAAACTTGGATACACAATGGAATCACTTGAGCAGTTTTAAAATACTGGATGCTGGGACTTTCCTGGTGGTCCAGCAGCTAAGATTCTGCACTCCCACTGCTGGCAGTTCAGGTTCAGTCCTTGGTTAGGGAAATAGATCCCACATGTTGCAACTAAGACCCACTGCAGCCAAATAAGTAAATAATTTTTTTTTTTTAAGTACTGAAAGCTGGGTCCCACACACAGAGATTTCTGATTTAATGAGTCTGGGGACAGTTCATGAATCAGAAATTTTTCAAACTCCCAAGACAATTCTAATGTACAGGCAAGTTTAAGAACTGCTGTCATAGAGGGTGTGACGTATGTCCCTGTTAACCCCTGGGTGTCTCAATAACTTTTGGTCTTACACTCTTCAGACCTTAACTGTGTCCAATCAGAATCAAAGGTTGACGAAAGAGCAACAAAAGATATAAAGATATAGACTGATGTGTAATTTTTGACAAATTTCTCTCTAGAATGGAGGGCATAATAAGTAGTGAAGAAGCTATATCTGAACCGTGCTCACTCCTCATGTAAAGTATATATATATATATTATACTCCTCATGTAAAGTATATATATGTAAAATATATATATATATATTGCACAGGATAGTGGGCTCCTAAGCTCTTGTATTGATCAGGGTTTCCATGCAAGGGACATAATCCACTGTAGCTAGCTTGAGCAGGAAAAACTTATGACGGGCTTCCCTGATAGCTGAATTGGTAAAGAATCTGCCTGCAATGCAGGAGACCCCTGTTAAATTCCTGGGTTGGGAAGATCCACTGGAGAAGGGATAGGCTACCCACTCCAGTATTCTTGGGCTTCCCTGGTGGCTCAGCTGGTAAAGAATCTGCCTGTAATGCAGGAGACTTGGGTTGGGAAGATCCCCTGGAAAAGGGAAAGGCTACCCACTCCAGTATTCTGGCCTGGAGAATTCCGTGGACTGTGTAGTCCATGGGGTCGCAGAGTCAGACACAACTGAGCGACACAACTTTCACTTACTGTAAGCTTACTATAAAAGACTTACTGAATCACTGAGAAAGCTGAATAAATAGGCTCCATGACAAGTTTCAAGAACAGAAAGACTCAGTGTAGAAATGGATCACCAGAGGAGTTTCTGCCTCTTCTGTGGTCAGGAAGCATCTGGCTCCAGGACCGTGGCAGGAAGCTGCTAGAGTGAGGAAGCTGCCCCATCCCTGCTCTGATACATACCAGCAGGGAGACTTCATGCTCTGCCTCTTAGCGCTCAAGCCAGCTGAGTTAATGATGCTTCAGGGTAGGGGGAGGGTTGGGGTGGAGGGATGGTGCTTTTCAGAAATAAAGCAAGTGCAGCAGAAATACAGCCTCCATTTCACTTGTGCCTTCTAAATCTTGCACAAGTGTGCTTTATTGGCCCAGTCTAACAACATCCAAAACCTTAGCTGCAAGAGAGTCTGGGTTTAAAAAATAATAATTTTTTTAACTTCTGCAGATTGGGAAAATTCACAGAACAAAGCTTGAATGGATATTGAGCACCAATCCACCATAAATGCCATAGACTTTTCCTCTGGCTATTCAACATCCTTGGACAGCAAGGAGATCAAACCAGTCAATCCTAAAGGAAATCAACCCTGAATATTCATTGGAAGGACTGATGCTGAAGATGAAGCTCCAGTATTTTGGCCACCTGATTCAAAGAGCTAACTCATTAGGAACAAAACCCTGATGCTGGGAAAGATTGAGGGCAGGAGGAGAAGGGGGCAGCAGAGGATAAGATGGTTAGATAACATTACTGACTCAATGGACATGAGTTTGAGCAAACACCGGGAGATTGTGAAAGACAGGGAAACCTGTACCAAAAAAAACACAAAAACAAAGAAATACAAGTGTATTCACCTCCTCTCAAAAGGAGAGACCCAAATTTCCATAAGTCTCTGCATCTATCTATGGGTAATATTTATTCCTTCTCTACAAACAATTCCATCATGATATTCTATACTGTAGAAATTAACTTGTAAAATTAACCACCATCAGGGGACCATTTATAAAGTTTTGAGAAAACTGAAAAAGGAGGAGGAGAAATGGTTAATGTGTTAAAAATATATATGTATATATACATAACAGAACAAGGATGAAATCATTGGTGGCCATGGCAGTTCCAGAGACAGTTACAAGTCTACAGAGGGTATTTACAGCTGTTTTCCTCCACAGCCTATTATAGGTTACTTTTGTCCTCAGCCAGCATCACAGCTGGGCCAAGTAATTTAGCTGGTAGAGTGACCCAGATCTTCATTCCTCGGGAATAAACCCTTAGGGATCCTGGCTGCTAGATTTCTATAGTCTTCTGCTAAAATTTATTGTTAAATATATAAATTAAATTAAAATGCATATTAAATATAAAATTTAATGTAACTTTTACCACTGGGCATAGCCCTACTATGAAGTGTCCTGGAAGAACTTACCAGAAGATTCCAGAAACACCTCTCCCTGCTCCCATAGTAAAAGAGCAATCCTATTTCCCCTGGATTACCCTGCTGAAACACTCTCCTGACACAGAACTGACCCCTCTTTGCCTCTTGGTTTATTTGACAAGGTGACCAAAATTGTGAGTAGCAATCTCAAATTCCAGTTGAACACAACAAATTAATATCACATGACTCCTGATGTTTTGATTGAGAAGGATAGAACATTAATTATGTGGTATTCCTGCCAAAGGGTCTTCCCAGGTGGTGCTAGTGGTAAAGAACCCGCCCGCCAACGCAGGGGATGTAAGAGGCGCATGTTTGATCCCCAGATCCCGTGGAGGAGGGCATGGCACCCCACTGCAGTATTCTTGCCTGAAGAATCCCAAGAACAGAGGAGCCTAGTGGGCTATAGTACGTAGGATAAAAAAGAGTCGGACACGGACTGAAGCGACTAAGCAGGCCACATGCATATTCCAACTACGCATTTAAGGGTAAGGGAAATAATTATAGGAGGGCTTCACAAACTCAGTAGGGCCACTGAGAGACAAGCTCAAACCCAAAGTTCATTTATCACCTCTAGACACCACTGTAGTATTCAGAGTCTTGCAGGATTAATGTTAATGAAAGCTAGAATCCAATCAGCACTCACCAGTCTTTGTGGTTCTCTTTTCCTAGTGAAGGGTTAAGTTATTAAATAGCTACAGGTTTCTTTGAGAAAAGTTAGGAGAAAGATTTATAGTACCTTTTCTTGATAAGATCTCAGGTTTCTGGTTTATCCTTCATTCAATGGTTTTAGGTTTATAAAGTGCTCTGAAAATTGTGAAGGCCTTTGACTTTCCAGATGTATAGTATTTTTGATTCTATATATCAAGTGGATTCTGATAGAATAGCCATCTTTTTACTCGTAGAAGCCTCATGATCAATCAACTACCAGCAGAGATCAGATTGCCACTCTGGCTCTGCTGCCAGAAGCTTGCTGCTGGCATATAAGTATTACTACTTGTTCTCTGCCTCTCCAGGGTCTCAACAGACCCACTGCAATCAAAACGTCCATTTTAAAAGTTGCATCTCTCACTTTCCTGGCTTACAGAGGACTCCACTGTGACACTTTTCAAGGATGTATTTCTCACAATTTTGTTTCTCTATGCCCTTGTGAAAAGAGGGTCCTCAGGCCCTCTTAGTGGGTTATTGGATTGTACATGAGATACCTACTCCAACAGTCCTTTCTCCTAAGTGTTTGGATTTCTCCCTCTACATTATACCATGGGTTTCTGACACCTAAGTTTCCTTCGACTAGATCACCACTGAGTCTCCTTTCTGGTCAATCAGTCAGGCCAAGAGTTACAGTCATCCCTAGCCGCACCAACTAGAACAATGAATCCAAAATCTCCAGAAAATGCACCCACACCAATAAAGTAAGCCAGATTTAAAATTATATTTCTTCTTTTCTAGCCTAAGTTCTCATAATCTATTCCCACACATATTCCCTAAGCTTTTCCTAATATAAGTGAGCAAAATCTCACCATTCCTTGATTATGCAAACCTTTGCCTCCTAAGGTAGACATCGCACTTGTCCTTCATAATGTCATTTGACTCTAGTTATGGATCTAGACAGAGAAGGCAATGGCACCCCACTCCAGTACTCTTGCCTGGAAAATCCCATGAATGGAGGAGCCTGGTAGGCTGTGGTCCATGGGGTCACTAAGAGTTGGACATGACTGAGCGACTTCACTTTCACTTTTCACTTTCATGCATTGGAGAAGGAAATGGCAACCCACTCCAGTGTTCTTGCCTGGAGAATCCCAGGGATGGCGGAGCCTAGTGGGCTGCCATCTATGGGGTGAAACAGAGTCGGACACAACTGAAGCGACTTGGCAGCAGCAGCAGCATGGATCTAGAACAAAGAGTGATGGGAAATGGCACAGGAGGAAAACTAGCATCCCCTTGCAAGGGAACTACCTCAACAAGGTCATTACGGAGTCTCTGAGCAAGACTGGACCACCTCACCAAACAGAGGAGAAGATGCTTCTACTAGCACCAGAGGTTCAATGGAGTTTTGGAGATGTTGGCGCTCAGTTCAATTGAACCCACCCAAATGGTCCCAGTTCATATGGTCTCACTCTCTCCCAAACAATATTCAAACTTTCACATAGGAGACCTAGTGACTCTGTGAGGTTAGATTATCTTTTAATCATCAACCCACAGGATAAGGTCGCATTTGACATTAGACTGTATCAGCCTTGAAGCTACATGCAATAAATGATTCTTCTAGAAATTAATAGGCACTTCTTGGTCCCCTGATCATGCCTTATGGCAGTAACTTTAAATTCTGAGCAGATAATTTTTTCTATTCTTTAAGCTCTCTAATATATGTAAAAACAGCCACCCAGCTCCACAGGCCTTGTATACCTTACTCTCACCATAGTGGTCAGCAGCCACCCAATCCACCAAGCCTTGCCTGCACTGTGCACTTCATTCCAAGTGACCCATATTTTAAGTAATGATTTCACCTCTCCATGTAGTACACTGCCAGTATTCCATATTCTAATGCTAATGTCATTGTTGCTCCTCTCAAACCTAATAAGTCAGAAAAAAAAAAAGTCCAGATTTCCAATTTCTTTAGAGTCTGTTGTCCCTTGTACCAATCACAGTCACAGACAGGGTTTACAAGGAGAGAATATAAGCCAGTCTAGCAAACTGAAGCATGGAAGGATTTATCAAAGAGAATTAAAAAGCTCATGGAGGGGACTTCCCTGGTAGTCCAGGAGGGGACCTCCCTGGTAGTTCAGTGCTTAAGAATCCACCTGCCAATGCAGGGGACACAGGTTCAATCCCTGGTCCAGGAAGATCCCACATGCAACAAAGCCCATGTAGCACAACTACTGAGCCAGCGTTCTAGAGCTCATGATCCATAACAAGAGAAGTCACCACAATGAGAGGACCACACACCACAACTAAAGAGGAGCCCCCACTTGCTCCAACTAGAGAAAGCAAGAAAGATCCAGTGCAGACAAAATAAATAAATAAACAACTTAAAATGGCTCACTGAGTCATTGAGAGAGCTGGGGAAACAGACTTAGGTAGAGATTTCAGAAATGACTCTCCAAGCCCCATGTAGAACTGGGTCACCCCTGGAGCTCCTGGTTATGTCAAGATTAGGAAACTGCCACTTTCTAAACAATATGACAGCCAAAGTCAGGAAGCCACCACAGTGCGTAGAGCTCCTCACAGACAGGAAGCTGGCTTCCCACCCAGCCAGATATGCTTTAATCCTCACCTGCAGGATGCGTTCTCTGTGACCTGCCTCCTGACACCCACCAACTTCTGCTAATGCGGCCACAGAAAATGCAAATGCCTCCACAACCAGATTTTAAAAAGAAAAAGCAGAATTGGCGAAGGTGTGGCCTCTGCTCATTTCTGCCTCTTAAACCTTATAATAGTGCAGAGTAGTGGTTGGACTTGAGTCACAGCTGGGGCACACCCTGAGGGCAGGGGAGTCTGGGAAACAGGGTGTTTGGCTCTCCAGCACCCCCCGTGCAGGAAGGCATCTTAGAAGGCAGATAGGGTGGACACTGGGTGCAGATCTATCTAATCCTGGGTTCTAGTCTTTAGCTCTGACAAAGAATCTGGGCAGATTAACTCTACTTGCAACTAGTGAGTCCTCCAATGACATTTCTTTATATTCCCCACACACCTCTATAATTCCTTGACAGTTAGAGGTAAATTATAAATTCCAATTTATTGAATGATTGGTTTAGAATGCATGACTGTAGCAAAAGTCCTTTATTTTTATTTTTCTGACTCATTGCTAGAAGTCACTGGGAAAAGACTTGTCCACACAGGTGCAGCACAAAATATTTGCTGTTTGTCTTAATGAGATCCCAGAGGGTTTTCTGAATCATTTGAGTAACAGTAAGTTATATTGGGTATCAGTGTAGATTGAAGTATATTGTACATGATATTCATTTCTGGAAACTGATATAGGGAACCAAAACACCATTCCCCTCCCACCTTCTTTTTTCCACTCGCTTCATAAAACAGAGCATTTACTGTCCTAAGGAAAGACACACTTTCATAGCCTCTTGCCTTGAAGTCAATAATGTTCCTTCCGGGAGAGTCCCAGTAGGGATAAGCAGTCTAGCTTCCGCACGCTATTCCTTTTCTTATCTTGCATTCAGTTGTCTTGAAACTCCTCCAGTCTCAGGAGTAATCACTGTGGCTGAAACAGAGGACATCTTTGTGAGTGTTTCTCAGAGGAAACTCTGACCCTCCTTCAAATACTGCTCTCAGCACCAAGACCTGTTTTTCTGGATGTATAAAGCCACTTCACACAGCGTGTACTGCCCAGAACTCACACCTTGCACAGCCCACCAGCCTGCTCAAAATTTGAGAGACCAAAGATCATCCCATCCATCCCCCTGCCTTCAGAACTTTGTGAAATCACTCCTGACCTATAAGAACCCCACTGTGAATCAGGAATGCTGTTTGAGACACTAAATAGCCGTTTTCTTCCCATGTGCCACTGTTACTTCCTAAGCAACTCATGGAAAGAGAAAGGTAATTAATATTTCCACCTTTTGGTGGAAATATTTTGTCTAAGAAGTACTAGGAGACCTCACTTATGCCCATAGAGGCCTGAGAAGATGATATTTCAATCATTACTGTTTTTTACTAAAAAGTGAAGGATTTAGGGGGACTTCCCTGGTGGTTCAGTGGTTAAGACTCTGTGCTTCCACTGCAGGGGTCACAAGTTCGATCCCTGGTCATGGAACTGAGAAACCACACGCCATGTGGTTCAGGGACCCCTGCCCCCTACAGAAAAAAAGTTGGAGGCAGCCCTCACCCAGCAAGGTGGTACACATTGACATGAGCGGACCAGATCTCTCCCTATGAACAAAAAGAAATGAAATAGAGATAACTATTCTAGTAATTCAATAGCTCACCTTCTTCCTGAACCACCAGAATAATCGCCTCAATCTTTGGTGGAAACTAAACTACAGTTTGGGCTTCCCTGGTGGCTCAGATGGTAAAGAATCTGCCTGCAATGCAGGAGACTTGAGTTCAATTCCTGAGTCAGGAAAGATCCCCTGGAGAAGGGAATGGCAACCCACTCCAGTATTCTCGCCTGGAGAATTCCATGGACAGAGGAGCCTGGTGGGCTACAGTCCATGGAGTCGCAGAGAGTCAGACACAACTGAGCGACTAACACTTTCACTTCAAACTACAGCTTAGCAGCTGCTCTGGACCTGAACCTCGAGTTAATTCTTCATGGTGAAGGGATTTCCCATCCCCACACTTCGACTGCAAACTCCACACTTCTGGGCAGTGTCCATATAGCCACCCTCCACCTTCTCTCTTTAAATACACTCAAAGCCAGACCTTCCTGTCTAACCCTAAATTCTCAAATCTTGTCTATTAAGTAGCACCAGCTTCTAGGGGGTATTGGCTAGAAGAGAGGTTTATGGCTCCAAAGGAAGCTATTTAATATGGCAAAGGAAGGAATTTAATGTGGCATTGTTTTTAAAAAGAATAATGGACATTTAGGTGCCATTTCCATTTCTATTCTTTTTTTGTTTTTAAAAAGGGAAGAAATGAGTAAGAGAAACCCCTGAGGATCTCAGGCTAGAATCCTCTCTGGCTCTCAAGACATGCCCAGCCATGTCTCGTTGCTTTGTGACATCTGTCTGTCACGTCTTTCAGCTACTTCCCCTGACACGCACCAGTAGAGGTTTCTGTGCACATTCTTGCCTTTCTGACCTTTGTGCCTTGCATTCATTCTCCCTCTTAAAACTGTCCCACCCTAGCACACACACACACACAGTGATCCTCTGTCATGACCCCAAAATAGTCATAAAGATCAGTGGCTTCGGAGCTAAATTGTGTCAATTCTATTTGTGGGAGACTTCCCTGGTGGTCCAGTGGCTAACACCCCACACTACCAATGCAGGGGGCCTGGGTTCGATCCCTGGTCAGAGAACAAGATCCCACATGCCACAACTAAGACCCAGTGCAGCCAAATTAATATTAATTAATTGTAGCTCCACAGTATAAAAACTGCTGAACAAGCTCTATGCTTCAATTTCTTAATCCACAAAGATAGTAAGAGAATTTACCGGAAAAGGTTGTTTTTGACGGTGCAGTTTTTAATGGTAATCAAACGCTTAGAAAAATATCTGGCATAATGGGGTATGTGTATGGTATGTTAGTCGCTCAGTCATGTCTGACTCTCTGCAACCCCTAACTATAGCCCACCAGGCTCCTCTGTCCATGGAATTCTCCAGGCTAGAATACATAAGGTGGTACTCAATGCATACTAGCGCATATCGTTATTGGACATGGCATTTGAATAATATATTAAATAAGTGTATCCCCTTCCTGTCGTAACAAATAATGAAATCCTATATTCTAGTTGTACCCACATCCCACCTCAGAGAAAAGTGGTCATAAGACACATTAAGATACCACAACTAGGCAATTCCCTGGCAGTCCAGTGGTTAGGCAATTCCCTGGCGGTCTGTTGTTTTCTCTGCCAGGGCCCAAGTTCATCCCTGATAGGGGAACTAAGATTCTGCAAGCTGCATGGAATGGTGAAAGAAAAAACATACCATAGCTAATGGTTACTCAATCAAAAATGAATGCTTAGGCCAAAGGCAATGCATGTGTATGTGAGATGAACATGAGTGAGAGCTGCTGCCAAGGAAATGACTTAACTTGAGATGCTCTCTTTCCATATTACGTGCTGACAACCCAGCCTAATCAGAACTTTCTCTTGGAAACTTGAGATATAAAAGTACACAGAAAAGAAAGCAATAGGGGCTTATTTGGAAGTAGTTGAAAAGATGGCCGTATCAAGAATGTGGTGATCATATTCTGAATGGCAACGATTTACTAAGTTATCCATGAAGCCAGCTGGACCATTTAAGCTGGAACATTTAAGAGGATCCAGGGATGGCATAGGTGCTGAGCTAATTTCCCACGTTTTTTTCCTTTTGATATATGCTTTCTTTATATAGGTATATGTATAATTTTTACGTGTTTATTTATTGTTGGCTCTGCTGGGTCTTCATTGCTACGTGGGTTTTTCTTTAGTTGTGGAGAGCGAGGGCTGCTCTTTGTTGCAGTGCTCGGGCCTCTCCTTGTGGTAGCTGCTCTTGTTTGGGAGCACAGGCTCTAGGGCGCGTGGGCTCAGTAGTTGCGATTCCCAGGCTCTAGAGCACAGGCTCGGTAGTTGTGGCACGTGAGCCTCGATGCTACATAGTAGGAGGGATCTTCCTTGATCAGGGATCGAACCCATGTCTCTTGCATTGGTAGGCAGATTCTTCACCATTGAACCACCAGGGAAGCTCTGTATATGCTTTTCTTAAAACCCTATCTCCTAAGCAGTGGTTTTCAAACTTCAGTATTAATAAGAACCTGAGAAGTTGGTTAAAATGTAGATTTGGGGCCCCTTCCCCAGAGATTCTGCTTGAGTAGACTGGAGACTGGAGTGGGACCTCAGACTGGGCCACTGTTTGTGGCCACATGGGTTGTTCTTTGCACTCTTCTGGGGACATGTTCATTTTGACTATGATGTGCATGCCTCCCGAGAGTTGTGCTATATACAACTTACCCAGTTAAACATGGCAGCTATCAATAATTCTCCAAGTTCACACTGAGAAATACTAAAGGTAACTTGGATATGTTGCCATTTTGCTATCTAATAGAATCCAACAAACACTAGTCCCCTGCTGATCCACTCCAAGTCCTAGTCATTGTTCATATCTACAGGGGATCTACATTTGGAAAGGGCTGAAGCAGAGGGGAAAGGACAGGTAGAGAAAGAACCAGTGCAACTGTGTTTTATTATGTACAGACAGCTTCAACAAGACACCTCAAGCCGAGTCTAAATAAATGTCCCTTCTGAGGGCCACTGGCTGTGAAACAACTGGAGTGAAACCAAATACAAGGAGTGCAGAATGAATTGCAGATGAAAACCTTACAACACCCTACGGCTCTAGCATCTTGCTCCCAGATTCCTGCCCCTCATTAAAGATGTTACTTACCAAGCCCCATTAATTGGTGAGGGTCTCAATATAGTTAGGAAATAGACTCCACAGGCCCCTGAAAGGATGATTGTGCTTTTATACGAAGGATTTGTCATCTATCAAGTGACAGTCAACAGGTTTTTACTGAGCACAGTTAGGTGCTGATACGATAAAAAAGAACTAGAAGAATCCATCCCAGGCTTCCCAAGGAGATTGAGGGGAAGCAGGGCACCATTCAAATATATGAAGAAACTAGAAGACAAGAAAGAGAAAACATCATTAAGTGCTGAGATGCCCAGGCTGTCCATGCAATTTGAGTTCAGGAAACCAAGAGACTAGTGAGGCTACAAACACCACGTGGAAGCAACTGGAGAATATTCCAGTGGCTACTTTCATAAACAGTGAAGACATCTGAGGTTTAAGGGGACAAGCAGCCTTGCTCCTTTCTCTGCTGACTCTCCTCCTTTGATCCTGGCATTGGACTGGGTCGTTTTCACTTCACATACCCTGGATCTAATATTTTACTCCCATTTTCCTGAACAGAGCTCACTTTTGCTACTTGCTTGCCTGGGCTTCTCAGACACCTTTCGTGGGACACCTATGAGAACCAACCACTCAGCACTTGTGCAAACCTGACAGTGTGAGGGGGTGAACATCCGGGGCCAATCCTTGGCCTGTCATGAATGGGAACTTGTGGGCGCCTGCCTCACTCGTGACCCTCAAGTGCACAATTCTGCAATGTATTCCTCACGGCTCTCAGATGCTCCCAGAAGGGTCAGGCCCCAGATTCCCACAGCTGTGTCCAAACGTTTTTATTTTTTTTGTGGTAAAAGTCACATAATAGAAAACATACTATTTTAACCATCATTAACTGTTCAGTTCAGCAGCACTGAGGACCTTCACACTGTTGTGCAACTCTTACCAACATCCATCTCCAGAATTTTTCACCTTCCTAAGCTGAAACTCTGTCCGCATTAAACCCCAAGTCCCCATTTCCCCTCCCCATCCCTCACCCTGGCCCCTGGCATCTACCAAGCTGTGACCAAACTTGAAATTGAATTGAATTGAATTGGCTCCCCCTCTCTCCCTGTTTCTCCTCTTTCCAGTCCCCCATCCCACTCCCTGAGGTCACTTCCCAAACTAGCTGCATGCAAGACTTTATCTTGGATTCTAGTCTCTGGAATGAAGCCTAGCTAAAACAAGCCCTGAGAAAGATGATTTCTGGTTTTGGAATTTGAATATTTTATGCTCAGTTGGCAGAGAACTCTGACACAGGGCTCTGCCCCCAAGTACACTCATCTCAGGACAGTTGAAACCAAAACACGCTGTCTGTTTGATTTGAGGTTTTGCTAAAACTGAGATATACTTCACAAAGGCCCAGAACATGAGGATGAGGAGCAAGGGCAGGATTTTACACTTCACAGGTTCCTATAATGTTCCTGTTATGTGCTATACATACTATCATATTACTAACCATTACATAAATGTGATGATGTGGGTAGAATCACCTCTCATTTGGAGATGAGGAGAGTGTGGCTCAGAGAGAGCAGGAAGTGAGATATTCAGGATCTGAGGTCAAGTCCATGCCCCTCAAATCTGTATCTTGCCCATTTACCTGACGCTTCCTCTCACACACTATTTTATCCATGGGGTTAGGTGCCTTTCTCTCAAGTGTATCAGAGGTCTTTATACTTTTTTTTTTCAGGTTTGGAACTAGGATTCAATGATCTGCAGCAACTGATTGGCATTTTAATCTCTCCAGGTTGAGGGGTGGAGGTGGCGCTTTGAGCCAGAGTGAAAGCACAGGATTCTAGAAAGCTGTTCGTGTCTGTGTGCTATCCTCAGGAATGAACACCAGCCTTGGTTTGGCCCTAGAAATACAAGACAGCTGTCTGGCTGAACACAGAATATGTGTCAGGTCTATCATGGCCCTAGGCTCAATGCTGAGCACACAGTAGGTACACAAAAAACATTTGACAAATTACCTATAAACTCTCAGAGCCAAAGCTCCTTTTCCCTCCAAGTGTTTGCTGAAGGTAAATTGCCATGGGCCACGTAACCCATTTCTGTGCCATCTACACTGTGCCCGACTTGTACCTTTCACATGCGAACCCCCAGAATAACAAGGCTCTAAAGACATTTATTGAAGCCACGCAGTAGCTTTTTGCAAGACCTCTCTGCACCCCACCCCTTCTTGCGCTCACGTGTGTTCTGGAACACTGTCCTCACAGGCCTTTGAGCCTTTGCTCTTTATATTGTTTCTATACAGGATTAACTAGCTCTGCTTTGTGTCATCCTCTGTGCGTTCCTGGTTTTGTGTTTGTTTACTGATTGGCTGACTGGTTGTTTCTTACTGATCTACAGGTCAACTTAGAATGATTCAAGTGCCGGCTGTGGAAAGCTCAGGTCTGTTTCCTCACATCGCTTCTTTGGCCCCAGCGACCAATCACATCTCTGGGAGTATCTGCCCTCACCGTGTGTGTCCCAGCCTTGGTGAAGAAAGAGAAGGAATAACTAAACCCCCAGAGTCAGCAGCACCATGCTCATTTCATTGTATTTATTGAGATGACTACTACATTATTTCTACATAAAGTAAAGTAGGCACTTAAATTTTCTTTTTCTTTTTTTTTTTAATTTTCTTTTTTTAAGTAATTTTTATTGGAGCATGGTTGCTTTACAATGCTGTATCCATTTCTACTGTACAGCCAAGTGATTCAGCTAAATGTTTATATGAAATGAACATGAGAGAGTTAGTTGCTCAGTCATGTCTGACTCTTTGCAAGCCCATGGACTGCAGCCCGCCAGGCTCCTCTATACATATATCCTGGTGGTTGTTTTTTTTTATTTCTTTCCCATTCAGTCCATCACAGAGCATTAAGGAGAGTTCCCTGTGCTATATAGTATATTCGCACTAGCTATGTGCTTTATATATAGTATCAATATTGTGTATATGTCAATCCCAACCTCCCGATTCATCCCACCCATGCCCCTTTCTCCCTTGGTATCCATACATTGTAATCAATTTTCTTGAGCACTAAGTTGCCATGGAATTTTGACTCTACATGCAGTGTCTGTCAAATGGTGATCCTTCTACCAGCAGCATCAGAATTCCCTGAAATAATTATTCAAATATAGATCCCTGGGCTTCATCCCAGACTTAATAAATTGGAGTTGGGTTTTTTTGTTTTTTACAAGGCAACTGTTAACAAGGAGATTCTCACCCCACTGAAGTTTAAGATCCCCCTGCATGGCCCCAAGTACCAAGCAAAAATTTCACTGGTACATTATATCACCTCTGCCCTGTCCAACTCAGAGCTCTCAGCCCCGTCTGGCCCTATATTACCTAATCCTCTTTCATTTTATGAATCTGAGTCAATGTGTTGGTGGCAGTGAGAAGAAACCAAGTAGAGAAGAAAAAGCAAAGAATCAAAATCCTATAAGTTCACTGATGATCTCTGAGGAGGGAATTGACCCAAGAGAGTGTGTGTGTTAGTCACTCAGTTGTGTTCAACTCTGCAACCCCACGACTGAGGCTCGCCAGGTTCCTCTGTCCATGGAATTCTACTGTCAAGAATGCTGAAGTGGGTTGCCATTCCCTTCTCCAGGAGATCTTCCCAATCTGGGAATCAAACCCAGGTCTCCTGCACTGCAGCCAGATTCTTTACCATCTGAGCCACCAGGAAAGCCCCCTGGTAGTTTACTCACTCCAAAATATATATATTTATATGTATATTTAAGCCACTCCAAAGCATATGTATTTCAGCTATTACCCACATCTATGTATGGCCCTCACTTGAAATTGGAATCCAATTTTGCTTCCAAAACCAGTCATCCAAGATCAGCCTGGAAGTGGGGAAGAGTTAACTGAATAGCCTAATTTTCACTGGGGATGTAAGAGAAATTCAGCTTTATATCAAAGCCATGTGTATAATAATATCACTACCACTTTACATTTGCAAAGTAATTTATTGGTTTCTAACAGTCTTTCAGGATAATATCTCATTTAAACTCTACATTGTGGGAGATATCAAAATTATAATTTATAGACTAAGGTTAACAACAAAACAGGATTTGGTTATCTCCCCCAAATAATTTATTTGAAACACACTAAGGTCTTGGAGCCAGATCAGAAGACATTCTTCAGCTATGATATAAGAAATATGCAAACTCTGACTCACAGATTGAGTTTTCCAAGACAATCCTGATCCCCAGGTACGTAGTCAGTGCCCTCCCCCAAAAAATTATGATTTGCCAGAATGAAAATTAGCTCCTCTGATTCACTGGATTTGAGTGTATAAGTTTTGTTAACAAAAGCACCTGCCATGGATCAGGTTCTAGAAGACGTATCATGTCTTAAATCACTTCCTGAATGTATTCAAATCTTCCTGTCACAGAAAGGTTTTCTCTCAGACATAATGCCTTTGACCACAAATAAAGTCTCTGCCATCTGTTTTCACACTAGGAAAACATGATTTGGATTCAGTAATGAAATAAATCCTATTCACATAAATCCAAATCTTGTTCTCTTACCCTGGGATACTTCTTGCTGAAATTACAAGAAAAAAAGGAGTTTGTTAATTAACATGATGAAATGTGAACATGTGTTGTTCAAGAATATTGATACCTCCAACTACCCTTCCAAAGTATTAACATTCACATAGCCGCTGATGTTTATGTGTTTAATAAGTTTTTTTTAAAATCCGGGCTTCAAATATTATCATTTTATAAGGCACAATATTCTGGAGTGTAGGAGGAAATGTCTTTATTTTTATAGCTCCTTTTAGCTTTTTGCATCAAATATTTCAAGGATATCTATCACCACTAAGTCTGTTGTCAAAATGGGAAGACAGGCAAATGAGAACATTAAAGAACTACAGAGAGAAATTTAAGTCTGATTAGGCAAAAGACCGGAGAAGGCAATGGCACCCCACTCCAGTACTCTTGCCTGGAAAATCCCATCGACAGAGGAGCCTGGTAGGCTGCAGTCCATGAGGTCGCTAAGAGTTGGACATGACTGAGCAACTTCACTTTCACTTTTCACTTTCATGTGCTGGAGAAGGAAATGGCAACCCACTCCAGTATTCTTGCCTGGAGAATCCCAGGGACGGGGGAGCCTGGTGAGCTGCCATCTATGGGGTCGCACAGAGTCAGACACGACTGAAGTGACTTAATAGTAGCAGGCAAAAGACTAGTAAAGAGTCCCCCTGCAATGCAAGAGACCTGGGTTCAATCCCTGGGTTGGGAAGATCCTCTGGAGAAGGAAAAGACTACCCACTCCAGTATTCCGGCCTGGAGAATTCCACGGACTGTATAGTTGATGGGGTTGCAAAGAGTCAGACACAACTGAGAGACATTCACTGAGTCTCTTAGGCAAAAGAAACATCATTACCATGTTTGATAACAGCTGATTCCGAATCCTTAAATCCCACCGCATGATGACTTCTGCTCTGGGTTACAATGAGGTCACAGCTAAAGGGCAAATGTATAGTCTTCAATACAGCCTGGAATGTTGCCCCAATCTCCTAAACCTCCCCAGGGAGCTAAGAATTGCCGACCCCCCCCCCCTTTTTTTTTTTGCCCCTTACTGCCAGACCTAGAACACGGGCAGGCTGAACACTGGCAAGCCTGTTACTTGGCTCATTTCTCTCTAGCCCTCACCGTGTTCTTGAATCTCACAGTTGCCATTTTCCCTTCAGAGAAGGAAGTGGGGGGATTGTGAATATGTCAGTAATCCCTTCCCCTGAACCAGCACCCCATGATTCTTTTCCCTGGTCCCTCCCCACAAGGACTTCCAAAGGGGTTGGAGGCATGCCCAGGCCCAGAGTTTCCTAATACCTGACTTTCCATCATCCTAGGGAAGACAGGCATGCAGGGTGGTTTTGTTCATCATCCCTTTGATTCTCCCAGCAAGAGCTCCACCTGCTAGCAAGCTGGTCCTCTTGAATGTGACTAATCCACAGCAGCATCCCTCCTTTGGGGACAGAACATGGAAGGAGATGGGAGGAGTCTTCATCACTGCATCTTGGAAACCTTACCAACCCAGAATCTCAGGGCCACACATGAGTCAAAGGCCCTTCCAGCTGCCTCTACTTCAGACCACAGCCTCACCACTCTCTCAGGGCCGAACTTTCAAGTCCCTCTGCATTTTAAGTCCTTCACACCATCTCTCACATCTATAACTTTCCATAATCACTGCTACTGTTCTAATTCAGGCTTTGATATTCATGTCCCAGGATTTACTGCCAGAGGCTTTTATTGGATTCCTTCATTCAGCTATCAATCACTCTACCTCTCTGCTTCCAAATGTCTCTTCCTGGAGCATCACTATCTTCACGTCACGCTTACTTACCAACCTTCTATGGCTTTCTATTACCTAGAGATGGTGATACAGAGAAATATTAAGAGCATGGATTCTGAAGCTGGTCTGTCTGGGCTCCATCCCTGATTCTGCCACTTATTAACTTTGCTGCTTTGGGCAAATTACTTAGCCTCTCTGTGCCTCAGTGTCCTCCTCCTGAAATAGAGATAATAGAGTACATACCTCATAGGATTAATGTGAAGGGTAAATGATTCATACAGAACAGAGTCTGGTATTCAATAAGAATCCAGAGACTCTTACTGGATTCCTTCATTCATCCACCAATCACTCTCTCTGCTATTGTGACAATTATTGTCACAAAATGTGGTCCAAGCTCCTTGGCCCAGCATCTACTGGCCTATATAAGTGGTACCCGGGAGCTGGAACGTTAAGATTGTAGATGCCCTCCTGGAGCTACCTGCTGCTAAGTCACATCAGTCATATCCGACTCTGTGTGACCGCATAGACGGCAGCCCACCAGGCTCCCCCGTCCCCGGGATTCTCCAGGCAAGAATACTGGAGTGGTTTGCCATTTCCTTCTCCAATGCACGAAAGTGAAAAGTGAAAGTGAAGTCGCTCAGTCGTGTCCGACTCTTCCACAAGCCGTGGACTGTAGCCCACCAGGCTGCTCCGTCCATGGGATTTCCCGGGCAAGAGTACTGGAGTGGGGTGCCATTGCCTTCTCCCCTGGAGCTACCTACCAGCTTCCAAAACAAATTAGAAGCCCACTTCAGGTGATTGACATGGTGGCCAATGAGCCGTTCTCTGCTATAACAGAGTAAGTGTTTAAGTTGAGCCTAGAAGAAGTACAGAAAGCTGGGGAGGAGAAGTGGTTTTCTCTGTTCTGCCCCTCCTGGGGACACGTGTTATGCTCTGAGAAGCCAGAAGGGAAGATGTGAGCTGATTATAATCTAATGAAGCTGCCAAATCAGTTTTACTTTCCAATACAGCATAATGACTGGTGAGCCCCGTGGGCCCTGAGCCAGGATTATTTTAGCTGGTAGCGTGATCTGGGTCAGAGTCATCAGTCCCTATGGGGAAAAACTTTGGAAAGTGTCATCTTCCAAGCCAGAGTGGGAGCAAGCCTTGCCAGTACATGGAGGGTGGTGCCCGTGGTATTTGGAGGGTAATTTCTGAGTTCATGAGATGTAGCAGGGCAGCACAGAATGGGGAAGGAGAAGGAAGACGGGAAAGGACACGGCATAACAGACGAACAAAAGAACAATACAGGTGGGATGGGAGTCAAGGGAGAGGGAAAAGATGCTTTTAAAAGAAAACTAAAAACAGTAGAGATTACAGGAACTGAGTACCTGGGAATCGAGACGTGTCTGGAAAGAGAATGAGAAGTGCCAAGGGGCTTGAGCTCCTGGTGGGTTCTGAAGACTTAACGTTCTTAACACACACATACAGCACGCAAGACACCAGGGATGCATCTTTGTATACTAAGCAAGGTCATTTGTGAATATTTGTTAATAAGCTTAGTGACGTGCTACATGGAAGAATGATCTGGCGAAACAGAACAAGTTGTGCACCAGCCAGTTGGGTTCCTGAAGCCTCGGAGTCTTCTTCCTGCTCCAGCAGGTGACAGGAGCTCCCCCAGCGCTCTAGTGCCTTCTACTGCTTGGCAACAAGGCTGGTTCAATGCACTTTACGTTTCCAGACAAACGCCTCACTGGGCTGGCCACAAGGCTGGCAGCAGAGGGGCAGGGCCCCGCCTTCCCCTTTCCCTGCCCCACCCCAGGCAACTCCTACACGTTCACTCCCAGTGTGTGTGGGTGAAGGAGGGCTTGGCAGCACCAAATATACCCTGGGGTAAAGATTTAGTCACCCCTAATGACTGTGTCTCCACAAATAGTCACCACCCCTCCACGCTGCGTTGTGGGCTTATATTTCTGAGCTATTTTTTCCTCATATGTGAGTAATTTCACAAAAAAAAAATACCAGTGAAAACAGCTTCTGTCACCTACAGAATCAGGAATAGAGATCAGATTCACAGATCAGAGCATCCTTTCAAGCACCCCCCCACTCCCACCCCATGGAAGAAAAATAATGAAAATATGGGGAAATGCCAAGGTGTGATGTTTATTTAGGCAATATTTTTCAAAAGCCAAAAAATTCTCCTCTATTAAAAGTTCCAAACAGGATATGGATGCATTGGTGGAAAATAAGGTGGGGGGAGGGATATAACCAAATGATAAGATGAACCCTTCCACGAGAAGGCCTCATTCAATTTTCTTTTTCTTCCCCTCAAGTTTCTGAATGTTAGCCAAGTGCAATGTAACTTTTGTTTCGTTTTGTTCTTTTTTCATTCACCCTAGGGCAATGACAGGGGTTTCCCTGGTGGCTCAGATGGTAAAGAATCTGGCTGCCAAAGCAGGAGACCCAAGTTCAAGCCCTGGGTTGGGAAGGTCCCCTGGAGAAGGAATGGCAACCCACTCTAGTATTCTTGCCTGGAGAATCCCATGGACAGACCATGGGGTCGCAAAGAGTCGGACACGACTGAGCAACTAATGCAACGGTGAGGATGAGATTCATTCTACATGGCAGTAGGTTAGACCCTTAGAAGTTTCTTGAGGGTTTTTTTTTCCACTTCACCCAAACTCTAGGGCCGCCACTCTAATCAAGCCACCATCACCGGCTCCCCCTGCCAGGGGTTCCACTCTCTCCCCCTCTTTACCACTCACTTCCTCTGTGGTGCCCCCTCCTCCCACTTCTGTTTGTGCTTCTCCTTCATAGCACTGTTGCAGCTTGTAAACATGTGACTGTGAAACTATTGGACTAATAGTTTTCTCCTGCCTGACTGTAAATCTAGGAGGGCGGGGACGGTTTGCAGCCTTAGTGCCTGGTTCAATGCCTGTCACTAAGAGCCTGAATCTATGGGAGCAAGCTAGATCAGAGCACATGGGTATGAGGGAGGGAGGAAGAAAGGAGAAGCTGTCAGTCATGTGACCTTAAATGGCCATCAGAATCCTTTCCTGAGCTGTTGAAGCCTGAAGTGAGAAGTCATAGTCTTCGGTTGAGTTCTCCCAGAAGCAGAGCCTGAGTTGATGATTCAGGTGCAAGGGCTTTTTAAAGGAGATGCTCCCAGAAGAAAGCAGTAAGGGAGACAGGGAAGAAAGAGGGGGAGAAGCCAAGCAACAGAACAGTCACTGAGTCAGGGTGAGCAGGGGGAGGCAACCCTGGAGCCCCGCTCTGGGCTGTTGAGGAGGTGGGGCCTAGGTAGGCCTCAGCTCCCTTCTTTCATCTCCTGTCTTTACCTGGGGTCGTAGGCTCTACATAAAAAGCTGCCACAGCCACCTGCCTGGGCTTCAGTTCTGGCTCACTTTTCATCCACTTTCTCAGACTCTCTCTGCCTTGACTGCCTCAGCTGAACCCACAGGTTTTGCATTTCGTTCTTTGCCACCTGCACGGGTAACCTGGCTCCAGATGTTGGGTCTGTGTGAATTGTCTCCTGGGCGTCACGTGCAGCTTCCCAGGCATGAGATGTCCTGTGGTTTCTGCCCAACTTCCCGGAAGGGAGATCCAAGGCTCAAAGGCGTTGCCTGACTCCAAGACCCTGTGCTTATTTGGGCTTAAAAAAATAATTTATCTTATTGAGAGACAAACTTGGAATCTACTAACATCTCTTGATATATTAAAATTAACTTGAATGAGAGGGGGCTCCCTGATATTTTCATCAAAGGCAGATTAAATGACTATGAAGAGGAAAAATACCTTTTTAAGATTCATTGCTCCATTCCTTTCATCCATCTCCATCTTTGGTGGTATGAGCTCCCATTTATTAATGGCAACTACATGTCAGGCTTCATGCATTCACACATACATTTCATTCTCAGTGTGAAAGAAGGTAATTTCCCCAGAGCCACACAGCTGGTATGTGGAAAGGCTTCGATTCCAATGTGGGTCTATCTGACTCGAAACTCACACTCTCTACTGATTACCTCAACTTCTGTCAGCAATCATATCTCCTGGGCTGAATGCCAAGATCTAAATACATAGGGATTTGAGAGTGTAAGGAGGAGAAACAGAGTAGGTCTTTGGAAATGGTTTGAAAATGGTTTCTGCATATCTGGGAGACATTTTCTAACCAAAGGATCTCAAGTCCCTTACCACTTACAGTTGATTCATTCAACCCATCCTTACAGAATACTCCTGGTGTTAGGTGGGAGACCCAGGTTTGATCCCTGGGTCGAAAAGATCCACTAGAGAAGGAAATGGCAACCCACTCCAGTATTCTTGAAGGAAAATCCCATGGAAAGAAGAGCCTGGCAGGCAGGCTACAGTCTTAGGGGGTCACATGACTTCACTCACTCAGCACTGGTGTTTGCTGACAACCAGGAAAAATAAAAACACTGTGCTTGCTCATAGAATTTACATTCAAGGATGCAAGAAGGAGGCTTTGAAGAGAGGTAGGAAACAGACATAAAAAATTAAGTAAATTTTGTAGTGATCACTATTGGGGGGTGATGAGCAAAGTAAGGGAAATTTGGGGTGCAATTTAAAGTAGGGTGGTCAGGTGAGGCCTCCCTGAGAAGGTGACTTTTGGGCAGCCTGCACACTGAGGGAGTGGGCCTAGAGGCTACCTGGAGAGACAGAGGTCCTCTGGTAGTAACGTGGCAGCTTCACTTGTTCATTAAGCCATTCCAGTCCTACCTACCCTCACCCAAGAACCACACTCAACTCAGTTTTTTTTTAAGAAACTGGGGTGACTGGAAACCAGAAGAGGTGAAATTCCCCACCTCTCAAGCCATCTGCAGCTGCTGCTTCTGCATGCCCCTCCCCCAGCAGAGCCTGAACCCCACCCTCCTCCCCTGCATATTCAGGGCACCCCCAAGCCTGCGTCTCACCAATGCTGACCTTCTTCAGGAAGACTTTTGGAGGACTTCTGCTTCATTCTTGAGACCCTTGCCCACCCCATGGTCCACTCTGGGTGACTTTATTCCTTACACCTAATGTTTGGCGATTGACCTGGTATCCCCCACACCCTCTAGGACCCAGATAATGCCATGGTACTGTCAGCCTCCAGCCTACCACATGTCCACTGATGGGAACCAGCCTTTCCCTAGGGACTGGGCCCCCCACCTAAGGTCTGGGGAACCTTCAGGAGGCTATTTCCAGTTTGCTGAACTGGACTTTCTTCCACTACACCTCCTAGTTTATTTCAGTTCTTACCAGGCCATATCACCTTCCTTCACTATGAATTCCTGTTTCTGATGCTATCCCAGAAAGGTCTCTGGCTAAGCTGCGGGGGACAGGGTGTGAAATGTGGCAGAGCTCGGGCAGAGTCTACTTGCCAACACTGACCACGGTCTGGCTTTCACACACTTTGGCCTTCAGGTCCACCTAAGATAAGCTCAAGGGGCACTGGCCAAGGTGAATCTCAGACATAAGAGGAACAGGATGTCTACATGATAAAGCAGACCCAAAATACTCCATATCTATATTCTTGGCAGAATTCTGTTTCAAATATTTTTGCTGCAGTTAATATATAGAAATCATTCTTTTTTTTAAATTCCCAGACATGCTTACTATTTAAAAAAATTTAATACAAAGTGAACTAAGTCAGAAGGAGAAAAACAAATATTGTATATTAATGCATATATATGGAATCCAGAAATATGGTGCTGATGAACCTATTTGCAGGGCAACACTGGAGACACAGACATAGAGAACAGACTTAGGGACAAGGGTGGGGAGAGTAAGAAGAGGGTGAGATGATTGGAGAGAGTAGCATGGATGCATATACGCTGCCATATGTAAAACAGATAGCCAATGCAAATTTTCTATATGACTCAGGGAACACAAACTGGGGGCTTTATAACCACCTAGAGGGATGGGAAAGGGTGGGAGAGAGGCTCCAGTGGGAGGGGACATATGTACACCTATGGCTAATTCATGTTGATGTGTGGCAGAAACCAAACCAATATTGTAAAGCAATCATCAATCTATTAAAAATTAATAAATAGAATAAAAAAGAAAAAATTTAAATAATTGTGAATTTTACTAGTGGAAAATAGATACTCGCCCTTCTACCCTACTCCTTCTTCATCCCCAATTCCACTCCTCAGGGGCCACCCACTGTTAACAGTTTGGTATCTATCACTTCAAATATTTTTTCTATGAATGTAGAAATTCATACAGTTTTTCTACTATACACACTGCTGTGCAACTTGTCTTTTTAAATTGAACAGTTTATTGTAGAACCATTTCCAGCTATATATTGTGAGAACATGAACACAATATATCCATGTCATTGGTTTTTTTTAACAGCTGTTTGATTCTATATTATAAACATACAATGGAATCAAGTAGCCATAATTTGTTTAATTAGTACCCTGTTAATAGATAGGAGAGGGTTTTTTCCTTCCCTCCTTTTTTTAAACAAACATTCCTATAAATGCACATGTGTGGGTAGTTACATAAGAATAAATTATTCCTGGAAATGAGATTGCAAAATAGCCACTGCCAAGCTGTCTCCAAAGAGTCGATTTACCCTCCTGACAAGAGTATATCAGTGTTGTATGAGTGAATAGATTAGGACTGTTAAGTATCTTTACCAAGTACTTTTTTCAAGCAAGGGAGACAAAATTGCCTGGAGTTAACATCTTCAGTGGTAAAGAATCTGCCTGCCAGTGCAGGAAATGCAGGTTTGATCCCTGAGTCAGGAATATCCCCTGGAGAAGGAAATGGCAATTCCCTCTAGTATTCTTGCCTGGGAAATCCCATGGACAGAGGAGTCTGGTGGGCTACAGTCCAGAGAGTCGCAAAAGAGGTGGACATGACGGAGAGACTAAACAACAACAACCTCATAATTAAGAAAGTACCAAAGGGTCTCAAGTCTCAGGGGCAGGATGCAAATGAACAGCAAAGTCAGGGGCCAAGAGAGACGGTGAGATTTGAGTGTGGGTTGGGTCTAGTTGCTGGAGTACAGTGTCCACTTCAAGGGTTTTAACTTGTGCCTGGAGGTGGGGCTCCTGCATGTGAAAGAGCTGCCACAGGCTGCACAGGCATGGCTTTGTGCAAATCTCACTGTCAGGGGTGCAGGTCATTGAGAGGTTTTTCTCTTACCTTATGGGTAGGGGGCAAAGCAGGGCTTTCTGCTTCCTATGGCTCTGTAGGGGTGACATTGCCTCGTGTCAGCCAAGGCTGTTTACACACACACATTAGCCTTGCTGCTACTTTCCCCTGAGGAAACATAACACACAGCCAAGCGCACAGCTGCAGTTTGGGGTTGGAGCTGCAAGTGAACACGACCCAGCATTTGGAGTCGTGCACAGCAAGAAGGCAAAGCATAAACCAAGAGGTCAGACTTGAGGCTGAACCCCAGGTCTGCCACTTCACAGCTGGGTAGCAGGTGACTTCAGTTCTCTGGGCCTTTCTTACAGAAAACAAGGGTATATCAAACAATCTCAAAGGCTTGTTGAGAGGATTAAACAGGATGTAGAACACCTGACACAGTGGCTGGCCTGTAGCACCTGCTCACAAAACCCCTTTCAGGAGAACACCATTCAGGATATCCGGGGGACCGGAGAATTAGATGCCACACTCGAGAAGCTGAGAGAAAATATGGAAATGTCAGTAATACTTTCCTTCCAGGAAACACACAATTTACTTTCAACTCCGCCTTTAGATTCCTGCACAAACTATGCAGTGCATCTGAGGGAAAAAAGTGAATATCCAACCTTCAACCAAGGGCTTTGGAACAATGACTCCAAACAAACCCAAGCAAAATCCGACTTGAATGTCTTGTCTTTTTTTTTTTTTTTAATGTATTTTATGGAGGAAAAAATACATAAATAATTGAAAAGTTTATTCCAATACAACATTCTCCAAAACGACTGTGGAGAGAGCAACAAGTAAAAATCTTTAGGCTATATTCACTTTTCTTGACATTAACTCATATAGCACAACATTGTTGATTTTAAAATATTTACCACTGAAAACCGTTAAAGGCAAATGCAGCCAATATTTGTGTAAAGAGTCACCTCTTTCTCACAGTTTTGGACTCTTAAAAATATTTCTATAAAAAAATTAAGGATACCAAGGTTAATATTTTAGCAAGAGATGTCAGAAAGATCTTTGGTAAATACAAGATTTTTTCTTTGGTTCTTCAGACTCTGTAAGAAGCAAATATTTCCAAGATTTACCACCAGAGGGCACTGATGCCAAATTGAGTGACAGTAGCATACAGTGTGTTTGGCCTTGCTGTCACTGAAATACTCACATTTAAACAAAATGCCCCTTTTTAATTGAGCAAAACTTTGAATAAAAATATCTCACACTAGAATTGACTGAAAGCAAAATGTCTAACTATATGCCAACACTGATATAAACACAAAGTACTCAGGAATAGTATACGAACTGTTTTTTCTATTAGAGTATGTGGAAGTACAGAGACTTCCCACTGGTGGTCCACTGACTAAGACTCTGTGCTCCCAATACAGGGAGCTCAGGTTCGATCCCTGGTCAGGGAACTAGATCCCACATGCCACAACTAAAGATGGCACAAACTATGCAGTGCAGGCAAATACATGCATACATACATATATATATATAATAGGTATATATATATATAAGTGCATAAAAATTAAAATATGGCAGAATCAAGAACATGTTCAGAAAAACTGAGTTCCCACCTCTTGAGCCTACTTCTGTGTCCCTCTAGTTTTCCGCATTTGTACCACTTCCTGAGTTTGGGGTCTAATGAACTTCCTGAGGCTGTACTGCAAAGAATCGGTATCTAGACAAGATCTGAGTTTGCCTCCCAGCCTTTCCACATAATTGTGACGTTCACAAAGTCTCTAGGCCTCAGTTTCCTCACCTGTAAGATGGGAGTGGTGGCACTCAGCTTGCCAAGCTATAATAAAGTGTAGGAGATCATACTTTTAAAGTCTTTAGCACATTTTGGGTACCTACTTATTGCTGGAATTTGCTGGGATTGTATGTAAGACTCAGACATAAAAAGATCCTAAGAATGAAGTTCTTTTTTCTTTTTTTGGCTGCGCTGGGTCTTCCTCATTGTATGCCAGCTTTCTCTAGCTGTGGTGAGCAGGGACTACTCTCTAGATGTGGGGTGCAGGTTTCCCATTGAGGTGGCTTCCCTTGTTGCAGAGCACAGGCTCTAGGGCTCATGGGCTTCAGTAGTTGTGGCACATGGGCCTAGTTGCTCTTTAGCATGTGGATTCTTCCCAGACCAAGGATCAAACCCATATTCCCTGCATTGGCAGGCAGATTCCTAACCACTGGACCACCAGGGAAGTCCCTGAAGTTCTATTATTATTCATATATTACAGGCATGAAAACTGAGGTTATACAACATGCCAAAGGTCACAGAGCTACTGAGCAGCTGGGAGGTTTATAAAGCTCATGTTGTTTTGATTTTCCATAGCTCTTCCCTTCGGAGAGAAGAGGGTGGGTCAGTGGGCATTGTATATTATGCTTCTTTGTACTTCCAAGGGCTTCCCAGGTGGCACTAGTGGTAAAGAACCCACCTGCCAATGGAGGAGACCTAAAAGACACGGGTTTGAACCCTGGGTCAGGAAGATGCCCTGGAGGAGGGCATGGCAACCCACTCCAGTATTTTGCCTGGAGAATCCCAAGGACAGAGGAGCCTGGCAGGCTATAGTCCTTTGGGTTGCAAGGAATCAGACACAACTCAAGCGACTTAGCTCACAAGTACCTCCAAGGCTGACAAACATCTCTGATACTCTGTAAATGCCTGGTGGAGATGATCAATATGCATATGTAGTGTTCTAGGGGGGGAGAAATGAGATAAAAATACTATTTGCTCTGAAAAATCAAAAGAATTTTACCAAAGCAATGTATTGTTATCACCAGTATTATTATCTCTATCATTATGATAAAATGCATCACCAGTTTGGCAGATTGCAGGGTAATGATATTCAGAGACTGCAATTCAGTCTAAAAGGTGATGAATTTCTAGGAAATAGAAAGGGAGGCTAAGCTGGGGTCCAGGTGGCTCAGAGTTTCTGAACAGCGAGAGGAGCTGGGCCTGAGCAGGAGAAGGGACCAAAGGGAGCAGTAGGGTGCTGACAGGTAAGTTGGTCCAGGACCCAGCAGGCAGCCACACCTGGAGAAGCCCACCCGACCCCAGCCAGACCCAAAGAACAGTCTGAACCTGAAGGGGCTTCAGCCCTGGGGCCAGTGAGAAGATGTAACCCTTGTTTGCGCCCTGGTCTCTGTGTGGCCATCCTTGTCACTGCCACCATCACAGGTCCCTGCCATCAGAGACCACGTCGAGGCCATCTTTGTATTCCCAGTGCTAAACCTAATAGCTCGTTCCATGACTCTCTGCAGCCTGAAAAATGAAAGGCCCACACTCGCCGCCGCCACCACCGCAGGAAGAGGATTTTGCCAGCGTCTGTCCTGAAGCATCAGCATCAAGGGCTTTCAGCCGCAGCTCCCTCAGAGCTCTGGGACTGTTGTTTTCTTGCTACACAGGCAGTAAGAAGCACAGGCCTGCGGCTGCTACAGCAAGCCAAACAGAAGCTAATTACAGCAACCTGAACCTGCCATGACTAACAGGCTTATTTAATTTCAAATGTTTGTTTGTTGACCTACAAAAATCAAATACAGCAACCTCACAGGCCAGGCCGCCACTGGGGCCCTGGGAGCAATGTCTGTATGCAAAGCAATTACGTCGGCCCTGTCCAGGCAGGGGTTGGAGGCACCATGATACCTGGAATAGGACTCACTCTGGAAACATGTCAATTCTGTGGGGAATGTGGTTCAACTCGGGCAGTGAATGAAAGACGTGAAGCTGGCCACAGAGGGCCCTCAGCCAGTGAGGGCACTCCAGCATGAAGGCTGAAAAAAAAAAAGCCTTAGTCACTCAGTCGTGTACGACTGTTTGCGACCCCACAGAATATAGCCCACCAGGCTCCTCTGTTCATGGGATTCTCCAGGCAAGAACACTGGAGTGGGTTGCCATTTCCTTCTTCAGGGGATCTTCCCAACCCAGGGATCGAACCAGGGTCTCCTGCATTGCAGGCAGATGCTTTACCATCTGAGCCACCAGGGAAGCCAGCATGAAAACTAATTTGGGGAAATAATGATACAGCTCACGTCACCGAAAATCTATGCATCATGTCCCTCATGTACATTATTACATCTGTCCCTTCCATCTTTATGAGATAGATATTAACTATTCCAAGTTTACAGGTGAGCCTCTGAGAGGTTAAATAAGTTACCCATGGTCATACTCTTATGGTAATAACAATATAACAAATATTGGGTACTTACTATAATTCTGACCTGAGTACTTATTATAAGGCCATTTAGTCTTAATGCTAATTCTATGAGGCAAAGATTATTATTAACCCCATTTTCCAGATGAGAAAACCAAGGCTTGGGGAGGTTAAGTAACATGCCCAAGATCACAAACAACTACTAGGTGGCAGAGGCAGGGTTCCTGTGATGATAATAACAGTTAATATTTGTGGCAAGTATGTTAATCCATGACTTTTGTCATTTCAATCCTCCCAACAGCCTGGTGAGGTGAGAACCAGTATTCCATTCAATAGATGAAGGAACTGAGTCTGGGGGAGACTAAAGAAATGTATCTAGGGAGTAAGAATTTCTACATAGACAGTTTTATCACTCAAGCCTGAGATCACTGTGCTATGCTAGCTCCTTGGTCCAGGCATCCTCAGATCATAGGATGTGAACTAGGCTTCAGACTCAGCCTACATAGCTTCACAGCCTGTCCTGCTTTCTGGCTCTCGATTACACAGCCCTCCAAGTGAGGCTCTTGTCTAACAATTGCCCTTGAAGTCTAAGCACGATATGCACGGGCTACTCCAATCCAAGGGCAGCCAAAGAGAAGGGAAAGTGCATGGGGCTAGAAAGAGATGGGAATGAGATGGGGAGGACTGCGGCTATAAATTAAAGCTCATCGCTCATATCAACAACCAGCCATTCCTATTCTGGCCAGAGGAAGGCGCAGTCACCACTGGTAGCAAGGTGCCAACCAAGCAACGGGATTTGGAGCAGGCTTGTTTTTAATATTAAAGATGTTAATGGACACTAATATTTACTGAGCACCAATTAGGTACAAGATATGGTTCTAGGTTCCCATTCTCTCATCTATCACATCCCCATTTCACGCAAGAGGTAACCGAGGCCCAGAAATCTAGAAGACCTGCCCAATGTGACAGATAAGGAGCAAAGCCAGCACTGGAATCCAGCTCTCACCCTAGAGCTCACTGAAGCCGAGCAGTTTCTGCCACTGACATCACCAGCGGGGGTGAGCTAACTTAATGCCTTGGTTAATTAGTTTTCATCATCGACTAAATGAGCTCAGAAGTTCCTCTCTTATAAAGGAATTCCCTCCCTCTCAGGGAAGGAAAGTATTAAGGCAGTTCTTTCTTTAAAAAAAAAAAAAATGCCAATGGCTTTAAAATTTTCCAAGCTGTCACTAAATAAATATACCTGTCACAGAAAGGATGCAAGACTCTTAAAGAAGACAGCCCAACATCAAACCAAAATACACCTCCACTGTCCATCATAATCAATGTGAAATGGAATTGCATCACCTCTCATGAAAATGTGCCATTATACACACACCCCCCTTCACTGCCCTACAATTAATAGGCATTCCTCTCAGTAAGGAAGCAGGCGGGTCTGCATGTACTGAATGTGTGTGTGTGCATGCTCAGTCCTTCAGCCGTGTTTGACTCTTTGTGACCCCATGGACTGTAGCCTTCCAGGCTCCTCTGTCCATGGGATTATCCCAGCAAGAATACTGGAGTGGGTTGCCATTTCCTCCTCCAGGGGAACTTCTTTTCTCAGGGATCAAATCACTGTCTCCTGCGTCTCCTGCATTGGCAGGCGGATTCTTTTACCACTGAGCCACGACTGGCTCTGAATAGTGTGCAGTTAAATTCCAAGGTTTATTTAATGCATTATAACTCCCCTACCCTCCATAAGCTGTTTCTGCCCAAAGTATCAGAGGGTTCCTAGGGAAAACCCTAAGAGATTCAATAGGAATTCTTAGAAGCCAATGTGGTCTGTTGAAAACATCTAGCACAAGCACAAAAGGCGATGCAGAAGTTTCCCAGAAGTTCCCCGACACAAGACAGAAAAAGGCCCTACTCTTCCCCCAAGGGAGAAAAACCCAAAATGTTCGTGTGTATTTGCTATCTTTGCTTGAACTCAGGAAACACATTTTAATTCACATTTGCCTACCTCGGAATCACAATATCAAGATAAAAAATTGCTAGCAAGTATTTCCTCAAAAATATTCATTTCTGAATGCTTTCAAGTAACACTAGGATCTGACTATAATAGTAACAAGTTTGCACTAAAGTGCACGTATTTAGCCGTTCTGTGTGATGGGTTTATTACTGTATATGCCGCTCAATCCCCAGAGATTGTCACTTAATTAAATTCAGAGAAGTCTTCATGGATAGATTCCTAATTTAATGTTTCTATGCCAAGAGTCTCAGAGGTCTCATTTCCTTACAGAAAATTCTACTGCCACAAAAAGAGAGATTAATGAAATCAAACAGCTACTATCTCTCCTGAAACTGAGATGTGCTTGCATCTGAACTCTGGACTTAGGGCCTAGGTTGAAAGAACACCCTACCAGAGGGGAAACCTCTTTTCTCCACCCACCTGAGCGCCTCTCAAGGCCATTGTATGTCCAGCCAGGAGCAGCCTTTGATCTTAAAACTCCATAGAGATATTGCAGGGTTATTGGAACTGCAGCCTTTGAAATTCTCACCAACACATTTCTCCATCCCATCCACCATCTTGGCAGAAATTCTTGTAAAACTGATGAAAAAATAGTCAGTGTCAGATCTTATGAAAACTTTCACATGGAAGGAGCTGTGTGTGGCATTTTGAAGTCCTAGGGACAGTTCCAACTTCTGGTCATCCTGTCCGGTTTTTTAATTTTTCTAACATGCTAACAAGAATGTCTAACCTCTAGAGTGCAGAGTTGGACAGCTTAAAACAGAACACGAGTCCTGCACACTGTCCCACCCACATCCATCCTGCTCTGAACATAGCTCAACCTACGCTTATGGGAGTAAAAAGACTTAGCTTTTGAAAAGGATCTTTAATAAAGCAGATAATTGTCTGTTAAACTGGCTATCAACCAGAGAGGCTTATAAGAACTAAACTGCTTACGAATGCATAATGGTTGTTATTGTTTAAAATAATTTTGAAGTTCTATGATGCTGTTGCATCCCCCTGCAGCCACTCGATGTCTGTAGCCCTCGGCTTCTATTTCCACAGTGACTCTGGCTGTCCGTCTCTTCTCTTCACTGCCCTTTCTCAGAGGAGAATTTCATCCTGTCTCACCTGGTCTGCCATCATCATCTGCTAACTGATCCTCTCACCATTCTCCCCTCCACATCACACAGTGCCGTGTTATTCGTCCTAAAGAATGGGTCCAGTTTTGTCATTCCATTTGTTGTCATTCCTCTGCTCCGGTACCTTTAGTAGCTCCCACAGACTGCTCAAGTCTTTGATCTGCCATTGAGTCCTCACCACGAGGTGATCCCAACAGCTACCTTCCTCAACTCACCCCCAGCACCCACCTTCATACAGCTTCCTGTGATTTCCTACCTTCCACCCTTTACTCTCGAAACTCCCAGTCACCTTCTTGCTCCCATTTCTGCCTGTCAGGACACCACCACCATCTTTTCAAATAAATGCTACCTCCCTTATGCAGGTTCTTCTGACTCCAAGTCCACTGGTCCCTCCAAATCAATTCACACCAGATATGACCTTGCCTGCCTCGAATCTCCATTACACTTTGCACTTTTCTGAAAATGACATACTTTATCCAGGACGAGAGCTCTTTGTGAACTTGCCATAACCACAAATACTTTACAGTGTCACAGCAAACTTCCATTCTTATAATGCTTAGTACAATGTGTTAAGCACATAACTAATGCCCCAGAAACAGTAGTGGGTGCTATGGAGTGAAGGTATCCACCCAAAATCTGTATTTTGAAGCCTTAATCCCTAATGTGATGATATTTGGAGGTGGGATCTTTGTGCGGTGCCTCAGTCGTGAGGGTTAAGCCCACATGAATGGGATTAGCACCCCGTATAAGAAGAGACTGCACAAGAAAGACAATCTCTCTCCCTCCCATATGAGAACACCACGAGAAGCCAGATCAGAAAGACAATCCCAGTAGGTACCAAATCAACCAGCACCTTGAACTTGGACTTCTAGCCATCAGAACTGTGAAGAATCATTTTCTGTTGTTTAAGCCACCCAGTCTGTGATAAAATGTTATAGTGACTCAAACTAAGACAGTGGGTAAATCCATGTAGGTAAGCAATACACATTCATTTTGCTTTCAGAACTATTTAGAAGATTTTTGTTTTAATACTTAGTAATGTTGTTGTTTACATTGTTGCTGTTATTAGTCACTTCAGTTGTGTCCAACTCTTTGAGACCCATAGACTGTAGGCCACCAGGCTTCTTTGTCCATAGGATTTCCAGGCAAGATACTGCAGTGGGTTGCCATTTCCTCCTCCAGGGGATCTTCCTGACCCAGGAATCAAGCTCGCGTCTCCCGTGTCTCCTGCATTGGCACGTGGATTCTTTACCGCTGAGCCACCTGGAAACCCTAGAATACTTAGTAATAAAGAATGTTAAAACAAAGCATTATGCTGAAAGGCTTGAGAGTATGATACATGCAAAATTAAAAAATATCCTAATCAACGGAGCCCATAAGTGGGCTTGATGTTCTAATGTTCTAATATTTAACATTGTGAATGCTGCTATTTAATCTGAAACCAGCCTTACATCTCCATCTCTAATCCTTGTTCCTTTCCTCTGTAGAGTTTCTTTATAGGCTTTTTTTCCCCAACTCAAGTTGGTACTGAATTTTTGGCACTTACAAACCTATCACTTTAGAAAAGGAGCTCAAAAAGTAATAAGCAGGTCCAGATTTGGGTTCAGTGCCCAAAATAAAATGCAATTTCTCTACTTTAATCGGATCCAGCCAAATGGCCAGTCCAATATGCAACATATGTCCAGCCAACTGGTTGGAGTCCATGCATTTGGTTCCTTCTGTAGATTAATGAGATTATGGCATTGTTAAAAAGAGGCAGAAAATGCTAATTTGACATCTACCATGATATACTTTACAGTTTTGGGGGTTTCTGCATTTTAAGACATTTTTAATTACTTTGGTGTGCTGTGCCAATGAGGACCATATGCCCACTCCTGTCCCTCCCCGGCTGTCTTCATTGTCACCTGCACATTCCCAGGCAATGCAGACTGTCGAGAACTTGCTTGTCACAGCTTCTGTTGAGATGACTCAAAGGGCAGCCTTCTCTTACACTCGTGCATGCATTTTCTGGCTAAAGCTGTTTCAGAAAAAAAAATAAAAAGTCACATATTCAGAGCTAAAGAATTAATTGACCTGTAATGAAAACTGAGTTCCAAACAAAGGAGTTCACCTAGCTTTAAGAGAAAGCCAGCTACAGAGCAACACTTGCTAAAAGTACATTCCTCTGTGACTTGGGAAAAATTGAAATTTCACTCATATGATGTACATTATCTACATTAAAAAAAAGTCACTTGTGGTTCTGCAGTTTGTCACTGAGCTGTGTGCTCTATGTTCCCCCAAAACGCTGTTGGGAATGATTGATGCGATGGGTCTTAACATACAGGATATTAGTTCAACTTTTGCAAATGCTTCTGAACACTCAGAAACTTCAGCAAAGCAGAGCTGTAACTTCCTCCTTCCATTCTCAGAGAAGCCTCATCTCCTAAATCATCTCCTTGAATGGTGATGGACTTCACGTGGAGAGGGTGCTCAGGGTGAAGGTCAGCACAACTTATTTGTCCAAAGCCCTTCCTATAGGCTCACTTGGGGTTGAGGGCGAATACCTCAAAAACAAACAAAAACAAAAAAGTATACAAGCTAAATCATGAAAGTTGGATACTTGTGAAGTACCTCCTAGGTGTCAGACATCATTCTGATTAATTCATTAAATCCTCATAATCAGATTATGGGACAAATACGTTTATTATCTCTTTCTTACAGAAAGAAAGAAATGGAGGTACAGAAACATTAGGAAATTTTCCTATGGTCATCAGCTGGAAAACGTTAGAGTCAGGATTTGAAATCAGATGGTCTGGGAGAGACTGTACCCTTACCTGCTACACAATAGTAAAAGGGGGGAAAAAAATGAATGAGGGCAGCCATCCTGCTGAAAATCTACAGATAAGGAAAGCAAGTTTATTTTTGTAAATTCTATTGAGCAATTCTTGAAAATGTTTTGTTTACCATGAAAGCATTTTAACACTTTGGGGTTCAAAAATATGAAATAATGGTTCATAGATTTAGTTAAATATTGGGCATAATGGCAGCCCTCCATTGAGGAGGTATACAGGAAAACAATGCAAAACAAAACACAAGCATATGTATCTCAAATGCACCCAGCACGAACGCAACTGGCAGCAGAAAGAACCCAAGTGTCTTCTCCTGCCCACCTAACACCTACTCCTCTTACAAGGGGGGAACCTGGTTCTTTTTCTTCTCCTGCTTTAGGGAAGTAGTAAACTTCCTGATGCAGCTGTACTGGCTGCTTCCACACCACCAGGAGAAGCCAGCATGTGCTTGCACACCTGTGTAGTGATCAGCAGTGTCAACCCCAAGAAAATGGATAGAAAGCAGTCAGGAGGCAGGAGCACTGTCAGAAAATCACTCCTTGGTGCCAGCATCTCCCACCTACCCCTGGGCTGAGACATACCCTCTTCCAGAGCTACTGCAGACCCAGGGAAACAGAAATTGGAAAGCCCTGTGGGCTGGGAGTTGGAGTTGAAAAAGACTGGTAGAAAACACAAGCGAGTCTCCATCTTCTCTTTTAAAGGCAGACTGAACCTCAGTTATAAAACCTGATTTCTGGTCATAAGACCTCGGACCAGTCACTTGACCTGTTCCTGCTTTGTTCAGGCTTTCACCCTCTGTCTGGTTGCCTTGAGATCAAGTCTGAGATTTTTATGATAACCCCTAGTATCTGTCCCCCTTTTTATCTCTCCAGCTTCATTTCTAGCTCAGAATCCATTTTCCAGCCAGAGTTAACTTTTCAAGGGTCATGTTAGTACTCACCTCTGGGCCTTTGCACATTCTGTTCCCTAAAAACACTCCTTCCCTCTCCTTTTTTAACCTATTAAAGAATAAACTCCTATTTGCCCTTTAGGTCTCAGTAGGATATCACTTCCTCCAAGAAGCCTTCCTGATTGCCTCCTGTGTCTTCCCAGAGCACCTGGTGCTTACTTGCATGGAACACTTATTATCAAGCCCACTGTAACAAACCGCCTGCTCCTCAGTATCCCACTGTACTCTGAACTCCTAATGGGCACCCTCCTGCTATAAGCTGCAACAGCACCCTGTTAAGACATGTCTCGTACCTCTTCTGTGTTTCTGTTTCCTGCTAGATTCTAAGCTCTAAGGAAAAAGGACTACATGTGTCCTACATAGCCCTAGAGCCTAGCACAGTCTAGCATGCAGCAAGAACATAATAAATGCAGTTGTGACTGAATGAATAGACTTCTCAGAACCTCAGTTTCCCTATTTGTAAAATGGGGGAAAACAATATAAATCTCAAGAAGTATGTGAGAATCAAATGAAACAGCATGAATAAAACACCCAACACATTAGTAGGAGCCCATAAACGGCAGCTATATTGACCACCAGTACACAGCTACCTCTTCCAGTCACCTTCCAAGTCTAGAGAAAGTCTGAATTCAGCAGATGCTCACACTTCATCTCAAAAATATCACCATCATGTTCCCTAAAAAAATCTCGAGAGGAAGTCACACATCTCTCTCACTGACACATACCTATTTGCCAGCCCTCTGTTAGTTGATTAGTCAATAATTATGTCTTAACCATCAATATATGCTGGATTTACAATACTCTTCACATACTTATTTGAAATCCAAAGGAATGAAGTCCTCAGAGTCATTTCTGAGAGTCATTTATTCATGGTCTTTCCCAGCTTCTCTCTCTCTCTCCCTCTCTCTCTCCCTCACACACACACACACCATATATACACACAAACAGAATTTCCAGGATACTAAATAATTTTCAAAGGACAAAGAGATAGTCCTTCATTCACCTCCACCGAGGGCTCACCCAATGCCAGCTACAGGCGGAGGCAGAGGAACAAAGACAGATGAAGTCATGCCCCTTGGGAGTCACAGTCTGCTGGTAGGAACAGGCACATAAACACGTTAACTCCACACTGTGTTAGTAACGGTAAATGAACAACGGTGGGACAGGCAGGGTAGTACCCGGGAAGCCCAGAGGAGGGAGCGAAAGCACAACCCAGGCAGGCTTTAACATGGCCTGAGAAGCAGGCTATTTCTGACTTGACTCATAGCTGCACCTTCAGCCCACTTGCTCTCATTCTGTCCTCTGTGAAGATGGAAAACAGTTCGTCAGCACCTTCCTCATAATAACGGCCTCAATCCATCATAAAGGCCAGCTCTAATGAACAAGAAGTCACCAAGGACATGGTCCTGGTCTGAATATTTCACTGTCACAGAAGTCTACGAGTCAGGACTTGGAATCAATCCAGATGAGCTAACAGGAGCTTTCTGAGCACTAGCTATTCGACCCTTTCCTAGATAAGCTCTTCGTAGGTGGTTGTGCAAAAATATCCCTCTGTTTGCTTCCTCTGAAGGCTACTTCTTAAGCCCTGACTTGGTCTTCAACACTCCTAGCACTTTATTTTGTGTTTTGAACAGCAGGGCTGAGACTCAGAATCATTACTGAAAAAAAAAAACTCATGAATTATAAGTACAGTCAAATCTCACTTCCCAGTCTCATTAATGAGGAAGGACACATTTCTTTCTGTTCTGAGTATACTTTCAAAGGAAGGCACATGCAGGAATCCATTGCCAGAGACAGGCTTAGGAACAGGTGGCTGAACAGTCCTCTGACAGCTGTGAGCCGGGTGCTGAGAAAGGCGTGTTCGCCCACAAGACGTGTTCTGGACACCAGAGTGACCACTGTGGTGGGGGGAGTGGGGGGCCTCTTGCAATACAGAGCGCTGTTATCAGGGAAGAATAACCTTATTTTCAGTTCGCAGGGAACAACATTGCTGATAACGACTCAATACCACACACAGCATATACAGAGAATGAATGGCTGGGAAACAGAGCTGGTAAAATGTGAGCAGGGGCGATACACTGGCAGATGGGGTGCCCTCAGATGGGATAGTCGTACCAGGACACTGGCCCCTGTGGAAACCTTTGTCTCAGATTGGGGCTATAACCCATGTGGTTGGGACTGGAACCCAGACAAAACCACCGCCTTCCAACTGAGATGAGTGACCTGGTTGGTTTCAGGACCTCATGAAGCTCAGGTTCTTGATGTCTCATCTCAGAAAGAATCCAGTGAGAGATGAAGTGATAGGTAAGAAGTGGATTTATTCAGAGAGAAACACACTCCACAGACAGTGGGCCATCACAGAGCGTGAGTGCAGCAGTCTCAAAATGTGGCGTGGTTAGTTTTTAGGGGCTGGGTAATTTCATAGGCTAATGAGTGGGAAGATTATTCCAACTGTTTTCGGAAAGGGGTAGAGATTTCCAGGAATTGGCTGCCACCCATTTTTTGGTCTTCTGACAGTGGCTTGGAATGGTCGTGGAGCTTCTGAGTGTTTCATTTAGCTTGCTGATTGAGGATCAAGGTCTAGTTGAAGTTGACTTGTCTGCCATCTTGGACCCATTTGATTCAAATCGGTTTATGTTGTGTCCTTGGGCTGTGTGCATTCTTTCAAAAGGGCTGCCATGACAAGGTACCACAAACTAGGTGGCTTAAGACAACAGAATTTTATTTTCTCATGATTTCTTATCATTCTGGAGGCAAGGAATCCAAGATCAAGATATCTACAGAGTTGTTTTTTTCTAAGGCCTCTTTCCTTGGTTCACAGGTGACTGTCTTCTCCCTGTGTCTTCACATAGTCTTTCCTCGATGTGTGGCTTTGTCCTAATCTCCTCTTCTTTTAAAAATATTTTTAAATACTTTTTTATTTACTTCAACTCTTTCAAGAATCCCTTGGACTGCAAGGAGCTCCAACCAGTCCATCCTAAAGGAAGTCAGTCCTGAATATTCACTGGAAGGTCTGATGCTGAAGCTGAAACTCCGATACTTTGGCTACCTGATGTGAAGAACTGACTCATCTGAAAAGACCCTGATTCTGGGAAAGATTGAAGGCAGGAGGAGACGGGGACAACAGAAGATGAGATGGTTCGATGGCCTCACCAACTCAATGGACATGAGTTTGAGTAAGCTCCAGGAGTTAGTGATGGACAGGGAGGTGTGGTGTGCTGCAATCCATGGGGTCGCAGAGTCGGACACAACCAACTGAGCCACTGAACTGATCTGAACTTGCAACCCCATGGACTGTAACCCACCAGGCTCCTCTGACAATGGGATTCTCCAGGCAAGAATACTGGAGTGAGTTTCCATTTCCTTCTCCGGGGGATCTTCCTGACCCAGGAATCGAACCCAAGTCTCCTGCATTGCAGGCAGATTATTTACCGACTGAGCTATGAGGAGTCTGGCTTCACCGGGTCTTGGTTCTTTAGTTGCAGCCTGCATGTTCTTTTACTTGTGGCATGCAGGATCTTTAGTTGCAGCAAGTAAACTCTTAGCTGCAGCATGTGGGATCCAGTTCTCTGGCCAGGATCGAACCTGGGCGCCCTGTATTGGGAGCACTGAGTCTTAGCCACTGGACCACCAGGGAAGTTCCTAATCTTCTCTTCTTATAAAGAAGGCAGTAATATTGGAGTAGCGTTCACCCCAATGACCTTGTTGAACCTTAATCACCTCTTTAAAGACTCAATCTCCAAATATAGTCACAAGCTGAGATGCTGGGGGACAGGACTCCAACTTCTGGATTTTAGGGAGACACAATTCAGCCTATAACAAGGAGTGAAAAGGGAAATATGGAATGAGGAATAGAGGAGTGAGGCTAGGAATCACCAGGCTGGCCACTAAAATGGATTTGACCAAGAAAGGCTGGGGGGGCAGTTGTGGAGGAGGTCAGCCACCACCTCTTCCTTCGCTGAAGACTTCCAAACTGAATTATAAAGCCTGACCTTGCTCTGAGGTTCCAGTGACACATTTCCACTGCCTACTGGACATATGCCACCTGGATGACCTGCCAACATCTTAAATACAGGAACACTCAAATTGAACTTACTTCTGATTTCTATTACTGCCATCAACAGACTTCTAGGAATGTTTGATCTCTTCCCTCTTAATCATCGAGGCTGTTTGCCCTTGCTTCATTGTATCTTCTTACATAGATTCTCTTTCCTAAGGCTGTGATTCCTATCACAGCTACTCCAGCTATTCTTATCTGCACCACTGAAAACATCTCCCAACAGGTCACTCTACCTCCAGGCTCTTCTATCAACTTGCCTACACATTGCTGTTGCTGTTGTTCAGTTGTTCGGTTGTGTCCGACTGTTTGCGACCCTGTGGACTGCAGCACACCATGCTTCCCTGTCCTTCACCATCTCCTGCAGCTTGCTCAAACTCCTGTCCATTGAATCAGTGATGCCATCCAACCATCTTGTCCTCTGGCATCCCCTTCTCCTCCAGCCTTCAATCTTTCCCAGCATCAGAGTCTTTTCTAATGAGTTGGCTCTTTGCATCAGGTGGCCAAGTATTGGAGCTTCAGCTTCAGCATCAGTCCTTCCAATGAATATTCAGGACTGATTTCCTTTAAGATGGGTTGGTTTGATTTCCTTGGAGTTCAAGGGACTCTCAAGAGCCTTCTCCAACACCACAGTTCAAAAGCATCAATTCTTCAGTGCTCAGCCTTCTTTACGGTCCATCTCTCACATCCATACATGACTACTGGAAAAACCATAGCTTTGACTAGATGGACCTTTGTTGGCAAAGTAATGTCTCTGCTTTTTAATATGCTGTCTAGGTTGGTCATAGCTTTTCTTCCAAGGAGCAAGTGTCTTTTAATTTCATGGCTGCAGTCACCATCTGCAGGGATTTTGGAGCCCAAGAAAATAAAGTCTGTCACCGTTTCCATTGTTTCAACCTCTATTTGCCATGAAATGATGGGACCAGATGCCATGATCTTTGTTTTGTGCATGTTGAGTTTTAAGCATTTTCACTCTCCTGTTTCACTTTTATCAAGAGGCTCTTTAGTTTTTCTTCACTTTCTGCCATAAAGGTGGTGTCCTCTACATATCTGAGGTTATTAATATTTCTCCTGACAATCTTGATTCCAGCTTGTGCTCCATCCAACCAGGCATTTCACATAATGTACTCTGCATATAAATTAAATAAGCAAGGTGACAATATACAGCCTTGATGTACTCCTTTCCCAATTTTGAACCAGTCCATTGTTCCATGTCCAGTTCTAACTGTTGCTTCTTGACATGCATACAAGTTTTGCAGGAGGCAGGTAAGGTGATCTAGTATTCCCATCTCTAAGAATTTTCCAGTTTGCTGTGATCCACAAAGTCAAAGACTTTAGTATAGCAAATGAAGCAGAAGTAGATGTTTTTTCTGGAATTCTCTTGCTTTTTCTATGATCCAATGGCTGTTGGCAATTTGATCTCTGGTTCCTCTGCCTTTTCTAAATCCAGCTTGAACATTTAGAAGTTCTTGGTTTACGTACTGTTGAAACCTAGCTTGGAGAATTGTGAGCATTTCTTTGCTAGCAGGTGAAATGAGTGCAACTGTGTGGTAGTTCGAACATTCTTTGGTGTTGCCTTTCTTTAGGATTGGAATTAAAACTGACAGTGTCCAGTCCTGTGGCCACTGCTGAGTTTTCCAAATTTGCTGACATATTGAGTGCAGCACTTTCACAGCATCATCTTTTAGGATTTGAAATAGCTCAACTGGAATTTCATCACGTCCACTAGCTTTGTTCATAGTGTTGCTTCCTAAGGCCCACTTGACTTCGCATTCCAGGATGTCTGGCTCTATGTGAGTGATCACACCATCGTGGTTTTCTGGGTCATTAAGATAGTTTTTGTGTAGTTCTTCTGTGTATTCTTGCCACCTCTTCTTAATATTTTCTGCTTCTATTAGGTCCATATTGTTTCTTCCCTTTATTGTACCCATCTTTGCATGCAGTGTTCCCTTGGTATCTCTAATTTTTGTGAAGAGATCTCTAGTCTCTCCCATTCTATTTTTTTTCCTCTATTTCTTTGCATTCTTCACTTCTTTGCCTACACATACTACCCTCAGATTAACCTTTCTAAACACTGCTTTCATCATGAATGTACCTGTTTGGAAACAGTTCAATGCACCCTGCTATCACCAGGAAATATCTTAACTATATAACTTAGTTTTCAGGGCTTTCCCTTCATATCTGATAGTCCACTCCTGCCCTAAGCATTCTGAAAAAAATTGTGAAAATGAATGAATGAACATTCTTTCCCAACCCTCCATTTCATAACACAATCCTGTTACTTACCGCCACCTTGTCACATTCCATGTATAAACTCATGTGCTCAGCATTTGTAGATGTAATCACTGACTCAAAGGACTTGAATTTAAGTAAGCTCTGGGAGTTGGTGATGGACAGGGAAGTCTGGTATGCTGCAGTCCCATGGGGTCACAAAGAGTCAAACACGACTGAGCGACTGAACTGAAGTGAACCTTTCTTCTAGTTTCAGCATCCATCCAGCCTGCTCCATTACTACCTTTCCTGATAACTGAAAATATCTTCTCTTATTTCCCTCAACAGCATTTACTGTCTCTGGGACCCCATGCAGCCCTTAAGCAGGATACTGTTTTACATGTTTCACCATCTGCTCCTGTGCATCCTACTCGACAGCTGCATTTATGAGTGTGCCTTACTCCCCAAACTCCATGAGGGCAGATATCATGCATCTTACTTCTTTGCAATCCCAGGACACACAATAATAACAATAAAAACATTCATTGAGTGTTTACCATGTGCCAAACACTGTGCTGCTTTCTAGCATTTTCTTGTTTAATTTAAACAACAACCCCAAAAGGTTCAGTTTAGTTCGGTCATTCAGTCATGTCCGACTCTTTGTGACCCCATGGACTGCAGCACACCAGGTCTTCTGGTCCTTCACCAACTCCCAGAACTTGCTCAAACTCTTGCCCATCCAGTCAGTGATGCCATCCAATCATTTCATCCTCTGTCGTCCCCTTCTCCTCCCACCTTCAATCTTTCCCAGCATAAGGGTCTTTTCCAATAAGTCAGTTGGAAAAAGGTGGCCAAAGGTGGCAGCATCAGATGGCCAAAGTATTGGAGCTTCAGCTTCCGCATCAGTCTTTCCAATGAATATTCAGGACTGATTTCCTTTCAGATGAACTGGTTGGATCTCCTTGCAGTCCAAGGGACTCTTAAGAGTCTTCCCCAACACCACAGTTGAAAAGCATCAATTCTTTGGCACTCAGCTTTCTTTTTAGTCCAACTCTCACATCCATACACAACTACTGGAGAAACCATAACTTTGACTAGACGGACCTTCGTTGCCAAAGTAATGTCTCTGCTTTTTAATATGCTGTCTAGGTTGGCCATAGCTTTTCTTCCAAGGAGCAAGTGTCTTTTAATTTCATGGCTGCAGTCACCATCTGCAGGAATTTTGGAGCCCAAGAAAACAAAGTCTGTCACCGTTTCCATTGTTTTCCCCTCTATTTGCCATAAAGTGATGGAACCAGATGCCATGATCTTTGTTTTGTGAATGTTAAGTTTTAAGCCAGCATTTTCACTCTCTTCTTTCATTTTTATAATCGGTTCTTTACTTCCTCTTCACTTTCTCCCATAAGGGTGGTGTCATCTGCATATCTGAGGTTATTGATATCTCTCCCAGCAATCTTGATTCCAGCTTGCACTTCATCCAGCCTGTGCTTCATCCAGACTGTGCTTCATTCAGCCCATGCTTCATCCAGCCCAGCATTGCACATGATGCACACAGCATATAAGTTAAATAAGCAGAGTGACAATATATAGCTTTGATGTACTCCTTTCTCAATTTGGAACTAGTCTGTTGTTCCACGTCCAGTTCTAACTGTTGCTTCTTGACTAGCACGCAGATTTCTCAGGAGGCAGGTAAGGTGCTCTGGTATTCCCATCTCCTAAAGAATTTTCCACAGTTTGTTGTGATCCACACAGTCAAAGGCTTTGGCGTAGTCAGTAAAGCAGAAGTCGATGTCTTTCTGGAATTCTCTTGCTTTTTCTATGATCCAACGGATGTTGGCAATTTGACCTCTAGTCCCTCTGCCTTTTCTAAATCCAGCTTGAACATCTGGAATTTCAAGGTTCACGTACTGTTGGAGCCTGACTTGGAGAATTATTATGTCCACTTGACAGAGCAAAAGACTGAGGTTAGAAAGATTATATAGCTGCCCCCCAAAATAACATAACTAGTTATTAGCCAAGCCAGAACTCAAAGCACAGGGCTGTGTGACTCAGAGGTCCTTGCTAATGGAACCTTTCACAGACTAAGTGATGACCACATATTTATGAATGAATTCATGTTATCCTTTTTACCAAAGCAACTGCGGTGTGCAGCAGGCAGAATAATAGCCCCCAGAGTTATCCACATTCTGCCCCTTAGAGCCTATGAATGTTACACTACAAGGCAAAGGGGCTTATGCCAGTTTGTTAACCCATAGACCTGTTAAATAAAAGCTAAAGCAACTAAAAGCTTTGTTGCTTTAAGCCACTGTATTTGCGGTAATTTGTTACAACAGCAATAAGAAACGAATGTGGCATGTATAGATACCCACCTTCCTAAATTGTCCTGATGAATGGGCACTTCCCTGGTGAAAGGTAAACAGGTTGTCTTCTGTAGAACCAAATATCTGCCTTCCATGTCTAAGAAAATCCTTCATAGGCAGACATTCCCAGCATCACCTGATCCTGACCTGATACTTCCCCATTCTACTACTATACTATTCTGAAAATGGCCTTACCAAGAAGGACATGAAACTCTGAATGCAAGCCATATGTTAGTGACAGAATTCCTTCATGAAGATTATTATTACAATCAAAACATATATGGAATCCTTTTAAAATATCATTGCCTAGTGCTTTTATTCCAAAGCACTTCCCATATATTATCCCAGGCATCTGTGCCAGCCCTTAAGTATATGTAAATGTCAGTTTCAAGTGCACACCGTGGTTTTTGGATTGCAGTTGTTGAGTCAACTCCAAGAATTTTACTCTTAGGAAGCCCAAATAGCACTGCAGAAGAAAAATGTATTTTTTTTAATGGCAGGAAAACTAACAGCTGTGTATTTTTGGTACTGTCTTAAATAAGAGGCATGCAGCCAGTGGGTGACAGAAGACTACAGTACAGACTGATACAGTAAAGAATCTGCCTGCAATGTGGGAGACCCAGGTTTGATCCCTGGGTCCAGAAGATCCCCTGGAGAAGCAACTGGCTACATACTCCAGTATTCTAGCCTGGAGAATTCCATGGACAGAGGAGCCTGGCAGGCTACAGTCCTAGCCCGTGGGGTCGCAAAGAGTCGAACACGACTGAGAGCGACTAACACTTTCACTTCACTTCATAGACTCAAGGCCTTTTTGCTAAGCCACCCTCTCTGTGGCTTTACCTCATTGGTTGCCTAGGGTCTTAAGCCATGTCTAGACTGTAGACACACTTGGCAAGGTGGTGGTGTGGACACATAGTGGGATTAGAGCTGAGATCCACATGTTTAATGCTCCATTCCCTATCCAGCCACCTTTGATGGATTTCCCATAACCACGTGGACTATCACCCCCTTTGCCCCTTTCCCTGTAAATCAATAATGAGTCCACTGTGTCTCAGTCAGGATCATTCTGATGTTTATGTGCCTACAGTAATGGAAACAATAATAGCTATCACCCTGTTCTGTTCCAGGAACTTTACATACTCATGATTGTTTAACATGCAGTTAGTTTAGCAGCATAATTAAAGCATAAACTTCCTAGCCAGAGCACCTTGTTTCCAATCCGAGCTCTGCCACTCATCAGCTGTGTAACCTTGGGCACCTTCATAAACATCTCTAGGACTTAGTTTTCCCATCTGTGAAATGGCAATTTTAAAAGTGCTTCTTTATAAAGTCCTTGTCAAAACAGTGTTTGGAAGGATCCAATAACTCAGTCAGTGCCACTTAAGCGTGTTAGTGCTTCAAGACCTTGGTAAGTAAACCTCCCAAATGCAAAAAGTATCAACCTGCCCAAGGTCACAAAGTTTATTGAGGGGCAGAGACCGGATTTGCAGCAAGGGCCTTTTGTCTGCGGGGTTTCCCCGATGGCTCAGCAGGTAAAGAATCCGCTTGCAATGCAGGACGCCCCAGTTTGATCCCAGGGCTGGGAAGATCCCCTGGTGGAAGAAATGGCAACCTACTCCAGTATTCTTGCCTAAAAAAAATCTCATGGACACACATTTTGTCTGTAATCCCAGGTACTTTCCACCGTGACCCACTACCTCCCTGATTCCTTCTGAACCACCCTCGTCCTGGGCATCCAAAGATGAAACAGGTGGTCGGTCTCCCAAGCACCACTTCCCCTCCGGGAGCTCCCTGGAACCCTCGAGAAAACCAGAAACGCTGAAAAGTGCGCCCTCCCTCCAGCCCCTGGAAAAGCCAGCAAATCTGCACTTGGCCGGCCTCTCCCGGCCCTGGCATAGGGAGACCCCGCCCTGGGCGCAGTGACTCCGGGTTTCCGAGCTGGACGCAGCAGCCGAGGGAGAGGGGCGCGCGGGTGGCGCGCGGCGCGCAGAGCTCGCGCCTTAGAAGGGCAGCCTCGCCGCCACGGCGGCCAGAGGGCTGCCTGGTGGGAATCCCTCCCCAGCTGGGGAGGAAGGCAGTTGTTTTCCTTCTAGTGGAACGTTCCACTTGAAATCGTTCCACAAGGGCTGTTCTCGCCTCCGACTCCGGGAAGAACTGTAATTAACACAGCAACAAACGCCCACGACGCTAACTGGCAAAGGGAGTGTAACACGAGCGGCTCCTCCAACCGAACTGGGCCAATTGCTTTCCCTTCTTGCCTCCCCATTTGGTCTGTTTTGGTTCCGCAGTCATCCAACTGTGGCGTTTCTTAAAACATGTCAGGGGCTGGTGTTTGTGTTTTGGGTGGAACGGTTTCACACACGTTGCTGGAGACGGAGCTCGCCCAGCTGCTGCGCTGGGTCCTCGCTGTCTGCGGCTCCGAGAGTGTCAGGTAGAAAAAAGGAGAGGCGACGAGCAGGGTGGGAGGGGGGACGGGGAAGCCCGCCCGCCTTCTCTGCCGGCCTGGAGTTGGGTCGGTAGCCTCCTCTGGAAGAGGGCAGGTAAAACCGGTCTGCCGGGTCTCCGGGGGGAGCGACTGGAGACGTCCCAAGTGAGTCGCTCTTTCAGCTTTGGGGACCGCGCTCTCCTGGAGGCGGCGCTCCGGCTCTGGTCCGGAAGGAAGCCCGGGCACGGAAGCAATGAGGGAAGCAAGGGAGAACGGTGGTCTCTCGAGGGTCCTGCTCGTGCGACCACGTGCGGGCTGGTGGGATGGGAGCGGGTAGGGGGCGCTGATGGGGTGGGGGGACAACTAGGCCTGCGGAGAGCACCTGATTCCTTCAGCTGCAGTTATCAGGCTCTGATCTCTGATGCAGCCGTTACAAATAGCCTTTCTCCGGCCAAGCGTGGTCCACCGAGGAGCCTAGGACAAGGAGCTCCAGACAAGGAGTCCAGGTCTCGCTTGGGAGCTTGTTGCACGCAGAATGTCAGGCCCTGCCCCAGGCCTATCGATTCACAATCTCCTCTTTAATAAATTCCTAGGTGATTTCCAGACACACGGAAGTTTGTGTAATGTACTTAACCTTTCTGTAAATCCTTTTCATCGGTGTCCTGTCGAGTCAACACATTACCTTCAAAGTTTGTTTCCAAGTCACGGCTTTTGGAGGAGTGGAACCCTGCTCTCAGCTAAAAGTCTACATCAGCGGGATGTTTAGCAGCAGCCACAGTCCCTGGGGTCACAAAGAATCGGACACGACTGAAGTGACTTAGCATGCATGCTCTGCTAGTGATCGCTGAGGGGTAATAATGAGTGGATGGAAGGCAGAGCCTGCTATACAGTCCGATCTGGAAAACCTCAGAGACTGGATGGAGAGCCAAAACCCAAACAGCCCAAATAACTATATGAGATAATATTTCAAGAGGTTACACACGGCAGGATAATTCATGTGTGTGTTAGTCGCGTCCGACCTTTTGCAACCCCACAGCCCATCAGGCTCCTCTGTCCATGGAATTCTCCAGGCAAGAATAGTGGAGTGGGTTGCCATGCCCTTCTGCAGGGGAATCTTCCTGACCCAGGGATCGAACCCAGGTCTCCCACTTTGCAGGCAGATTCTTTACTGTCTGAGCCACCGGGGACGCCCCTGAACAACTTAAACACTAGAGTTACGTATTTAGTCAATTCAGTGTACTACAGCGGTCCCCAGCCTTTTTGGCACCAGGGACCGATTTTGTGGAAGATAACTTTTCCACGGACAGGGTGGGGGGATGGTTTCGGGATGATCAAGTGCACGACATTTATTGTGCACTTTATTTCTTTTATTATTACATCAGCTCCACTCAGATCATCAGGCATGAGATCCTGAAGGTTGGGGACCTGGGCTGTACTAAATTTACTGTACCACCAATTTTGTATATGTGTATTCTTTATATATACAGATTCATAGATATAAATGTATATATGTACACGTGTGTTATATACATAGAGAATGGAACAGAGAGACTATTTATTCGAACATAGTGCCTTACACAGAGTAGGTGATCAACATTTATTGAATCAGTAGCTGGATTCTATTACAACATACTTCCTGGAAAGAGAATTTTGTGTTTTAAACCAAACCAGCATGGATCTGTTTTTAAAATTAAGTGTATTACCACTAACCAACAGACCATTTAATATGTCCTTTAAAAAACATTACTTATACACGGATCCATCATAGATAGATACACGGCCCCCATTTGAATACAGTGGATTGTAGGTGTCCCGAGGGCTTCTTTGAGAATCCTGCTCCAAGTTGTCCCAGTCAGAATAACCCAACATGCTTTCTCATGTCCATGAAGCCCTCCCAGGCCACAGCAGCTCATAGATCATAGACTGTAACTCTTTTTTTTCAAAGTTGTTTCAGACTTATGAGTTATTGATCTGCAAGCCAAACATTTTCAAACTGAGGCCTCACTGAATGACCTCCAATAATAACTCCAATTTATTCTGTCAAGTACTCAAAGTTCCCTAATGAGGCACTTAGTTGTGTGCAGTGAGTACCAGAGAGAAGCAGGGGTGGAACATCCCTCATCTGTTGGTGGTGAGAAGGAACTTTACGATTTTTAAAATTCATTTACTTTTTTCCTTACCAGTGTTTTCTTGGCATTAACCTACCAAGAGATGAGGGATGCTCTCCTCCTGCATCTCACCAACACTATGCACAGCTCACATGATGAAATGCCTAATTAGGGAACCAAGTACTTGACAGAATAAATTGGAGCTATCCCAGGCCTTTCAATGGGCTCTCCTTGAGATACGGGCAAAGAAAAGATGATTCTACCAGGCGCAGTTGCTGCTGTCATTGTAAAAAAACAATCTTTAATGTTTATGCTCCAACCAAAGGAGGCTTTTCAGTTTTACAAAAGTTAACATTTGTTTCATGATGGGAGTTCAGCACAGTCTATTTGGATACACTATTTAACAAATTCAGTTGGGTAAAAATGAATTGTCAAGTGCCGGTGAATGATGAAAAAGCATTAGGAAATGTCTACATGGTGAAAATTTTCTTTGCCTCCACCATTACATTAAGTGTGAAAGCCGCTAAGTCGTGTCCAACTCTTTGCAACCCCATGGACTACACAGTCGATGGAATTCTCCAGGCCAGAATACTGGAGTGGATAGCCTTTCCCTTCTCTGAGGGATCTTCCCAACCTAGGAATCAAACCCAGGTCTCCTGCATTGCAGGCAGATTCTTTACCAGCTGCACTATCAGGGAAGCCACCATTATATTACATTACACTGTTACATTAAAACAAGACCAAAATTTCTTCCCAAAACTTCCAGGAGAGCTGAGAAGCAAATATCCAGACTGATAGAGAGTAATCCACTTTTGGTGGCAGTCCACACAGTGACTTTCTCCAGTACCATTTACTTTTAAATATTAGGAATCTTGACATTGAAAGAATTCAAAATCTGTTTCAAATGAGAACTCTCAAAACTGAGATTTGAAGAAATTGCCGCAGGGAACGTTGTTGGTAAACTTTACAAATAACATTATTGGTTTATAAAAGTCACCAACATATTTTCATGATTTTGGTAAAGCCAGGCACAGTATCCAACAAAAAAGAAAAGAAGGGGAGAAAAGCTTTCATCATTGGCAATGTTGAGAAGCATAAAATCAATAATTAAATTTAGAGAAAAAAATCAGTGGGAGTTAAAACCACAGTGATGCAGTCAGCTAATCTGGAGCAGGTTAAAACTCTGGCATAGCATAGGCACCAGTTTCCATCTTTTGCTGATAGAAACCAAAGGAATAAAAAACAAAGATAAATGACAATAGATAATAATAAAGATGTCTGTTGTCCTTTCTTAAGACATCTTTTTCTGGTCCTTGTTTTCCAAGTATGCCATGAAGAGAATTTTTATTGCTCTAGTAGAAGAAAATATTTGACAGAAAATGTGTAGGAAAAAAAATCTATGAGGACAGTCATTAAAGAACATTGAGATTAATAATGGGTTTTTTTTGTCCCAAGCAGAATTTAATTCTGTAAGCAGAAAAAGCAACAACGATGCAGCTTTAAAATTTTAAATATCTAAATATTTATTCTAGGAGAAAGAATAAGGAATCAAGTGAACGTATTTATAGACTTAGTTCTGTTGTTGTTGTAATGGATATTTGTCACCCTTTTTGGTTACCCACCATCTGAGCCACTTTCTAACGTTTGAAGAACACCCATTCCCAGTCCCGTCTTCGCTGCTGAGGAAGAGCCCATGTGCAATGGAACATTACTCAGCCATAAAAGGGAATGAAATTGGGTCACTTGTAGAGACATGGATGGACTTAAAGTCTGTCATGCAGAGTGAAGTAAGTCAGAAAGAGAAAAACACTATCATATACTAATGCTTGTATGTGAAACCTAGAAAACGGTTACAGATGAACCTAGTTCCAGGGCAGGACTAGAGACACAGATATAGAGAATAGACACGTGGACAGGGCAGGGGAAGGGCAGGGCGGAATGAATTGGGAGATTAGGTTTGACATAAATACACTACCATATGCAAAATAGATAGCTGGTGGGAACCTGCAGTATTAGTACAGGGAGCCCAGTTCAGTGTTCTGTGATGACCTAGTAGGGTGGGATGGGGGATTGGGAGGGAGGTCCAAGAGGGAAGGAATATATGTATACATGTAGCTGATATTCACTTTGTTGTACAGAAACTAACACAACATTGTAAAGCAATTATACTCCAATAAAAAAAAATGATAAGAGTTTAAAAAAATTTTTTTTTAAGTTAGAATTTCCAGGCTCTGGATTTCTCAGCCTTCCTGTGGCTCTATTTGTTACATGCACCCCCCTCAGACTCTAAATAAAAGGAGAAGGACTGTCAAAATGTATCGTGGAGATGGGTGTTGGTGGCAGCAGCATCAATATCTGATTTTCACAGGCAGCAAGGAGAACAGTTACAAAGGCAGCTGCTGGTAGCACCAATGTAAGGCAGAGGAGCCAGGCAAGCTGTGGGGGCTGGTGTCCAGAGAAGGCACTTCTGCAACATAGTTGCACATTGCTCTTGATTTGTAGCTTCCCCACAGATTATGTGAGCTGCCAAGGATGTTTTTTAAAGGAATTCTTTAGCTTTTGAAATCATCTATGTTTCTTTGACCCAATTATCACTTTTGAAAACTGTGAAGTGATTTGGAACAATCATATCCATTAGGAAGAAGTGAAAATGGAATTTCATCAAATCCCCTTTGGGATACTGCTGCTACTGCTGCTAAATCACTTCAGTCCTGTCTGACTCTGTGCAACCCCATCCCTGGGATTCTCCAGGCAAGAACATTGGAGTGGGTTTCCATTTCCTTCTCCAATGCAGAAAAGTGAAAAGTGAAAGTGAAGTCGCTCAGTCATGTCTGGCTCTTCTAAAGGCCATCCCTATTGCTACCAAGAAAAGTAAGAGAATAAGCTAGGAGAGTAAGCCTGTATATCTGCAAATTTAAGTATGGAAAATAACAGTGCCAATTTTTATTTTTAACCAAGTGCTAATGCTCAATAAGAGATTATTTAAATTATTTTTCAGAATTCTCTTTTTGTAACTGGTGGAGGAAATGGCCAGAGAAAACTGAGGAGTCAGAAAATTCGAATCCATCACTAAGTATGATATTTCAAGCAGACCATGAAAGGCTTGAGTGAGAGCCCCTAGGAAGGTGCGAGTGAGAGCATGAAACAAGCAAAGGTCAGTTTAGTTGGATGACATTGAACAAAATGCTTTTCAACTTGAAATCCATTTGATCAAAGAAAAAGTATCAAAACTGTGCCTGGGAACGGTTAAAAACCAGTTAACCATGACACTTACTATCCAATAAATTATAACACAAGATAACAGTTAACACAAAAATAGCAACAGGAGAAACACCTTTCATTAGAGGATCAAGGTTCAAGCAAACATTCCCTAATTAATCCTTTCAACAGCATCATGAAGTTATTATTTGGCATTTTCATAGATAGCATTTAATGTTTTCAAAGTGTTTTACCAACAGTAATTAGTTGTTCTTCTCATCAACCTTTTGAAGTAGGTCAATATCATTATCCCCATTTTAAAGAAAAGCAAGGCACTAAATAAATATGTACAGAGCATGAGGACCACTAACATAAATCCTCATGGTGATTAATTTACATTTTTCTGCTGCTCCCATCTTGAAAAAGTAAATACACCTTTTAAAAATTGCCTCATTTTAACTCCCATCAATAAACCCAATGAAGTAGGCAGAATTGCCTCCATTTTGCAGATGAAAAACTTAGGTTCATACATACACATACATACTCCTCACAGCAGAAAGGTGGTTACCTATTTTGTTTGCTTCTAAATCCTAATTCAACCATGGTCCCAGAGTCCCAGAGGACTGAAGCTGCCCAGACAGACAACATCCAACTCCTGAGACAATTCCTTTCCCAAGGGAAAGAAGTTCCCAAGTATCTGTGCCCCACAGAAAATGGGTTTTGTGAGATTTGTTCTTACCTTGAACAGTTTTGAGTTTATTTTATTAGTAGCAGACCTATGGCCCACCAGTGCCCTCAGACAACTATGAGGCCCATTTTGAACAGAACGCTGGCACTTGTAACATATGAAAACAAAACAAAACTATCAAATTCCCTGATGGCTTTAGGAAAAGCAGTTTTGTTGAGAATAATATGAGCTTATTGGTCTTTGAGAAGAGTAATTCAAAACTGGGCAGCCATATTTAAGTAAATAGTTTGAACAGAAACAGAATCAACTTAAACCTTTTTTAAAAGTTTTTTGTCTTAGATGGTATTTCTTCACAAAAACACAAAAATTAACTATACAAGTATGTCTTTTTTAATTGTCTGTAATTTTACTGGACTTCACATTTTCCTTTTGTGAGAAGAAATGTCAACTGTGGGTTTTGTTTGTAATTTAGTGGGACTGTTTGCTAAATGTTAGCAATTACAACAAAATGTGAATAATAAAAAAAGAAAAAGTTGTTAGATCATAGTCTGACTTCCTTTTTTCCCCTACTGCATGAATTTTGACTATATCAAAGCAAAATAAATTGGAATTAGTAACATGCTATTTTCCATTCATCTAACTGACAATTAAAGCTTAAGTGAAGCAGATTTGGCCTTGAAGTATATAGAATTATTCCACATTAAACAAAAATGAGCTAGAGTCAGTCAGTGTATCTTCAGTCACCACTCTGCAAATGATGTTTTTTTATCTTGGAAAAGCTACTTTTGGAAACTTACGTTCTAATACACAGTATTTCTTAAACCTGTCCTTTCATTACAAGCACATTATAGTAATTCCAGTCAAATGTTTATTTTCTTTAGTTACATCTTACTGAAGCTTCATCTAAGGAAAGCAGTTGGAAAGGCCAAACGTGAGCTAGGACAGAATTCTACAAATAGAAAATGACTTAGTTTACATGGGGTAAATTCCAAAAACAAGGACATGCCAAAGCCCAACAAGTCAACAAATAGGAATTTCCCTTTAATACCTTCCAGGAGTCCTTGTTATTTAACTCCAGTTACGAATTGAAGCCAAAGGCCTTCCATGATCCCCTTTAAAAATTATTTTTCTCACTAATTCAAGTACTCCAACTCTGAACAGACATATAACCAGAAAATCCTCCCTTTGAGAGAGTTCTGAGATCAATGCCACTATGTCCTCATCAGATTCCCTTCTGTGGGCAGCACCCTGTATGGTGTCCATTTGAGGACACCAGGAAAGAGGTTGCAAAAGGGCTCAAATCCCAAGAATGATGAGTTACAGAAATCAACAAGAGTGAGGAGCCATGCCTGAGCCCAGGGTAGCTAGATAGGGCCCCTTTCCACTGCATCACCCAGGGGAGATGCTGCGTGCACAACCTGATTACTCACACTCTTGACCTTGCCTTTCTTCTCATTAAACTGTCTACACTTTGCAGACCAAGATTTTTAGAAATAGGTGTTAAGTCAAGGTTCAAGCTTCATTTAACTCACTGGGTTGGAAAAGACTGAATGTGATAACACGAGGCTCTCAGAAAAGGGTAAAGCACTGCTAAAATTAAGGCACCAACATCACTATCTTAACGTTAAGGGTCATTTACTCCACTCCAGTTTGACAGGGGTACAAAATAATACCAACACCCAGTAGTTGAGTATGTAATGTGTCTGCTACTGCATCAGTCTCAACACTTATATAACACCAACCTGAAGTAGGTTATTATTTTTCACAGACCATAAAACTGAGGCATGAAGAGGTTAAATACCTTGCTAGGATTAAAGTCTCCTTTTTCTGACCTCAGGGCCCACTCGTCTAACCATATCCTAATTAAAAATGCATATCGTCTTGGTCTGAGTTCCTCAGAAAGCAAAGCCTAGGGCAAAGGATTGTGTGATGCCATTTTATTAGGAGGAACAATCCCACAGGGTGGGGGGAGTAGGGGGCAAGGGGAGGAGGGCTGGGAAATAAGGAGAGTCAATTAAAAAGAGATTGGGATTGACATATAGACACTACTATGTATAAAATATAATAGATAACTAATGAGAGCCTACTGATTAGCACAGAGAACTCTGCTTGCTGCTCTGTGATGATCTAAATGGGAAAAGACAAAAAAGAGGAGATACATGTATAGGTGTGGCTGACTGACTTTGCTGACAGCAGAAACTGACACAGCGGTACAAAACAACTATACTCAAGTTTTTAAAAAAGGCTGCATTTCAGAACTGACCATAGCTAACTGCTGGTGATTGCTCTGCCTGTAAGACCTGGCCCTGCAGAAGTCATCTTAACAGCATCTCATAGGTAGGGAGAAAAAGGGGAGACCTTGTCCACTGGCTCCCACCCTGTATTGCTCAAAAGTTCACCACCTGTGGCATTAACACCCCTATACCTCTAGGTTGTCCTTGGGTGGGTATGAACCCACCCAAGGGTGGGTGGGATCAATAAGCAATCCCAGAGTTGGAGATGAAAGGTATGTACGTAAGCAGAAGATGAAGTGGTATAAGTTTGCACCTGAATCAAAGTCTGTGCAGAAAGAGGGGATCTGAAGTGGTCTGTGAGAGGGGTCTCATACACATGTATTCTATCATAAGAGTAGATTTCCAAATGGAGCAAAAATCAGAAATCCCTCACATGAAAGCCATCATGCCAGCTACAACTCAGAAATCATTGATTGCTTCTGAAAGAACCATTTCAACTCTGGCATAGGATGTACAGTGGTCCAGGGCTGTGTATACTCAGACTGGAGTGAAATCATCTCAAATGGTGATAAAATACATAGTTTTACCCTATACCCAACAGTAAAACAGTTCAGAAATCACCAAAGTCTTCCCTAGCTCCCTACTTATCACATAAGAAAATAAAAAAACAAGCCCCAAACTATCAGGTTTCCTGATGGCTTTAAATCAGTCTGGCTGAGAATAACATGAACCTACACAGGTCTTTTAGAAGAGTAAGTCTGAAGTGGGCAGTGAGATTGAAGAAAATAGTTTTGACCAAAACAGAATCAACTTAAACACATTTACAAAGGTTTTGCAGGTTCTGATCTTGTCCTCTGCAAAGAACCCTGCCAGTGCCCTCTTCATTTTATATTATAATCCTCTGTTTGTGTGTTAGTCTTCCCCATCAGGCTGTGAGATTGTTCAGGGGAAGGGTTGGTCTCAAAGATATTTGAATCCCAAGTAAGGAAGGTGAAGGAAGGGGAAGATGGGGTGCAAAAGGACAGTGAGGGCCTGAAACAGCCCCTGGGGGAGTGGAGACGTGAGCAAGCCAAGAAAGGAGGAGGAGTGTTCAGGCAGCGCCGAGGGCCCGCCTGAGCTTGGGAAGTTGTGGTGACAACTACCCAGTCACCTGTGTGACTTTCTCCATTAGCAGCTAGCTAGACAGGTAAGGGAGACTGTGAGCAGGTGTCATAGATTTTGATATGTGCCATGAACCAGGAAGTCAGAAAGTAACCATTTAACAGGATGTTTGCTGGTATTTCCTGTTATCCCAGAGTTTCAGCTGAGATGCCAGTTTAAGGATAACTGGTTATAAATGTTTACAGATTCAAAAAAGAGGTGGTATCAGTTGCCTATATCCAGGAATTGCAAAGAGGCAGGCAAAAGTCAGTTCTTAATCTATTACCCTAGGGAAATAGATTTTTGTCCTAGGGACATTTGTCCTAGGGAAAGGCATCATGGCATTTCCCCCCACCTTTCCAGGGAAGAAGTTGATAGTCAAGACCTTCAAGCCAAATGAGGGGGCTCCCTTGACCCAGTATCTCCATGAGGCTTACAATTGTCAGGATTCTCAGATGACTTCCCCACAGTGACCCATACTCTTATGCAATCTCCCTTTGAGTGTGGCTGATACATGTAGACATGATGAAACATCACTCCCATGATTAGATTAGATGGGTTGACAAAAGGGATTTTTGTAGATGTAATTGAACTCCCTAGTCAGACAAATTCATCAAAGGGGAGATTATCCTGGGTCGGCCTGTCCTAAGCAGGTAAACTCTTAAAAGGGGGTCTAATGGTCTGAGTTGTGTTTTTGCTTCTCTGGAAGAAAGCAAATAGTCATGTTGTGAACTGTCTATGGGGGCAAATGGCCAGGAACTATGTGTGGCCCCTAGAAGCTGAGAGTGATCCCCAGGTGACAGCTGACAAGAAAATGGGAACCTCAGTGATACAGCTGCAAGAAAATGAATTCTTCCCATAAGCATTGAGCTTGAAAGAAGATCCTGAGTTTCAGATGAGAATCACAGCCCTGGTCAACACCTTGATTTCAACCTGGTGAGACCCTGAGCAGAGGGCTCCCACAAACCCGTACCTGGACTTTTGACTCCTGAAAACTGAGAGATAATAAACTTGTGTCACTAAGCTTGTGGCTACACAGCCATAGAAAATGAATACCTCAGCAAAGTGATGAGAATTCTTAGGACTCATCAATGCCTGTCCCTAGAGTTGAAGAATGACAAAGGCCTGATTCTTACCTGGAGATGTCTGAGAGGAAATGGTTGCTGAAAGAGCGGTCTATAATGACATGGTGAGGTGGAGTCCCTGGAGTGCAGACTGATTCTTGCTGAAGCAGCTGAGAATGAGACTTCTCAAAAGGACTCCACCCAAGAAAGCTGCCTGGTAGGAGAAGGCAACCCCAGCAGAACGGTCTTGAGGATGTCCATCAGAGGAAGGGTGGGGGTGTCAGACAGCGAGGGCATTCCCTGGCAAGGAATGCGCAGTAGGAGGTCTGCTGGTGGCAGTGGCAAGGTGTTTCTGAAGAGCAGACGAAATCACTCACAAGAAAACAACCAGCAATAAACCAGAGACCTTCAAGACAGAAGGCACCGATGGCCAGGTAATACTTGCAATGGTCAACAAAGAAATTGCTCTTTCCCTCTAATCTAGTGGCTCTCAATGGAGGACAGTTTCTCCCCACACCCTCCCCACATCCCCAGAGACCTTGCTAAATATCCTATAACCCACAGAACAGCCCTCATGACAAAGAATTATGCAGCTCAAAATGCCAATAGTTCTGAGGTTGAGAGATGTTTCCTAATCCTTCCTCTCCCTGTCTTGGGGAAGCCAGCAGAAGCAGAGAGTGCAGGGAAAGCTAGAAGGCAAGACCTCTCACCCATTCTGTGATGCCCTCCTGCAGAATCTCAGAGCAGTCTCACAATGAGAGAGAGAGAGAGCTTTGAACTAAATGAGTGACGTATGTATTGATGGGACTTTTTAAAACCCTAAAATATGACTACTTTGTTAGCCACATATGATCAGAAAAGCTGGGGAGCCTAAGATACTCTCAGGAGAAGGTCAGGGAAATACAGCTGAGTGTGCTTAAAAGGCCATTTGGCGGAGAAACTATTTAGGGATTTCCCAAATGCACCTAACTGGTTCAACCAGTTTACTAAAACTGTTTCAGTAGTAACAAGTTCAGAGAGAAGATGGTGTAGCTGCATGCAGGAGCCTCAGTGGAGCAGGGTGTTTTGCAAGAAGGTGGAAATCCTAGTGAAAAATAAGGAAATTCCCATTGTCTTAGGTCGTGCTCCCTAGAAGCTAAGCCTGAGGCAGGGATTCTTGGGCAAGAGGTCAGTAAGGCTGTGAGCTTAGATGAAACCTCTTCTATTTGTTCCCAGAGCTGCCATTACAAAGTGCCACAAACTATATGGTTTGACATGGGATTTTTAATCTCTGGTAGTCCTAGTGGCTAAAATCTGAGCTCAAGTTGTTGGCCTGGTTGGTTTCTTCTCAGGGCTCGGAGGGAAAATCTTTCCTAGCTTATGGTGATGATTGACAGTCCTTGTAATTCCTTGGCTTATAGATGCATCACTTCAGTCTCTGTATCCATCTTCACATGGCACTCTCTGTGTCCCTGTGTCTTCACCTTTTAAGGACACCACTCGTATTGGATTATAGACTCCCTCTACCCCAATATGACCTTGTTTACCTAGTTACATCTGCAACAAGCCTTTCCAAATGAGGTCACATTCTGAGCTACTGGGGGTTAGGACTTCAATATCTCTTTTTGGGAAACACAGTTCAACCAATAACACCACTTTAGGACATGCGGTTACAGAAAAGGGCAGGAAGAACTTTAGCAAAGATACAGGTTCAGTTCAATTCCAGCTTCAGCCTGATCCCAATGGGGAGTTGTGGAGCCTGAATGGCATCACAGAGTTGCCCCCTATCAAGGCTAAGGGGCTAGCGGCCTCTTGTTCTCCCTGACTCAGTCAGCCACTGGCTGCTGACATCCTTGAAGGGAAGATGTATCCTGGTGGACATTTCTGAGTTGGGTTTCCATTCACCCTCAGGCAGTAGTTGTCAAACTTTACTGTACACCAGAAACTGACAGCTAGGCCCAATCCCAAGTTTCTGACTCTGTAGGCTGGGGTATGGTTTAAATATTTGCATTTTAAACCAGTTCCCTGGTGATACTGATGCTGCTGGTCCAGGGACCACACTCTTGAGAAACACTACCTAGGGCAGTTCTCAGAAGGGAGCAGCTGCAACCTGTCAGCAGCAATACTCAGAGAAGTGGGGGGATGGGACAGCTGCCCGGAGGGACAGGGAGATCTAGACAGGGCAGCAACAATGTGGTAACTGGAGCATCCTTCCTCAGAAATCTCGGGTACACGGGGAGGGGGAAATTAACCCAAAAGGGCTGAGAGGGGTCAGTGACAGCCAGGTTTTTGCTGTGGCAAAACAGGAGAGAAGCCTCAAGGTCGTAGAAAGAGGAACAGTACCTCTGTAGGCTGCCAAGTTGTCTGGGTAAAAAGTTAGAAAAAGAGGTCTCTATGTTTTCCATAATCAGTGAGACAAGTGGGGTGTACAGGAATGAAGCGGGCGATTTTAACAGTATAGAAGTATTCTTGGATCTCCCCTGCACGTCTTGTGAGGGAATGCGCTGCCACCGCCAATTCACTCCTATTTTCAGTCTCTCTCTCCTATTTTGAATCATTGGGTGGCTGTCAACTATGTGGATGGGAGATACAAACCTGCAGCTCTCTCAGGGGAACTTGGTTCCCAGGTTAAGGAGGCTAATGTTTAAAGAGAAGTATTCTTCCTGCAACATCACCTCTAAACACAAGCTCACCACTGCATTTGGCATCTCAACTGAAGAAACAACACTTTGTTCCAGTTCTGGGGGAAAACTTCCTGTATTTGTTCTCCTTTGTGGTACACACTTAAGTGATTTTCAGGTCAGTGTATCTGTATATGATTTTTGCCTTAAATTCTGCTATTTAAGGTATTACTCTACTGTATGTCTGCATTGATTTCCTTTTGCTACTGTAACAAATTACAACAAATTTGGTGGCTTAAAACAACAGAAATTTATTCTTTCACAATCCTGGAAGCCACAAGTCCAAAATCAGGTTCACTAAGCCAAAATCAAGGTACTGCACTCCCCCTGGAGGCTCTAGTGAAGTGAAGTGGAGTCACTCACTCATGTCCGACTCTTTGCGACCCTGTGGACTGTAGCTTACCACGCTCCTCTGTCCATGGGATTTTCCAGGCAAGAATACTGGAGTGGGCTGCCATTTCCTTCTGGAGGCTCTAAGGGGGACTCAAATGTCTGCCTCTTCCAGTTTCTGGTAGTTGCCAGCATTTCTTGGCTTGTAGCAGCACCACTACAGTCTCTGCCTTTATGTTCACACTGCCTTCTCCTATCAAATCTTCCTCTGCCTCCCCCTTATAAGGGTCCTTGTGATTGCTTTTATGGTTCAGCTGAATAATCCAGAGCAATCTTCCCACTTCAAGATTTTTAATCACATCTGCAAAATCTCTTTTGCAATGTAAAGTAATACTCAAGGATATCTGGAATTAGAATAGGAACATGTTTGAAGCCATTATTCAGTCTATCAAAATATCCATCAAAACTGTGTGTGTGAGTGAGAGAGAGAGATCAAGAAAGAGAGACAGAGAATGAGTGAGAGAGGGTATAATGGGTGAGACCAAAGCTATGGTTTAATTTGGATACCACTGAGCCAACTCAGCTATGTTCATACATGTAAATTGATCTCCAGAGAGGAGAAGCTAGTTGCTGCTCAAGAGGCTTTTATACTCTGCTTTGAACACACCAGGTGGATCTTCAATTACAATATTTCCCAAGTTTTAGCTTAACAAAGCAATTTCTAGCTCCCCATCCTCTCCATGTGTTGTTTTCAGTAAACACACATTTGGTCTTGTGTGAATAAAGATTTCTCAAAGCCCTGTTTAGGGATCCATATATCCTCTCCCATTTGTCTGATTCCACCACCCCCACTCCATCCCCCTCGCAGGATTTTCGAATGCTTTAAGGAACAATCAGTTTGCTGACACATGGAATCCAATTTTCCAAATTTTCTAATGAGGCTAAACTCAGCCAGTAGAAGCCAGGAACTGCCTTTCATCAGAAGACAAGGATTGCATGTTTCTATGCATATTGTCGAGCTTTCTTGAAAATGGAAAGGTGGAAAACTGACTCATGCCTGTAACAGTCAACCCATTTTTAAATCCCCCCTCTAAACTAAGACGCTTAAGAATTATAAAAATATTGTAGTAATACATTTGGAGGATTCTATTCAGAATGTGTATGTGTGAAGTCACTTCAGTCACGTCTGGCTGTTTGTGACCCTATGCGCTGTAGCCCTCCAGACTCCTCTGTCCATGGGATTCTCCAGGCAAGAGTACTGGAGTGGGTAACCATCCCCTTCTCCAGGGGATCTTCCCAACCCAGGGACTGAAGCCACGTCTCTTAAGTTTCCTACATTGACAGGCAGGTTCTTTACCACAAGTGCCACCTGGGCAGCCCTTCTATTCAGAATACATGCATAGAAAAGATCAGAAGGTGCTAAAATCTCCCTATTAATACAAGGCAGTTATACTAGTTAGAGAAAGTTCAAGAGAATTCAGGTTATAGCCCCATTTTCCTTCACTGATATGAATGATAATGTGAAAGAACGCAGACCTTGCAAAACTTCAGATTCATTTGAATTCAGAATTTGTTGTTTCAGAGGCAGCTAGCTTAAGATCCAGATCACATGTAGAAACTGGATAGGATAAATGAAATGGTTGAATACACATAGCTCAAGTTTTTCCCAAGAAGCCCACCACAATAGCTGTAATTACCATCATAAACAGAAAACAGGAAAGCTTGAAATGCTAAAGATAAATTATTTGTGGATTTATCTAAACTATTAATACTTCTACCCTGGATAATATGATTAAACTCTGTCCACTGTTCAGTCCTAACTTACTTGCCCATCCATATCTCCTATTTGTATCTACCTTGAGACATATTAATTTTAAACATCCCTCCCCCGCCAGGAATACCCACTTTTTTTTCCTCTCCATTGGCCAAAACCTATCCAGAGTTCAAACTTTACATCTTGTTTAAAGTCCTCCTAAATCATTCAGTTTATGTAGACTAACACATATACACACACACACATTGAACTTGATAGAATTCTATCAATTTTTTTATGTATTGTACATTCCTTTGTACTATTTAATTACAAGGATCACTAAACAGATGATGAAGAAAGAGATGTAAACCTTTTGCCAACCCTTCAATTCCTAGGCCAATTTCTTAAGAGCTGCTTCTTTTTTTTTTTTCTTTTTCAGAAATTGCTAGAAGCAGGGGATAGAGTAAGTGCTAGATCCCTGGCTGATACTTGAACCTAAGACTTTTGGAACCTTGATAGGGAAGAGGGAAGCTGGAAAACTGCCATTTCAAAGCATCTAGCAGTTTAGTGTGTGCAAAAAGTAGAGAGGTACATATACTTCTCTTTGTTCTGGAAAAACTAACTGGATGGTATATTTACAAAGGTAAAGACTGCAATCTGAAATAATAATAATAATAATAATAATGTTTGAGACTGGTTCCAAGAGGTTTAGGGCCTAAAGCTATAGTGAATGATAATGTCTGTTCTGTTGGCAGTTACAGCTCAGTAGAATGATAGTCCCTTGAGAAAATGTTTTCTTTCCAAGTACGCATTTGAAACTGCTGCGTTGCTGGAAAGCTTTGGCTCTTTGTCATTCATGGGAGGTTGTGAGTGTGTGTTAGGGAGATGCTGTCAAGGACTCAGCAACTGAGCGCTAAAGGCAAGGCAGCTCTTTGCAAGAGAGAAATTGCAAGACTCTGGATCTGGGTCAAGGAGCTACTTTGAAGCATAGGTCTCTCTACTACCATTAACACTGCTCTAGCCCTCCAAGTCGGACACGACTGACGTGACTTAGCATCATCAGCAGCAGCCCTCCAAGAAAGATGGCTTTGGGAAGGCAGTCTCCCTGGAAAATACTGTTGGCTACCCATACAATGGAACTCCCCCCTTCCACTCTGCCAACAGAAGAGAGGTAATCTAATTTGGGGTATCGATGTGTGGAGCCCAAGGGGATGGCTAATTGACTAAGCCAGTTATATTCATTCTGTTCCCCCTTAGCAGATGATCACTTTCTCGGTTTTTCTTGAAGGGCAGTTCAGGAGACATAGTTCTGAACAATGAGATGTACAGGAAATCTTCCGGGTGTGTGTGATGGAGGAGGACACGTCATCTGAGAAGGGTTTTCTCCTCTGAATAAAAGAAGCTCCTGCTTTAGACCATAGAGTCTGGAGTTGTGAAAGGACAAAAAACCAACATGCTTCTTGCCATGGTGGAAAGATGCAGAGAGCCTGTGCTGCTGATAACTGCTAGTTTCAAACCTACAACTGCTTTCCTCCAGACTTTACATTATGCCAAGTAATTACGTCTTTATTTCTAAAGACACTACCAGGTGGGTATTCTGTTGTTGTTGTTTAGTCATTAAGTCATATCTGAATCCTTTGTGACCTCATGGACTGTAGCCCACCAGGCTCCTCTGTCCATGGGATTCTCCAGGCAAGAATACTGGAGTGGGCTGCCATTTCCTTCAGCAGATCTCCCCCGCGTCTCTCTCATTGGCAGGCGCACACTTCTCCACGGAGCCACCAGGGAAGCCACAGGTATTCTCTTGTTGTTCAGTCGCTCAGCTGTGTCAGTCTGCAGCCCCACGGACCACAGCACACCAGGCTTTTCTGTCCTTCACTCTCTTCTCTGGGTTTGCTCAAATTCACGTCCATTGAGGTATTCCGTTACTGCAGCCAAATGTATCCTAAATAATAGAGCACTTCACTTTGATCACTGAGAATATCAGCAGCAGAGACCATGCTGAGATAAAACGCTCACCAGCCAAGAACCTGAGTATTTCCTGAACAACTGTGAGACCATTTTCTAGGGATTCTCAGAAGCATGGCCAAGTTCTTGTGCAGAAGGTTGTGGCTCAAAGTCATTACAGGCTGGACTTAATACAAATATGATTTTAGTTGGACTCATAACATGGTGAGTTACAGAGGGCAGACGCTGACAGTCGGATTTCCCACAATGATTGGTTGACTATATCTATTCAAATTGTCTGTCTCAGTGCTACTCAAAGTACCAATCTGCAATGAGAATACGGAGATTGCACCAGAATGTAAACCAACATACTTGCTTCCTTCCTCCAGAAGTCTTGCCACAAAAACAAGTAAGCTGAACCAAACACTGTGCTTAGTGATGTAGTTGCTTTGCATTTGGTAACAAGTCCCTGATCTCCCTATCTTTTTGCTAATTGGTAACAGAGAGTTTGCAGATCCATAGCTGATCCACAACCACATAGGCCAATGAGTTGGCAGTCAGGTACCAGTGTAGCCTGCTTATGATTATTTACCAGGAGAGGAATCTCATGATTCTGCTCTGAAACCTGCTTCAATGATTCAACAGTGGAAGGGCTTCTTTACATCTCAGCAAATCACACCAAATTCCTTTGAGATTTTCTTTAATAGTACTGAGGAAGTATATTTGTAGGCATCACTGCCCACTTATAAAAAAAAGCCTGTATTTCTCTAATTTAAGTATTAAACTAATTTGAAATTTGCTTGCAAGTGAGAAGGTGGTAACTGTTTAGCCAAGCAGATGGTTTTAAGTACAGATTATTTCATGTTCTGTGTGGCTTCCACTTAGATCTTTCAACTATGCTCAATATAGCACAATCCTCTTTTCCATAAAATTAAAAACAATGACTAAGGAACTTCCCTGGTGGTCCAATGGCTCAGATGCTGTACTCCCAGTGCAGGAGGCCTGGGTTTGATCCCTGATGGGGGAACTAGATCCTACATGTGGCAACTAAGACCTGATGCAGTAAAATAAATAAATGACAAGTTTAAAAATAATTACTAAATATCTAAGTTATCATTCAGAAAGTGCATCAGCTATGAGAAATAGAAACTTAAAAAAAAAGTGGCCAAATGTTCTGTTTTTCTTACATGAGAGAATTCTGGAGTTAACTGGCTCTGTGTTGTGATAGTGGCTCTGTGATGTCATCAAGCCCAGGTTGGCTGTCTTCCCACTTGGCCGTCCTTGGCTGTTACTTCACGGTCTCAGGTTGGTGACCCTGCTGTCATATTCATATTCCTATTCCAGGCAGAAAAGAAGGAAGAGAAAAGAGCAACAGGCATGTAGTAGCTAGTGGCGACCTCTTTTACAGAGTTTTAGCAAATGGCCCACCAATGAACTTCCACTTTTTTATCACTTTGGCCAGAAAACTGAGGCATGGTCACCTGTTGCAAGGTAAAAACAACAAAAAAACTTTTGTGTTTACTTCTTGTATTAGTTTTCTCGAGATGCCATAATAAAATACTACAGACTGAAAAAAAGTACTGCAGCTTGGATGACTTAAACAATAGAACTTTATTTTCTCATAATTCTGGAGGCTAGAAGTCTAAGATCAAGGTGTCAGCAGTGTTGGTTTCTTCTGAGATGTCCTTCTTTGGTTTGTAGATGGCTATCTTCTCTCTCGGCTGAGCCACCAGATAAGACTCTGCCTGACAATGAAGGAGACACAGGTTCGATCCCTGGGTCAGGAAGATCCCCTGGAGAAGGAAATGGCAACCCACTCCAGTATTCTTGGCTGGGAAATCCCGTGGACCGAGGAGCCTGGCGGGGTACAGTCCATGGGGTCGCAAACAGTTGGACATGATTCAGCAACTAAACAAGAACGACCTTCTCTCCGTGCCTTCACATGGTCTTTCCTCTGTGTGCATTTGGGTCCTAATTTCCTCTTCTTATAAAGACAACAGCCATACTGAATTAAGGCCCCTCTAACGGCCTCATTTAACCTTAATTCCCTCTTTAACGATCCTCTCTCTAAACACAGTGACATTGTGAGGTACTGGGGTTAGGACTTCAGAATAGAAGGTACATGACTCTGTACCTGATTCAGCCCACAACAGGGTACATGATTCAGCCCACAACACTCTTCCAAACATAATCAGGGTTCTGTTAGTGAGAAACAAGGGGGGGGTCAGATGTTTTGAGAGAACAGCATAGAAACATGTTTATTATCTAGGGTGAAACAGATCACCAGCCCAGGCTGGATGCATGGAACAAGTGCTCGGGCCTGGTGCACTGGGAAGACCCAGAGGAATCGGGTGGAGAGGGAGGTGGGAGGGGGGATCGGGATGGGGAATACATGTAACTCCATGGCTGATTCATGTCAATGTATGACAAAAACCACTACAATATTGTAAAGTAATTAGCCTCCAACTAATAAAAATAAATGAAAAAAAAAAGAAGGGGAAAATTAAGGTAGGGTAGACACTGTAATACCTGCCAGACCTACTATATTGCTTGATTTTCTTTAAACAAACAAACAAACAAACAAACAGAAAAGCTTGAAAACTGCCCCCAATTCAATTTAGACATTTATCAACATGATGCATGATGAGGTCTACCTAGCTGTAATTAAAGGCCTGCTTGTTTATTTAAGGTGTTTCATTATTTTTTTTTTTATAATGAAAGACTTTCCCAGCTGCTGTGAGCTATGTTCTCCTTACGAATACTCTAAAAGACACAGCAGCAGGTGTCCATTATGTTGAATAGCAATTAAAACAAGTAACAGAGAATTTGCTTGCTTGTGGATCACTTATTTTTAATGTTTGCTGAGGCCTTTATAATTCAATTTATAATTAAGCAGGACTAACTGTTCCTTCCTAATTTTTTAGTGTCAGAAGATTTTTATCTCTCTTGATCATTAAGTGAATTAAGTACAAATCCTTAACTTTGTTGGTGATATTTTTTCTTTTATTATTAGGTGAGCCATTATACTAATTAAATGAACCTGCTAAGAAGCTACCTGTAATGTTACTATACATATGTCTGTACTTCAAAGGCTTAGAGAAATGCTACATCTTATGAAGTCTGAGAAATAATTAGGCAAAATTCTTTTGAGATCTTGCTTTTAATTTTTTTTAATGTATAACAGTTCTGTTGAAATATAATTTCCTGTGGTGGCCTAAATGTGAAGGAAATCCAAAAAAGAGGGGATATATGTATGACTGATTCACTTTGCTATACAGCAGAAAGTAACACAACATTGTAAAGCATCTATACTCCAATAAAAAAATTTTTTAAAGAAACATAATTTCACCTATTAAAAAAGTCATACTTATAAAATAAACTCAGCAGTTTTTAGTACATTCAGAGTTGTGCAAATCACTACTATCTAATTCCAGGACATCGTTATCACCCCCAAAAGAAACTTCATTCCCACTAGTATTCACCTCCCCCCATTTCCTCCTCCAGCCTTGGCAACCACTAATCTACTTTCTGTCTCTATAGATCTGCTTATTCTGGACATTCCCATAAATGGAATCATACGATGTGTGGTCTTTTGTGTCTGGATTCTTTCACTTAATGTTTTCAAGGTCCTTCCATGTAAGTCACATGCATCAGTACTTTATTATTATTGTTATTTTACTGGGTGATATTTCATTGTACAAATCTTGCTTTGACTTCAAGATATAATTACTATCAGGGATTTTATATTAATTCCCTGATTCCTTAGAGAGGAACAGAAAAGCATCCTGGAATTCTAGTCCCAACTGTTGACCGTCATGGACCTCAGTTGTGCATCTATAAAATGGAAAGTTTTTCTTTTATCCTTTAAGGACCCAGCTTATAAGAATCTCCACTGAATCCCCTGATTATACTTTTTCCTGCAATAAAAGGAAATTTACCCATATTTGTTTCAATTTTATCTAAACTAGATTTTTTCCCCTACAAGACGTAAAGTTTTTTCGCATGTTCTTTTCTTTTTCAGTTATTTCAAAAACAATGAACTAAACTTTCAGAAGCATCTAAATTCATATATGGATCATTTTGTAAATAACTAGGCTTGGAGACAAATAAATAAAAAGAATAAATGTGAAAAAATTTAGTTCTCCTGGAAATGATTCAAGGATAAAGAATAAATACAACACCTATTTGTGCCTGTCAGATGAAGAAAGAGGATACTGATTATTTCAATCCTCAGTCTTTAATGAGGGAGAAATTTATTCATGCAAACATACACGCAGTAAATGTATGCCATTTCTATTTGTGAGCCCATATGGTTCAGAAATAGAAGAATCTAGTAGTCAAACCCACCTGCAAATTCCCCAATCTACATAAAAAAGACAAACCACACCCATCATGCCTAATAACAAATTCTTTTTGCATCTGGTTTAACTGAGCTTAAAAAAGGATGCCCTTCTCCTATTGTATAATCTCATTCCAGAATCTGTCTCTTTCATTCAATTCACCGGGGACTCCGTGGGTGGGAGTTGAGAGTGTAGATGTCAGAACTGATTATCCCACCACTGTGTATTTTACAGTAGAGAAAAAGACCAAGAGCAGCTGGGTGAGAAGTAAATAAGTATGCGATATACATAAATGAAAATAAAGGGGTTTGAAAGAATATGTAACAAACATATGGTTGCTGGTGGGGGATAAAGGGATAGTTAGGGAGTTTGGAATGGACATGTACACTCTGCTGTATTTAAAATGGATAACCAGGGACTTCCCTGGTGGTCCAGTGGCTAAGACTCTGAGCTCCTAGTGCAGGGGGCCCAGGTTTGATCCCTGGTCAGGGAGCTAGATCCCACTTGCTACAGCTAAGACCCAGGGCAGCCAAATAAATAAATAAAAATAAAATAAAATAAAATAAAATGGATAACCAACAAGGACCTATTGTATAGCACATGTAACTCTGCTAAATGTTGTGTGGCACCTTGGATGGGAGGAGATAAAACCCTCCCATAAGGACACACATATATGTATGCCCGTGTCCCTTTGCCGTTCACCTGAAATGATAACAACATTGTTAATCGGCTATATCTCCATACAAAATAAAAAGTTCAAAAGCAAAAAAAAAAGAATATCTAATAAACGGTTAATAGGACAGGAATGCCTTTGTAAGGACACAGTGGCAGATAAATCCAGGGACCTGCTACTTCAGTGAAGTTTCTGGGAGCTCAGCAGACTGCAACATGCCAGAGTGTGTCCCTCCAAAACGTGAAGGCCAAGGTGGTGTACTCTGCATCAGTTCCCAAAGGGAGGAGTACAATGCTTAATGGACCTCCTGGGATTTAGAGACAACATACACCACATATAAGTGCCTGATTCCCATCCAGTTACTGCATGACCCTCAAGGCAACCTGCTTTGAATGAAGCAGAGCTGGTCTCTCTCCAGCGGGTCTAGGCTAACATGAGTCCCTTATAGCAACATACCCATTAGAGTTTGAGATGTCTGTGGCAGATCCAAAAAGCTACCTTCAAAGAATCACTGCCCAGGCTCCTAGAGTTTCATAGGAAAGCCATACCTTCGTTGAAAATGATGATTTTCCTTTTGAAAAAGAGCTTTTGGCTTGCTACTATGCCCTAGTCGAGACTTAACACCTATCTGCATTAGTTGCCACTGAAAAAATTAACACAAATGTAGCGGCTGTAGTAGACTGTTGTGGCCACCCAATGATCAAGTCCTAATTCTGGAATCTGTGAATGTTATGTTATAAGGAAAAAGGATCTCTTTTGCACATGTGATTCAGTTACAGATCTTGAGATGGATTGATTATCCTGGATTATCTGGGTGGGCCCTGAAAGCACTCACAAATGACCTCATAAGAGAGAGGAAAGGGAGATTTGATAAGGAGGAGAAGAAACACAGAGAAGACAATGTGAAGATGAAAGCAGAGATTGGACTGATGAGACCACCAGCTTGACCAGCAGCCACTAGAAGCAGAAAAGCCAAGTGTGGATTCCCCTCTAGGGCCTCCAGAGGGAGGGCAGCTCTGACCTCAACTTGATGGTAGCCCAGAGATACCAACTCCAAACTTCTGGATTCCAGAGCTGGGAGAGAATAAAATCTTGTTGTTTTAATCCATCAAGTTTGTGTTAACTTGTTACAGCAGCCACAGGAAATTAATATAGTGGCTGAAAACAATACAGATTTTATTCTCTTACCATTCGGAAGGTCAGAAGTCTGAAATTGATTTCACTGGGCTAAAGTCAAATGAGTGGCAGCCCTCGTTCCTACTGGGAGCTCTGAGAGGAGAATCCATTCTCTCGTCTATTTGTTTTTGTTTGTTTTGTTTTGTTTCTTGTCTTCTGGTGACTGTGGCCCTTGGCTTTTGGGCCCTTCCTCCTCCTCCAAAGAGCATCACTCCAGTCTCTGCTTTTTTTAAGTGATTGCTTATCCTATTTATTTATTTATTTTGGCTGTGCTGGGTCTTCATCGCTGCTCCAGCTTTTCTCTAGTTGCAGTGCATGGGCTTCTCTTATTGTGGAGCATGGGCTCTAGAGTGCATGGGTTTCAGTAGCAGCTATGGCACGTGGCTTAGTAATTGCGTTTCCAGGGCTCTAGAGTATAGGCTCTGTAGTAGTGCCTGGGCTCAGTTGCCCCATGGGCATGTAGAGTCTTCCTGGATCAAACCCCTGTCTCCTGCATTGGCAGGCGAATTCTTTACCACTCAGCCACCAGGGAAGCTCCAGTCTCCTCTTCTGTCATCCTATTGCATTTTCCTCTGACTCCTCTTACGCTGCTCTTATAAAAAATGTTGTGATTACACTGGATCCATTCAGATAAACCTTCCCATCTCAAGATTCTTAACCACATATGCCAAGTCCCTTTTGCCACAGAAGGTAGCATTCATAGGTTCTGGAGATGAAAATGCAGATGTATTGAGGGGCCATTATTTAGCCTACCACACAATCTAACCATTGGATTTCAACGGACTGTGCAATCTAATCTTCCCATCATGAACTGAGGTGTTATCTGACCCAGAAAATGCTAAATTTGTATGCAGTTGCATTCCATCTTCTAGGAAAAAGATCAGGCCCAAGCAAGTCCTGTAGACAGCCGCATTTTTCACAAACATGCAGCTTACATTCTTAATATTCCTACTCCTGATGCACTGCCACATCCTCCTCATCTAATCAGTTATGACAATTGCCTGGAGGATAATAAACTTATTATTAGAAAGGTTTTTAGACTCATTCTGCATACTGTGTTGGCACCTTCTGTAAGTGAACTGTCTCACCATTACAGTGCCACTCAGGTGGGCTGTGAAGAGCAATGAGGCAGACACATCCTCTCATTGAGGAGAATGTGGAGCAGTAGATGGGTTAATCCTCTGCTTGGAAATGGAGATGCCCCAAAGGATAAGCCAATATTGACTCATGGGCAAGGGCTGCCAATTTGGCTCGATGGTTAGGGTCTTGGAAGGAACCAGAGTGAAATATTAGAGATAAGGAAGCCTGGAGAAGAGGTATATGATGGTGGAGCAGACTTCTATTTTCCAAAGATTGCCACACCAGTATATCCCACATACGTGTGCTCCTTACAACATGACATCAACACTCCTCCATTGAGAGATGAGGTCTATATTTCCTTTCCTGGAGCCTGGGCAGGTCATGGCAGAAGCAATGTCACATGACTTCTAAGGCTGTCATAGAAGGCAATACAGCTTTCTTCTAGTCCTCTTGGGATGGTTGCCTTTGGAACCCAACAATCACGCTATAAGGAAGCCAAGTGGCCAACTAGAAAAGCCACATGTGGATAGGTTTTCCAGCCTCAGCCCCAGTTGAAGACCCAGAAGGCAGCCATATCAACCTCCAGACGTGAGTGAGCAAGACTTCGGCATAATCCAACCTCCAGCCTTCAAACCACTTCAAGTGACCCTAAGAAGAAAAGAAACATGCTATTCCTGTGAGGTCTGCCTGCATAGCAGATTCATGAGCAAAATAAATGTCTTCAGCCTTTAAGTTGGGATTATTTGTTACATGGCAATAGACAGATAAGCTCTCAGAAATGTCTCAAAGTGTAAAATTATTTGTGCCCTTATGAAAGTTTGCCAAAAGTCAACCATTGCACATGAGGCTCTCAAAACCCTGGTGGACAAGTAGAATTGCTCAGGGATGTCAGTCAGACTCCCTGGATGTATTCAATGGACTTGTGAATAGATAGCCATGCTGAGAAGGATGAATTTTGCCTCACCAAGGCTAATCTGCTGGGTACTCACTGCTAAGCTCTGCCAATGGCAAAACCCAGCAGTGAGCCCATAATACAGTGCTATGGTAGTACCATAAGGGCTTTGCTGGTGGCTCAGCCGGTACCAAATCTGCCTGCAATGCAGAAGACCCAGGTTCAGTCCCTGGATTGGGAAGATCCCCTGGAAAAGGGAATGGCAACCCACTCCAGTATTCTTGCCTGGGAAATCTCATGGACAGAGGAGCCTGCAGGCTACCGTCCATGGGTTCACAAAGAGTCAGACACAACTGAGCAACTAAGCATGCACACACACACATAGTACCATAAACTAGTACTCAGAGGCAGGGGGACTACACAGGAAACCTTCCATCATAGGGAAGCAGAGACTGTTCTAACGAAATAGAGATGGATTCTGGCTTATGGATCATCTTTCCTCTTCGTCATATTTCTACCACACTTAATAAATGCCATGTTCACAAAACTAGTGACCAAAGAGCTAAACTGTGCAGAAAAATAAAGTACGTGATATACTGATGCCTATAGCAATCACTGAGCTTACCATGCATTCCATCACCCAGAAGCAAGCACTCTGACAGAACCACAGCATGACTTATTGAAGACTCACTCATGGTGTCACCTGGGAAATAATACTGTGTTATATAAAAAATAAATAAGGGGCTAAGATAGAATAATAGGGACCCGATTTATGCTCTCAAGTGTAACAACAACAAAAGGACACAGTATTTGGGAAAACAGTTTTGGTGACACTAGACATCAGGCAATAAAGATTGTGATCTCTGAGAAACAAGGAACAAAGGACCTCACTTTCAACGTGGGGCAGGGGTGGGGGATGTGGAAGAGCAGGTTCAGTTGCTGGTTGGGAAACTAAGGTCCCACATGCTGTGGGGCAAGGCCAAAAAACAAATAAATAAAATTTTCGAAAAGAAACGAGTGAGGTAAACTCTATGATTACCTTAGCTTACTGGCTTGAGAGAGTTTCTAGGCTGTAGTGCAGGAGGACAAAACCAAATAGAGCCGGGTGGAGTCCCTGAGTTCAGGAGAAGGACCTGAGGGTCCAGGGAGACAGAGTTCCCACGACAGAACACCAGGTGGGAGAGAGTGACACATAGGGAAGAACCCCAGGGATCTACAGAGGTTACTGCTTTGGAATTCAGCGTGTCTCATGTGGTGAGGAAAATACCTTAGGCCAGAGAGAGGAGTGCCTGGTGTCTGCACAGGATTTGAAATAGTGCCTACCAATCAGACCAGAAAAACTTCATAGTCCACAGGGCATTGGGTAGAGTTCTTGGAAGGTTCTCGCCTCAATAGTGGAAAATAATTAGCCCTAGACAAATCCTAGCTTATTGGCTCAGATGGTAAAGAATCTGCCCACAATGCCAGAGACCCAGTTTCAATCCCTGGGTCAGAGAGGCCCCCTGGAGAAGGGAATGGCTGCCCACTCCAGGATTCCTGCCTGGAAAATTCCATGGATAGTGGAGCCTGACAGGCTACCGTCCATGGGGTCACAACGAGTAGGACATGACTGAGTAGGACATGACTAACACTTTCACTTTCAACCCTAGCTTAACGAATCCTAAAAGCAAAAACTCAAAGGAATTTAAACATGTTCAAGTAAAACACCTGTGTTGAAAAACAAAACTCAGGAATATTTCTAGAAATATAAAAATATCTGGCACCGAACAAGTGTGCCTTCCTGTGCTACAGAGACTGGAAACCTACAGACAGCATTTCTCAGATTCCCTAACAGCTAGGGTCCTGAAAACAAGTTTTTGTTTGGTTCCTGTTTGGGGTTATATTTTTGCCAACTAGATGTATTTTCCTGTGACTTGGAAGGCAAAAGTAAAGTAGAAAGTTTTTTTTTGATCCTTTGGTTGATGCTATAGATACACATACGGGGTTTTTTTTTTATTTGTTTTTTCTGCAGTTACATTCCCCTATCCAATAGGGACTTTGTGGGTATAGTAGTAATGGCAATAGTGGCAGAAGCTTCCTGATTCATTAAGCAGAGCTCATTGAACTCAGCAGTTCCAAGGGGAGTGTCCCAATTTTTCACTGTCCTAACAGTAGCGGAGGCAGCAGCTCCCCTTGTAGATGAAAATAGTGGTATTATTCTGCAAATATAGCCTAAATACCATTCTTCTACTCCTCTCAACTCCTTATATCACACCTTTTTTAGCTTAAAACAGCTGAAATAAGTTCTGTTTCTTGAAAAAAAAATTCCATTATAGGAATTTGTATTAGTTATCTCTTGCTGTGTAACAAACTGCCCCTGTGTCCAAATTTAGTATCTTATGATAATAAATATTTGTTATTTCACAGTTTCTGTGGGCCAGGACTTTGGGAGCAGATTTATTTACTGCTTCTGGCTCAAAGCCTCTTCTGTGGTTGCAATTAAGATATCAGACAGGACTATAATCATCTGAGGACTTGACTGGGGTGGGAGGATCCACTTGCAAGGTGGTTCACTGGTAACCTGTTGACAGGATTTCTCAGTTTCTACTAGCTCTTGGCAGGAAGCCTTACTTCCTCACCACATGGGTCTCTTCTTTGGGCTTCCTGGAGTGTCCTAAAAATATAGCTGGCAAATCCCCTCGAAGCAATCCAATGGAGAAGACAAAGAGGAAGCTGTAGTGCCTTTTATGACTTTGTCTTCTAAGTTGCAGGCTATCACTTCTGCTTTATTGTGTTTGTTAGAAGTGAATCTTTTAAGTCCAGCCCACACTCAAGAAGAGGGAGTTTAGGATCCACTCCTTAAAAGGAGGAGTGTCAAAGAATTTGTGGATATATATTTAAGCTGCCATATAATCCTCCACAGATGTGAAAGAGCATTATTGTGTCTAATTTTTATGTAGCTTGCATATAATAGCTAATATTCATAAAATAATTCTCATCATTAGTAATAATTCCAATAACCTCATCAGATTATCTCTTCCCTTTTGGAGACTGGTCACATTAATTTAATCTTTCTTTTATCATCCTAATTTTTCTCCTTCAAAGGCAAGGTTTCAGGAAGCTCAATTTCCTCTCCTTATTCAAACTAATGTAAGGATAAGATTTGTCCCCATAATCACTATGGATACCATGGGTTTTTACACTAAATAATTATCAATGACCACAAACCTACCTTTTTTATGGGTGAAAAATAAAATTCTACAACTGTTTCATGATAGGAGGCCCCACTAGTAATTAAAATATAGGTAGATCAAAGCTTCAGAATCAGGAAGTAAGAAGGGCTTGAATTGTTTTACTAAATTCATTAAAGAATTGAATAAAAAACGTAAGAAAAATCTCAACTCATTACACAATCTTTTATAGATTTTTTTTAAGAATTTTTTAAAAGTCTTTATTGAATTTGTTACAATATTGCTTCTGTTTTATATTTTGGTTTTTGGTCATGAGGAATGTGGGATCTTAGCTCTCCAACCAGGGATCAAACTTGCATTCTCTGCATTGGAAGGCGAAGTGTTAACTACTGGACCACCAAGAAGCCCCCATAATTTTCAAAGAAGCAATAAAATTATTTTTAAAGGGGTCCCCTGGAAAAAAGTATGCCCTCCTTTCTATGAACAGAAAGCACCCTCATGCAACAACACTTAACAAGATATTTCAGAATTATTTTGACAAAACTAAACTTCCCAATGATACTATAGTTATGTCACAAAAATGAAGAGACTGGACTATTCGTATTTGTTTTAATGTTTCAAACTATAACTTTAAAATTAAAAAATAATTTAAATATTAGGTACATTCCATAAACCTTCCATAAGTCCCCATGTCAGTAAATGTGATATAGCCCTTCACACAGTGTCAGCAACAAGCAGTTACTGGTGTAGAATAAGTGCCTACTAAATTTCCTTGTATTAATGAATGGATTAATGTAGCTAACAAGAGTGAGATCTGGTCACCTGGAGAAAAATAGTATTGGCCTGGGCTGGCAATCATTTCAAAGCTAATCAAAAATCTTCCAGCTCATTTCACTTGATCTGACTGGTTTTATATCCTAGATGTGTGAGCCCATAACGATTTGCAAGATTGATATGCAAGATACCACAAAATACAGCCTACTTCCCCACCCTAATCTGCCTAATAAGTGGAAAATACTAGAACATGAAAGATAATAGCAAATGATGTAGGGATGTTGAATTCTAAAGCTATACTCCCAGCTCAGGTATCATTCCAGTCTTATTACTGATTCGACTTTTCAAAGTATTTCAGGCTGGTCTCTCCATACCTGATTGGTTTCCTGTCATGCTGTTCTTGACTCTTCTTTACTCAAGATATATATGTGCAGTTAAAAGTTGTCTAAGAAAAAACAAAAACAAAAAAATGCTGCTAAGACAAATGGTGCTATAATGAAAAGCCCTGTGTGAGATAGGAGTGCATTTGACATGGGCTTTAAAGCATAGAAATGATCTCAACAGATATGTAGAGACAATAGATAGCATTCACTGCAAAAAGTTGAGGATAAGCAAAGGCGTGGGGACTGGCAAGAGCAAAGCCTTTTCAGCACTTAGATACCCTTTGATTCTAAGTAAATAATGCTACCAATTATGAAAGGAAATGTAGTAAAACACAATATGTAGGCACACGCCTGTTAATTTTGGAGAATGCAATAGCCTTGACTTATATAAGCCACCCACCAACCAAGAAAGGGAACGCCCAAGGAAGTATGAGTCATAACTTTTTCTTGACTGTTTAGATATAATGTCATTGGTCAAATGTATTATTTAATACACACCCACACACACACCCAAATAATAAAAAGGAGTCATTTACTTTTTGACAAAAGGCTATCATCAGGGCATAGCTATGAAATCTGAGGAATCTCTAATAATCATACTATCATCCTGGGGAAGATATGGTGACTGCTTCCACAACATCCTCTCCAAGTGACTTTTAGAATCTAGTCTTCCCAGTAAGATGTGGCAAAATGATACACTTAACCCTAACTAGAAGGAAGCTTGGAAATAGTCTAGTCTCCAAGAATAGTTATGTCAGCAATTCCTCAGGTAGTATTAAACAATGGCTAGTAGTACAGTCCTCTGATTACTTGTGTAGTTCCTCAGAAAAATGAAAAATTTGTTTCTGGATATGACAAGCTCAATAGAAGATGCCTGTAAATTGGATTGGAGTGTTTATTCATCCATATTTATTCTTGCATATTAAATACACATATGTTGACTTCTTTAAAAAAATATGCCACTTTCTGTGCCCAGTGATGGGAGCAGAAAGAAGAACAAAAGGCAGAAAGAAGAATAAAAAGATGGGTAAGATTGAATTCCTCCCTCTAAGGAATTTACAATCATACAAGGGAAAAACAAGGGAGAAAGAAAGCATGGAGGGAAAAGTTTAAATTGTCCTCTTTGTAGGTCTTTAAATTTTTATTTTTTATTTTCATCAAATACATGTATTTGATTCCTTTGCCAAGTAGTTCTACAAGACTTTCCCTATCTCCTTTAAGTTTCCATATAATAAAGGCAAATGTGTCATTCTTTCAAAAGGTACATGGAAGAGATGGCACAGATTTCTAATGTGAGGTTGGTATAAAGAATTTGTCTGTTTATAGACTCTCCAAAGTATGAAGGTTTGCTTGGGAATCACCATACGGCTTAGAATTCACTATATAATAAAAAAAATAAAACCATTAATTTGCATAATATCAAAGCATTAGCTTTTCTTGCTTTCTAGACATCATCTGGAAGGCACTGAAAATCAGACATGCAGAAAGTCCCCATGGAGAAATCAAGAACTAGTTGCAAATATATTGACATGTTTCCTAGATGACTGTGATTTCTCTTAATTCTCCCAACTCACTTAAAAAGGTCATAATTTAGGAAATAATAAATAAGTTAATCTTATGGCCTAAGCATGACACTTTGGATGGTTGAATTGATCGTGTGTTCTTTGCTAGTAAAAAAAGTACTTTTAAAGTAGTATTAAAAAGTAATATTCTTTTTTAAAAACAATATTTATTTATTTATTTGGCTGTATTAGGTCTTAGTTGCGGCTTCGATCTTCATTGAAGCATGTGGGATCTTTAATTGCAGCATGTGAAATCTAATTCCCTGACCAGGGATCGAACCTGGTCCCCTTCACTGGGCACACTTAGTCTTAGCCACTGGACCACCGGGAAACTCCCAAAAGTAGTATTCTTAAGTATTAGAAATATGGACATATCTTGAGGGGGGGACTTATAATATATATGTTTCATATTTTATAATATATATAAAGATACTACTATAGTTATTTGCTTTATTTTTTCCCAGATTTCGGGGTGTATTTGACAAATAATTTATTTTACTTAAATGCATTTTGTCTACTACTACCTACCTTCTTCACATTAAATGCTGTGCTCGGCACTTCACAAATATCAATCAATCTTACCATCACAGCAACTCTTTGACTTAGATATACTTAGATCTATTTTATTATTCAGAAAAGTGAGGTTCACACTCCTTGGATATGATGGGAGACTGAAACTTCTTCAAAGAACTTCTATCCTACCTAATTATCAAAAAACTCACTAGCAACCACCAAACAAGGAAAGATGTTTAAACTAATGCTACAAACCTCAAAAACACGCATCCAGAGAAAGAAACAGGAGATTCAGGGGCTGAGCAGAAGAGAAACTCTTTCAGCTCCTAACACCACCTCCAGCATCCAGATATTGTAATGAATTCTGAGAATTCTCACTAATCTCTAGTCCAGAGGAAAGTAAACCGAGTAAACAACCTTGTCTTTCTCTTCTTCCATTTAAATCCTTCTTTTCAGTAAGGAGCAATGTAAACTAGAAAAGAAGAGGATAAATCAAGGAAAATGAATAGCAAAGCTGGTTTTCTTCAACCAGTTAATAGTGAAGGCTTCAGTGCTACACATAGTATGTATGCTCCTTTTGGAATGGTACACACACCCATTGAGATGGAGTGAGATAACAAAGAAACCATCCCCTCTCACACACACATACACAGTCACACTACAGGCTACATTTCCTCATGCTAAAGAAGAGTAAATGGAGAACAAAGCCCCCAGTCCCACCTTACAATTTAGAGGGAAAACATGGTGTCAGAGCAGAAAGAGAGTCAAGAAATCACTTGCATTATACGGGAGCAAATAGAATGTACTCCTGGACAGAGCCAACCATGGAAAAGAATAGTATAACAACCATGAAAGCTAATCTGAAAAACTTTTAAAAGCAAGAAGGAAAGAATGAAAATCAAAAGAGAAAGAGAGGAGGAGGAAGGAAACATTGAAGAAACAGACAAAAACCTCAAACTAGAAGCCTAATTCAAGAAACAGAGGAAATTTCTTGAACTTTACTTCACCTGTATGAAAAACATGAATAAGAATATAAACTGAAAGCAAAAGGCAAATTAAGAGACCAAAATGAGTTAAAAAAAAAAAAAGAGGGCTTATGAATGTAAGGAAAAATTGAGGACTACAATGAAATCATTAGAAAACAAATATATATGAAACAAAATAATCTTAAAAAATAACACATCTGATTTACTGACATGGAAGAAAATCCTGAGATAATACAAAACACATTAAAGAAAATGAGAAGAAATTAACAGAGAGAGAAACGGAGATGAAAAATAAACATAATCAAATACAATGATAACGGTTCTTTCTTGTTTAGAAAACCAGTGTAGAATTCATGAAAATGTGCCACTTAGATCTACTACTGCAAGGAGTATAATTTTTATTATTTTCCCCTCTACTCTAAATGTAGACAATAAAGCATAGTTATATTTACTTTGCCTGTAACTTTGTCACTTGTAGTTGTTCAATCTCTCAGTCGTATCCAACCCTTTGCAACCCAAGAACGGCAGCACAACAGACTTCCCTGTCCTTCACTATCTCCTGGAGTTTGCTCAAACTCACGTCCATTGAATTGATGATGCCATCCAACCATCTCATCCTCTGTCTTCCCCTTCTCCTCCTGTCTTCAATGTTTTCCTGCATCAGGGTCTTTTCTACTTGGTCAGCTCTTCGCATCAGATGTATTGGAGTACTGGAGCGCCTAAGTATTGGAGTTTCAGCTTCCGTGTCAGTCCTTCTGATGAATATTCAGAGTTGATTTCCTTTAGGATTGACTGGTTTGATCTTCTTGCAGTCCAAGGGACTCTCAAGAGTCTTCTTTGTCACTAGTAGAAACTAAATGTGTTCATATGACATTTCAATTAATGCAAATATGTGAAATATCATTAATGTCCATCACTACTTCCAAATTACTGTAGTCATTAGTTCCATCACTAGGTCTTATTATTAAAAGCATTAATAAAAAGTATATATTTCTATATAACAGTATATTTTGACAATTGATCTTTAATAGTTTTTTCTTTGTAATCCTGTGTATCTTACCTTAAATTTTTAAAAACACTCAGAGAAAGGGTCCTTAGACTTCACCAAAGGTGTCTCTGCACAAAAATGCCCTTATAGTCATATCCCAGAAAAGCCTACAACCCCTACACTACATAACATGTGGGCAAAACACATGGAAGTGAAGGATCTTGAAGCTAAATCTTCGTTAGTTTCACAGCAAATTGATCATTGGTTGTAGCTGAAACATTTCCAAACAATGGATAGAACCTGAGTGCTGATGATGTCTGAGTAACAAGATAGGGTTCCTGGCACCATGGAACAGTCATATTGTCACTAGAATGCCTCTCCAGGTTTCCCTGGGAGAACTACATAGTCTATCTTGCTTAAGCTACTATATTTGGGGGTCTCTTTTTTACAGCCATCTAGTCTGTTCCCTACAGAGAAGGCAATGGCACCCCACTCCACTACTCTTGCCTGGAAAATCCCATGGACGGAGGAGCCTGGTAGGCTGCAGTCCATGGGGTGGCTGAGTCAGACACTACTGAGCGACTTCACTTTCACTTTTCACTCTCATGCATTGGAGAAGGAAATGGCAACTCACTTCAGTGTTCTTGCCTGGAGAATCCCAGGGACGGTGGAGCCTGGTGGGCTGCCGTTTATGGGGTCACACAGAGTCAAACATGACTGAAGCAACTTAGCAGCAGCAGTCTGTTCCCTAACTAATAATATATTACTTTTTCAAATATAACTCTCAAGAGATAAAATAATTTCCCACCACTGGCAATAGAAAGACGGGTGAAGAAGGAGAAAAGAGCAGAGTTTGGGGCCAAAAAGGACCTTACCATCTCTGGTAACCCAGAATTTAACCCAATCCAGACTCTTCATAAATGGTAGAACTGGGGAGGGTTACATATTCATTATTACTATTTTCCTTCACAGTATCTTATCTCCTACAAATAATGACTGTCTTACAAATACAAATATTCAAGTGAAAATGACTTTCATATTACCTCCGTAACAGAAATGAAAAGCATACCTAAATTTTAAAAACTTCTATCAAAAAAAGAAAATAAAAAGGGTCTTCAGTATTTGTTTAGCCCTGCAATAAAAGTAACATCCTCACTCCTTACTCAAAACTCTCCAAAATCTTCATTTTATAATGGCATTTTAAAAGATAAAAGACTTCATTAAAAAAAAAAAGAAGTGGATTTTTAGATGAAAAATGTGGGCTTTGAATTCACACCTTGCCCAAACTTGTTTGATAATTGCTTTTGAAATTTGAACTCTAGCTATTCTGTTCCTTTAATCAAAAAGCAATATACACGCCAAGTTGACTTTAGACTTGTGCTTTGACCCTCACTAATGTTTTCTGTGGCTATTACTTTCAAATTATATAGCTCATCCATTGAAATTCTCAATTCATAAGAAGCAAATGCCTACCTTTTTAGAAGCTACATATCAGAGACAGTTTCTCCAAGGAGAGTTAACTTTTCAAAAAACTTCTCCAAACTCTAACTTTCCAAATGGACTCTCATTCCCCAACAGTAGTCAGGGAACACATGGGGAATCTCCAAGTTCACAATCAGCCCTACAATGTTAACTTTCCTAAAAATGAAGGTCCCAAGAATCACAACTAGGCAGAGAAGACCTGTGGTCCTTCTGCCTGAAATGTCCTCACCTCTCAGTTTGGATATCTCCTCTTCATCTTTCAGAGCTTTTGTGTTCATACATCTTTAATGGCCCCAGGTAGAATTTGCTACTTCATCCTCTGTTTTCTTAGCACTTAAATTCTGTCTCTGTTTTAGCACTTGCTATTTGAATCTGTCTATATAACTGTCCTCAATTAGATTGAGTTCCTCAAGGTTTGGGCCAGAGTGGTCAACCCTCTTGGTTCTACAGCAATAATGTGGGTATGGAATCAACAAGACAGGAACCAGGAACAAAGTTTGATAGGGAGGCAGAGCCCAGCGTAACTCCTCAAGCCAACCTTCACCTGCAGCGGCTTTTTCCTCTTAATAGTTTTAACACAGAAGGTAAAAAGAGTAAGGTTCAAGGCAAGAATTTTTACCAGTTTTAATAAAATAATTTTCTTGTATGAAAAACAAGGTAATTTACATTTTATCTCCACCTGTGCCTTTAACCCAGGCTGATTCATTGCACATTGTGCAACCAGGACTCAGTAAAAGGGAAAGCTAGGTCCCAGGTTCCCTCTTTTAGCAACTGTCTTCCACCCTTTCACTTTGCTTTTCCCCAATTTGTTCTTTGCTCCCACAACCTACTCCACACCCATCTCAGTTTATCACACTAGGACTTCCTGACTTTTTTCTGCTGGGAATTACTGGGACTGAATTATGGTCCATTTTCAGGCGTCATAGTGCATCTCTGAAATTCAAATCCCAGGTCCCAGGGATCTGCAGGAAAGCTGGAGAGATGGTCTGGCTCTTCTCAGAATAGTCGAGGCAGGTATGGGTGGCCTCACAAGGGAACACCTAGCTCCACCAGGAAGGCTCCATGAGTTTCTGGGTCTGCTTATGTGGTATTTGTAATACCCTCATCCGAGTGGACAGTCATCCTAATGAGCTGCTCATTAGTTGCTCATCCTAATGAGTACACTTGGAGTAACCAGTGTACACAGGCCACAGAAGAGACTCATACGAAAGAAAACAATTGTAGATATGAGACACCTTAAGACTGAATTCTCTACTTTCCATTCTTCACTGAGATTAGGAAGAAACACCCTTTCATGATCAAAAAAAAAAAAAAAAAAGGGTCTCTCGCTTAACCTTAATTAGGCTCTCTCCACCAGGTGGGGACATGCAGAATGTCATGCATGACATCAGATACAGAGGCCCAGTTTGGGAATCATCCTCAAAGATTGGTATGGTCCTTCTCTGCTCTTATCTGATGTGAATCATTCAGGTTTTAGTATAGACAACTAAATCTCTCTAGTTATTTTTTTCATTTTAAAATAATTTTTCATGGTGGAAAGAGACATAAAATTTACCATCTTTTTAAAAATAATATACATTTATTTATTTTAATTGGAGGCTAATAACTTTACAATATTGTATTGGTTTTGACATACACTGACATGAATACGACATGGGTGTACATGTGTTCCCCATCCTGAATCCCCCTCCCACCGCCCTCCCCATCCCATCCCTCTGGGTCATCCCAATGCACCAGTCCCAAGCACTCTGTATCATGCATCAAACCTGGACTGGCGATTCGTTTCACATATAATATACATGTTTCAATGCCATTGTCCCAAATCATCCCACCCTCACCCTCTCCCACAGAGTCCAAAAGACTGTTCTATACATCTGTGTCTCTTTTGCTGTCTCGCGTACAGGATTACCGTTACCATCTTTCTAAATTCCATATATATGTATTAGTATACTGTATTGGTGTTTTTCTTTCTGGCTTACTTCACTCTGTATAATAGGCTCCAGGTTCATCCACCTCATTAGAACTGATCCAAATGTATTCTTTTTAATAGCTGAGTAATATTCCATTGTGTACATGTCCACAGCTTTCTTATCCATTCATCTGCTGATAGACATCTAGGTTGCTTCCGTGTCCTGACTATTATAAACAGTGCTGCGATGAACATTGGGGTACACGTGTCTCTTTCAATTCTGGTTTCCTTGGTGTGTATGCCCAGCACTATTTTTTTTTAAGTACAGTTGATTTACAATATTGTGTTACTTTCTGGTGTACAGCAAAGTGATATATATATATATTTATATTCTTTTTCTGATTCTCTTCCATTATAGGTTATTACAAGATTTTGAATATAGCTCCTTGTGCTATAAATGTTGTTTGTTTATTTTATATAAAGTAGTGCATATCTATTAGTTCCAAGCTCCTAATTTATCCCTCCCTCCTTTTCCCTTTGGTAACCATAAGTTTGTTTTCTATGTCTTTAACCATTTTTATATGTACAGTTCAGTGGCATTAAGTCCATTTATACTGTCAGATAAACACTATCACCATCCATCTCCAGAACTCTTTTCATTTTGCAAAACTGAAACTTTGTATTATTAAGCAATAATACCAGGAACTCCCTCTCTCCAGTACCTGGGAATCACCATTCTATTTTCTATCTCTTTGAGTTTGATTACCCTAAGTTCCACAGATAAGCTGAATCATAATAATATTTGTCCTTGTGTGACTGACTTATTTCACTGAATGTTATAGCCTCAGGGTTCATCCATGTTGTAGCATGTGCCAGAATTTCCATCCTTTTTAAGTATTCTATTAAGTATTTTAAATATTCTAGTGTTTGTATATACCACAGTTTGTTTATCCACTTGTCTGTTGATGAGCACTTGGATTGGTTCCACCCCTTGTCTATTGTGAATAATGCTATAAACACAGGTGTACAAATCTCTGTTCAAGTCACTGCTTTCAATTTTGGGGGGTATGTACCCAGAAGTGGAATTGCTGTATCACGTGATAATTCTATTTTTAGTTTTTGAGGACTTACCATATTATTTTCCATAGAAGTTGTACCATTTTACATCCCCAACAAGAATGTGAAAATGTTTCAATATCTCCACATCCTTGTAATTTCTGTTTTGTGTTTCTATAGTAGCCACCCTAACGGATGTGGGGTTGTGCAGTTACTTCAAGCAGAAAGGGAATTGAATACTGGAGCAGCAAACTCTAGACTGGGCTTCCAGACTGATTCCTAGAGCACCATAAACCAACCCACTAGGGAAGCTATTAAATTTGTCACAATCACAAAACAGGGAACCAAAAGTTTATTATTGGAACTACTGAGTTCAATAATAAACTACCATTACTGTTCTACCAGTTAACTATGGCTACAACAATGACACCTAAGGAACAACCACAAATCTTCATTAGCCTTACATCAATAGGTACATATTTAGCCCATGAGCTCGCGGTTGGCTGAGCTAGGCTGAGCTTGTTAGGGCAGCTTGTCTGAGGCAGCTCTGCTCCACATGTCTCCCATCCACCTCCTGGGACCACCGGCCTTATGAAGTAGGTTCATCTCATGGTGATGTCAAAATAGGTATCAGAAGGGTAAGTGGAACTTTAAAAAAAAGAAAAGTGACAGAACTTAAAAGACAGATCTTGACAACAAATAATTTTGTCTTATTTTAAAAACAATTATAAAATGGACAAGACACCTGCCATTTAAAGAAATATTTTCTGGTACTAATTTTACATTATATTATTGAAGCCTTCAATAGAAAGGTCAACTATTAATAAATTAATTCATCAAAATTAGGTTTCAGAAAATTTATGCCCTGTGACCGTTTTATAGAAGTATGGTTCTGTAAAAGAGACAAAGGAACAGGTTTAGAAAACTAGGATCAGTCTTGCCTCTAATAATGACTTCTGATTGTTTCTTTTTTTAATTTTTTTTTATAACTTTATTCATTTTTGGCTGTGCTGGGTATCTGTTGCTGTTTGAGCTCTTCTCTAAGAACATGAGGGCTTCTTATTGAGGAGGCTTCTTTTGTTGCTGGCTTCCCAGAAGGCACTACAGTAAAGAATCCACCTGCCAATGCAGGAGGCTGGGGTTCAATCCGTGGGTCTGGAAGATCCCCTGGAGAAGGAAATGGCAACCCACTCCAGTATTCTTGCCTGGAAAATCCCACAAACAGAGGGGACTCATGGGCTATAGTCCCTGGGGTCACAAGGAGTTGGACAGGACTGAACACACATTATTATATTATTATTCTTCTGTTGGCAGAGCACAGGCTTGTGGGCAGGCAGGCTTCAGTAGTTGCAGCTCCTGGGCTCTGGTGCACAGGCTCAATAGTTGTGGCACACAGACTTAATTGCTCCGTGGCATGTGGGATTTTCCCTGATCAGGGATCGAACCTGCATCTCCCGGATTGGAAGGCAGATTCTTTACCCCTGAGCCACCAGGGAAGCTCCTTTAATTTATTTTTAAATTGAAGTGTAATTGAATTACAATGTGTTAAGTTCTGCTGTGCAGCAAAGTGACTCAGTTACACAAATGTATAAATTTTTTTCATATGCTTTTCCATTATGGTTTATCATAGGATATTGAATACAATTCCCTGTGCAAAACAGTAGGACTTTGCTGTTAACCCATTCTATATTTATCAGTTTGCATCTGCTAACCTCAAACTTTCAATCCAACCTTTTCCCATCCTACTGATTGTTTCTGATAACATAAATGATAACACTCTCTATCTTAACTTTGAACATTTGACCATTTTACAGTAGCAGTCAAATACGTGTAACATATAAATAATTATTGGTATCATTAATATCACTCAATACTTGGAGTGGGGAGAAACTCTTGTGTTTTATCACATGGGTTATGTGATCTTTAATGATGGCTCAATTATATAGTTCAAGATAATAAAAAATACATGACTGTGATCAAAAAGTTCGTTAAGATAAATGTTGCCCTTTGACAACAAATAGATTTGTGTAATCAGCTAAAACATACTATAGTACCCACAAATATTGTGTCTAGAAAATATTCTTTTTTTGAAAAGAAACAATCCTAGATACTGGTGAAGTTGACCAATATCTTTTAAAACTTTGTAACTGGGACTTTTCTCTGGCAGCCCATTTCACATTTCCATCCAAGTCCCCTCTTGGTTTTGGTATTTCACATTGAAACCAAAAAACATTTTAATCTGTTTTAGAATGTAAATGTTGATCAACACAGGCATGATATTCATCTCAGTATCAAGATGCTCTGGTCAGGGAATGAATGACTGCAAAATACTTGAGGGCAGGACAAACCAACACACAAAACCTGTGTTGTGTCTGGTCATTAAGATCCATTAAGTGGTCTGAATGAGTTTCAAGAATTTATCTTCATAAAATTACAAATAGGATAGTTTCCAGAGAAAGCCCCTTTTTACTGCATTCTCTTCCTGACCTGATTTTGCAGAAGCCTAGTGGCATGACCTTCAGGGCATGGAGGAAGCATGCTGCTTATAAATTTAGTTTTTAATGCATTTTAATGTAATGATTACTGATACTTTCAGTGATAAACCTATGTTATTTTAAAGTAAGCATCAGGGAACAGCAACCTTATTAGCTAACTATAAAGAATAAAGATGATAAAATTCCAACTATTGTTAATTTTAAAACAATTTCACCCAAACCTTTAAGATATCTTGATTAAATTCTCTTTAGTTAAGAGCAAGCAGAGCAGTCAACAAGCTATTCTAGAGTCTAATCTCTCTTATCCACAAACTTTTCCTCATGTTGTTCATCCTAAACAGAACTATATATAACTGTCTCTCTGCCCCATCCCAAGCTAAGTGTTTTTAAGATCAGCTCAAAATCTGAAGGGGTGTGTGTGTGTGTGTGTGTGTGTACAGGAAGTCCTAATTAGGATTCAAAAACACAGATATCCAAGTAAGCTAACCCTAATGCAGATACACCTATGGAAAGCACATAAAATAATCTCATAAAATGTAGTGGTAGGACTATACCATGCCTGTTTCAGACTGGAACTGGGGGATGGAAAGTTATCTGGAACCAAGGCTACACTCTCTACTTCCCAGAAGCCATGTGACTTACACACTGGTCCTCTCTCTCTGCTAACTAGCTTCTGCTTATCAGAACATGGTCATCAGACATGACTTCATAACTTGGCTTCTCAGCTTCAGTGACTACCACCAGCTAGAATGTCCCTCTGTATTTCTTAGTTCCAGTTTCTGAGAAAGAGACTATAATTAGACTAGCTTTGTGCCCTGTGATGGGCCCTCTTTGGGTTCTCTGGAATTATAAGTTAGATTAAAAAAGACACCACAAACATGGTCACACAGCTGTAAGGACAGGTAAAAACAGATATGTATAGTATGACATCTGTGTGTGTGTATATATTTATTACTAGTATGGCACATTGCAAATAGCTTCACAAGATTACATTTTAAAATTTACTCTTTGTCTTAGTCAAAATTTGACCAGAGAATAGAAGACATAGTTACATACTAATGACAGAGGGACCTTAATACACAAAATTGATAACACAGGTGATGCAAGAGGTGAAAGGGAAATAGGAGACAGTTAAGGCAACTCAGAGATGAGTAAGAGCAGAGAGCTGCCAGCAAAAGAAGGAGGTGGCATTACCGGAACCCAGGCCCATAGTTTCCCAGCAGAAGTAGCAGTAGCAGTCTGCCTAAATGCAGGGAGCTGAGGTCATGAAGGAGGCTGGAGATGCTACTTAGGCAGAGAGAAGAAGAGAAACACTCTAGCCTTTCCCTTCATCCCACTTTTCAGTCTCCTCCTGTACCTGCCATTGGCCTGATGCTCCTGACATGGGAACCTGGTACCTTAATCAGCTCCAGCAGCCGTAACAAAATATTAATACCATAGACTGGCTGACTTAAAGAACAGAAGTGTTTTTCTCACAGTTCTTAAGGCTGGAAAGTCCCAACTCAAGGTGCCAGCGTGGCCATTTTCTGGTGAGGATTCTCTCCCTGGCTTGTAGAAGGCAGGCTTCTTGCTGTGTTCTCACACAGCCATTGGAAGCAGGAGGTAGAGATCATTCTCTCCCCTTCTCATAAGGCCACAGTCCTCTCGGATTAGGGCCCCACTCTTTTGACCTCATTTAACCTTGTGTGTGCTGTGTGCCAAGTCTCTCAGTCGTGTCTAGCTCTTTGTGACCCTATGAACTGTAGCCTGCCAGGCTCCTCTGTCCATGGGGATTCTCCAGACAAGAATACTGAAGTGGGTTGCCACGCCCTCCTCCAGGGGATCTTCCGCACCCAGGGATGAACCCACATCTCTGGTGTCTCCTGCATTGGCAGGCAGATTCTTTACCCTTGAGCCACCTGGAAAACCCTATTTCACCTTAACAACCTCCTAAAGACTCTATCTCCAGATGTAGCCATATTGAGGAGTTGAGGAAATTCAATATATTAATTTGACAGGACACAATTCAATCCATAGTACCCAGGAAAATCCAAACACTTGCCACCCCCACACAACTGTGATACAGAAATGGCAAGAAATAGATATGAGGGCAACTAGGCACTGATCATAACACAATGCACTCTTCACAATATGGCAAGGTAAATAATGTCACTCTTACTTTACAACTTAAGAAGCAGAGGCAAATTAAGTAAACATGCCCAAGGTCACAAACTAGCAAATGACAGAACCAGATTCTAACCCAGGTCTCCTAATTCCAAATCCACTTGACAATAACCCCCATTGAGCCTTCACTATATATTTCAAATACACTGAGTTCATCATTCTCTGAGTTTCTACACCAATTTTATTTTTTACCTTGTGATTCATCCATGATTACTACTTCATTTTACTTCCATCATTCTTGTGAACAATATTCTGTTATTACACATCGCTCCAAATGAACCAGAAGTACATTAGGTTCAGGGACAACAGAGGTCATCAAACAGCACCCATCTGGTGGTTTAGTCATGCCATAGTTCCTAAATAACTACTCTGATTAATTAATCTTCTCCCACAATATTATAGTATTATTGAGAAAAGTTCTATTATTTCGCGTGAACAAAAATCCTTTATCTATTTTACAAAATGCTATAGCTCTCTAGTCACCAAGAAAAATTTTCTATAACTCAAGAGAATCATGTATATAAATATTATTTATTATTTTAGATGTAATCCCATAAAATGACCTATTGGTATGAATTGCCCCCTGCAATGGAAGGGCGGAGTCTTAATCACTGGACTGCCAGGGAAATCCCCCGAGTTGGGATCTTTAAACACTTTGCAATTTCCCTCTTAACTGAGTTATCTGTCAAGATTATCTTTGATCCTCCCCACTATTCATCCTTACTCTGAAGCTGCCATCCTCTTTTGTCATAACTGTTTGCAAATATCCGGCTTGGTTCCTATTGATCTGCAATATGTCATGCCATCCTTTGCAGGTAAAATGTATAGAAAAATCAGAAATGTCTCTGCAAACACTACTGAGGGAAAAATGATAAAGGTTTCTTTCCTCATCACCCTCTATGCTATGAAATATGCTGTGTATTTTGAAATCAGTCAGAATATTATCAGCATCATGAGCTATGAAAGAAGACCAATTTTTATAGTATCTTATTAAAATAGCAAAATCATGCTACCTTTTAACTTTACCCTATCTCAGCTGTCAGTTCCCAGACTCTGTCTTAACTAGTAAATCTTTTCTTCAAGTGTCTAACTCCTGACTACCAGAAATTATCCCCCCTCATTCTTTCCACTGTCACCACTACATAAACTCTTTGCTCCTTGGAGACCTCCAGTGAAACGACCCCACAACTTTCTCCCCATCTATTACCACACACAGCACTCCCTCCTACATTTACTGCCTTCCTCACCCAAAAGGTTCTTATCCTGCATCTTTATTGAAGCTGCTAAACATTCTTGGAGAAAATAGTGTAATCAGGCTAAACGATTTCTGTTGTTTTTGTCTCCTCGGGGAGGTGAGGGTGGGAGGTTTTTTTCTTTTGTTTCTGTTCTGTTTTTCAGGGGGTGAGGGCTGCAGATTCTCCTAAGTTTTAGAGAAGGCTGAGGATTTCTGTCAGACCCAAACTACATTGATGTTTATTTATTTTTTGTTGTTGTTTTTATTTTTATTATTTTTTTTTATTTTTTTAAATTTTTTTTCCATTTATTTTTATTAGTTGGAGGCTAATTACTACATTGATGTTTAAATGTTATATACTTGTAATTTAAAATTTCAAGTTATATGAAAGGGTATGGAGGGCAAAATAAGTCTCCTTCAAACCCCTGACCTTTGGTTCCCCCCACGTTTTCCTCCCCGGGAGCAGCTAGTGTTTTCAATTTTTTCATCTCCTCCATGGAATCATATTCTACTAGTCAAGACAGACGGGATTGTGCTATGGTAACAAATTTAACCCAAAATCTCAATGGCCAAGCATAGAACAGTGTTTCGTTTCTGCATCAGTCTACATGTTTACACTGTGTCACCTCGTGTCTCTGCCATCTCAGCTTGCAGCTTCTAGGCAAGAGAGGCCTGAGAGGTTACGCAGGGCCTTGTCTCCCCTCCTTGGTCTCACACTGACCAGAGCTAATCACATGGCCCACTTAACTGGAACGAACAATCTTCTGTGTGCTCAGGAGGCAGAAGAGAACCAGCTAGCCATAAACACTAATAAATCTGTATTGCGTATGTACTTACACACGTATTTTACAAGGGAAGCAGGGCAGGCACACTTTTCACCACTTTGTTTTCTGCACTTTACAACGTAGGTTGCATGTGATGCGTTCCTATGTGTGGTCATACTATAATCTCCTTTTTCAGTATTTAATTAATAGATATTTAGGTTCTTATCTTTATCACTACAAATAGTAGTCATAATAAATATCCTTGTAAGAGTAATCATAACTGACATGCATTGAGACCTTGCCACATGCAAGGCGCTCTTTAAAGCCTACTGCATATTTTAACACATTTCATACTCTTATGACCCAGGTCTGGGACCTGGGACCCGTTGCAGCAGTGCTGTAATGCTTGCACCTGGACACACCCCTCCTCCAGGAACAAAATGCAAAGAAACCAGGTGGGACTGAAAATAACTGCGTCCATGCACAGTGGGTGCCAATTTCAGACCCACATGTTACAAAGAGACCGAAAAAACCCAACTGCCGCTTTTGAAGAGCTTGGAATAAAAACAGGGTGTCAGGAGCATAAACAGAGTACGGAGCATGACTCCTGCACTCAACACCACTTAACTGGTGGACAAAACACCTAAGCCACCTTTCTGGCCTGACTCCTGGACACACCCCTACCTCACCCCATGTAAGAAACTGGAACAAGCTTGCCGTCCCCTCTCCCTCCCCAAGGAGCAAGCAAGGAAACCTGTCATTTGTTCCTGTTCCCCACTGCTGCCGCATGGGCCCAATAAAGCCTTGCCTGAATTTGTAGTCTGGCCTCTAGTCAATTTCTATTGTTTGGGGAGGGTCAAGAACCCTGGTCAGTAATAACCCTATGTGAGACAAGACATCGTTTATAGGTGCCTCATCTACAGTGGCAGAGCCTGGCCTCCAACCCAGGCAGCGAGCCCTGAAGCCCATCAAACTTACACAGATATTTGCACCTCTAAACACAAATTTCTTTAGCATAAACTCCTGTAAGTGACATTCATGGATCACAGTGTTTACATTTTAAATTCTGCCAGATATTTTCAGAAGTGGTAGATACTCTTTGATTGCACTCTGCTCCCAGGTAGCTGGTTCCATCCTGGCTTCTACAAGCTTCATGCAAATACAACCTGACAGCACCTTCTCTTGATACTCTCAGTGCTCACACATGGGAAACCTAGAAACATAGGGAAGTTTAATGCCCATGGCACCACCCGTGACTATGGGGAGCCGACTGAGAAGTGTTTTTCTCTTTTTGCCCCAGGTGGAAACTTCTGGGCTGCACTTCCTAAGGCTCCTGAGATCACTCACATGAGCAGCATTCTTTTAAAGAAGCAACCAGCCATATTGCACATCTTTGTTTTTCTTCCTTCTTTATCACTCTCCTGTGCCTCACTCTTGCTCCCTGAGATCACTTCCCAAATAGAGTATCTACAGCAAGCATTTGTCTTAACTCTGCTTTGTCTTAAAAAGTAGTAAACTCAGGGTGTACCACCTGGACCCTGCCTTTGGTGACGGTTGCCAGACTCTGATGCTGGAAAAGATTGAAGGCAGGAGAAAGGGATGACAGAGGATGAGATGGTTGGATGTCATCCCCGACTCAGTGGACATGAGTTTGAGCAAGCTGTGGGAGATGGTGAAGGACAGGGAAGCCTGGCGTGCTGCCGTCCATGGGGTCGAGAAGAGTCAGACACGACTGAGAAACTGACCGTCAACAACAACTGGCCAAAAGGAGCTGCCTCCCCCGGGCTGGCAGCTCCTCTCCACAGCCCAACCCAAAGCCTGGTAGAGCTGGAGGTAAAGTAAAGTGAAGTCACTCAGTCGTGTCCGACTCTTCGAGACCCCATGGACTGCATGGTCTACCAGGCTCCTCCATCCATGGGATTTTCCAGGCAAGAGTACTGGAGTGGGTTGCCATTTCCTTCTCCAGGGGATCTTCCCGACCCAGGGATTGAACCCGGGTCTCCCACGTTGTAGACAGATGCTTTACTGTCTGAGCCTCCAGGGCAGTCCGGAGGTAAAGTAACCTTGCTTCACTTTGAGGCATCTCTAACAGAAAGACCAGCTCAGCTCCAAATTTCCATGGAACCCACCCAAAGCCTCTGTTGTAGCTGTGTCACAGTTTAGCTTTTCCCTCTGCTCCTTCTTGCTTTTATCACTCCCTTACAGGTGTTGCTGTAGAGAACACTCCTTGGTATACCTCCTGCATATAAATATCCACCCCAGAGTATGTTTCCTAGGAAACCTGATCTAAGATACCAAACCAAGACAATTGGCACCAAGAGTAGACTTAGAAAACAGGCCCTTAGGATGGGACTTGGGAACTCACAGCGGTAAGACCCCTTTGCAATTCCTGAGACTCTCAGTTGCGAGAGGCTGAGAGGAAGCACAGGTGGAAAGCTCAGCGCTGGGACCTGCAGTGGCAGTCGTTTGATGATGATGATTGTCAAGGTGGGTCCCAAATGTTTTTCATTTGAAAGGTTTTGTAAAGACTAAATAAGTAAAGGACACAGGGATGTAATGAATTCTTTAGACATATCCTGAAGTGTTTTAAATATCGATGGAGGCACAAGTCACTGCATTTTCTCTGAATTAGATGTTACTTCTGATTCAGTCTTGGCTGAGCTGTGGGAGGATGGTTTCAGAGGCTTACAGAACGACTGGTTTAGCCTCACAGCCACTAGCACAGCATTATCTCTACCGAGGGGACCTATTTTATGGCAAAACGGTGTGTCCGTGGGTACATGAGCATGAGACACATTCATTTTGTCTCATACCTCTTTACCTCCAAGTATCTAGTTTATTGGTTTCCCTTGTGGCTCAGTGGTAAAGAATCCACCTGTCAATGCAGGAGAATGCATTGACAGGTAAAGAACCCACCAGGTTTTATCCCTGGTCTGAGAAGATCCCCTGGAGCAGGAAATAGCAACCCACTCCAGTATTCTTCTTGGCAAACCTCATGAACAGAGGAGCCTAGCGGGCTGCAGCTGTCAGCCTGCAGCCTAGTGGACTTGCAGAGTCAGATACGACTTAGTGACTGAACAATGAATGACAACAATCTAGCTTATTAGATGGTTAAATGAGCTTTAACAGGCTCAGGTATAATTCTCCAATTCGAGAACGGTGTTCTGAGAAGGTGAGAGCACTCTCCCAAAAATGTGGGGGAAGTTTTGAATCAGTGACCTATGTGTGTGTGAAGAAAACTACTATTAATGAATATGTAACCCTCCCCAGCTCTACCATTTATTAGGAGCCTGGACTGGGTTAAATTCTGGGTTACCAGAGTTGGTAAGGTCCTTTTTGGCCCCAAACTTTGCTCTTCTCTCCTTCTTCATCCATCTTTCTATTGTCAGTGGTGGGGAATTATTTTATCTCTTAGGAGTTATATTTGAAAAAGAAATATATTAGCTAGGGAACAGTTGCATGCATGCCTGCTAAGTCACTTCAGTCGTGTCTGACTTGTGACCCCATGGACTGTAGCCCACCAGACTCCTCTATCCATGGGATTTCCCAGGCAAGAATTCTGGAGTGGGTTGCCATGCCCTCTTTCAGAGATCAAATCTGTGTCTCCTGTCTCCTGCATTGGCAGACATGTTATTTACCACTAGCGCCACCAGGGAAGCCCCAGTGATCTATATATGGTGCTAATTCACTAATGGTTGGAATATATAGATTCAGAAAATGAGAGTTAGAAGGGAGATTAGTCCCTCTCACCATCATTATCAGTGATATCTTTTCAGATTTTGTGCTTCTCCTTTCTGAAATTTTGGGCTTTGTCAGATTAGATTATCATTCTCAAAAGAACACTTCTACTAGGGAACGCAAGAAGAATTTCTCTGAACTTGAAACTATGAGTACCATCTGTTCTCTTCGGACTCCTTGTGCCAGCAAAGACAGAGGTTATTCTACTGTTAGAATAGATTCTGATTACCACGAGAAAAGCTAGGAAAGATTTTTGTAACTCAAAACGTCCATGCAGCCATCTCAGTGTTTCACTGCCAAGTAGTAATTGTGAAGAAGCAACTGTGGAGGCCATAGTCCACTGTGGCCTGATCATTGCTGAGACTCCTCAGGATCACCTTTATCCCCCAAGAAAATAAGTTGTTCATTAAAGTACACCATTATATTCCATCGGAATCCATTCAGAGGATGAAAATGATAAATTAGCTGTTGATGTAAGATCTATTATTTTTCTTTTATGTAATTCCACAAAATATGTCAAAGTTAAAATTCTGCCATATAGCTTGAATACTAGAAAATACCCAAATGCACTCATGAATTGGTGTGGAGGATGTAGAAATAGATAAAGTGGAAGAACTGATAAACAGTGTAAACAAAGCAGCAGCATGTTTTTGTTTTTATTAACTGAAATAGTGATATAAACATTGTTTTGCAATACAGGAAAGTAGCTGCTTCTATATTTAGAATTAGCCATTTAGGGTATGAAATATTGATTTCTAGTTCCGCTGAGACCATATAGATAAGTTTAACATGCTAATGTGTTTAATACTTCACTAAGATAATACTTATTTCTTTCATAATTATAGCTTGGATAAATCATTCTTTTTAGCATCTTGCTTTGTTATCTTAGTCTGTGCAATTTTACTTTAAAATTACTTCCATCCTTTGTTTTTTTCTGTGGTAATGGTCTTTTCTTTTAATTTTACATTTTTACATAGAACAGAGTATAAAATCAGTGTTTGAGTGAATCTTCTAAGAAATATCTTAAAAGTAAAACATATTTTAAAAAACTTTTATTGGAGTATTGTTGATTTATAATGTTGTATTAGTTTCTAAAACATATTTTTCAGACTCATAACACTTAAGGGTAGCAAATCTGGGAGCTTCTGCTTCTACATTTGAGTTTTTTAAGTATTTATTTATTTTTAATGGATTGATTATTACTTTACAATATTGGCTTGATTTCTGTCATACATCAACATGAATTAACCATGGGTGTACATATGTCCCCTCTCTTTTGAATCTCCCTCCCACCTCCTACTAACCAAATTTAATCTCTTGGAGCTATTTATCTCCAATTCTTTTGATGCCAGTTGTACTGAAGTGAGGTGAAGTCGCTCAGTTGTATCCGACTCTTCGCGACCCCATGGACTGTAGCCTACCAGGCTCCTCTGTCCATGGGATTTTCCAGGCAAGAGTACTGGAGTGGGTTGCCATTTCCTTCTCCAGGGGATCTTCCCGACCCAGGATTCAAACCCAGGTCTCCCGCATTGTAGGCAGACGCTATACCATCTGAGTAATTCAATTAGATATTACATAAAATGAGAAATACAAGTGCAAATAAGTAAGACTTTCATTCCATGAAAACTAAGTCAAATGCTTAAAAAGTAAATTGCTTAAAAAAGTATTATCAAATGCAGGTGAAGCAATTGTTTAGCAATCTTTAATTGTAAAAATCCAGAAAGATTCTGCACAAAAGTTCTTATATTTTATCTCCATATTAATGAAATGGAAACCACAAAATTGAAGATAATGCAAATGGGAGTGTGATTTTTGCAAAAAAACCTTCAGAACTCCAATCAGATGACAATTCAAAGGAAAAACTTGTCTCCACTGCAGGTTTGATGAATAATATACAAGTTTTATTTTTGAAACACGCTATGCATTTTTGGGTATTATTTCCCTCCTTCAACAACTTTTTAATTGAAATATATTTGACATATAATATTTTGTAAAATTAACGGATACAACATGTTAATTTGATACATTCATATGTTGTAATATGATTGCCATTACAGCTATAACTAGCACCTCTATCATGTCACATGGTTACCATTTTTAAGTAAGTGGCTGGAATAATTAAAATCTAGTCTCTTGGCAAGTTTAATTATAACAAAATATTGTCTATATATACCATACTGTGCATCAGATCACTAGGAATTATTTACTATACATTGCATTAACCTCTTTTTTGCTTAATTAACTAACTCCCAGCAACTAATATGCCAGCAAAGAGTGTTCTTTCTTAGATTACAATGTAGAAGGGTTGAAGGGTTAGTTTTAGTAACACCTTAGTTTTCCTAAAATATGTCATTAAAAGCTGAAAACTTAATAGAACAAGATTTGTGTTGTTTATCTGTTATAAACAGATAAAACTGTGGTGAATTATAGAATATCGGTGCCTAATATCTTAATATCTTGTATTAGTTGTATACATAATGTTGGCATAAGCTGATATGATATATAAAATAAATGATTATTTTCTTGCCTTTGTATTTTCTTAATTTCTAATTTAAAAATAGAATGAATTGTCTGGTTTTTGTCTGCTTGTTTGCTTTGTCCTAGTGTTTTAGCATTTTGCCATTGTTGTTTTAGCATTGCAGGCAGATGCTTTAACCTCTGAGCCACCAGGGAAGCCCAATAAAATGTAAGGGAAGTGTAAATACAATACTTTGTGGTTTTTTTTAAATTTCCAGGAATTAGATAGCTTCAAGAGAATCTTTTAAAATATATATCTAAAAATAAATAACAAATAAACATATATTTTACAACTTTATGGAGGTCTAATTAACATACAATAAACAACATACATTTAAACTATACTGCTTTATGAATTTTGACATGTGAATATACCTGTAAAGTCATCCACCCCCCCCAAATTTCCTCATCCCTCTGTATAATCTAATTTTCTCTACTCCCCAACTCCATCTCCAAGCAACCTCCATCTACTTTTATCACTGTAGATTACTTTTTGTTTTCTAGAATATTAGACAAGTGACATGCTACAATAAGTACTCTTCTTGTCTGACTCCTTTCATTCAATATAATTACTTTGAGTCTCATCCATGTTGTAACCTGTATCAGTAGTGTGTTCCTTTCTACTGCCGAGTAGTATTCCATTGTGTAGATGGACAACAACTTGTTTACTCATTCCCTGCTTGATAGAATTCTGGGTAGCTTAAAGTTTGGGGCTGTTACAAATAAAGTTATGAATATGTACATATAAACCTTTATATGAAAATACACTTTCTTGGGAGTAGAATGGTACATCATATGGTAGGTATAAATTTAACTTTTTAAGAAACAACCAAAAGATTCTAAAATGGTTGTACCATTTTACATTCCCCCATCAGTGTATCCATGTTCCTACTGCTTCACCTCATCAACTGTTGGTATGGTCAGTCTTTTTAATTTTAGGTATTCTAGTAGGCATAACTTGCACAAAGACAAACTTGTGAGTGGCAAAGCTAGGATTTGAACCCAGGTAGCCTGAGTCTTGGAGCCAAGTTCTTTTCTAGCACATATTATACCGCCTCTCTCCATAGTTGCTAACTTGAGTATACAACAACTTTATTTAACTTTATTTCTGTGGGAAGATAGTCTAATCTCCAGCCTTTTTTACTGTAAATTTCTAGAATACAATCTGTCCCTAAATTGTTGACTACCTACAGATTAATATACTTCCATCTGGAATATGGAATTTCAGAGCATATATGCTCAAGGTCTTACCAACAATAGCATGGCAACTTTATTAGAAATATGTTTTAATAATAAAATATTTAATAAGTACCTGTGAGTTAAAGCTTATCAATGATGCTCAGATCCAGCCTCTTATAGACAATGTGGGTAATCTTTGCACTTGATTATTTTGGGAGAGGAAAGAGGGGTTAAATATATGAAAGCACACTTTGTAAAAAAAAAAAAGCACAATCAAAAAGAGGTCAGTATTCAAAGCTTTTAAGCAATCAAAGAAAGATAAAAAGGAAAGAGACAATAATATGGTAATAGTTCATTTTAGAAAAATGTAGAGCTATTCCATTATTTGTGCAATCACTTGAAGCATATGACAGACTGTCTCACGTCTTTAATTGCCTATTTCCCATTATCTTTCCTTAAAAACAGACTCTTGGTTGTAACAGGAGTCTAACCTAAACCCAAAAGGAAATTTACCAGTTCATGTAACTTGGAAATTTAAAGGGTGAACTTCAGGCATAGCCGAAAATAAGAACTCAAGATGATGTTGTTATAATTCTGTCTTGCTTCATCTTTCATATCTACTTTCTCCTGTGCTGACTAAGGTCCTCTAGAAGTGTCAAAGTTGGCCACCAGCAACCCCAGGAGACAGATCATACCACAGATCAAAGGCCTGAACAGAAGTCCCAAAGAACATTCTCAGATGATAAGACTGGCTCATGTTAGGTCAAGAAGCCATCCTTACTCCAACAACTCAGCATAGGATGATGGACTGGTACACTCTGATTCAGCCCCTGGTTGAACCATGGGGCAAAATCAAGGTGATGTTACCAAAAGAAGGAGAAAAAAGTTCTGGGAAGGCAAAACTTTCTTTTTTCCCATTTCTCCACTTTTTATCTTCCCTCACTTTCCTTTCTGGGAATGGATTTAAATCTAGTCCTCTTTGGCTTTTTCGAGAAACATACTGTTAATTCAATAGTAATAAACAAAAAAGCAAGTTCTCTATTTCTTGGTTGAATTATTTTCCCCCAGATTTATATGTTGAAATCTTAAGTTCTAGTACCTCAGAACATAACATTTCAAGACAAAGTCTTTACAGAGGTAATCAAGTTAAAATGAAGTTATTATGGTAGGCCCTAGTCCACTAAGACCAGTGTCCTTATAAAAAAGGAGGATTGTGGAGATGCACACATACATGGAAAAGGCAATGTATACAGAGGGGAAGGAGACAGGCAGGGAGTTATATATAGGTAGACAGATAAGAGAAGAATATATCAGTTCAGTTCAGTTCAGTTGCTTAGTCGTGTCCGACTCTTTGAGACTCCATGAATCGCAGCACGCCAGGCCTCCCTGTCCGTCACCAACTCCCAGAGCTTACTCAAACTCATGTCCACCGAGTTGGTGATGCCATCTCATCCTCTGTCGTCCCCTTCTCCTCCTGCCCCCAATCCCTCCCAGCATCAGGGTCTTTTCCAATGAGTCAACTCTTCGCATGAGGTGGCCAAAGTGTTGGAGTCCAAGCTTCAGCATCAGTCCTTCCAATGAACACCCAGGACTGATCTCCTTTAGGATGGACTGGTTGGACCTCCTTGCAGTCCAAGGGACTCTCAAGAGTCTTCTCCAACACCACAGTTCAAAAGCATCAATTTTTCGGCACTCAGCTTTCTTCACAGTCCAACTCTCACATCCATATGTGACCACTGGAAAAACCATAGCCTTGACCAGACGGACATTTGTTGGCAAAGTAACGTCTCTGCTTTTTAATATGCTATCTAGGTTGGTCATAACTTTCCTTCCAAGGAGTAAGCATCTTTTAATTTCATGGCTGCAATCACTATCTGCTGTGATTTTGAAGCCCAAAAAAATAAAGTCTGATACTGTTTCCCTATCAGTTCAGTTCAGTCGCTCAGTCGTGTCCGACCCTTTGTGACCCCTATATAGGTAGATGTAAATTATTCATAGTTATGGGATTGTCAAAGTGTCAAATTTGGCCACTAGCAACCCCAGGAGACAGATTATACCATAGATCAAAGGTTCCAACAAAAGTTGCAAATAAAATTCTCGGATGTTAAGATTGGTCCATGTGAAGTCAGGTAGCCATCCTTCTACCAACAACTCAGCATAGGAAGATAGATGTTACTTCTGATTCAGCCTTGATTTGGGTGAGTATTAATCACATCTTTGGGAGGGTAGTAAATAAAAATAAAATTTTAAATAAAATAAAAAATTAAAGAAGAACTGTTCCTGGACCAATGATGGCAATGCATTATGATTAATTCAATTCTGTTTACCTGTGATCCAAGTAAAACACTATGTAGATTGAAATCAATACAAGGATGGGGTCAATTACTTCCAAACTACTAGAATTTTAAAAAAAAAAGTAAAAGTTAAGAGGGAAAAGGGGAAAGCACTCCCCAAAATCTATTACCTTTTTTTTTTTTTTAGTTTCTTTTCTATCTTTTTTGTATATTTCCATTTTCATTGCGGACTAGAGAAAATTTCTTCATGCACCAGTTACTGGAAACCAGTGACCTAGACTGAGCCCCCCAGAATCCCAAAAGGGTTAGAATCTCATCATTCAACTTCATGTACTATCTTTGGAACTGGTGCAAAGGGTTTGTATTTGTCTTTACTGAGCACATGTTCTTGAAAATGTAAATTCCAGTGACCGTTAGCATTAATGCTATTGCACCTTAGAAACACATGGCTTAAGATGCATGTTAGCAGGAACCAGTCTGAAGATGTCACTCAACAAAAACATTTCCAGAAGCTTAGCACTTAATTGGCCTTATTAGCACCATCTGCTCATCAGCCTTGCTTGTGAAAAAGTGTTTTCATCGGATAGCAACAAGTTGAAAACAAGGCAGATCACCACACTTTGTTTTGAATTTGACACCACATTTTGCCTGCCTCTTATCACAGTTGTAAATCATCAAATTAAATAAGTGTGTCGAATCATAGCACTTGCGTTACATGTTTAGACCCTGGTTTTCTCTGATCTCTCTGGCACATACATATGTCCAAAAGTCTTTTTTTACCCCAGACCTGCCTCATCTGATCGCTTAGCCAGACATTTGGGGAAATCTTCTTATAGGAGTAATACTGGAGCAAATTTGTTCAGGTACTACATTTTTTTTTCATTTTACAAATCCACTTAGGTGGATCATGCAGAAATTAAAATTATAATTAAAAATTAAAATTAGAGTGAAGATTTGAACTAAAGATTACTCCTACTATAAAGACATTTTGACAGCTAAGTACTAATAAGAGAATTTCCTCTATGGATTTCCTGCCTTCCACATTTACCTTCGGAGAAGGCAATGGCACCCCACTCCAGTACTCTTGCCTGGAAAATCCCATGGATGGAGGGGCCTGGTGGGCTGCGGTCCATGGGGTCGCTGAGAGTCGGACACGACTGAGCGACTTCACTTTCCATTTTCACTTTCACACTTTGGAGAAGGCAATGGCACCCCACTCCAGTGTTCTTGCCTGGAGAATCCCAGGGACGGGGGAGCCTGGTGGGCTGCCATCTAAGGGATCACACAGAGTCGGACACAACTGAAGTGACATAGCAGCAGCAACACATTTACCTTAATATTGTAAGTTTACTGTAACTCATTTATAAGATGTTTATATAATAAAGAAATATTGTAGTTAATCATTTTAATGTTCATTTCAGAATTTGATTCAAAATTTAGAAGTTAAATTGTCTTCACATCACTTTTTACATGGAAAAATATTAACAAAAATGAAAATTTGTAAAAATGATAATTTAGCCAAAGCAAACATAATACTTGTGAGGAAAGAGACTATAAACAGCAGCTTTCTTTCTTAACCGTCTTAGCTGTTTATATAACTGTTTATATTATACCAAATTAGTACTTTTTATTGAAAAAGTAAAATGATAAAAAATTTTAAAAAATACTATCCTCAGAGTTCTATCAAGAACATAAAAGACTCTGCCAGTGGGAAACAGTAAAAATGAATTTTACAAAGATGTGAATTGAAGCTATTCTCTTATCTTTTTTTCATAAGAAAAAAGACAGACACAAACCCTGGAGTTTAGAATACACTACAGCGTCAGTCATGGCAGTGAAATATAACACATCTGTAGACTGATGAAACCAAAGGGATTTAGAAGAATAGCTAAAAGCTGCTTTGTTTCCAACCTATAAAATGTTAATATTTATATCTTTCTCCTATGATTGCTTTGCTGATTACAGGAGATACTTGCAAAAGATGTGTCACATACTCAATAAACTGCAGCCATTGTTATTACAAACCATGCATTAACAGTTTGCAAATAAATATTGTAAATAATCATTAGGCTATTTCAGGAGATTTTTCTCTATTTCCTGCTTCTATAATTTACGATTTTGGCATCTTTCACCTAACAGTTTTACTCCACATTGCAGCAAAGACATATTAGGACTTGCTGAAAAGGGTTCATATTGCTTCATTATCACCGAGACAAAAATAATATAGTACACTTATTCATCTTGTGCACATCCACACATTTTAGCTTGTAGCATTCTTAATTTTTAAAATTGTCTATGAAAATATATGATCAGCTAATCTGAAAAGGATTTCTTATTCATGACAATGAGTACAGAAATGTCATCTCATATTTAACAGTTTTGAGTAAAATTGCATTATAAGCAAAGAAATTTTAATGTACATGTAAATTATTGAAATAAAACATAGCTACAGTAAGACATTTATTAATTTGTTAAAATTAATCTTAATATTGTCTATGTAGTACTCTCACCAAAAATGTTTTATGCAAATCTAATCATAAGACAAAAAATCATATTAACCCAAATTGAGGAACAGCCCAGCAAACAATTGGCCTGGACTCATCTTTAAGATCAATGTCTTAAAAAGACAAAAACTGTTAGAGGAGTGTTCTAGACTAAGGCAGACAAAGAGAATTGACAACCAAATGCAGTGTAGTACCTATGATCTGGTTCTAAAGCAGTGTTGAAAATAATTTCTATTGGATATTACTGAGACATTAGGACAATATGGATGATTTGAAAATAGACTGCATGTTAGATAATAATGGATTCATGTCAAATTTGCTAAGTGTGATAGATAGGCTTGTTATCATGTAGGATGTTCTTGTTCCTGAAAGTTACATGCTGAAGCATCAGGATATCTGCAACTAACTTTTGAAATAAATGAGGGGACTCCCTGGTAGTCCAGTTGTCAGGACTTGCACTTTCATTGCCAAAAGTGTAGGTTCAATCCCTGGTCAGGGAACGAAGTTCCCAGCAAGCTGTATGGCCAAAAAAGAAAAAGAGAGAAATATATAAATATATAGAGAGAGCAAATATGGCAAAATGGTAACAATTTTTGAGCCTTATGTGAATAATAAATGATTGTTTGGTTGTACTAATCTTTCAACTTTTCTATAGGTTTGAAATTGTTCAAAATACAAAATTGAGAATAAAAACATTAACCCACCTAATTTTAAAAGTATATGGTAACTAACAACAGCTGGGTGTTCCCTCCTCCTTTCTCACCCATGCCCTCCTGCCTGCATGTCCCCTACTGGTACCAGTTGTCTGTTGGCTAAATTGTCCTATCATTGCCCAGGGTTTCTGGTGTCACACAGAAACCACTCACACAATAAATCCACTGTAGCCATTGACATGTCCTCTTTCATAAGTCAGCATTCATTCTCAAGTGCACATGATTTATTTAGTTCAGACCATCTGCGTGAGTGCTTTTTTTTTTGTCTTTGACTATTCAAACCAGAATTTGTATGTTGTTCCAATTAAAATAAAAAATTTTAGAGAACTCCTGAAGAGGTCCTTTATTATAAGTAAAAAATTGCTTCTCAGTTATTCAGCTGAGATCACTCTTTTCTCACAAGATTGCTATGAAGATTAAACAAACAGATTTACAAAAACTCAGGGCCAAGAATCTGGCATTCAGTAAATTTACTGACATTTAACAAATTGTGGCAATATTATTATTACCCTAATCTTAATTTAAGGAGAAGTCTTCTCTGTTGTTTGCAAGGAAAACAACCAGGTACTATGCATGAAAATTCATAATTAAGTTCAATTATCACCTCTAGTGACAGGAAGTATGCAAAGACTTATAAAAATCTTCTATTTTGAGCAAAATTACCTCTATTATAAATATTACCTGGTCAATAGGAAGCTGGTGTTATGAAAATTCACGGGTAATATCAAAGTCCTCTAAGTCATTGTATCTACAATCTTTAACCCTAAAATCTTTCTTAGATAAGTTTTACCTCTGGAATACAATGATTCTTTATCATTTTCATACCTCTGGCACTAGTAGGTGGGCAATAAATATTTCCATGAAAGTAAATATGAGAGAACAAATAGAATGTTTGTATGATAATGGGAATGACCATGAAGAGGGAAAAAATGATACTGTTGGAGACAGGAGAATTGCTGGAGATGTGCTTTAATGGACAAGAGAAGATAAGACTGACCTTTAAAAGGAGGCTGTAATCAAAAAATTACACTTCACTTGCATGAAGATATGAGAGGAGATATTAGAGGTCTGAGGGGAAAAGAGACAGTGTGAATTTGTCATCTAGGAGAGTGGGAAAGTGAATGGACTAGGAGGACACAGAATGATTCTCAGAAACCATGAAGGGCCCAGTGAGGTTCATGGTCCTGAATTTCAGTCGAGACCAAAGCACAGCTGTGTGTTGTTCCCTAGCTCTGTCCAGTTGTATGGGTGCAGGCAACGAGCAGCAATGACTAGGTTAACCAGGGTTGTGGTTTTGCTATGGCAGTGTCATGAGGTAAGAGAGAAGGGCAAGGGATTTGAGGAATGAATGTGAGTGATTATAGTGCTTATAGAGTGATTCACATAGGATTATATATGATCAAGGGACCGAGGTTCTGGTTGGATCTAAAGCTTGTTAGAGTTACTGTATAGAGAGATGAGTTAGAAAAATGTTCGTCAGAGAATAGCATGCTGCAAATTGAGATTACAAAGCTGTTGCAGTTATTAATAAGAAGATTTAGGATATAATTATGGGGTGAGGAGCTAAAGTAAGGTCAAGATTATTGGGAAAAAGATGTGAAAGAACTAAGTGACCAGAGTTTTGGAAGGATTGCCCATGTGTTTCTTGACATTACCAAGTATTAAGACAGGAGTACTGTGTGGTGGATCAAGAGTAAAAAGAAATGAAGAGCAGTGAGGGACTTTCCTGGTGGACCAGTGGCTAAGACTCCTCAGTCTCAATGCCAGGAGCCTGGGTTTGATCCTTGGTCAGGGAACTAGATCACACACACCACAGCTAAGAGTTCAATGTCACAAACCAAAGCTCCTGCATGTCACATCTAAGACCTTGTGCGGCCAAATAAATACATAAAAATGAATATATATTATAAAGAAAAGAACAGTGACCCAGGGGCCAGTAGACGGAAGCAATTATGGGGGTAGTAGGGATAGTCTGATGATGTGAAATTCACATCTGGGTATTTCTTTAGGGAAGAAGGAGAGTGAGAAAGCTCCAAAAGTTTTGATAAGGAATAGGCCGCATACTCCTCCCCAAGTCCAATGCTACAGGAGAGAAAGCATCTTATCACTTGGTAGTGCAGTATTAGACTCAGGAGAGCATCAGGTTTCAGTTAGAGCAAAGAAGTAAAGGGAACCTTCAGAGAAGGCTGAGGATATAGAACAATTTGTTGATGATGGATCCAGAAGTTCCAAAGGACATAGTGTTAAATGTTTCAGGAGTCAGGGACAAGTGGGTGAAAGGAATTAAATAGAGGATGTATAGGAATTGATTAGGGAAATGATTAGGAATGGGAATCTGGAGCTACTTGCAGTTTTAATATGAGGTTAATTTTAGTGGGTTCACAGCAGGTCCTGGTAGCAAGGCTGTGATCAGGGAGTAATGTCTTTAGGGCTTCTTCTTTTCCCTACAGATGAAAGCAAAGACATCTAGGAAGGAATAGTCATACTGCAAACACAAAGTGCCCCCTTGGCCTTTGACAGCAGAGATTAGATCCAGCGTCCTTGGAATTGCATTATATCTATACAGCGGCTTGGAGAAAACACTGGTGTGCAATAAATGCTCACTGAATGAATGAATGAAACTTGAATTGATAACTTCCTTTCAGATTTCTCAGAGGTGTTAGTGTCTTTACACCTGCAGATATTTCAATGCATTTCCCAAAGCTACTCCTAAGTCCTTAACACCCATGAGAGCTCTTTCTTTCTCCTTATAGGATTTAAAGATTTGAGAGCATGTGAACAACACTTAATTTTTTTAAGTTTGTTTTATTATTTTTGGTTGCACTGGATCTTCATTCCTATGCAGGAGCTTTCTCCAGTTGCAACAAGTGAGGGCTATTCTTCACTGTAACCTATAGGCTTCTCATTGCTCTGACTTCTTCTGTTTTGGAGCACAGACTTGAGAGTGTGCAGACTTCATTATTTGCAGCATGTGGGCTCAGTAGTTGTGGCTTGCGGGCTCTAGAACACAGGCTCAGAAGTTGTGACTCACACACTTAGTTGTCTGTGGCATGTGGAATCTTCCCAGTTCAGGAATCGAACCCATGTCCCCTGCATTGGCAGATGGATTCTTATCTACTGTGCCACTAGGGAAGTCCAACAACCCTTAATTTTATCAAACAGATTTCTCCTTTAAGTGAAACACAATGCTTGTTGAGGAGGAGGAAGGAACATTTTGCAACTTCCCAGTTCCTTTTTTGGAGAAAGTTAGATATTAGCAACTTCCTGAACCATTCAATTTCCCATCGCTGACCCACCCTCCTTCTTGTCCACCACCTCCCATCCCTTTCATCTACCTCCACTAACCCTAGCCCAATCTCATAAGATGAATATTCATGCATACATAGATGCTTGTGATCCCTGTGTTACTGTGGATGCCTAAAGATCGGGTTCAGTTCAGTTCAGTCACTCACTTGTATCCAAATCTTTGTGACCCCACGGACTGCAGCACACCTGACTTCCCTGTCCATCACCAACTACTGAAGCCTACTCAAACTCATGTCCATCGAATCAGTGATGCCATCCAGCCATCTCATCCTCTGTCGTCCCCTTCTCCTCCTGCCCCCAATCCCTCCCAGCATCAGGGTCTTTTCAAATGAGTCAGTTCTTCACATCAGGTGGCCAAAGTATTGGAGCTTCAGCTTCAGCATCAGTCCTTCCAATGAACACCCAGGACTGATCTCCTTTAGGATGGACTGGTTGGATCTCCTTGCAGTCCAAGGGACTCTCAAGAGTCTTCTCCAACACCACAGTTCAGAAGCATCAATTCTTTGGCCATCAGCTTTCTTTATAGTCCAACTCTCACATCCATACATGACTACTGGAAAAACCATAGCTTTGACTAGATGGATCTTTGCTGGTAAAGTAATGTCTCTGCTTTTTAATATGCTGTCTAGGTTGGTCATTGCTTTTCTTCCAAGGAGCAAGCGTCTTTTAATTTCATGGCTGCAGTCACCATCTGCAGTGATTTTGGAACCCCAAAAAATAAAGTCTATCACTATTTCCATTAGTACAATTATGGCTATCATCACATATGTATCAGATAAACTTTGAAATAAGATGAACATGATTAAAGCACTAATTTTAGTGTAACTAGACTTTGTAATACTCATGATTCAACCACTCCAAACATTATTATATAGAAGAACTATTAATTCTGACATTATGGGCAAATCCCTCTTCAATAATTACATAATATCTTTTTCTGTTTCCCAAGTGCTTTTCTTCATTTCCTTGAAGTATGGCATTATCAAATAACTGTCATAAAGTGGCTTTCCTTCAGCAATAGTGATATTACTATCATTAATAATGTCCAAGTTATTTATTCATAACTAAGAAGAACTAAATCTGCATATAGCTCTGCTGCTCAAATGAACCCATCATATTCATTAATTTCCAATGTGTATTTATTGAGCATGTAGTATGTATCAGTCACACAGTATTTTTACCCCAGGTATAGTTACCCAAGAACCATGTTAGGTAGTAAATTTTCCAATCTCTTTTTTCCCTTTTCCAAAATGTAACTTCTCATAAATACTTAAATTTCAATAACATTGTTATTGTTGTTGTTCAGCTGCTAAGTTGTGTCCAACTCTTTGCGATCCCATGGACTATAGCACGCCAGGCTTCCCTCTCCTCCACTATCTTCCAGAGTTTGCTCAAGTTCATGTCCCTTGAGTCAGTGATGCTATCTAACCATCTCATCCTTTGCTGCCCTCTTCTCCTTTTGCCTTCAATCTTTCCCAGCATCAGGATCTTTTCCAATGAGTCGGCTCTTAGCATTAGGTGACATTACTAAGTGAAATGACAAATATGATGCACAGTAAGTTTTGAGGAAAAAAGTATTTAAACACTTCAGTGCATTTCTCATTAACATTTAACTCTTAAGAGTAAAAGCTTAATCTAATCATTTGTCCATACTTCATTAGAATGTTCCTTTTCAACTCAACCTCCATAGGTTACCTTTTCATGCTATTTGATTTATGTGCTTTGGTTTTTGCCAATCATTAACTTAAATAATATTTTTAAAACTTGAATAAATGAAAATTAATCAGATATTTGTTTCAATTAACTCACCTTTCAGCTCTTGAAAATCATATTTCAGATGATTATGAAAAGTTTCTCAGATCTCTCTCCTTTTCTCTCCCTCTCTCTCAGATACACACACACATACACACCGATTTATATACATACACACATTAAAACACTATAATTTAGGTTGAACTTGTTTTTCATTCTAAAGTCCAGTATTAAAAACTTCATATTCTATTTCAAAATGCTTATGAATAAACTTTTATTTATTTTTTTGATTGTTTATGGTTCTGTCCCACTTTTTTTTTTCCATTTATTTTTATTAGTTGGAGGCTAATTACTTTACAACATTGCAGTGGTTTTTGTCATACATTGAAATGAATTAGCCATGGATTTACATGTATTCCCCATCCCGGTCCCCCCTCCCACCTCCCTCTCCACCCCATCCCTCTGGGTCTTCCCAGTGCACCAGGCCCGAGTAGTTGTCTCATGCATCCAACCCGGGCTGGTGATCTGTTTCACCCTAGATATACATGTTTCGATGCTGTTCCTTAAAAAGCTGGAAATAGAACTGCCATATGACCCAGCAATACCACTTCTAGGCATACACACTGAGGAAACCAGATCTGAAAGAGACCCCAATGGTCATCGCAGCACTGTTTATAAATAGCCAGGACATGGAAGCAACCTAGATGCCCATCAGCAGACGAATGGATGAGGAAGCTGTGGTACATATACACCATGGAATATTACTCAGCCATTAAGCGAATAAACTTTTAAAACCATTAACACAGATGGAATGTTTTTCATTTCTGAGGGAAAAGGAGATTACAATCTTTACTGCTGTTGAATTGAAAAAATTTTCAAGAGAATCCCTATTATTGGGCCATTTCCCAGGATTTATTTTCCAAAGGCAAAATTTTAGTTGAAAATGACTATTCTATACAGTGTTGTCTCTTTCATATTCCAAGAATACTGTTTCAAAACATTTTACAGTATTGTTAAAACAGTTATTAAACGGTATTGCATTGACTGTTTTTGAAGCAACAGTAATTGCCAATTTACTTAAATAAAATTTAACTCCCTTGTATTAAAATATATCTATTAAGATATTACAGTGTCAGATAAACCAGTACCTATTTCTTCATATTGTTCATATTGATAAAGTCTTTAAATGTTTAAAATATCAGTAGTAATTATACTACTTCTGAAACAGAAATTTAATTTTTATAAAGCAAAAATTTCAACAACCATTAAGTATATAGATATGAATATTAGTGTTCAAATTTATTATTCTGAAATTGTTACAAAAGAAATAAATTCCTTTGTTAAAAACAACTCTAATGAGAACAAAATTGAAAGCAAAGGCTTTCCAATTGCAATAATCTAGATTTTAACTTTGAAATAATAATTCTTGAAAGTTTAACACTAGTTTCAGAGAAGGTCAAATTCATTTTCATCATTTGCATTATATTAATATATAATTTAAAAATAGTAACTTTGTCCTACTTAGGTGATAGGCTGACATTTCCACTTATTACTATCTGTATCAGGTGCATTCTTTTAAGCCACTTCAAGTATTTTTGAAAAAAAGCAAAGCATAAAATAAACAAATGCATTATGTATATGGTTAATATTTTCCTACCAACATGTCTAAGTGCCTTGTGTGATCTCCAGAGCTGAAGATAAAAGCAAAGACCACACAGCACTATTTACCATAGTTTTCCCTGTAAGTTGTAAGAAGCTGAAGCAACACTTTGTCTTTTCTTTTTTTACTTAAAAAAAAATTTATTGAAGTACTGTTGATTTATCTTGTGTTAATTACTTCTGTACAGCACAGTGATTCAGTTATACATATATAACTGAATATATATTCAGTTATTATATCTTTTTAAATATTATTTTAAATTATGATTTATCACAGGACATTGAATATAATTCTATGTGTTATTCAGTAGGACTCTGTTGTTTATTCATTCTATATACAAAAGTTTACATCTGCTAGCCCCAACCTCCCACTATATCCCTTCCCCAACCCCTTCCCCCTTGACAACCACCAGTCTTTTCTCTATGTCTGTGATTCTGGTTCTGTTTTATAGATAGGTTCATTTTTGTAATATTTTAGATTCCACATATAAGTGATATCATATGGTATTTGTCTTTCTGATTTTGCTTAGTATGATATTCTCTAGTTGCACTCATGTTGCTGCAAATGACATTATTTTGTTCTTTTTATGGCTGAATATTCCATTGTATTTATGTACCATATATTCTTCATCCATTCATCTGTTGATGGACATTTAGGGTGTTTCCATGTCTTGGCTATTGTATATAGTGCTGCTATGAACACAGGTGTGCAAACATCTCTTTGAATTAATACTTTGTTTTATACTTAAGTAGAAGGTGGTAAGATACTAAATTATTGCAATAAGTGATCTTACAGATAGGGTTTGGAAATAACCAAAGATTATTAGCTGACAAAAAGTGACTTCTTGTCATTTTTATTTTATTGTTTCTTTTGGCAATATGATCTTTATGAACAGTTCTAGTTCTTACTAAGGCATGACTGACCAAAATATCAAAAAAGAAAGCCAACTGTTTCTCCAGGTCTTCTGCCATCCCCCTCCATCCTCCCACAATCCTCAGAAGCAATTCTGATCATAATCCCTCCCTCCCACTCTACCACCTCACTCTCAGTGCATTCCTGGGATTCTATAACCACTAAAATATGAGGTATAATTTCAAAACCAAGTCAGATATGATTGGTTACCCACATATTGTTATTTCTTCAAATCTTTATAACATACTGCTGAAGAATTGACGCTTTTGAATTGTGTTTTAGAAGACTCTTGAGAGTCCCTTGGACTGCAAAGAGATCAAACCAGTCAATCCTAAAGAAAATCAGTCCTAAATATTCATTGGAAGGACTGATGCTGAAGTTGAAGCTCAAATACTTTGGCCACCTGATGCAAAGAGCCGACTCATTAGGTAAGACCCTGATTCAGGGAAAGATTGAGGGCAGGAGGAAAAGGCGATGACGGAGGACAAGATGGTTGGGTGGCATCACCAACATGATGGACATGAGTTTGAGCAAGCTCCAGGAGATGGTGAAGGACAGGGAAGCTTGGTATGCTGCAGTCCATGGATTCATAGAGTCAGACAACTGAGTGACTGAACAACAATAATCAATTTAAAGGACCTTGAATTTTTCTCTAGAGCAGCAGTTTCATAAAAGGTTGGAACATGGACCATAACTGGCATAAACCAGGAGTGTAAACTCATTCTCCTTTGTTAATGTTTGGTATGAGTCAATTCTGGCTAGTTCTGAACAATGAGATAAGGGGAAATCCTTTGGGAGCACTTTGGGGAAGAATTTTGCTCAAAGAAAGATGATTGTTTTTTTCTTTCTTAAAAGTTTGAAGATGCAGTCATCTTGCCACCATTTGGTAGTAAGTCTAGAACAGCAGGCCAACATTCTGAGGACAGCAGAGAAGAGTGAGCCTACATCATTGAGCTGCACCTCTGCAACTGCCTATCAGCAGTTCCTTGCTTTATGAGATAACTGAATGTCTTTGTGGATTATATAATTAATGGTTGAGTAATCTGTTACTTGCAGCAAAAAATCTTCTCCTTTTTTGAAGATTACAAGGTAACGCTTTGTCTGTTCCTTTTAACTTCAAGCACTTTCTAAAGCCTTTTAATGACACCCCATTTGTAAAGAAATGTTTTCATTTCCCCTTCTTTTCCCTCTCTTATCCTGTGCATCTGTTCTTGTTTTTGACAAGATTTTGTTACTAGGAAGGAAGCTTTGTGAAGTTGTAAAGAATTAAGTACAAGCAAGGTCCCATTTTAAGTACCTTTTAAGTACTTAAGGTTTTAAATACCCTTCCCTTACCATTGTGCTGTGCCAACTTTTAAAGTATTCAGTCTCCTCCCAAACCCCACCACCAACATTAGAATGTGTTTTCAGAAAGAAATATTAGTTATAACCTTAATGTGATTTTAAGATGCTAGATGGCCTTATGCAGTGATTTTTCAATGTGTGTACACCGATCATCTGCCTCCGAATTACCTGCAGGGCTTGTTAAAAACACAGACTCCCCAGTCCCATGCTGTGTGCTAGGTCGCTTCAGTCATGTCCAGCTCTGTGCAACCCCATGGACTGTAGCCCTTCGGGTTCCCCTGTCCATGGGATTCTCCAGGCAAGAATACTGGAGTGGATTGCCCTTCCCTTTTCCAGTCCCATCCTAGAATGGATGAAACTGAATTCTAAAGGTGGGACCCAGAAATATGTATTGCAACATTCTTCACTGTTAAAGATTGAGAATCACAGACTTAAGATGACTTGCTTCTAATAGATTTAGGTTAGAGGTAAAGGAGACTTTGAGATGGGATGCCTGAGACGCTTAAGTTATCCAGAAGTGGGCCAGCTGGAGGCTTTCTTGGCCATATGCCATGTTTCTTGCCAGTTAACACACTAACATCGAAACTTTCATCAGGAAAGCACAGCACAGTAAGGTTTCCCCATTCTAATGAAGGTCCCTGGTGATTCAAACCCTAAAAAATCTGCCTGCATTTCAGGAGATCCAGGTTCCATCCCTGGTTGAGAAGATCCACTGGAGAAGGGAATGGCAACCCACTCCCAGTATTCTTCCCTGGAGCATTCCATGGATAGAAGAGCCTGGCAGATTACAGTCCATGGGGTCACAAAGAGTCATATATGACTGAGCGATTAATACACTAACATATAAATGGTAACGTAAAGGATAACAAGGAAATAATATGGTCCAGTGACACACACACACCCCGACCCTGCTTTGGCTCAGTGGGTAAAAAGTCTGCTGGCAATGAAGGAGACACAGATTCAGTTCCTTGGTTGCAAAGATCCCCTGGAGAAGGGAATGGCAACCCACTTCAGTATTTTTGCCTGGAGGATTTCATGGACAGTCCGTGGGGTCGCAAAGAATTGGACATGACTGAGCGACTATCACTTTCACTTTCACTAATTTTTTAAACTTACCCTGGATCATCTCTGATAGAAGCTGCCTTTCAGTGCTCCACAGTTCAGTTCAGTCGCTCAGTCATGTCTGACTCTTTGTGACGCCATGGACTGCAGCACACCAGGCTTCCCTGTCCATCACTAACTCCTGAACCTTGCTCAAACTCATGTCCATCATGTCAGTGATGCCATCCAACTATCTCATCCTCTGTCATCCCCTTCTCCTTCCACATTCAATCTTTCCCAATATCAGCATCTTTTCTAATGAGTCAGTTCTTCACATTAGGTGGCCAAAGTATTGGAGTTTTTCAGCTTTAGCATCAGTCCTTCCAAGGAATATTCAGGACTGTTTTCCTTTAGGATTGACTGGTTGAATCTCCTTGTAGTCCAAGGGACTCTCAAGAGTCTTCTCCAACACCATAGTTCACAAGCTTCAATTCTTCGGCACTCAGCTTTCTTCATAGTCCAACTGTCACATCCATACATGACTACTGGAAAACCCATAGCTTTGACTAGATGGACCTTTGTTGGCAAAGTAATGTCTCTGCTTTTTAATATGCAGCCTAGGTTGGTCATAGCTTTTCTTCCAAGGAGAAAGTATCTTTTAATTTCATGTTCCACAGGAGAAAGTAAAACTATTACTCAAAGACTGGGAGGAAGGAAGTGACAACCAATTTATGGGTATGACATTTTACCTAAGCAAATATCTTTTCTTTCTGCTTCCCCTAAGAAAAGATGGTTGGGGTGAGATAGAGAGTAGAGGATCTCTAATTTATGTTTGTTTGTTTTTTTTAAGTAATTCAAATTTTAAGGAAAGAGACTTCATCACTAGAGTGTTGAATAACTAATATGAGTAAGATTTCTTTATTCATTAATATTATTTTGAATAGACAATAAAGAGACTTTGCTAAAAAAATTATTATGACTGACATCTGAAACTTCACTCATTAGCTTACAAAATGATCTATTATTTCCAAGGATCTAGCAAGCAAAAGGAATTTTCTCAGATCATTGGCCAAAATGTCCTCTAAAACTCCAGGCAATCAAGGAAATTGGCTGAGCTGCACCTGAGACTTAGATACCTGAAGGACCTCACCAGCTTATCTCCATTGTTCTACACTCCCTGAATGTTCAGAAGATTCAGAAGCTAAAAAGAAGTCCTCTCAAAAACAGAAAACAGCCTGGCCCTAGAGAACAGTGGAAGATAAAGGGCAAACAGGTGTGATGAATTTGGAGGCTAACAAAACAAAGGCCCAGATAAGGACAGATCTATCTCCTATATAAAAGAAATGAGCCAGGGGTAACCAACCATATCAAAATAGAAATAGCATAGACCATCTCAAATGAGCCCAGCCAAAAGATTGTTGCTGTTCAGTCACTAAGTCCTGTCCGACTCTTTGTAACCCCATGTACTGTAGCATGCCAGGCTTCCCTGTCCTCCAGTATCTCCTGGAGTTTGCTCAAACTCATGTCCATTGAGTCAGCCAAGAGATACCAGGTAGGAAGATCACTCAATGTGGATGAGTCTTCAATTTTTTTTAGAGGAAGCTAGAAAACTGAAGGTTTATATGAAAGCTCCTAACTTCTAAATGGTGGCTCAAAAGAATATTAAATTCTGTGTGAGTCAATAAAAAATATTTTCAGGGTTGAATTTCATCTATGAGCATACAGTTGCAACCATAGAGTTTTGCCTTCCAAGGTAACATAGCAGAGTAAAAGCCTATTGACATTTCCAACTTAACTGGGAAGAAAAGAGTTAGGCATATTTTGGAAATCATTATCAGTTCAGTCACTCAGCTGTGTCCAACTCTTTGCGACCCCATGGACTGCAGCATGCCAGGCTTCCCTGTCCATCACAAATTCCCGGAGCTCACTCAAACTTGTGTTCATTGAGTCAGTGATGTCTTCCAACCATCTCATCCTCTGTTGTCCCCTTCTCCTCCTGCCCTCAATCTTTCTCAGCATCAGGGTCTTTTCTAAGGAGTTAGTTCTTCACATCAGGTTTTTTTTCACATCATTCATTTTTTGAGTGTTGAGTTTTAAGCCAGCTTTTTCACTCTCCTCTTTTACTTTCATCAAGAGGCTATTTAGTTCCTCTTAGCTTTCTGCCATAAGGGTGGTGTCATCTGCATATCTGCGGTTAATGATATTTCTCCCAGCAATCTTGATTCCAGCTTGTGCTTCATCCAGCCTGGCATTTTGCATGTTGTACTTTCATGGCAAATAGATGGGGGAAACAATGGAAACAGTGACAGATTTTCTTTTCTTGGGCTCCAAAATCACTGCAGATGATGACTGCAGCCATGAAATTAAAAGACGCTTGCTCCTTAGAGGAAAGGCTATCTCAAACCAAGACAGCATATTAAAAAGCAGACATATTACTTTGCTGACAAAGGTCTGTTTAGTCAAAGCTATGGTTTTTCCAGTAGTCGTGTATGAATGTGAGATTTGGACTATAAAGAAAGCTGAGCACCAAAGAATTGATGCTCTTGAACTGTGGTTGGAGAAGACTCTTGAGAGTCCCTTGGACTGCCAGGAGATCCAACCAGTTCGTCCTAAAGGAAATCAGACCTGAATATTCATTGGAAGGACTGATGCTGAAGCTGAAGCTCCAATACTTTGGCCAACTAATGTGAAGAACCGACTCATTTGAAAAGACCCTGACACTGGGAAAGATTAAAGGCAGGAGGAGAAGGCGATGACAGAGGATGAGATGGTCGGATGGCATCACCAACTTGATGGACATGAGTGTGAGCAAGCTGTGGGAGTTGGGGATGGACAGGGAAGCCAGGTGTGCTGCAGTCCACGGGGTCACAAAGAGTCAGACACAACTGAGGGCCTGAACTGAACTGAACTCTGCATATAAGTTAAATAAGCAGGATGACAATATACAGCCTGGTCGTACTCCTTTCCCAATTTGGAACAAGTTTGTTGTTCCATGTCCGGTTCTAACTGTTGCTTCTTCACCTGCATACAGATTTATTATGGGTCTTTTTTATTTTTATGCCTTTGTGAGCACAGGACATTGGCCCCAGTCTACTTGAAAGTTTGTATCATCCATTGGCCTGGGGTCAAGATTAGGAATTTCCATAGCAAAAATTTAAAGAGAAAGAGCAAGGTCATATTCAGCTCCTGATCTTAAGAAACAGTTTTTCCTCTGTCAACCATGCCAGCAAGCAGTAAGCAGCCATAGGTGGATGTGATAACCAGATAATAGTCTTATATTCTAAGGAGTTAATCTCCCCACCAGTTAATTTAAATAAGCCATAGTGAATTCAGCATCTTTTCCACTCAGTGATACTTTCCCGATAAAAATAGAAATCTCTTCTAATGCAGAAAAATCTAGCTAATTACTTATGTCACATCTAGTAGGTACAGTAGGGCAATGTTAGTTCTAGGGAGCAAGTATAGGGAAAGAGTGAGGCAAAGGATCTATTTCTGGTATCAGCAATTCAGGAGTTTAAGGTTCAAAGTGAACAGAAATCTAGAAACAGGAAATCATGTCAAAGCCAAAACAAGAGGCCCAGTCACCCATCAACTAGACTGAAACCTACTAGGTCTCAAAAGTCAGTGGAAGTAAGATCTAGAACTGCCTTATTCAACATGGTAGCCTCTTGCTACATGTGGCTGGGGAACATTTAAATGTATCTAGTCTGAACTGAAATGGGCTATTAAACCTAAAACCTATCCTGGAGTTAGAAGGCATTATGAAAAAGAATGTAAAATGTCTCATTAACAAGTTTTGTTAGATTAAGATTCCATGTTAAAACAATAGTATTAAAAAAATAGTATTTCAGATATATTGGGCTAAGTAAAATATTGTTACAACTCAATTACACCAGTTGTGTTTTTTTACTTTTTTAGTGAGACTACTAGAAAAATTTTAAATAATCTAAGTATCTCATATTGTATTTATGTTCGTCTAAGATGTAAACTGTTATGCAAAAGGAAAATGCCCAAAATAAGAACCCCAGAGTCAGCCTGCTGGCAAGGCATACAGTCCATACTCTTCTACACTTTCTGATGAAGTGAGGAAAGAGGTTTTGCCCTGTGGCAAAGCTGGAGGGCAGCTTTAGGTCTTCAAATACAGAAAGGAAGTTAGAGCAATAAAGAACTCTAGTAAGAACTGCATATGATTGTTGTTGGTTGTCAGTTACTTTGTCATGTCCAACTCTTTGCAACCCCATGGACTGCAACATGCCAGGCTTCCTGGTCCTTCACCAAGCCCCAGAATTTGCTCAAACTCATGTCCATTGAGTTGGTGATGCCATCCAACCATCTCATCCTCTGTCACCCCCTTCTCCTGCCTTCAATCTTTCCCAGCATCAGGATAATTTCCAATGAGTGGGCTCTTCACATCAAGTAGCCAAAGTATTGGAGCCTCAGCTTCAGCATCAGTCCCTCCAATGAATATTCTGAGTTGATTACTTTTAGGATTGACTGGTTTGATCTCCTTGCTGTCCAAGGGACTCTCAAGAGTCTTATCCAAAACCACAATTTGAAGGCATCATTTCTTTGGTCCTCAGTCTTCTTTATGGTCCAACTCACATCCGTACGTGACTCCTGGACAAACCGTAGCTTTGACCAGACAGACCTTTGTCAGCAAAATGTGTCTCTGCTTTTTGATATGCTGTCTAGTTTTGTGATAGCTTTTCTTCCAAGGAGCAAATGTCTTTTAATTTCATGGCTGCAGTCACTGTCCACAATGATTTTGGAGCCCAAGAAAATAAAATCTGTCACTGTTTCCACTTTTTCCCCTCTATTTGCCATGAAGTGATGGGACCAGATGCCATGATCTTAGTTTTTGAATGTGATTCAAAGCCATATGTGATTTTGGTTATTAAAATGACAGAAGAGTTGAGATAAGAAGAAATGTTTGTAAAATTTTAAAAAGAAAATTTAAAGCAAAATTGAAAGAAATGTAAACATAAGTATAATGAGATCTATTTATTACATTTGATAGGTTCTATTTTTTTAGAGTAGATTCTCAACAATATTGAACAGAAGATACAGAAATTTCCCATATATACCCTGCTCCCACACATGCATAGCTTCCCTCATTATCAACATCCCACACCAGAGGGGCACAAATTATGAATCTACACTTCAGTTCAGTTCAGTTGCTCAGTCGTGTCCGAACCTACCCTGATACATCATAATTCTCCAAATTCCCTTGTTTGTATTGGGTTCACTTTCGATGTTGTATATCCTGTGGACAAATTTATGATGGCATATACCTATGACTATAGTATACAGTGTAATTTCATTGCCTGTATGTTTATTTCAGGGCTATCACAAACAGTTGTATAAATTGTGCTCTGCTCAATCCAGTCATAGTCTGTGCATGTATATATGTGGCACTTTGCTTTCTAGGTGCCTGGCACATAGTAGGTGTTCAATAAACATTCAGTAAAGTGAACAAAAAATTATATTTCAAGATTCCCTACTATTCCTTCAGCTCCTTCTGTTTATTTGTGACCCAGGAGGATAAGATTGTAATATTAATACAGAAAAAAAGTGATTTCTAGCCTAGAAGTTCTTTCCAAGTCTTTTTCAAATCAACAAATTCCCTGGCATCTAAATCCTAAGTCTAAACCTGTTTATTCTAGTTTGAAAAAGACTTACAACATTACCTCCAACCTGACACAGGACCTATGTTATTCTCATTTTATCATCAAAAACTTCATCTTTTCATAATTGTTCTTTTTTAGCTGCAAGATCCTGGCAAGTTTGGACTCATAGTACTGACTACTAATATTGCTCATTTGAGGAATTTTTTATAAGTTGTCATATGAAATTTCTCCAACTTTTGTATTTATTACGATCTAGCCCTTGTATTTTCATCTAATTTTTCATAGTATGCTCTAGGTTGCCTTGCTATATTTTGTTGAGGTAACACTGATTATTTCATTTTTAAATTCTTTAGATTGTTTTTTGTTTTTTTTTTTTAATTTTTAGACTGTTAATCAAACATCTCCTCAATACAGAGGAGACTCCTCTCCAAACAGTAGGTCCTCGATATCAAATGCTAATTTGAGCTGACTTAGCTTTTTTATGACTGAATTTCTGATTCATAATAAAACATTTAAGAGACCAGACTCCCTTTCTCAAGATATATCAATAAAAAACACTTAAATGCACACATCCAGCTATTAGTTATGTTTATTTAGAGGTCGCTGGGTTACGGTGGGTTTTTCTTCTTTCTGAATTTTCTGAAATTTTCCAACTTTTTTCATTGAGTTAAAAAACTTTTAGTTGGAAAAATAATGGAAGTACAGTGTATTTTTTTAAGGCAATAAAATAATTACATATGTCAGAACTAGGTTTTTAAAGACTTAAGTCCTGCTCAGGAGTAAGGAGATCTGTTCCTGATGCAAGACCTTCCCCCCCATTGCCTATGAAGGTGGCTGCAGAGACTACCAGAGGGGAGAAAAATTGGGAGATGGAGCAATCATAGCAAGTCAGACAGAAGTTAAGCAGAGAGAGCCTGGAGAGACCGTTTGAAGCTGGAAATAAGGCCATTTTATTTCATTTAATTCATTGACTGAGCATTTTATACATGCCAGACATTTTCAAATTTATGTTCTTATTTTAATCTTTATACAACTCTATATAAAGTATTTATACACCCATTTTCGGATGGGGCAAGTAACTTTCTCAGAAATATAAATAATTTGCACTAGCAAGTAAGTAGCAGAAATGAGTCTCAACTTCACAATGGCTCTTCAAAAGATTCAAGCAAGAGAAGCTTGTGGTTTGCTTTTGTTAAGCTTCCAGAGTGATGCCTCTTAGAAAAATTGTAGTGCACTTTGCATAGCTAAATTCAGGTATTTTAAAGGAGCTCATCAAACCATAGTTACCCACATCACGTTCATGTACTAGCAAGCAAGTTGGAGATACATCGCATGGATTCCTGGGATTCAGACTCTACAAGCCTTGCTCAGTCATCACATTTCTTCATATTAGCCCAAATCACAGGGTGGGATGAGAAGCTCACAGATGTGCAAACTTCTACTCTGCCCACCTAATACAGTGTAAAGAAGTGGCCAAGAGCCCAGTCTCTGGAGTAAGGCAATATCAATGAAATTCTCTGTTCTGTTTCTTCCTAGCTGTTAATTTCCTCCTCTGTATAAAGGAAAAAAACGTAGTAATTATCTCATAGGTTTTAAGGAGTAAATGAGATAATATATGTATAGTATTCAGTTCAGTACATGACATATTGTGAATATTAGATTCATGGTAGTCATTATGACCATTGCATTAATTTCCCATTGTGTTCAGACCTGACCAGTTTCTCCTTCTCGGGATGACAGGCAGTTTTAGTGCTCCACCATCTCCTGAGCCAAGGCTGTCGCCTCTCCAGTGCTGGTTATAGCTCAGATACGTGAGGTGAAGAGTTTTACCCTTGTGGTTGGACTGAGTGCCTCAGTTGCTGTTTCTTTTGTGTTTGGTCATGTCACAGTTCAGTCCAGTTCAGTTTCTCAGTCACGTCCGACTCTTAGTGACCCCGTGGACTGCAGCATGCCAGGCCTCCCTGTTCATCACCAATTGCCGGAGTTTACTCAAACTCATGTCCATTGAGTCAGTGAAGCCATCCAACCATCTCACCCTCTGTCATCCTTTCCCAGCATCAGGGTCTTTTCCAATGAGTCAACTCTTTGCATCAGGTGGCCAAAGTATTGGAGTTTCAGCTTCAGCATCAGTCCTTCCAATGAACACCCAGGACTGATCTCCTTTAGGATGGACTGGTTGGATCTCCTTGCTGTCCAAGGGACTCTCAAGAGTCTTTTCCAACACCACAGCTCAAAAGCATCAATTCTTCAGTGCTCAGCTTTCTTTATAGAGGTAAAATCCAGGAAAAGTATAGATGTTTAAGATCTCAGTATTCATAGCCAGATTACTTGGTTCTGCCACCTACTTAACCTCTGTCCTTCAGTATTCTCATGTAAAATGGTGATAATAAGGGTACCTATGAGAAATGCTGGGCTGGAAGAAGCACAAGCTGGAATCAAGATTGCCGGGAGAAATATCAATAACCTCAGATATGCAGATGACATCACCCTTATGGCAGAAAGTGAAGAGGAACTAAAAAGCATCTTGATGAAAGTGAAAGAGGAGACTGAAAAAGTTGGCTTAAAGCTCAACATTCAGAAAACTAAGATCATGGCATCTGGTCCCATCACCTCATGGGAAATAGATGGGGAAACAGTGGAAGCAGTGTCAGACTTTATTTTGGGGGGCTCCAAAATCACTGCAGATGGTGATTGCAGCCATGAAATTAAAAGACGCTTACTCCAGAAGCGAAAGTTATGACCAACCTAGATAGCATATTATGCTATCTTGGAAGGAAAGTTATGACCAACCTAGATAGCATATTAAAAAGCAGAGACATTACTTTGCCAACAAAGGTCCGTCTAGTCAAGGCTATGGTTTTTCCAGTGGTCATGTATGGGTGTGACAATTGGACTGTGAAGAAAGCTGAGTGCCAAAAAATTGATGCTTTTGTACTGTGATGTTGGAGAAGACTCTTGAGAGTCCCTTGGACTGCAAAGAGATCCAACCAGTCCATCCTAAAGGAGATCAGTCCTGGGTGTTCATTGGAAGGACTGATGCTGAAGTTGGAACTCCAATACTTTGGCCACCTGATGCAAAGAGCTGACTCATTGGAAAAGACCCTGATGCTGGTATATGTTGAACACTTCAGTTTCATGGTCAAGAAAGGATCAGAGGCCATGGATACTGACAACTGATTTGTCTGTTTTCTTCTGTCTTTTTCCATGACTGTATCTACTGCCTTGTCTTGATTTACAAGCAAAGCCTAGAAAGCCTACAAAAATAAGTGTTTTGTAGTTTATCTAGGAATAATACAGAAAATATTGCTGTTATTTTTGGTGAAGAAAATAAATTTTGTATAGTTTATTTCAACCTAAATAAAATGTGAATTTTGTGTTAAAAAAAAAAAAAGACCCTGATGCTGGGAAGGATTGGGGGCAGGAGGAGAAAGGGACAACAGAGGATGAGATGGCTGGATGGCATCACCGACTCGATGGGCATGAGTTTGAGTAAACTCCGGGAGTTTGTGATGGACAGGGAGGCCTGGCGTGCTGCGATTCATGGGGTTGCAAAGAGGCGGACACGACTGAGTGACTGAAATGAACTGAACTGAACCATCTTATTACTAGTTTCCATTTGGGAGGGTTAAACAATTAATTTAGAAAACATGCTTAGAACAGTGCTGAGTGCATAGAACACTCAAAGAATAAGTACTGCTATTATTTATGTTACAATTTTCATACGAACAAATTGATGTTCAGAATTATGTATCTGGTAAGTGTCAGAGCTATGATTTGAGTCCTAGTCAGTATGGTGCTAAAGTCTAAGCCCCTAAGTGTTACTAATCATAACCACTTCTTCTGGAAAACAAAATACTTACTTATTATTTTTAAATGCATAATGTTTATTTAAATAAAATGTTTATAAATAAATACATGGGCTTCCCTGGTAGGTCAGCTGTAAAAAATTTGCTTGCAATGCAGGAGACCAGGGTTCAATCCCTGGGTCAGGAAGATCCCTTAGTGAAGGAAATGGCAACCCACTCCAGTATTCTTGCCTGGAAAATCCCATGGACAGAGGAGCCTGGCGGGCTATAGTCTGTGGGGTCTCAAAGCGTAGGACACAACTTAGCGACTAAACCATGACAACCACAACTATTTGTATTTATATCGTGTTAATTTTAAACAGTTTCTGCCCCCTCCCAAAAAAAAACCCACATGGAATTCCAATGACATTATAAAGCAGATAAGAAACTATGTGGTTGAAGGATAAGTAGATGCAAGCAGAAAATGGAAGATCATGAGTGAGTCTGTGGCCTTCCCCAGGCCTTTCCATCATGACCAGAAGACCCTTCTCCAACACTGGGATTGAGAAACAGCATTAGTTTTCTATTGCTGCCATAATAAATCACCACAAATTTAGAGACTTAAAGCAACACAAACTTACTGTCTTACAGTTCTATAGATCAGAACTGTAAGAACTGTAACCTGGCTTGGGTCAAAATGAAGATATCAAAAGAATTGCATTCCTTTTTGGAGTCTCTAGGGGAGAATCTGTTTCCCTCTTCCAAATTCTAGTGGCTGTCTGCATTCCTTGGCCCATGGCTCATTTCTTCCATTGTCAAAGCCAGCAACAGGGGTTGGAGACCTTCATCACATCACATCTCTCTGACCCTTGTCTGTTGTGAACCTTCTCTCTCATCACAGCCAGAACTTCTCCAATTTAAAGGACTCACATGATTGGATTGGGCCTACCAGGATAACCCAGGATCATCTTCTCATCTTAAAGTTCATCGATTTGTTCATAGATTTGATCACATCTACAAAGTCTGTGATTAAGGCATGAACATTTTTGGTAGGGTAGGGGCAGAATGCTGCCTACCACAGCTACACAGAACACAGCATTTCAAAAAGCACTATATTACAGTAAACATTGCTAACATTTTTTTCCAGTTACTGTAAGTTGATGACACTTTAGTGGTTTACAGAAAAATGAATCATACACAAACTGATTTTTTTCACATTAATGCATTTTTAAAAGGATGTCACATAGTAAGAAATAAAAAATAGGATGGAAGTGTAATCTAGATTAAGCTAAGTACAAAAATGATTATTTTGGCTAGCTAATTACAAAAGTTATGAAGCTAATCACAAAGGATACAAATTACATTTAGCATGATTTTTATATATTTGTATTTATTTATAACCTATCTCAGGGCTTCCCAGGTGGCACTAGTAATGAAGAACCCACCTGCCAATGCAGGAGACATAAGACATGCGGGTTCGATCCTTGGGTTGGGATGATCCCCTGGAGGAGGGCATGGCAACCCACTCCAGTATTCTTGCCTGTAGAATCTCATGGACAGAGGAGTGAGCTATAGTCCACAGAGTTGAAAAGAGTTGGACACAACTGAAGTGACTTAGCACACATACCCTATCTCATTCTACAAATATTAGTTAAGGCAGATAGATGATTTAGGTCTTAAAACTTTGCCATTTAGGCACAATGCATTTAGCCAATAAGAAAGAAAACTATTTCATTTATAGGTTAGTAATTCTACAGAAAAGGAAGACATTTAAGTTTCTTTCTTTCACAAAAATCATGGCATAAGTAATTATTCACAAACTATTAAACTGTGCATTACTTAGTATTCCTTATCAACAGAACAACAGAAAAAGTATGGCTCTCATTTATATTAGCTTGAAAGAAATTTACTCACTACCTCTTACAGAAACGTTATGCATCTACTGTATAACATCAGTTACATGTGAAATCTAAAAAATACATAATATATAATACAAATGAATGTATATGTAAAACAGAAACATACTCACAGATAAAGAAAACAAACTATATAGTGGTAACAAAACCCTGAATATTCATTAGAAGGACTAATGCTGAAGCTGAAACTCCAGTACTTTCTCCACCTAATGCAAAGAGCCAACTCATTGGAAAAGACCCTGATGATGGGAAAGATTGAGGGTAGGAGGAGAAGGGGGTGACAGAGGATGAGATGGTTGGATGCCATCATCTACTCAATGGACATGACTTTGAGCAAACTCTAGCAGATAGCAAAGGACAGGCCATTATTGTGTAACAACTTCTATTGGAGTACTATCTGTAAAAATATAAAATCACTATGCTGTACCCCTGAAATGTTATAATGTTGTAAATCAACTATACTTCAATAAAAAAGGAAAGGTTATGCCTCCATGGCGGTTCTTCTCTCCTGCAAACAGTCCACAAAGGAGCTATGCTCTCAAGAGCCCCAGAGCAGGTGGTCTGCAGAGCTGACCCACCTCTGTTTCCTCATCAAGGGCTCTCTGCTGCCACCCACGCCCATAGATTCTCACCACATCTGCCCTTTCTAACCTCTGCCACTTTTGCAGTTGTCCTCTTTAGTCTCCAATCCTCTTTCTTCTCTAACTCCCTCCACTCATCCCCTGCTTCATGGATTTACCAAACAAAAGTTAGCAAAATCACTTTTACGGGCAGGATTAATCAATCAGAGTATTCTGGTGGTTCTTTGTTTTGTTTTCTTTTGTTTGTTTGCTTGTTGGTGTAGTTAATTCAACCATCATGATGCAGAAAGCGTAAGTTTTGATTTGACACTTTCTCCACAGTGTTTATTTTAATTATGGGTTAGAGCTGTTTTTGAAGATTCAGAGTTGTTGAAGGATGGAAGTCAGATAGGCAAAGATTTACAGTAATTTCACCAAAATAACAAAAGAATTCCAGATAAATTATTATGCTAAAAATATAAAAAGAGAATTGCACAAGTGCTTTAAAAAAGTTAATGATTTGAACATTTTTGCAATATTAACTGGCCCTAAAATATGCACAAAAACAATGCACAAAGTATTAATTAGAAGCATGACAGGCATACATTATAAACCTAAATTCATCTTTTCTCCCTCAGTCATTCATCAGAAAACAATTTTTCATTGATACTAAAGGCCAACAACAAAAATAAAGGACAGGTTAACTTTTTTAAGAAAACTATTAAAATATATACTACCCTATCTTTGTAATTTGTTAAAATAAGCTAAACTTGGACTAAAGTTCATTGTAACAGTTAGTTAAGTGACACTAACAGAAGTAATCATTGAGATATCATGCCATTGTTAGAAAAAGCGAGCCAGCAATGATACCATAGACTGTTAAAAAAAAAGTTAGGAAATGTTTCTTTAAAAATATTGTGGTGTTACAGAGATGCAGTTCTAAAAGATAGTGCAATATTCACTGGATGAATTAAGAATGTTACCAAAATAATTAGAAAATTATTACCAACAGTTTTGGCTAGGTATTAAAACAAAAGTTATATAGTAATGGATTATTTTCTTTCTCTTTTTTTTTTTTTTTTTCTGACAAAGCATAGATTTTATTGGGAAGGGCACCCGGTGGGGAGAGCAGGAGGATAAGGGAACCAGGAGAACTGCTCTGCCGTGTGGCTTGCAGTCTTGGGTTTTATGGTGATGGGATTAGTTTCCAGGTGGTCTTTGGCCAATCATTCTAATTCAGAGTCTTTCCTGGTGGTGCACGAATCGCTCAGCCAAGATGGATGCTAGCAAGAGGGATTCTGGGAAGTGGACAGACATGCAGTGTCTTCTTTCAACCTTTCCCGAACTCTTCCGATTGGTGGTGGCTTATTAATTCCATATTCCTTACCAGGATCTCCTGTCATAAAACAACTCATGCGAATGGTTACTATGGTGCCTGGCTGGGGTGGGCGGTTTCAATCAGCGTACTTCCCCTAACAGGTGTAGGGGAGTAATGGATTATTTTCAAAGAGCATTCCTACCTGGTTACTGTAGAAGAAACCTAAATAGGGCATCATTAACTTAAATCAAATGTACTCAAAATGTTCTTTGTCATATGGTTCATTATTACCGTATATGAATGTTAAGTCACTCTATCCCAAGGAAATTAAAACAATTTACCTACACTGTAAAGGCCACAGCACCTAAGTCAACCTATAAGGTAGTCATATTTCCCATCAGCATTATAATAGGGAAAGTTTTGTTTTTAAAAGTACATTGTTTTTAAAAGTACATTTTAAAAGTATATTATATAATACCGTGTCATAAACACTAGCATGGACACTAATATACATTTACCTAAAAATAGTAATTTTGAAGATTAAATATGAATCCAGATTGGTACCACATTTTGAAGATTAAATATGGATCCAGATTGGTACCACATTAATCACGTGCCCTAGTTCTAGGTACAGTGCCAACCAAGCTCAGCAAGTATTTGGTGAACTTGTCACCAAGTAGTTTAATTTTGAGTGTTATTGATATGGCCAGGGTGCGCTTTCCAGGTGGCTCAGTGGTAATGAATCTGCTTGCCGAAAAGGGAGACATAGGATACTCGGATTCAATCACCGGCTCGGGGAGATTCCCTAGAGGAGGAAATGGCAACCCGCTCCAGCATTCTTGCCTGAAAAATCCCATAGACAGAGGAGCCTGGTGGGCTACAGTTCATAGGTAGCAATGAGTCAGATAGAACTGAGCCACTGAGCAGAGCACACATATATGGTCAGATGCTAAATAAAAGCCAAAACAAGAGAATTATTTTTCATATTTAAATAAAACCATCACAATTAGACTAACTTAGATGAATGGATTCATCAGATCTATATTTGCATTATTAACATCTTTGAATAATTAAAATGTAACCATTTCAAACTGTATTACATTTATAAATACATAATTCTACCTGGGTTTTTTTTTTTTCCAAGAGCCTTCTAGCTGGCACGCACTTTCTTACACTCCAAAGCTAATCCATTCTTTAATCCTGTCTGTCTCTACCAACAAAATGTATCCAGACACTGACACCTTTCTTCCACCTCCACTAATCCAATCACCTTTGCCTACAACCTAGACTACCCAAGTGACTTATTAACTGGACTCCCTGCTTTTTTCTCTCCTTCACACTCCTTGCTTTTCTCTAAGCCTCTCAGGGCCTTTGGACTCACAGTTCTCCTGCCTGTTATCTCCTCTAAGGAGGCTTCTCTCCCCATCCTATTGAAGACAGCACTCATTTTCTTCTCCTCCTTCTCCTTCTCCTGATCTGCTCTTTTCCTTCAAAGCACTTATCACCACCCCACATATACTTATGTGATGGTTTATTCATTTCAATTGTTTCTCTTCACCTGTTATGATGCACATTCCAGGAGAAAAGGGATTTTGTCAGTTGGTTCACCCTGACAGAAACTCGACTCTTCCAGAAACAAAATGGCTTTTTTAACTGTTCCCGATATATGCCAAGTTCTTACTCATCTTGTGCATCTAACTCATCTTTCCTCATTTTCCTTTTGCTTAGATAACTGTTCCCTAGACACTGAAATGGCTCACCTCTCATTTCATTCACGTTTCTCCTCGAATGTTGTCTCCACAGACAGACCTTGCCCTGACCATCTGTCATCATTCTCCCTCATTTATTTTTCTGCACAGCACTTATCACACTTACATATTCAATATTCGTTTGTTTTTCTATTTATTGACAAGTTTCACCCACTAAAATATAATCTATTTTCTGTTTACCTCTGCACCCTTCGCATTTAAAACAATTCTTCAGTAAGTACTCATGTGTACTTAGTTACTCAGTTGGGTCCAACTCTTTGCGACCCCAGGGACTATATGTAGCCCGCCAGGCTGCTCTGCCCATGGGATTCTCCAGGCAAGAATGCTGGAGTGAGTTGCCATTCCCTTCTCCAGGGGATCTTCCTGACCCAGGGATCGAACTCATGTCTCCTGCATTGTGGATGGATTCTTTACCATTTGAGCCACCAGGGAAGCCCCCAAATAAGTACTAGTTGATGCTTAATAAATAATTGTTACGTGAATGAATGGATAGCCACAAGATATACTTTGAAAATAAAATTTTGGAATCATGGCATATACTTAAACGTTTATAAATTCTCAAGATGAATACTCATTACAGATTTATTTTATTTTGAAACACAAAACAGAATTGACTTTCATTTGAATTTGATTAAAGCAACTGAAAAGGAAAATCATAAAAATATTTCATAACAGTATAAAGATGCTCATCTTTATGCCCTTTTGTCCCAGACTAGTCCAAAGACTTGCAAAGTAGTTGGAGTTTGCCTTCACCCTCTTCTATCTCCTCTTCAAGAATCTGCCTTCCTGCTTTCTGCTTAGCCCACTACCTGAAGGGCCCTTCTCTATTACTCATCAGCTGAATCTCTTTTTACAAGTATATATTGTAGTGAATATCTAACAACTATCAACCCTGAATAGTCATCAGAAGGACTGATGTTGAAGCTGAAGCTCCAATACTTTGGCCACCTGATGGAAAAAGACAACTTGCTGGAAAAGCCCCTGATGCTGGTAAAGGTTGAGGGCAGGAGGAGATGGGGGCAACAGAGCGTGAGCTGGTTGGATGGCATCACTGACTCAATGGACATGAGTTTGAGCAATGTCCGGGGGTATAAGGGACAGGAAAGCCTGGCATGCTACATACAGTCCATGAAGTCAGAAAGAGTTGGACACAACTGAGTGACTGGGTTTCCCTTGTGGCTCAGACAGCAAAGAAGCTGACTGCAATGCAGGAGACTCAGGTTCAATCCTTGGTTCAGGAAGATCCCATGAAGAAGGCAATGACAACCCACTCCAGTATTCTTGCCTCAAAAATTCCATGGACAGAGAAGCCTGGCAGGCTACAGTCCATGGGGTCACAAAGAGTTGGACATGACTTGAGCAACCAACACTTCCACTTTTTCACTTCAACCTATATCTATTAAGGACCAGAAAATTAGTCTGACACTTCTCTTTATATATTGATATAATCATTAACTACATTTACTGGAGGATGCCATAGGCCCATCAAAATATGTTTTTAAATGCAACTATTAGCGTTAAGGAAAATGTATTAACTCAAGCAAAATGTATTACTGTGGCTAATTTCTGCACAGTACAGATAGGCTAACATCCCCCAAAGAGTAGAGTGATCCATAAATTAAATGAACAAATGATTAGCTTTGTTTATCAGTCTAGGGAACATTTGTCAGTTTATTGAGATTAAATAGTGGTATTGTTGTCCCTATGAAAAGAAAATATTAAGAAAAGTGGTAACTGCTTTAACTTGAATAATTTAAATTTCATTTTGTTCCCAGATATGCTATTTTTTTATCTCTATGACCCTGTAACAGAGGTCAAGCAGGTATTAACACGCAAAGGTGGATTTATTATGAAAGTTAAATCTCAGGACCCTTTAAATGCATGAGGCTTCTTGGGAGAGGCCTGAGATATATGTTTCTGCATTATTTTTTTAATGTGATCTCTATGTAATTGTCACTTTTTAGAGATCCTTCCTTGACAATCTTCATCAAACTACCCAATAGTTCAAGAGCTAAAGAATGAAGATGTGTTTGGAGAAAAGAATGTGGGGAAAGATTTTAGGTAGAAGGGACAGTGTACTGGGTACTAATAACAAGAGATTTCCTGAACCAACATAACGCAAGGCCAGGACCGAGAGTGAAACTGGAAGAGCAGACAGAGGTCGGATCATGGTGAGGCTAAAAAGCAATGTATAGGATTCTTCTGTCAAGAATGCTAGAGTGGGTAGCCATTCCCTTCTCCAGGGGATCTTCCCTGACTCAGGGATCAAATCCAGATCTCTGGCATTGCAGGCAGACTCTTTACCATCTGAGTCACCAGAGACTCTTATTTAAGGGTCTTAAGCTAATGTTTCTAAAAGATCATTCTAGCTGCCATCTGGAAATTTGTGGAAAATTTTAGGTCCAATTCTAAATTTGATTACACCTGTAAAAATGCCTGTAAAGACTAATGAAAAATGAATCAAGGGATTGAGAATGCATTATTTTGTATTTTTATTACTTTTCTGCTCAAAAAGGTATATTTTCTTTATTTTTTAAAAAGAGATTTTTCCAGTTTTTTTCTCCCTATTTTAAATCTCTAGAGACACTGAATAAATTTTATCATGATTTTAAAAGCTTAATATAAAATATACACAAAAGAAAATGTAAAGCTAAGATGTGAGAAAATCAAAGTAATATGAATTTAAAACTATTCATACACTTCTCTTTTATGCTTAGCAAACTAAAATAATTATTAATAATACTCAAAACTATTAAAGTTGAAATAGAATGAAAACACAAACCACTTTTAGTAGTATTGTCCATTTGGAGAAAAATATAGTACTAGATGTGCTTAGTTGATCAGTTATGTCCAACTCTTTGGGACACCAGGGACTGTAGCCTGCCAGGCTCCTCTGTCCATGGGGATTCTCCAGACAAGAATACTGAAGTGTGTTGCCATGTCCTCCTGTAGGGGATATTCCCAACTCAGGGATCAAATCCAGGTCTCCGTATTACAGGCAGATTCTTTATCATCTGAATCACTAGGGAAGCCCAAGAATACTGGAGTGGGTGGCCTATTCCTTCTCCAGGGGATCTTCCTGAGCCAGAATTCAAACTGGGGTCTCCTGCATTGCAGGTGGATTCTTTACCAGCTGAGCTACAAGGGAAGTCTCCATAGTACTAGACAACAAGAGTTAAATAAATATTTATATCCTTTGATCCAGCAACCCATCTTTGTGATTTTTTTGTCAAAGACAACTTAAAAGAAGGAAAGAGTTTTTCATAAAACAATGTTCACAGAGGTGTTACAGAAGACAGCAGCAGTTTTGTTTTTTTCAAATTTTATTTAGTTACTTTTGGCTGTGCTGGGTCTTCATTACTGTGAGGGCTTTTCTCTAATTGGGGAGAGCAGGGGCTAATTTTTAGTTGTGGTGCAGGAGCTTCTCATGCAGGCTTCAGTAGTTGCCGCTCTGGGACTCTAGAGCTCAGGCTCAGAAGTTGTGCATGGATTTAGTTTCCTGATGCATGTGGGATCTTCCCAGATCAGGGACTGAACTTGCATCTCCTGCATTGGCAGGCAGATTCTTTACCACTGAGTCATCAGGGAAGCCCAAAACATCAGCAGAAGATAATGACTCTTAATGTTCTAAGGCAGAGAGGCACAGACCTGGTGATGTTTTACAGGATATAAAAGGTTGAGAGGTTCTAAAGGTTGTTATGCTTTTCTGGGGCTGGAAGCTTCAAGGAAGAACCCATTTCCTTGGCTAGACTAGAGTCTGTGTGAAGGTTCTGAGTATCTGGAGAAGATGAAATAATGTGAAACTGAATTGTCTCTTATTGTCCGTGAGCCATCCCTCAGATTAGAGTTACTTTCTGGTTATGTTATTGTTAGTTTGTTATATTTTAATGAAATTCTAACAGGAAGACCTTTGTAAAAATACTTTCAGGAGGGGAGAAGACAAATCAATCAAACAAATCACCATGACATACCCCAGAAAATGGTGGCACTGACAATTTGAGGAAAAGTTTCTACTTCATAAGTCTATGTATTCTTATACTTTAAAATACAACTAATCAAGTAGTAAGGGTAGTAAAAATATAGAGATCTGATCATTTTAAATAAATAATGTCAAAAGTACATCATAGGAAAAATTATAATACAAGTAACTTAGAAAAACATGTTTATATTTGTTAATAGAATCAAAAAGTTAAAGTTCATAATATATAAAGAGTTATAAATAATTGAGATATATGGCTGCTATAATAGAAATATATGTAAATGATAAGAAAAATGCCAGAAGATAAAATGCAAATAAGCAATAAATGTAAGAAAAGATATTCAGCTTAATTAAAAATCAAAATGGAAAGAAAGACAGACTTGCTGGATTGTTGAAGTTTAAAAGAATTTATAATTCTCAGTGACATTGAGGGTGTTGAGAAATGGACATTCTTCTGTGCCTGAAGAGACTTCATACTGACATCGTATTTCTGAAAGGATGACTGAAAACATGTACCATATTTTCATATGGATATAATTTTTTGCTCCCAGTAATTTCAACACTGAAAGATTATACATAAGGACATTCTCTATAATATTATATACTATAAAATAAATTGGGAAGAGTCTAATTATCCTTTAACAGGGGTTGAGTAAACAATTTATTGTTCAACCATACTACCCAGTCATTAAAAATGACGTTAAGAAGATATATACAACAGATTATTTCATTAGAAAGCTGTGTAGAAAGAAGAATGAATACAGAATGTCTAGTTATATAAAATTACATGCAAGTGTGTATATATGTGTGCATGTATTACAAGATGTTTAGAAAGTTGTTTAACAAAATTTTAGCAGTGCTTATCTCTGAATGGTGAGATCTCAGGTGATTTTACTTTCTTATGCTTCTCTGTTTTGATTTTTTAAAACAGTGATCATGTATTAAAGTCAGAAAAATATAAATAAAGCCATTCTCATTTGAAAAAATACACTTCGTGTATTACTTTTCACAAACTTGAAATTCTGTATGCTTTATATCATGAGATATATGCTTTACCTTTATATTCAGAAATGCTTTACACTTAGAAAATTATTCATGAAAATCCACTTCATTCATATCATGTCAATCATGTAAAAATTAAACTAGTTCATTGTAGTCGAGTATCTTAGTGGTTGTTCAAGTTGCTCAGTCCTGTCCGACCCTGCCACCCCATGGACTGCAGCATGCCAGGCTTGCCTGTCCTTCACCACCACCCCGAGGTTGCTCAAACTCATGTCCATTGAGTGGATGATGGCATCCAACCATCTCTTCTTCTGTCTTCTCCTCCTCCCGCCTTCAAGTTTTCCCAGCATCAGGGTCTTCTAATGAATGGGCTCCTAGCATCAGATGGCCAAAGTATTTGAGCTTCAGCTTCAGCATCAGTCTTTCCAATGAATATTCAGGTTTGATTTTTATTTCCTTTAGGATTGACTGATTGGATCTCCTTGCAGTCCAAGAGTGTCCTAAAACCAGTAAGATTTCTTTTTCAATGTTTTCCTTTTTTTTTCCTTGTTTACGTTAAAAAAAAAAAATCCCTATCAGAATGAGCTACCTCTTTAAATAGGAAAATTATCTTTGCTTCGGCATAATTCACTCACAGGCAGCCAAATACAGAACAGCGAGCGACACACGGGGCCACTCGCTGAGCTGAGCGTAGACCCGCAAGGACAGTCGTGGACGCTTCCATTTTCTTCGAGCAGTGGGGGGAATTTTCTTAGAAATATAACTTACTTATACCCATATTTCATAAAAGAACTTCACTATCGCCAATGAAATTAATAGAATAAATTACAACAAACAAAATTGTGTGATAACATGAGTGAACCTGAGGTGAAATATTGAAGTTGCTATTCTCTTTCTCTAAATATAGGAACTGGCTAGGAGGAATGGTTCAATCCGAAGCTTCCCGCTCAGGTAAGAGACTTCACAGTTTTTTCCTCCTCATTACTAATTAGATAATTCTTTAATAACACCTAAGTCCTGTTGATGTCTCCTTCCGGAAATACAAACATTTCTCTGACCCTCTTCATGAATTTCCCCCAAACTATCAACAGCGAATAGAAACGCTGAGTTCTGGATATTGTCCTTCAGGTGTGTAGGTAAGGGTGGGAGGGCACGTGGGATGTGCTTACAAACTATAAATAGAATCTGAACTTAAACTTTACACTTGAAAAACTTTAGACTCCTGAGGAGATTACTGTGTAATAGAAGGGGGAAAACCGTGCGTCTTGGATTTATCAGGACGTACCTGGTTTCACGTAAATGGATTATTTTCAACGGTTACTTGTTTAATGTGTAATTAAATGTATTGTCACTTGATTTTTCTGTCTTTTAATGTTGAGACTAAATAGAAAAATATCCACGTGCCCATATTTTTGGTTATTATTAAGAGCTGAAGCCAATCCTTCCTCCTCCTCTCCCCTGCCCCCAAGTCGCTGTTTTTGCAAAGAAAGAGAAATGTAGGTTTGACAGGGAATTATTAAGTTTTATTCATGTAGCTACCTGTGCTCCTACCAGGGGCTTTACATACTTTTTATCTCATTTACTATTCACTGAAAAAATCGAATTAAGTTTCATTTGGGGAAGTTAATTTGCTGGAAGACACAGAACTAGTAGAAATTATAACCTAAGTATAGGAGCCCAGATCTGACACCTAAATCCATGCTTTTTCCACAGTATCTACCGATTCTAAGGAAAGGACTGCAGCAGTCACTTAGGTTATCTACCTCGTTTTAAGGTGAAACAATTTAACCCGAAAGACCAATTTCAAATGGTCAGATTACTAGTTGATGGTAGAACCAAAATGAAATATAGATAGATGCTGGGATTCAGGCTGCTTTCCAGCCCCCACACCATCTGGTAACTATACCATTTGCTTTTAACCAAAGCAGAATTGAAGATGTGGAAAGCATTTTTTTAATCCTGTCCTTTGACCCAATTAAGTCAAGAATGTTAGTAATCTTTTTTCCCCCTCTCTGGAGCATATAATAAGCAGTATCCAAGAGTGTTGTAGTACATATACTATTTCAATGATAACTTGAATGTAAGTAGCTGTATAGAGCCTGAGCTTTTATTTCCTGTGAGATGAATTGAGTATTAGGACTTGCACAACTTCTTTTTGCCTTCCTGACTTGGGCCAATTGTCTGTGACTTGGGCCAATCATTTTCAAATAGTTTATTCATCACTCCTTAGTCACACTCTTATAGTCACGTCCTTAGTCACAGCATATTCATGTCTTAATAAAGCCAAGGATGTTTCCTGGTTTATAATTTCAGGAACATGGACTGATTCAGAAAAATCTGGAAATTTAATTGCTAATCTTTATTTTTTTGGAGAAGGGGAGAAATCAAAGAGGGAAAGCATTTTTAAAAATTCTTAAGTGATATCTAATTTTTTAGTGTTGTTTTTCATTGCAAAATATTTACATCAGTCCTATGGTCTAGATAGGCAGAAAGTGAGGAGGAACTAAAGAGCCTCTTGATGGAAATGAAAGAGGACAGTGAAAAAGCTGGCTTAAAACTCAACATTTAAAAAACTAAGATTGTGGCATCCGGTCCCATCACTTGATGGCAAATAGATGGGGAAACAATGGAAACAGTGACATTTTATTTTCTTGGGCTCCAAAATCACTGCAGATGGTGACTGCAGCCTTCAAATTGAATGACGCTTGCTCCTTGGAAGAAAAGCTATAACCAACCTAGACAACGTAATAAAAAACAGAGACATTACTTTACCAACAAAGGTCCATCTAGTCAAAGCTATGGTTTTTCCAATAGTCATGTATGGATGTGAGAGCGGGACCATAGAGAAAGCTTAGTGCAGAAGAATTGATGCTTTTGAATTATGGTGTTAGAGAAGACTCTTGAGAATCCCTTGGACAGCCAGGAGGTCAAATCAGTCAGTAGTAACGGAAATCAGTCCTGAATATTCATTGGATGGACTGCTGCTGAAGCTGAAACTCCAATAATTTGGCCACCAGATGCAAAGAGCTGACTCATTAGAAAAGATCTTGATGCTGGGAAAGATTGAAGGCAGGAGGAGAAGGGGACGACAGAGGATGAGATGGTTGGATGGCATCATGGACTCGATGGACTTGAGTTTGAGTAACCTCTGGGAGTTGGTGATGGACAGGGAAGCCTGGTGTGCTGCAGTCCATGGGGTTGCAGAGTCAGACTCGACCGAGCAACTGAACTGAACTGATGGGCTAGACAGTACTTTTAAAATATGAACACTGGGTTATTTTGGGTAATTTACCTAATTTTAGAGTTAGAATTAAAACTTGAGATAGTCCAATAATCGCAAACATTTATTTAGAATTGATTATGTGCCAGGCATTGTGCTAAAACTTTAGAAGTAATATGTCCTTTAATTCTTATCCTTAGCCATATGAGTTAGCCAAAACTATAATTTCTAATTTATAGATGAGGAAACAAAGGTTTAGAGTTAAATTCTAAGACTTAAGAGACTACCCAAGTTCTATCAATTGCTTATTTAAATCTCAATTTTTACAATGTGTCCTTGATGAAATTCACTATTAGAAATAAAATTTCAATAACAACCAAGATTCAACTAAAATATGATGTTTTAGGATGTAACTCTCCTATTTTATGAAAATAGGCTAAAATTGACTCATTCTTTCAATATTGTATCTCTTCTTCAGTATAAATCCTGCTACTTCAAATTTTTAAAAAAATATTATTGATTTTACCTGAATAAATTACTTACTTTGTACTTTTAAAACTTAACTTGTTTAATTTGTTAAAAGTTTGAAAAGATAAATATGTGTTGACTTAACGGCTTTTTTTTTTTTCTGTGAGAAATGAGTGGGTCAAAAATCCAAGTATGATACCAGGAAATAGTTACTCCATAGTTGATGCAAATATTACCCTGCTTCACCACCTTGGGTCAGGACTACTATGTACCAATGGAAAGGAAATTGATCTGTGCTGGAGTCCTTCTTGTTTCAATCTCTGGATTAATATTTTATGGTTCTTTATGAAAATGTCCTTTTAGCTCTCTCCCCATTGTCCTAATATGCCGAAGCTGAAAGATCATATAGAGTCATGTTGGGAAAGAAGGCACTGATGTCCTGGTCCCCCAACTAAAGAAGACACAGCTTATTTATATAGCAAAACCCCATAAGCTCTAACAATACATAATTAAGAGAATTGGGCCTGTTTTAACATTGTGAGCCTATTTGGTTTAACTTAAAAAATATACTTTGAACAATTTTTATTAATTCCATGTGGTTTTCCACAGAAAAGTACAGAAATTGATTAGGTACAAACAATATCATATTGTCAACCTGTTCACACACTCACAAAAAAATAGTGATTGCCAAAATGTGTAGTTTAGTAAGTCTTACCCAATTTGCAGTTCTTGATTTTAATGTTAAAGATATTAACACAGGTTATATGATAAAACTTGTCATGATCAAAAATGTGTCAGACAAAATTTAACAGGATTCTTTATTGAGGAATTTTCAGAATATTCAATATGTTGATATGCATGATAAATCTTCAAGAGAGAAATATGGCAAAATAATCTTTTTTTTCCTTTTCTTTTTTTTTGACTGAGCAGCGTGTGGGCTCTTAGTTCCCCGACCAGGGTTTGAACCTGAAACCCTTGCCTTGGAAGTGTGGTATCTTAACCACTGGACTGACAGGGACATCCCAAGATCCTTTATTTCTGAATCATTCTGCAAGACTGATGATCTGGGTAATAGTAGTATAGTGATTCAGTCTAGTTAGTTTATGTTAAAATTGATTAGGTATCATATTGTCAACCTGTTCACAAAAAAAAAAGAATTAGGGAATTGCCAAAATGTGTAGTTTAGTAAGTCTTATCCAAGTTTGCAGTCCTTGATTTTTCTCCCTAGTTTTTATTCCAAGCTACAGAATATTTTTTTGCCCTGATAGTATTCGAGACTAAGGAAAAAAAAAATGAAACTCTTAAATTTTTTATTGAAATACGGTTATTTGGGGATCATTCATTCAGCAAACATTTATTGAGTGCCTAGCCAAGCACTGTGTAGCTACTGAAACTATAAGAGTAGCTGGGGGAAAGATACATATTTTTGGAGAAAGTAGATATATTAAGAATATATTGATATGTATGTGTTAAGTCCTGCACAAACTACCAAGGAATGAAGAAAGTCTCTGATTTATCATTTACTATAAAAGTCTGCATAGTTTATGCCACTAGGACAAATTTTCTATTAAGAATTTAGGTTACTTGATTATTAATCCCCAAAATAACATTTTGATTATAAATCCCCAAAATTCTTTGGCCTGTGATTATGAATATTATGGGCTTCCCTGGTGGCTCAGCTGGTAAAGAACCTGCCTGCAATGTGGGAGACCTTGGTCAGTCCCTTGGTTGGGAAGATCCCCTGGAGAAGGAAATGGCTAGCTACTCCAGTATTCTGGCCTGGAGAATTCCATGGACTGTAGAGAGTCGGACACAGCTGAATGACTTTCACTTTCACTATGAATATTATAGCTTAATTTATTCATATTTTCTTTTTAAAAAATTTCATACTATTTTAGCTTTAAATCCTTCCTCACTCAAATATTTGCAATAAAACCTTTATATTTTCTTCAAGATTTGTACTGCTCGATTTTTTAAAACTGAAGTATAGTTGATTTACAATGTTGTGTTAGTTTCTGTTGTTTAGGAAAGTGATTCAGTTATATGTAATATATATATATGTCTGCACATATACATGTTCTTGTCCATATTCTTTTCCATTATGGTTTATTACAGAACATTAAATATAGTTCTCTGTGCTATACAGTAAGACCTTGTTGCTTATCTATTTATATATAGTAGTTTGCATTTGCTAAACCAAATTCCTAATTTATTCTTCTCTCACCCCCTTTCAATTTTGGTAACCATAAGTTTGTTTTCTATGTTTATTACTCTGTTTCTGTTTTGTAAATAAGTTCACTTGTACTGTATTTTAGATTGCACATACATGATATTTGTCTTTCTCTCTGACTTACTTCATTTAGTACGATAATCTCTAGGTCCATCCATGTTGCTGCAAATGGCATGATTTTTTCTTTTTATGGGTGAATAGTATTCTGTTGTGTATATGTACTACATTATCTTTATCCATTCATCTGTCAATGGACACTTAGGTTTCCGTGTCTTGGCTATTGTAAACAGTGCTGCTATGAACATAGGGGTACATGTGTCTTTTTTTTTTTCCATTTATTTTTATTAGTTGGAGGCTAATTACTTTACATCATTGCAGTGGTTTTTGTCATACATTGAAATGAATTAGCCATGGATTTACATGTATTCCCCATCCCGATCCCCCCTCCCACCTCCCTCTCCACCCGATCCCTCTGGGTCTTCCCAGTGCACCAGGCCCGAGCACTTGTCTCATGCACCCAACCTGGGCTGGTGATCTGTTTCACCTTAGATAATCTAGATGCCCATCAGCAGACGAATGGATGAGGAAGCTGTGGTACATATACACCATGGAATATTACTCAGCCATTAAAAAGAATTCATTTGAATCAGTTCTAATGAGATGGATGAAACTGGAGCCTATTATACAGAGCGAAGTAAGCCAGAAAGATAAAGACATGTGTCTTTTTGAACTACAGTTTTGTCAGGATATATGTCCAGGAGGGGGATTGCTGAATTGTACATTAGACTTTGAGAAACCTGCATACTGTTTTCCTTGGTGGCAGCACCAATTTATATTACTACCAACAGTGTAAGAGGTTTCCCTTTTCTCTACACCCTCTCTAGCATTTATTGTTTGTGTATTTTTTGATGATAGTCATTCTGGTTGGTGTGAGGTGGTATCTCATTGTAGTTCTGATTTGCATTTCTCTAATAACTAGCGATGATGAGCATCTTTTCGTGTGCCTTTTGGCCATCTGTATGTCTTCTTTGGAGAAATGTCTAGTTGGATCTTCTGCCCATTTTTTGATTGGGTTGTTCGGATTTTGTTGTTGTTATTGTTATTGAACTGTATGAGCTGTTTGTATATTTTGGAAGTTAAGCTCTTGTCAGTCACATTCACATCATTTGCAAATAGTTTTTTCCAGTCCATAGATTGTCTTTTCATTTTGCTTATGGTTTCCTTTGCTGTGCAAAAGCTTATAAGCTTGATAAGGTCCCATTTGTTTATTTTTGCTTTTTAAAAAAAATTGTCTTGGGAGACTGACCTGAGAAAACATCAGTGTGATTTATGTCAGAGAATGTTTTACCTATGTTCTCTTCTAGGAATTTTATGGTATCCTGGCTTATATTTAAGTCTGTAAGCCATTTTGATTTTTTTGTATGATATAAGAGCATATTCTAACTTCATAGATTTGCATGCAACTGTCCAAGTTTCCCAGTAACCCTTACTGAAGAGACTGTCTTTTCTCCATTGTATATTCTTGCTTCCTTTCTTAAAGATTAATTGACTGTTGGTATGTGGGTTTATTTCAGGGCTCTCTATTCTGTCAAATTAATCCATATTGTACTGTTTGATTTTTTAACTTTACCTGTTTGAAATAGGTAGAATTTGGTATATGTGAATGAGTGAGACACTACATAGTTGTTTTTCAAATGTCCAGTTAGTTTCTATAGCATCATTTATTGAATAATGTCTCATCCCCACTGTCTTGCTTTCTAAGTGATTGTACATGTGATGGGTATTGAACACTTTTTGAGCATCTGTTCAGATGATTCTATGTATATTCTGACTTAATTGCTTGATATGATGTATTATGTTTTATATTAAATAATGTTATGAACATAATTGTTATGGTGAATTCTTTAGATAACTGTTGAATTGAAATTTTTAATTAAGGATTTTATTTCCATCTTAAGAAATTTTGGTTATATTTTAGCCTCAGAATTATATTAGTTTAATAAAAATAAGCAGGGTGATTTGAAAGGTAAGTTCTGAATAAATTCTAAATGCAGAAATCCTTCATTCCATAAAAGTTTGATGATCTGTCAGGACTCAGTAAGATTTCAGTGTAATTTTTAAATAATATTAAAAGTACATATCTTTGGTTGGTTGTTCTTGGTTAATAATTAAAAGTTTGTATTTAAAAAAAAAAGTATGGGATACTTTTAAGTCCATTTTTTGGAGATTACATTTTGGTGTATATCTTTTAGCCAATTTTTCAATTATAAAATTGGGATTGTAATATTTACCCACATATATGTATACTGCGATTTTTAAACTGTATTATGCTCTTATTCTCCTATAATCTAGTTTAAAAAATATATATATATATATTTCTAAAACAAACATTCAATTGGTAGGTATTTAAGTTTTTACACCTTTAATACTGTGCTTTGTTTCTTATGATTTTCTGCAAAATATGTTTAAAAAGTCTGTACACATCATGAGTTCTACCAGTTTACCCAAGTAATCTATAATTTTTTAGATAGACTTAGTTTTTACATTTAAAATTTAGAATTTTATCTATATTTTAGTGAATATGATCATCTAGTTTCTTTTTTATTCATTTACTTTTAAGCTTTTCATTCAGTGACTATTTGTCAAGTATATATTTTGTTAAGTGCTGGTAAAGCAGTCTTGGTACCTACTCTAGTGGAATTTACAGTTTAGATGGTAAAGACTGACATAAACCAAATAATCATAACAATAAATGTATAAGTACAAATTGATTTGAGATCCCTAAAGGAAAGGAATGTGGATTCCTTGGCAGCAGGGAGCATGGTATCATTCAAAGCACTGGGAGGAGAGCCAGGGTGCCTAAAGCAAAGACTGCAAGGTAGAGATTAATGTGAGATGAACCTGGAAAGGTAAGCAAAGGCACACTATCCAGAACCTTGCTCCACATTAAGAATTTTAATCTTTATCTTAAAAGTTGTTGCTGTTGTTTAGTTGCTAAGTTGTGTCCGACTCTTTTGTGAACCCATGGACTGTAGCCTGCCAGGCTCCTCTGTGGATGGGATTTCCCAGCAAGAATACTGGAGTGGGTTGCCAGTCCCTTCTCCAGGGGATCTTTCCAACCCAGGGATAGAACCTGCATCTTCTGCATTGGCTGGCGGATTCTTCACCAGGGAAGCCCAAGATTTTAAGCAGAAGGCTTACATGATAAAATTTATGTTTTCAAAAGACTGCTGTGACAGCAGGAGAAAGAGTTGGAGAGTTGTCTCCAAGAGCTGTTACCTTGCTCATCTGAAGGGGCAAGATGCAAGAGATCATACAAGACACGTCTACCCTCTCATTGCTTCCTCAAGGAAACTTGGAAAGGAGAGAGTCAGGTATTAGAGGAAAGAGAAAAGCATTCCTATCCAAAGCCCTGGCCTTAAAGAATGCCTCCAAGTAGCTGCTCCCAAGTTGTCAGCCTTGTTACCTGGCTAAGGTATCCAAGCCAGACAGGGAGAAAGAAACTGGTGTCTTCCTTACCCTGGGGACAGGGTAGAAGAGGGTAGTATGTTTAGGGAAGAGCCAGACAGGCAACTTCCTTTGGCCTGTGTGCATCTGGCCTGGAACTAGGGTTCATAAGAGCCGATTTTTTGTTTGTTGCCATCCTTCACGTTTTGCCATTTCTCCTATCAGAGAATGTAAATCATTTTAATGTTAGATGAAAATAAACAACCTATAGGGTACATATGTTGTCAGAAAAGGTAACGCGATGCATGCCAAACCAAACTAAAATGACTGGATTATCTGCTACTGACTAATCAGGGGTTCACAGAAGACTGGGACAAGAAACTGCAGTTTATTGAGGGCATTTCAGCTCCTCCTACCACCTCAACAGGACTTTGTCCAGACTCTCCTCTTACCTTTGTGCCTTGACTGTGGTTCTTTGTGGCAAGATGCTGTGGTTGGTAAAACATAACATGGAACAAAGGATCCACTGAAGTGAAAAAAAAAAAAAAAAGACTGCTGTGACAGCAGGAGAAAGAGTTGGAGGGGGTCATTGTGGAGGACAGAAGCCCCAAAAGTAAGCTATTATAGTAATAGGTGAGAAATGATGACAACCATTCTGGCTACCAATGATAGCTAATGACTAAGTTAGTGTTAGTGTTGACAGAGAAGTGACAGTTTCAATAGATACTTCAAAGACAAAATGAAGATTTGGTGATTGATTGAATTGGTGGGGTACCAGGGAGATGAAAGAGAGTAGTATTAATGGCACTAATCCCATCATAGGGGCTGTACCCTCATGCTCTCATCTAATCCTGATTACTTCTCAAAAGCCCCATCTCCTTTGTCATTCAGTCACTAAATCGTGTCTGACTCTTTGTGACCCCACGGACTGCAAAGTTTGCTCAAATTCATGTCCACTGAGTCAGAGATGCTATCTAACCATCTCATCCTCTGCCACCCCATTCTCCTTTTGCCTTCAATCTTTCCCAGCATCAGGGTCTTTTCCAGTGAGTGGACTCTTTGCATCAGGTGGCCAAAGTATTAGTGCTTCAGCCTCAGCATACCATCATATTGAGGGTTAGGACTACAACATATGAATTTTGGGGGAGTAAATAAACATTCAGTGCAGGATAGAGCCCAAATAGCTAACATGATTATATTTCCTGTTTGGTGTTACAAGCAGGATAACTGAATATACTGAACTCAAGACTTCAGAGAAAAAAAAAAATAAAAGAAAGGATGACTTGAAAGAACTATAGTTATTAATATTCACATCAGAACATGGGGAGTGGGTAGATATTACTTGGAGTGTGCATTCATGTCCCAAATCAGAACTTCCTTGTGCTAAATGGAATCACAAATTTGAAGAACTGCCAAGCCATTTGGTAGAAATAAAATCAAGATTTCTGAAAAATTCACAAATTTTCATTAGCATGAATTATTCTTTATGTTTCTGCAGCTGACTTTTAGAATGATGTATTTGAATTTTTTAAGCATCTGCCTTCTCAACATCACGGTACTTAAAGAAGTACTGATTATGCTGAAAGCAAAATATGCCCACCAAGAACGCATAGTATCTCCAGGATATTGGGGATGAATACATACATAATAACTCAAGAAATTTCTGGCTCTGTGGCCAAATTCTTGCCATATATAAGTCTTCCAACTCTGTTAATGTATATTATATTCCCTTTTCTGAAACCATGGAAATCAAATCTGAGGGTCCCTTTCAGTAATGTAAGCCTGGAGTAAAAACTGAGATGTGCCCTCTCTGTATAGAGTCCTTGTTTTTTTAACATCTTTATTGAGACAGAATTTATATACATTACAATGCACCCATTTCAAGTGTTCAATTAAATGGCTTTTAGTATATTCACAAACATGTTCAATCATTACCACAGTTAACCTTAGAACATTTTCTTCACCACAAAAAAAGAAACACTATCACCTCTCCCATTCACTAATTCCTGACACTCCCAACTCTTAAGCAACTACTAATTTACTTTATGTCTCTATAGATTTCCCTATTCTGGACTTCTGTATGAATGGAATCATATAGTACATGATCTTTTGTGACTGACTTAGCATAATGGTTTTAGGATTCATTCATGTTGCAGCATGTATCTATCATTTCTTTTCATGACTAAATAATATTCCATTGTATGGATACAGCACATTTTGTTACATGTTTGTCAGCTGGTAGACATTTATGTTGTTTCCACCATTTGGTGATTTCTGAATAATGCTACTAGAAACATTTGTGTGCAAGCTTCCAGGTGGACATGTATTTTCATTTCTCCTAGGTATATACCTAAGAGTAGAATTGCTAGGTTATGTGGGAGTATTGTGTGATAGTTGCTCAGTCGTGTCTGACTCTTTGCGACCCTGGTTCACCTATTCCATGGCTCCTCTGTCCATGGAATTCTCCAGACAAGAATATTGGAGTGGGTAGCTATTCCCTTCTCCAGGCCAGGGGATCTTCCCAACCCAGGGATCGAACCCAGGTTTCCTGCATTGCAGGCAGATTCTTTACCATCTGAGCCCCCAGGGAAGCGCAAAGCCTTAGAGAGGCTATATGGTAACTAGATATTTAATCATTTGAGGAACTGACAGACTTACCCAAAGTGGCGGCACTATTTTACATTCCCACCAGCAGTTTGCGTGGTTTCCAGTATTTCTATATCTTTGCCAATGCCTGTTGTTATCTGACTTTCTAATTCCAGCAATTCTAGTGAGTATGAAATAGTATCTCATTGTGGTTTTGGTTTGCATTTCTCTGGTGACTTATGATGTTGAGCATCTTTTTTATGTGTTTAGTGGCCATTTGTATTTCTTCTTTCGAGAAATATCTTTTCAGATCTTTAACCTATTTTAAAAGTTGTTATTTTATTATTGAGTTTTCCGTTCAGTACAGTCACTCAGTCGTGTCAGACTCTTTGTGACCCCATGAATCGCAGCATGCCAGGCCTCCCTATCCATCACCAACTCAAACTCATGTCCATCGAGTCGGTGATGCCATCCAGCCATCTCATCCTCTGTTGTCCCCTTCTCCTCCTGCCCCCAATCCCTCCCAACATCAGGGTCTTTTCCAATGAGTCCACTCTTTGTATGAGGTGGCCAAAGTATTGGAGTTTCAGCTTCAGCATCAGTCCTTCCTGTGAACACCCAGGACTGATCTCCTTTAGGATGGACTAGTTGGATCTCCTTGCAGTCCAAGGGACTCTCAAGTCTTCTCCAACACCACGGTTCAAAAGTATCAAATTTTCGGCACTCAGCTTTCTTCACAGTCCAACTCTCACATCTATACATGACCACTGGAGAAACCATAGCCTTGACTAGACAGACCTTTGTTGGCAAAGTAATGTCTCTGCTTTTTAATATGCTATCTAGGTTGGTCATAACTTTCCTTCCAAGGAGTAAGCGTCTTTTAATTTCATGGCTGCAATCACCATCGGCAGTGATTTTGGAGCCCAAAAAAATAGTCAGCCACTGTTTCTACTGTTTCCCCATCTATTACTAATGAAGTGATGGGACCAGATGCCATGGTCTTAGTTTTCTGAATGTTGAGCTTTAAGCCAACTTTTTCACTCTCCTCTTTCACTTTCATCAAGAGGCTTTTTAGTTCCTCTTCACTTTCTGCCATAAGGGTGGTGTCATCTGCATATCTGAGGTTATTTATATTTCTCCTGGCAATATTGAGTTTTAAGAGTTCTTATATATTCTAGATACAGATCCATTATCAGGTATATGAATTGCAAATACTTTTTCCCATTCTGTAGTTTTTGTTTCATTGTCTTTCTTGTGTCTTTTGAAGTGCAAGAGTTTTTAATTTTGAAATTCAAGCTGTTTTTTTTTCCCACCCTGCGGGGAAGGGGTTGCCCATGCTTTTTTCTCATTTCTAAGAATCCTTTGCCAAATCCAGTGTCATGAAGATTGTCCCTTGTGTTTTCTTCTAAGAGTTTTATAGTTTTTGCTGTTACATTTAGGTTGTTAATGCACTTTTTTGCATTTTTGCATATGGTATGAAGTAAGGGTCCAACTCCATTCTTTTGCAAGTGGCTAACTCAGTGACTCAGTACCATTTGTTGAGCAACCTAAGAGCAAAGTTTGATCTATTGTATAATAATATTCTCACTGAATTTTTAAAATTGATTGAAGACTAGTAATTGGCTCATAATTGTGCACTATTATATGAAGAAAACCTTAGTAAACTATTCGGACATTATAAAACTACCTTTGACAAATTAATAGAGTATAATTCCATTATTATGATTTGAAACATATGTGGCCCACAGATATATGAATTTCTGATTGTTGTGTTTCACTACTGAAAAAATGGGTATCTCTGGACTCTATAGTCATTTCAACTCTGGAATGCTAGTTCTCTGTCTTACTAATTAAGTGACAGGAACAGTGAAGACTGTGACATTATCCTTGACTTAAAGGAATCAAAATGTGTGCAGACAGTGGAAACCAATGGTGAATAGATATTATGGGAGGGTTGGAAGTAAGAGAAACAGGGTGTAGAAGGAATGATCTAAGTGAAAACAGCAAGAACAGTCAGGTAGATTGGCTTGCGGATTGGAGTGACACTTTGGGACCAGCATAGCAGAAACTACTTAGAAAGTTTAGATGCTGTTACTGAACTTTCTAGATCTGGGTTGTAAATATTATGTAATGTTAAGAAGAATTTACTTCTTAAAAATGTTATTAACTTCTATTATTCTCTTAAGAAATCAACTGCTGTTCTTTTATTCTCCCATTTCCTGGTAAATTGCTAAGAGAAAGAGTAATTGAATAACTTCCAGGATCATATAATATAGGTTATTGATTTGAGAACCAAGCATCTGTTATGTTTAAATAAATCTGTTATGAATAAAAAGGGTTCTTTTAATGTATTTTAGGGGGGAAGTGGTGGATTATAAAACCATGGCAAAACCATAACAAAACTCTGGTAGCTTGCTTTTTCCTTAGAAGTCCTTATAATTTTTTGGCTCCTTCTCATTTTATAAACTCTCTGGGTTCAACTCTATGGCTTCAACTATCATCCATATGAAGATGACTCTCATGTCATCTTCATGTCATCCCTAGCTCTGTCTCCCTGAGTATCCACACATATTTTCAGCCACCTACTGGATATTTTTTGACCCCCTGGAGCAGGGCATGGCAACCCACTCCAGTATTCTTGCCTGGAGAAACCTCATGGACAGAGGAGCCTGGAGGGCAACAGTCCATGTGGTCTCAAGGAGTTGGACAACTGAAGCTACTTAGCAAGCAGGCACTAGGTATTTCTTACTGGGAGTCTAATAGGCAACTCAGATTTATCCCAAATTTATTCTTACACCTTTCTGCTCTCAGCCTACTTCCTCCTATATGTATATGTTATTGTATGGCTAATTCATTGACATCAGACCCAATCTGGAGAACTAAACCTGAATTGCCAGTAAAATGGAACCCGCCTCTCCCTGCTTTAATCGTGCTTTACACATTCATTGGTTCCAGGACTCCTGAGTACTTTATCTTTCAAATATATGTCCACCTCTCTGGCCTTGCTCCCATAACCCAGCCTTGTCTCATTTGAACAATTACATTAGCTTTCTTATTGATTTACACCTCTCCAGCCTCTCTCACATTCCATCTTTCCTTCACTGAGTTTTCTAAGCTTCTGTTTGAACTGAAATTTTAAAAGCCACATCAGGAGTCCAAGTGAGAAAGTTCTGTGTATGAGTATGAATACTCAGTTGGAATATATTTCTAGGTAGTATGAAACTTCCAGGTTCACACTTTAACAAATTTTTTTCCCCTAATGCAATAGGTACTTTTTTTTTTTAATCTGAGAAAAATTGTTTTACAATGTGCAAGACACTTTTTAATGTTAATTTGCAGAGTAATTCTCAAATGTAAATTTTATCATACTGTCTGGGTGTAAAATTCTTTAAGGCAGAATTCTTTAATTCTTACCCTATTGAGTGTGGGATAAAATCCAAACACTTAATACTGGAGTAAGCAGATCCCAGACTCCCTACCTAATCTGCATTCTAAACAATTTTCAGGTTATGAAATACAAAGAACTTTCTAATGCATGTATACCTTTTCCTTTAAAATATTTTTACTGGAGTAGTTGATTTACAGTGTTATTTTCTGCTGTACAGCAAAGTAAATCAGGTATACATATATCAACTCTTTTAGATTCTTTTCCTATATGGGTCATTGCAGAGTATTGAGTTCCCTGTGCTATATATTAATTGTTGTTGTTCAGTCACTGAGTTGTGTCTGACTCTTTGCGATCCCATGGGCTACAGCACACCAGGCTTCCCTGTCCTTCACTATCTCCTGGAGTTTGCTCAAATTCATGTCCATTAAGGCAGTGATGCCATCCAACCAGCTCACCCAGTATCACCCCATATTAATAGCAGGTCTGTTGGAGGATTCTTGAGAGTCCCTTGGATGGCAAGGAGATCAAACCAGTCAATCCTAAAGGAAATCAATCCTGAATATTCATTGGAAGGACTGATGCTGCAGCTCCAATACTTTGGCTGCCTAATTCAAAGAGTCAACTCATTAGGAAAGAACTTAAGGTAGGAAAGATTGAAGGCAGAAAGGGATGACAGATGACAAGATGGTTGGATGGCATCACTGACTCAATGGACACAAGTTTGAGCAAGCTCCGGGAGACGTGAAGGTCAGGGAAGCCTGGTGTCCTGCAGTCCATGGGGTTGCAGGGTCGGACACGACTGACTGAACAACGTGTGTCAATCCCAGCCTCCCAATTTCATACCTTTTTATATGTTCCTCTCCCTCTTCAGAATGGTTTTCTTTCTTCCTTTCTTTGCTTAGAAAATTATTTCCCCTTCACCAACATTCAAATTTTACCTCTTGTGTGAAGCTTTTCTCCAAACCTCCAGATCGCTGGTACTTTCATCGCACTTTTGATACAACTCATTGTCATTTGGGCTTCCCTGATGGCTCAGATGGTAAATAATTTGCCTGCAGGAGACCTGGGTTTGATCCTTGGGTTGGGAAGATCCCCTGGAGAAGGGAATGTCTACCCACTCCAGTATTCTTGCCTGGGAAATCCCATGAACAGAGGAGCCTGGTGGGCTATAGTCCCTGGGGTTGCAAAGAGTCGGACATGACTGAGCAACTAACACCTTCAACACTTTCATATTTATTTCACTGTGTTAAATGTATTTGATCTAGTCTTTCTCTTGGCTGTGAGTTGTATGAAGAGACAAGGTTATTCATTTGGATTCACTGTTTCCAGTACACAGGTGCTGGCACATGCTTATTGGATGTATGATCTATAGTAAAAATGTAAATGTAAGTTAAAACACACTTATCTCAACTCCGGATATACAAATTCAAAATTTCTTTAAGAAGCACATTGTCTTCTGTTACTAAGAATTATAGACACGTTTATTCAGAAGTCACACTTAACTCTTACCATACTGAATATAACAGTTACATTGTAGCCAGGATAATTTCAAGCCAGTTTTCTGGTGAGCACTTCCCAAAGAATTTAATGTAAGCACAGGATTAAACATTAAATCATTACCAATTCTAAGCTTCTAGCACAAAACAGACATTAAAATTTTTTAACACAAAGCCTGTAAGATGCACAGTAAGTTCCTCAAATTAAAAATACTTTTGCATATATATTGTCAAGTACTACTATAGCTCTTCTAAGTTAATAATAAGCTATTCTCCTTACATAAAGCAAAAGTTACAAAGTTTGTCTGGGTAAGATCATGAGAAATCAGCTGAATATATTGCAGAAAGCTAATGAATGTTGACGGTAGAATTAGGAAGAAGGCAGTAGTGAGAAGGCTAGAGAGATGCTTTAGAAGACATGCAGAATTCAACAGGGTAATGCCGAGATGATAAACTAGAAACATGATTTCTAAAGAAATATGGATTTTGGTGCTGTTTTTCAAATAAAAAGGTATTTCAAGTATCTCAAAAGCAGTGTTAAAAACAGCATCCATGTTTGGGTATAAATTCCTGACTAAATTGTTGTATTCAATTTTTTTTAGGGAAATCAAAATTCTTTACTCAAATCTAATTTTGTTCACTAGAAGTCACTTTTTTGGTGCTTTTCTTAATCTGTCACCATCCTCTACTCTGGAATAAAACAAGGTATGAGCTATTTTCTTTCTTTCCTTTGGTTTTGAGTTTATTTTTACAGAGTTGTAGATTGTTAAATCTAGATAAAGCAGAAAAACATACTCCATATTTTAGACTGTGAAATGTTGACTTTTGTGACAGAGTTAATAGTTTCTACTGAATTTTGATGAGTTAACCTACTAATATGCTTATCAATAAAGAAACATTTCATGGCCAACTATTGTCACTTTATTAATGAAAATTTTAAAAGATCATTATAGCATTTCCCATGGATGAAAACACAACTAAATAAAAAGTATAATTAAAAGGTCAGGCTGTTTATGCAATTCTAACAGCCCATATTTATAGCAACTTACATGTAAAGAAAGTACATAATTAGTAGTAATACTGATTAAATTCTTTTTTGGCACTAAAATGTCTCTAGGCCTGATATTAGATGAATTTTACTTACTACGTATCATTGCTGTGATTAACTGATTTGACACCAGGTGACAATATATAGAATGTCAGTATAATGCAGTATTATAAAAGAACTGACTTACAGAGGTTGACAGTCTTACCTTCTAGAACTCAGTACTAAATGATTTGGTTCCAAGTGCCATTTCCTTGCATTTAATGGATTGCATACTGAATTTCTATGACTCTTCATCTAATGAAATTAAATCTTTCAACAAGATGTTAAGAATTTTGTCGAGTTTATAATGAAGACATGCTCTATGTCCTGTGGAGACAGTACATATACATGTTCAAGGAGTATGTATTTATAATGAACACTTAAGTAAATATTGTTGTTTAGTCACTAAGTCATGTCCAGTTCTTTTACAACCCCATGGACTGTAGCCTGCCAGGTTCCTATGTCCATAGGATTTCCCAGGCAAGAATACTGGAGGGTGTTGCTATTTCCTTCTCCAGAGGATCTTCCCGACCAGGGGATGAAACCCACATCTCCTGCATTGCAGGAGGATTCACCACCACTGAGGCACTAGGGAAGCTCCTAAGTAAATATACCTATAGCTAAAATTTGCCTGAATCTATTTCTGTGCTTTAGACAATGTTTCCACACACCTTCCAATGAGTGGCTAGACTACCATTATTTTAGTTTATTAAACTAAAATTGTTTGGGCCTTTAAATTTTGATAGTTGGCTAACACCCAGCTCTTACTATTTGCTTCCAAAAATCATTCTATCAAGGATTTTGAGGTTCTTAGAAGATATTAAATAACCTGACAGTACAACTGTCCTTTAGCTGCTATATTCCCCCAAACATCTGAAATGAAACAAGGTATAACTTTAAATTAAAAAAAAATTTAAGTTAATTATGTTTGGCTGTGCTGGGTCTTTGTTGCAGCACGGGCTTTCTCCAGTTGTAGCAAGCAGGGGCCACTGTCTGGTTGCGGTGTGTGGGTTTCTCATTGCAGTAGCTTCTCTTACTGTGGAGCCAGGGCTCTAGGGCACCCAGACTTGTCGTTGAGGCTCCTCAGTTCTAGGGCACAGGCTCAATAGTTGTCGCACACAGGCTTAGTTGCTCTGAGGTATGTGGGATCTTTCTGGCTCAGGGATTGAACCTGTCTCCTGCATTGACAGGCAGATTCTTCACCACTGAGCCACCAGGTAAACCCAAGAAGGCATTACTTTTTGCTTTGTTTATAGAGGGTAATGGGAACAATTACATATAACTTTAATGTAAGATCAATCTATGTACCAACTTTATTTAAAATGTGCCTATTAGAGACTATTTTCAGCTTTCAATAAAAATGGATTAAGAAATGGTTTACTATTACATCTAGTAATTCATCATGTCCTAAGGTACTATTTTTTAGGTTATACTACTGAGACATTTTCCACTTGTATATTAATATTTCTACTTGAATTGCTTCTGCTTAATGGCTAATAAGCTTATCATTACTTCGTTTTGATCCTTCTGAGTTTCACCACCTATAGTAGAAAGCAAGCCAGTGTTAGTTTGCATATTTTACTCATTTAACTTTTAATGTCTGTTAAAGAATTCTCTTTTATGCTGCACATTCTTTGCAGGGCTGCCCTCAACTTAAGCATAAATGTTTTCTTTCAATTTGCTTCCTGCAAGGTAATTTGACAGTTACAATTGTTACCCTATCCACATCTGATACATTGGTAACCTTCCTATCCTTTTACTTGGCTTTTTGGTAGGCTAAACTGAACAGATGCCACAACAAACTCAAAACAGGAAGTCATGTGGTCTTTCTTTGTACTCCTATCTTTCAGTACTAACTTGACTCCCTCTGCTGGTTAGTAATATAATTCCTTTCTTAGTTCAATAGGGTTTATATCTTATTGGTGAAATGTAATACTTGGGGTGAATAACTTTGGTTGAGTAATTGAATTAGAGGTTCTCCTGTCAGTTCTCTAGAATTTTGTGTTTAGCTAAGATTTTAATCAAACTAGGTTTTAAATAACTAACTGAAAGGGTACTGGTATCATATGTATGAAAAAAACCCTTTTATTAACACTCACCAACATCACAATACTGAAATCTAGACTGAAATAAGGTGAAATGGTTAAGTAATGAAATGCTTAAATTTTTGAAATGTCTAAATTTTAATTCTTATTTTATGTTTGGTAGGTTTCATCCCACTAATCACAGCATACTGCCTCCCTTGCAATTCTTTATACAATTTTCTCCTTTTAAATTCTGTACACAATTTTAAATACACTTACTTAAATATATAGATGAGTTAGATGGCAAGTGAAAGTTAACTATGTAAAGTTAAGAAATTATTCCTTACTTTGGCTAGAGAGAAAACCCTTATTGAAAGTTTGTTATCTTTCAGAGGAGTATCTATTATCTTCAGGGAATAACTTGTTCATATGATAATTACTTTGTGAAGGTAGCAGTTTGCTTTGAACTTCTATGACTAGGTAATATAAAATTTTCTCTGAAATATCCTAGTGCCTCCTCTTAAATTCCTCACTATTTCACAGGCAGTCATAAATTTCTAGCATTTTTTTCATTTTCTAAGGAAGTAAAGGAAAATCTGAACTGTAGATAAAAAAACACTACTTTTTCTGGCCAATATCCCTAATAAAAGTAACCCAGCACATGCACACACATAAACAGAATGAATGTTTATAAATACAGACTTTACTATGTGTGATGTACTCTTAGATTTTGATTGCTTCATCTATTTCAAATAAAAAACGCTATTCTTAACCCATTGAGTTTATTTCATGACCCATAATGGTACATGACCCAGTTTTAAAATACTGGTCTATAGGAGATGCTTTGAAATGTGCATCATAAGCACTCCCTTTATACCTATTTTGGGGTTTGTATTTTTTCCTTAATTGATAAAATCAATTTTAAACAGTTGTTCCACATTAGTCTAGTATTAAAATGCATGTAGAGTTTAATTCTCTGGTTCACATTCAGCACATGTGTAGGTTCCGTAAGGTTAGGCTTTCATGAAGATTTAATGACTCTAAATAATTTTACATTGAATTTGTATTTCAGAAGTACATTTTTTGAGGGCCCCATAGTAATGTAATGCACAGTGAAACTTACAATGTAGTTTACCACATAACCAGTCACGTTGATCCAGGAACACAAGGCATAGCTACATAAAAATATAAAGAATATAGGAAGGTCACAGGATTATAAATGGATGGTATGAATAATAAGTTGGACACGACTCAGCGACTGAACAATGAATAATAAAATCTATGAATTTAGAGAAAATCCTTAATTAGAGGTGAGAAGGATTAATGAAAAAATAAAGGCTGTTCTCTTAAAAGGCCAACATGAATAAAGTCATTCAAGTGAAAAACCATTCATTTCTACCATCTTAACAAAAATGGGTAAGATATGCTGAATAACTATCATAAACACTATCATAGATTTGATTAAGGTATTTACTTTGAAAACTTGAAACAGAAACATTTAGACTGATAATTTTGTAGCTCACACTCAAATCAACATCTACAACTAACTCTTTATCAAAATTTAAGATAAAAATCATCCTAAAGTAACTTTAATTATCCTATTATGAATAATTTTGGTAGTCTGAAATAATCTACAAAACATATATACACTACATGTCTGTTTTTTCAAAAATTGTCTCTGTAAGTTAATTTTATCACTGATAAATGGTAGACATAATGAGAAGAAAATTACTTTCTAAAATTTTTTTATTCCTATCATTTTACGGAAAATTGTATCTAAAAGATATTTTCAATCAAATAATTCATAATTTGCCAACTATACCAATTCCTGTTAATGACATTCAATAGAAAATACTTAAAATGCATTTAAAAATATTTTATTAAATCTTTTGCAGCTTATTGACCAAGAATACATATAGGAATATACAGGAGTATCTTCGGCAAAAAAAGTGAGTAGTGCAACTCAGTACTTAAAGGAGACAATATAAGGTCAGATTAAAGGTTTATTGGGCTATCCTATAAACTAAGAATTGATAAATCAAGGATCTAGCAGTGAAACATAATGCCACCATAAATCAACTGATTTTGGACATAAAAGTTTTAAATACTAAGATTATATTAGAAGAGTCTACGTAAGATCTCAACTTGGATACTTAAATTTAGGAAAACAAAACACGAGTTGATTTAATGGAGAAATATCCTGTTATGTATTGAAACAATTTCATTAGTTCTAAGATTTGGAAAAAAAAATTGTTATAAGCTATTTATAAGTTAAACCAATTAAAGGCAGAGACCCTGTTTTTAATTCACTAATGTTTAGGAGGTCTCTACTGTAAAAGCTAATTATAGCACCTAGTAAGTTCCTATTAAGTAGTGAGGGAAGAAACTAAAAATACCTAAAATTTTAAATTAAATGCTGTAACAATGCCAAGACTTTTGCTACCTGAACATGCAAAATTTTCAGCTTAACAGTAACATTTAAGGAAGTATATAAGAAGATAATTTTCTTTTCTAAGAAAATGGAAATATTAGTATTCTGAAAAGGAATGAAAAACACATTCTGAACCATCTGTATATTACTCAAAGCTGTGCTTAATAATGAACAAACTGTTGGATTTACTAGACAATGTTTAATTAATTGTATTAATGGTTATGAAATACTTTATCAAGATTGTCTTTTCTTGTCCAAAATTTCCATAAATGAAATGATTCCCAAAGGCTTATAGCATATATTTTAATTTAAAAGTCTTGTTCATCCAACCACTAGTAAGTAAAAATTCTAAATTTGTTTCAGTTTTTAAAAATCAATTTATCAGTTAACTTATTGGTATACTTGGTGCTTATCATAATAAGTGAACAGCCAACTAAAAGGTGAATTAAAATATCCAAACTAAGCCTGACCTCAGCTTTCACTGAACCTTTTCTTCAAAATGAAACCGTAAAAGTAAATCTAACAAGCGTCTGCTTTGCTTGACAGCATAATTGAGTAGTAACCAAAGTAGCCATATGTGGTCCTTTAAGAATCAGAAACACAGCACCTTTTGAATCATTGTGCCGGGCGGCATAATTTTGTGCCCGATATGTACTTGCTGAATGAATTTCTACAGCAGTGCTGGTTTTGGACTAAGCCAACCAAATTTTCACATAATTTAACTTAGTGAATTAACTTAGCATGATTTTTCAAGACAGAGTACAGAATGGATAAAGAATGCAGTTTGACTCAGGAAGAGAGGAAAGCAATATGAATATACTCACATAATGTACTGTCCTCGAGCAAGCCCATTTATCTAAAAACATGTAATTATCACTAGTTTGTGGGCTTCTGGTGCTTGTAGGGGGCTTTCAATGTCTAGAAGTAGTGCCGTTTCCTAGAACTTTGTAATAAACTCGCACTTTTCCCCCAGGTTTTCTTTTGTTTTCACACACCTTTCATAAAAGTTCTCTGTAGCATATAAGTATATATACACGTAAGGGACAGAGTTCAGAAACTGGTGTATGTGCGGGGTGAGGTCAAGGCCCTTATAATCGTCGTTCATTCATTAACCAGCTATTAAGCAAATACTGTGTTGTCAGGCAATATTTTCTACACAAAACACCCGTTTGGGGAAGGGGGGGGGGAGTGGGGGAGGACCTCGCCCTCCTGGCGCTTACATTATTCTATCGGTACAAACAGATGACATAAACAAGCACGATAAGCAGAATGCCCGCAGGATAAAAATGAGGGAATCGGGAACGTCCAGTTTAAAGAGAGGCCACAGAGCCCCGAGAAGACAGCCGAGCAAAACCCTGAAAGTAAGAAACTCTGTGGCCCTCGGGGAAGGAGCCTGGCAGAAGGCGGAGCAGACACCCTGCTGGCTCCGCGGCCGGGGCGGCTGCCCGCGCTCCACCGCGCGCACCTCCCTCAGGCCGTGGTCAAGGCTTCGGCTTTTACTCCCGGCTAAGCAAATACCGGCTCGAGAGACGTGTTAAGATCTGATTTAGTCCTTGTAGCGATCTCCGAGGCAAAAGGAATGGCCCGCGGGCAAATCTGCCTGTTTAACTTTCAGCGTACTGGTACACAGACAAATACTGTTCACATACAACTTAAGTAAACTCAGGAAGATATAACACAAATTTCGTCCCGTTTGAGTAAAATTCGCTTACCTAGGCACTTTTACCTGAAGAATAGCACCCTCTAAATTTACAGAAGTAAACTTAACAGTGAACTGTACGACAGAGCTATTTCAGCTGTTTCAGTAAGAGACTATAGAAGGCTCGGTACTGTACACAGAATCGCATCTGTACTCCAGCCTTGGTCAGGACCTCTGTTTCGAGCGTAAAGAGGAAAACGATGTCTGAAATCGGCGGGCCGCTGGCCCGCAGTCCGCCGGCTCTCCCCGCGCGCTCGGCTCCACCCACACCTAGAATGGGGCGCGCTCCAGGCCCACCGCGGGCCGGCTCCTCGCTCGAACAGCGTCGCCTACAGGCCTTTATCCCGACTGCTAGGCAAGAGCCAAAACCACCGCCAACAAAAAGCGAGCCCAGAAAAGACCACATATTTCCAGAAATAAATGCATTACAAACACGATTCCAATTCAATCCAGCTGAGAATCTTCGCCTTCTCCAAGGGTTGAGTCCTTACTCCGCAGAAATAATGTAGAGACGGGCGTAAAGTCCGGCCTCTCAAAAAGAGAGCAGAGTGTACAATACGATGCATCCATCCACCCGGCTGCAGGGACACCATTTAAAAAATGCTCGGTCGCCGTCGGATCGCGGGCGTCCTCTACGTGGCCGCCCCGAGCTCGGCTCCCGAGAGCTAATGACGAGCAGCTGGGGCGGCGTGCGTGGCCTGCGAGCCGATCCGGGCCTGAGCGCCCCCCACGCACACGACCACCACCGAGGCTCGGGCCCCGCTCCGGTCGGCCTCCAGGAAAATAAAGACCGAGAAGACCCGGCCCGCCCGTGCCAAAGCGAAAACGCCGCTCCGCAGGATCGACACTAAAAGGCAGTGTCCACAGCCGCCCTGACGAGAAGGGCGCGGAGGAGAGGCCCCCGCCGCCTCGCTGCCGGCCGCCTCCGGGCCCCGGCTGCGGTGCCGAGCTGAGCGGCGCGGGTCGTGCAGTGCTGCGCGGCCGAAGACGCGAGCCCAAGTGGCGGCGGCGGCGCGGCGGTGGCGGAAGTGGAGTGGGGAAGAGGGGGTGGTTGTTAGTGTTTGGCGCCGGCGGAGGGAGTCATTCCTGCAGCTGCACTTCCGGTCGGCATTTTGTTCTGAGAGGGAGAGACGGAACGAGAGAGAGACACACACAGGGCTCCTTCCCCCCCCGCCCTCCCCCCCCTCCCTCCGTCGGTACCGACTCACCCGACACCACCAAGCCGCAGGGAGGGACGCCCCCGCCGACTGGAGGATTGGTTCCCGGGCCGGCGGCGATGCCCCCCCGGTAGCTCGGGCCCCTGGTCGGGTGTTTGTGAGTGTTTCTATGTGGGAGAAGGAGGAGGAGGAGGAAGAAGAAGCAGCGATTTGTCTTCTCGGCTGGTCTCCCCCCGGCTCTACATGTTCCCCGCACTGAGGAGACGGAAGAGGAGCCGTAGCCACCCCCCCTCCCGGCCCGGATTATAGTCTCTCGCCACAGCGGCCTCGGCCTCCCCTTGGATTCAGACGCCGATTCGCCCAGGTAAATTCCTGCTCTTTATTTCGGCGGCGGCGGCGGCGGCGGCGCCAGGTCCTCAGCGTCTCTCCTCCTCGCTCCCCTCCCCGCCGTTTCCTTAGCGGCCCCAGGTCTCCTCCACGGGCGAGTCTAGAGTTCGCTCCTCTCTGGTGGCAGCCGCCCTGGGTGGCGGTGGTTTTGTACCCTCTCCCGGCCGGCTCCGGTGGCGGGGACTGGGCTCCTGCCGGGCGGCCGGGGAGGCGTAGGCCCGGCGGAGAGTGCAGGCCGCGGGCCAGCGGAATCTACTTGAGCTCGGGGATTAGGAGAGCTCCGGGCTGAGCGGAGCTACTGCTGGTCGGTGACAGGCCTCGCCCGGGAGAAGAGCTGTAGCTAGTGAGGAGGCGGAAACAATACAACTAACAGCAAATGTGCCCTGACCGTCCCCATATTTACAACTTTCCTGGTCCGGGAGTGGGGAACGTCCCAGTGAAACAAACAACCCCCCTTCTTCCCCCTGTGACCCCATGAAGGGAGGAAGTAGTTTCAGTTAGTGAGACAAATGTAAATACTCAGACACGGATCCAGTGGTAATTCTTTTCCTGTGTAAAACTTGTTTGGACGTTGGAAAGTTAATAAAGACTCATTTTCTTTTTAAGGAGAATTAAATCGTCCACATGAATATTTAATACAGAATACCATAGTGTAGTAGACACTGCATATGGACCCCCCCCACCCACGCAAAGCGCTTTTATGTTGTTGTTTGACAGTGTGTTGCACATGGACTTTTTATTCAGAGACAAGTATAAAGTACTTGACAGGTTTGCCCTGCTACTTTATATTTGTGTGCGTTATATAAGGACAGTTTTAAATGATTGTACGTGAAACACTCAGGTACTTCCTGATCTAAACCTGTAGAAGCTTAGAAAGGTTTTTAAATGTTCTAAGAATTGCGGTGAGATACAAGTACATCCAATTTTCTTTAAAAGGATAGAAATGAAGTTATGCTTAAAATCCCTGGGAGGTTAAAAAAAAATGTGGAAGGTGCCATCCTTTCATGTCAGGGCAGATCTTCTTGAGGTCCCAGGATTGTCATTGGCTGTTTGTGCCCATGATGTTTGACTGTGTAATGAGAGAGGTGTCATTTTAATAGGTCAAATGTATCTGTAAATGCTGGAGAAAAATATCAATTTTATCTTAAATTCTAGCTCACAAGTAAGTTAAGTGCTTGGAGCTTGTTTATGGAGGCGTTGGTAATGTAGGTTGGTATAAGGGAAAAACCAATTTAAAAGTCCTCAGCCATACAAGTTACAGAGAAAAATAATTGTTCCTGGGTTGGACTGTTTTGATACTTTGTCTCATATTCATTGAAGGAAAACTTTCATTGGTTAAAATGAAGCAACAGTGATCAACAAAGTCCCTTGTTTTATTAGTAAGTGTTAGGTTAATTCAAATTTTTTGCATCTCATTAAATTATTATGTCATCGTAGAATAAGTAACTTTTCTGAAGGTGATTTTTGAGTTTAGCCTTTTGCTTAAAGTAAATGGTTCCACATTTCTTGCAAACGTATGGATAAATGTTAGAAAGAGTGAAGTTAATATAGCTGTCACGTACTAGGCATGTTTTTAATGCTATAAATCCGTGTAGTAGTCAGTAGCGTGTCCGTGATTTGTATTGGTCAGGGAGCAGTTTGAATTTTAAAAAGCCTGAAGCTCCTGCTGAGCCCCAATCCCGGCCTCCCTCCCTCCCACTAATCTCCCATTCCTGTCTTTGTGCTGCCTGCTCCTGTTAGACACTGTTTGCTACAGGGCCTCAGGCCTACACTGGGTGGGGGGCACGCGAATTGGGACTGGGAAAGGGTTTGGGGGGTAGAGGAGAATACAGAAGATAGAAACAGTTCATTTCTTAAGCGGAGGATTTGGAGGGGGGGGGCGGTGTAAGGGCTTCAATATTAATGTTGGAAAAGGCCCTGATAAGAACCTGTGATTGTCTTTATAACTTTATTTAAATAAAATACTGAGATGTATGTCTAGGGATGAACATCCTTCTATTAAAGGTAATGGAAAGTGGAGTTCTGCTTGCTTAGTTTTCATCAATAGGAAAAACTTATCTTTAGCGTTTTATAGGTATAAAGGGAGCTTTCTTACACATGTTTGAATCAGTATGTCATATATCTATGTGATGGATTTTTTTGTTGTGACTTTGGCATTATAGTGAATTAGTTCTTATTAGATCTTATTTTCCTACTTCTACATATGTGGTACTCCGTAAGTAATACAGGTTGTATGATACCTTTCATTCAGATAGCATAAATACTTCATTAAAGTAGGTTGAAAATATTTTGTTTGGGCCAAACCAGTTAAATAGGTTATTTTTAAAGGAGAAGATATTGCGAAACTTCAGTAAAACCTAAACTTGAACTTTACATTCTTGATAACTTAGTTGGAAAGAATAATTTGTTTCCCCAGAGATTATGAACAGCCTGCTGTACTCCCCTGTATTGGTTGGAATACTCACCAGTGGTAATCTTGTATTTCTTTTTCAATTCAGTGGAAGGAAACAGCTCTAAGTATTACACAGATCTTACAGTGCTAGTTATATTATTTGGATAAATATTTTGTAATATACCTAGAGGAAATTTCAGCAGTATGGTTTATTGTTTCTTTTGAGTCTGCAAAGTTACTAGTAACTTAAAATAATTACTTGAAAATAGTTTTGAAGTATATCATGAAAGTCTAGTAAATCAAATTAAAGTTGAATAGTAAATAACTATTTCTAGTGTTTTGAGATGAGTATATCGGATGCTTCCTTTTGAAAGTCATTCAACAAATTTGTTTACTGTAGTTGTTCAAAAGCTTTTGGAACCTGTGCTAGGGATCATTATTATACCGTCCACCTTTGAGAAGAAAAGACTTGTATTTGAAGAAATTTCAAATTCTCTTTGGGGATGAAAAGAGAGTTTTCAGTATGGTGGTAAACTTAGTTTTGGTTTTCGGCATAATGATCATTATTGAATCTCAAAAATAATATAAGCAAAGCTGTACCAATTCAGATGTGAAGTTTTTGGAGTCAGGCTACCCAACTTAAACATGTATTTTCTAAGGCTTCCTTAACTTACTTAATTTTTTGGTGACCAGTTCACCATCAAACTGCTGCCTAAACATTTGAACACATCTGTGTTATATTTTGGTATGCTCTATGGTAGTATTTTTACTCTCCCAAAATAAGATGTAAACATTAATAATAAAAAGTAAATAAAAACTAAAGAGTTTTTTTACACACTTTCATTTAAATTTCCCTGCTCCGTTGCTTATTAGGAAAAGCATACTTTGTAAATAATTCTGAAATTTTTAAGATGATGTAAGATTTCAGTTTATATAAAGTGATTGAGAAAACTAAGTTAAATAAAATTTCATACATGTGTAACTTCAGTTCTGTTTATCATGTTTATTTGTTATAAAATGAATAGGAAATTACTGACTAGGAACTAGTAACTGAGTGGTTAGTTGACATGTTTATTTTAATATCCTGAGATACTAAGTTGGCTTTAGTGGTAATGTATAGTCTTATATTAGCTTTTAAAAATCATTTTAGAATATACTTTTTGAAGGAAGTTCTTTTTCTATTTTTAGCAGTTGTCAGTAATTATTCTTTGTATTTTTAAATTGGTTCTTTTTCAAGGTGACCTGAGTTCATTCATAAATATTCTCATTCCCCTGCAAGATGAATGACCAGTGTGATTTCCACTTTTTGATGAAAAAACTCAGAGGCCAAGTGATTTGTGTAGATTCACTTAGTGACTCAATGGGAGACTAGGGTATTCTCTGACTCTTAATAGTTTCTTATTAGATTATGTTGTTTTTAAGTTACGTGTGAGCTTTGGTCATGAAGCTAGGTATTGTTCAGTGCTGACACTGATACCATCTGTGATTTTTCTTTTTCTTTTTCCCAATTATCTGTGTCCAAGGTGCTTTTCTCATCTCCATGGAGAGATACGGTACCTGTATTTTGGTTGTATTTTCCTGGTATGAAAATAGTACTTTTATGTTAGATATCTTCACTTTGTGTAATATACGTTTGCTGTTTGAGTGGTTGAGTTTATTTACATATGTCTCTCTTCTGGAGTGTAAGTGAATTGACTATATTTGTAGTAAATAATGACTCCTTAAAGTTCTATTTTTATTCAATTTTTTAATGACTATAGTGGAATATTAGCGTTTCTAGTTGATTTAAAAGCAATTTTAAGCGTCAAATCTGGAGTCAATTTTAATGAATTGAGTTTTGTCAGATTGCATTATGTTTTAAGGCAGATTCCTTTCTATTCCCAAAGTGATTTACTAGAAGAGATCATTTGTTGATACAGGATTGCCCATTGGATAAGATTTTGAGGGCTTATTATTTGCCAGGAATTGTGTTACAGATGGGTGACCCCACTCTAATTCTTCTAACGAGCTCATGAAATAGAAACAGTTATCACCCATAATTTACAGATGAAGAAACCGAGGCTAGAAATGTCAGAAAATTGTCTGTTGTCTTATAATTGCTCTAATTGGTCTAATTTATATTGTTTCTTAAGGATTTAGGATTCCACATTTCTACTTTTAGTGAATTCTTAATATTATCCTTTAGTTCCTCAGTTGATTCAATACTTAAGGGTCATGTAGTCAAGGAAATTATGTGCTGTAGGCAAAGAACTAAAATAAAATTCGGCCTGTATGTGCTATATACATTAATAGTAATTTCAATAATTTTGAAATCAGCAAATCTTTACTGCCTTATATTTTCATTTTGAGTTTGTTAATAAGTCTGATGAGTTTTTTACTTAAGTTTTTTATATTGAATTGAAATTGTCAAAGCATCTTTTTAGAAAGAAAATTGAACTGTAGAGTGCGATTATTAATAGAAATATATATGATCAATTGTATCACAGTATATGAATCTATAAATAAGTATGACTCGTACTTTTAAAAAATTCCAGTATTTGTGTAGCCAAAGCGTGTGGATCCTTTTGAAGTTCTCAGCTTGGGAAGTTGTGCACTTACTCCAGAGCTGTTGTCATTATATAAAGTTTTAGGAGGATTACTTTAGTAAATACCTTTATAGACTTTGAAGTAATCTTTTTCTCATCATTAATGGCAAATATTTATCTTCAGGGATGAATTTGAGTTTTAGAGATAGTAAAAAAAAGTAGTTTAGAACTTCATTTAGGAAAACTAAGATTTAAGATCTTTTTTTGCTTCAGGCACTGTGTTAGTGCCTTACATTTGTCATATGTAATATTATTGAATGAATCCCATGTGCCAAAAACTGTGCCAGGCACTTTATATGGATTTTCTCAATTCTTTAAGGTATAGTATGAGTTTGGTTATATTTAGTACCCTAAGATATTTGAGAAAACTGAGGTACAGAATGATTGACTGAGGTCACACAGCTAACAAGTGGCAGAAAGTGGAGAAAGGACTCTGGAGTTGATGCTTTACCCGTTATTCTTAACCACCACACTGTTTATCATGATTTGAACCTCCCAACTATCCAGTGAGATTAGTGATAATGTTCTCCTCTTACGAACAAGGAAGTTGAAACTCACATGTTTAATAATTTGTCCAAGGTGGCCAATACAACAGGTATTAAAGATAGGATCCCACTCAGATGTGTCTTGATTCTAAAACATCTATTCATTCCATTCTACCATGCTGCCTCTTCAAGATTTATAATACTTCTTTTTGTCTGTTATTTCTTGATAAAAAAGGTAGGCTTGGTTATAAAGTGGTGAAACTTGTTTTTCTAGTGTAGCTTATAAAGAGATCTGAAGATAATTAGAAAAGAGGAATTCTAAAATTTTTTGTTCAGTTATAGCTGATTCATTACTTAATACAGTTTTTAAAACATACCATATAAAATATGCAAGATGTTTCCATGTACAAATATGCATTTAAATAGAATACTGATGTTTAAATATAATGCATGCTATACTTTTTGAAAATGTGGGAAAGCCACATTTATTTTTCATGGAAAAGCCACAATATTTATTTTCACAGTATTGTTGTGATTCTTGAATTCTTATCAAAATGTTAAGCATTAAAAGTGTTCTCAAGAATACATTAAATTTTTAACATAATTGATATAGGGGTTTTTTTTTGCCATCTTACATATGCATAGCATATCATTTAACATAATACACCAAACTCTTAAAATTAAAGGAAAAACTTTTTTCAGAATGTAAAAACATGAAATTAGTAACATTAATTTATTTGTTGAAGTACTTTAGTATACTTTTACTTCTCCTGAGAAATTCAGAAGCGTTGACGTAATTTTGAAATGCTGGATTCCTTTTTGTTAGAATGAGCTTATTTGGGTCATCTGTACTTCTCAGTTCTTTAGTCTTGTGCCAGTGAAATGCATATGTACTTTATGAGTACTATTTTTTTAAAATAGTCACTGGTTCTAGATACCTCAAAAACTAGCAGTGCTTGAAACACTAATCGAATTATTAAAACTCAAACTAGAGTTTACTCTAAAAATACCAATTTTATGATGATGTATTTAATTTTTTAATTAACTAACATGTCCTTGAAATGACTCCTAGTAAAGAAATACATCACTGAGTTTTCTCAGCACTGCTGTTTGGCAACTCTTTCAAGATTTTCTTTTTCTCTTTTTTTGTTTTGCTTAGTTTCCCCTATGTTTGTTATGTTCCCCTATATTTTTTAATTGAAGTATAGTTGATTTACAGTATTATGTTAATTTTATGTATATAGCATATTGATTTTCAGTATTTTTGCAGATTATATTCCATTGTGGGTTATTACAAGATCTAATTCCTGGGTATAATTCCCTGTGCTATCTCATATACCTTGTTGCTTATCTGTTTTAACCCTTTCAGGAATTTAAAATCTACTTTTAGTTTTCTATGTGTGATAGGATTGTGGGTTGCCAGTTTCTGTCTAAAGAAATTGATGATCTGAATGTAGTCTGTATATAATTTAGTTTTTCTTTGGTAATGATCAAATTGAAATTTTACATGGGTATATAATGGGCCGAACTCCCATTAAAAAAAATTCTTAAAAAAAAGAATTGATGCACATACCATGATGTTTTTTCCTAGGGTTCTGCCTGTGTCTTAGAAAATTCTTAAGGTGGAAAGTTGAAATGCAATGGCCTAAATTGCTACTTTTAACATTTTTTTCCCTTTGAAAAAGGGATTACAAATCCAATATTTATGCCATAACCTACTTGAGGTTACTTCAGGTTACCCTGTAAGACATATATGACATATACTTCTTATTTAACTCTGTTAATAGTCTCTTTCCCTCTTCTTGTGTATCTCTTCCTCTTTCTGTCAGTGTCTATTTAATCTGTGTCTCCTTCCTAAGCAAATTTTTACACAGCGTGGTGAATATAGTTGGTATTGTTAATGTTTATGAAACCTAGAGCAGTTTAAAAAGCCTCAGATTCTGAGATCTTCATTAAGTTCAGAATATTACTGGTGAAAAAGCGTTTTGATACTAACTGGAAAATGTATATTTGTGTTAGCATTCTTACTTCATTCTGGAGATATGGTACTTCTCAAAACATCAGCTCAATGACCAGAAATTTTTTTTAAGGAGAAAGCAGACTTTTTTGTGAAAGTTTCCTTGGTCATTTAATTTAATAGCATTTGTCACTTTATTACTTACATCTCTTGATAAAATAATTTGTTCCTATGTCTTCAGTCATACTAAACCATCAGCTCTATGCAAGCAAGGAGACTTATTATTTCCATCTTTATGTTTGTAACACCATCACAGTGCTTGTCCTGTGTTGTAGGTATTCATTACATTTTTGTTGAACCGATTAATTAGAATTAAACTGTATGATAGTGTTTACATACATCCCAATCAATCCATATGAAATATATATAAAGGAAAACCTAAAAGTTCTTTTTTTGGCTGTTAGGATTGTAAAACATAGGAAAGGGCTTTTGTTTTGCTCCCCTGGGTAGCAGAATTGAAAGTAAGATAACTGCGATTTATTGTTAAGAGGGAAAGTATCTAAATACCTTGTTTCAAGCAAGATTGATTTATTGTAGTTTTTATTTTCTTTGCTAATTTAAATAGTATATCTAATAGCAATTTAGATAAGTCAACTGTGATTAGAACAGAGCATTAAAAATGCAATTTAAATGAAATAGTGATATGGTGACTGAATTTTTTTTAAGTAAGACTTGTTCAGTTGCCAAGTTATGTCCGACTCTTTCCGACCTCATGTAGCACTCCAGGCTCCTCTGCCTTCCACTATCTCCTGGAATTTGCTCAAATTCATGTCCATTGAGTCGGTGATGCTATCTAACCATCTCATCCTCTGTCTCAGTTAGGCTTATTCAGGTATAATTTACACAATAAAATTTACTATTGCTGCTGTACAGTTTGAGTTTTGAGAAACATTATCTTGCAGCTACTACCTTTAGTAGAGACATAATATTTTCATCACCTCTACCAGTTCCCTTATATCCTTTTGTGATCAATATCACCCCTACTCTAATTCCTGGCAGCCAGATATAAATTCCTGTTCCTATAGTTATGTATTCTTAGACTGTCACATAAGCGGAATCATACATATGTAGCCTTCTGTGTCTGGTTTCTTTCTCTTAGTATAAAGCTTTTGAGATCCATCCACGTTGTTGCATGTATTAATAGTTTGTTGGTATCGGAGTTTTGAAATTGAATTTAATATACTCTACAACTTTGGTGCTACCTTGTTGAAAAATACTTTGAACAGTTTTAGATATTTGTCTCAGATCTTGCAGCTGCTTTGTTATTGGATACAATCTTACTTTCCCATATTTACCCCCAGATGGTATAGAGTCTGCCTGCAGTGCAGGAGACCTAGGTTCAATCCGTGGGTCAGGAAGATCTCCCAGAGAAGTAAATAGCTACCTACTCCAGTATTCTTGCCTGGAGAATTCCATGGACACAGGAACCTGGCAGGCTTCAGTTCATGGGGTCACGGACACAACTGAGCGACGAACACTTTCACATTTCCACCCCTCAACACCAGAGATGCTGCGATTTACATTACTGTTGAGTGGCATTTATTTATACGAGTTAATTCTGTTAGGTTAGATGCTTTGCCAAGTAGGTAAAATAGACATTGGCCTCTTTTTCATCACACTTAAAATAGCTAACTTCATGTATTTTGAACATACAGCACATAGCAACTGAAACAGTGGTGAGTTTACAACCAGAAATTGAGTTTACATTTTGTTGGTTTCATGTTTGTTGTTTAAACTAAAAATAGAGCATAGGTTATAGTGAAGAACCAGTCATTGCTTCTCTTGTAATGCTTAAAGTAGTGCTATTTACTGGAAGTTGGAGCAGATAATGAGAAAGAAGTGTTACTTTATTTGACCACCTGTTTTGTTCCCCCTCACTCCTCACTTTTTGAAACAGCGTTGTCTCTTGGGTTCAGGGATATCATTCTCTAATACGTAGATCTTTTTGCTAACACTTCCATCTCTGCCCACTCCTTAAATATTGGTGTCCCAAGGTGGTTTTCAGCCTTCATTCTATTCTCTCTTCCTATTGATTTAATCTATTTAACTTTTTTATATGCTTATAACTTACAAATCTATCTGTAGAATAGAATTCTCTTCTGAGACAGATCCAGCTGCCTTACTAGGCACCTCCTGATGTCCCATACATACTGTAAATTCAGAAGTAGTATAGAAATCTGAACTCATTTGTCAGTTCTTCCCTACCCTTACTCCCTCCAACTCAAAAAGAAAAACTATTCTTAGAACTATGTGAAGTAGGTTAATGTTCCCATCATTAACTCAAGTTGCCTAAACTAGAAACTTGGTGATAATACTTGATCCTTCTTCTTTAGTGTATCTCCAAATGAGTTGTTTACCATGTTCTGACATTCATAACACCTCCCTGAGTATCTCTTAAATCCATACCTCGTTTACTGTTTGATTCTGAGAGTGGGCAGGTGCATACAGCTAGTTGGGTTGAAATAACATAGCATTTTAAGAAAGATTTAGAGGTAATTGCAGAATATGTATTTAGTGTTAGGATACTTTTTGCTCATATGTTTGGGCTTTGATCTTTAAACTTAAGGTATCATTTTCAGTAACATTCATGTTTTATAGCTTAGATGTGAATGTCTTCTGTACCCATTCCCATATCTAAAATCCAGGACCTCTTTAGAGCCCAGTGTATCAAGTAGAACAGTTTGAACTCAGTGTTTTTCTTACTTTCAGAGCACTGTATTTCATAGATTTGTACATTCATTTAAATACTGTGTGTGTATGTGTTCAAGAGCAGAGTCTGAATTGAAAATGAGAATGTAGGAGCAAAGGAAGGCTTTTTAATTGACTTTCCTATTACTGTGAAAACAAGTTTACTTGAATAGCATTTTCACTTTTATTGCAGATAACAAAACTAAAGGAGTAAAAGCAGTGGGGATATGGTACCATTCAGTTGCTAGGCATGCAAACATTTTTAATGGCAAGAGTCATATATTGTAGCTGTATTATTTGTTTCTGAGTTTGGAAGTTGTTGCTTATGGTTTTGTATAAGTTTACAATGTTTCTTCATATAATAAAGTTATCTCATTCCCCAGTTAGAACAGAAGGAGGGTCTGCTTAGAGTTACTGATTTAAATAACCCTGAGTATCTCTTGTGAAGGGTATCTTAAAATGTGATGCTATCTTGAAAAATGAAGGAAACATTTTTTTCACTGTATCTAGAATTTCTAACTAAAGAAATAATAGGTGCTGTATTTTGCTCTAGTGCTAATTGCCATGTTCTTGAGAAAATAGGATCAATACAAAGGCTGTTTACAAAAACTGACCAAAAACTTTGCCTGGGTATTGAGTTTGTGGTGGCTTGCACATAGTAAGCATTCAGCAAACAGCAAAATACATGAATTTGAATTGTGTTTCAGTTTTTGAGATAAAAGACTGATTGAGTGACAGATGATAGATGGCGCTTGCTAAATGTTAAATTAGATAGAAGGAAGAGAACACTAGATAGGACATGCTTTAAAGCAAAGAATTGTGTGATTTAACTACTTGGTAATTGGACAGTTAGGTTTGTTTGGCTGGAAAAGAGGAAGATTTATGTACAGAAGTGTTTTTGAGTTCTTTCTATTTTGTTCCCACAACAGTTTTGCTTCTGATTTCAAGTATTAGTTTAGACTTCATTCTCAGTGGTAAGGGACAATTTAATAGGCTCAGGGCTAACATGACCTGCATAATCCAGATATGCATATTAGGACTTGGGAGGTGTTGGTGGGATAGGGAGAGAGGTATTACAGTTCTTCAATCATTTCCAATTATTCATGGTTTTTAGCTTATTTCAAAGTGCCATTGTATGTCTTCACTATTGAGATAAGGGGGCCTAAACACTAGAATTTAAAATGACTTACAAATTACAACATACTTGTGACTGTCCTAGGGTGAAGTTCAGTATCTGAATCTCTAATACGCTATCTTGCTGTTGAGCTGTGTTGCTACCTCTGCTATCATATGGTTTTAGTGACTCTGTTTTCAACTAGAGGATAGCCACCAAAATTTTAATGTTTTTTATAAAAACTTCATACTTCAGCAACTCTCCATTCCCTTAGATTTCTTGGGAACCAGAGCTACTAGGTTTTTAATAAAAATACATATATGAATGTAATTCTGGTTAAATATGTGTTTATGGTATAAATATATGTACCTAGTCCTATTTTCTCTTAAGGTTGTATCATAAAGGTTTTCCTAATTTTTTACATAGTGTTCATAAATATTTAAAAAGTTACCCAACATTTTGTCAGTGGATGAACCATAATTTTGTCAGTCATTCTACTTTGGACATTTTACTTGCTTTCACCTCTTTCTGTACAAAAGTGAGGCAGTGGAACGTCTTTATATGGACATTTTTCCCCCTTTGAGGGCTTTATTCATTTAGGGTAGAATCCCATTGGTGCTAGTTAGGCAGAAAGATTTGAACCTTTTTATGGCTCTTTATATATATTTCCAAAAATAGTTTACTCTTTCTTAATCTTTATTTTCATTCATGTCTGTATTCAGTGAATTTGTTTGTTTTATATAGATTCCTCTTTCCTATTAAGATTATTCTTAGGTCATTTAAATGCTCCTCTACTGTTGTGGCTGTGGTCTCTTTTCAATATATTTTTGAGTTTCATAGTAAAATTTATGAATTTTTCAAACTGTTATCATTTGGAGGTCTTGTATAGTGAAATTAGCATAGAATCTAGTATAAACTAGCTACTAGTCAAGTAACATTTAGACCAGTCATTAAGCACATTTCTTCAGATGTAAACTGAAGGAGTTCTTAGGTTTTAGGATTTTTATGGACTAATAAAAACATAAAGCAAAGGGGGAAAAAATTTAGATAAATGAAAGAAGAGAGTAATCAGGTCCTAGAGATATAGTTTAGTTAAGACATCATCAGTTTTTTATCTGCAGAAAAGCAGTAAGTAGGTTTTAGATGGGGTGGTCAGTTGCTTCAGTCGTGTCCAACTCTGTGACTCCATAGACTGTAGCCTGCCAGGCTCAGGCTTCTCTGTCCATGGGATTTCCTAGGCAAGAATACTGGAGTGGATTGCCATTTACTAAAAAGAAAACTTAGTTCTTTGGTAGGTCCTATTACTTAGAATTAATTTTTTTTTTTCATTTTTGCATTTAGATGGGTATATCTTTCCTTTTCTCCTCTGTCTTTTGCTTCTCTCTTTTTAAATTTATTTTTTAATTGAAGGACATTTGGTTTACAAAATTTCATGTTCAAACCTCAACATCAGTCAGCGGTAGGCATACATATATCCTCTCCCTTTTGAACCTCCCTCCCATCTCCCTCCCCATCCCACACCTCTAGGTTGATACAGAGCCCCTGTTTAGAGTTTCCTGAGACATACAGCAAATTCCCATTGGCTGTCTATTTTACATATGGTAGTGTAAGTTTCCATGTTACTGTCTTCATACATCTCACCCTCTCCTCCCCTCTCCCAGTGTCCGTAAGTCTGTTCTCTATGTCTTTCTATTGCTGCCCTGCAGATAAATTCTTTGGTACCATCTTTCTAGATTCCATGTATATGCATTACTATATGATATTTATCTTTCTCTTTCTGACTTACTTCACTCTGTATAATAGGCTCTTGGTTCATCCACCTCATTAGAACCGACTCAAATGTGTTCCTTTTTATGGCTGAGTAATACTCCATTGTGTATATGCATGACAATTTATCTATTCATCTGTCGTAGGACATCTAGTTTGCTTCCGTGTTCTAGCTATTGTTAAGTAGTACTTCAGTGAACATTGGGGTACATGTGTCTTTTTTAATTTTGGTTTCCTCAGGGTATATGCCTTGGAGTGGCATTGCTAGGTCATCTGGTGGTTTTATTCTTAGTTTTTTAAAGAATCTCCACACTATCTTCCATAGTGGATGTATCAATTTACATTCCCACCAACAGTGCAGGAGGGTTCCCTTTTCTGCACACCCTCTCCAGACTTTATTGTTTGTAGACTTTTTGATGATGGCCATTCTTACCTGTTTGAGGTGATATCTCATTGTAGTTTTGATTTGCATTTCTCTATTAATGAGCGATATTCATGATCTTTTCATGTGTGTGTTAGCCATCTGTTTGTCTTTGGAGAAATGTCTATTTAGGTCTTTTTCCCACCTTTTCATTGGGTTGCTTGTTTCTCTGGTATTGAGTTGTGTATGAGCTGCTTGCATATTTTGAAAATTAATCCTTTGTCAGTTGTTTCATTTGCTATTATTTTCTCCTATTCTGAGAGTTGTCTTTTCACCTTGCTTATAGTTTCCTTTCTGTGCAAAAGCTTTTAAGTTTAATCAGGTCCCATTTGTTTGCTCCTGTTTTTTATTTCTGTTACTCTAAGAGGTAGGTCATAGAGGATCTTGCTTTGATTTATGTCGAGTGTTCTGTCGATGTTTTCCTCTAAGAGTATATAGTTTCTGGTTTTACATTTAGGTCTTTAACCAATTTTGAGTTTATCTTTGTGTATGATGTTAGGAAGTGTTCTAATTTCTTTTTTTTTTTTCCATTTATTTTTATTAGTTGGAGGCTAATTACTTTACATCATTACAGTAGTTTTTGTCATACATTGAAATGAATTAGCCATGGATTTACATGTATTCCCCATCCCGGTCCCCCCTCCCACCTCCCTCTCCACCCGATCCCCCTGGGTCTTCCCAGTGCACCAGGCCGAGCACTTGTCTCATGCACCCAACCTGGGCTGGTGATCTGTTTCACCCTAGATAATATACATGTTTCAATGCTGTTCTCTTGAAACATCCCACCCTCGCCTTCTCCCAGAGTCCACAAGTCTCCCATCAGCAGACGAATGGATGAGGAAGCTGTGGTACATATACACCATGGAATATTACTCAGCCATTAAAAAGAATTCATTTGAATCAGTTCTAATGAGATGGATGAAACTGGAGCCTATTATACAGAGCGAAGTAAGCCAGAAAGATAAAGACCACTTATTGAAGAGGCTGTCTTTGCCCCATTGAATACTTTTGCCTCCTTTGTCAAAAATAAGGTACCCACAGGTGCGAGGTGGTAGTGGTTTAGTGGCCAAGTTGTGTCCTACTCTTGTGACCCCATTGACTGTAGCCTGCCAGGCTCCTCTGTTCATGGGATTCTCTAGGCAAAAATATTGGAGTGGGTTGCCATTTCCTTCTCCAGGGTATCTTCCCAACCCAGGGATCGAACCCGCGTCTCCTGCATTGCAGGCAGATTCTTTACCAACTGAGCTATGAGGGAAGCCCATAGGTGCATGGGTAGACTTAATATTTGAGATAGGAAGTATCTAGTGTGATGTGGACTTCGCTGTGATTTCATATTCATTCTCTTGTTCATCAAACATTAGGTGTTTCCTCTGTCACAGAAACTATAAAGCATTACCAGTGGTGAGATAAAATACTTCACTCTTGCCTTCAAGGATCTTAACAGTCTGATAAAAGACAGATAAATAATTTGTTATAATATCAAGATTAACAAAGAGGATACAGTAAGGGCACTGGGGGGGGGGGGTTACCTAATTTAGACTAAAGACGATATATAAACCATGTTTCAGTTCAGTTCAGTTCAGTCGCTCAGTCATGTCCGCCTCTTTGCAGCCCCATGAATCGCAGCACGCCAGGCCTCCCTGTCCATCACAAACTCCCGGAGTTTGCTCAGACTCATGCCCATCGAGTCGATGATGCCATCCAGCCATCTCATCCTCTGTCGTCCCCTTCTCCTCCTGCTCCCAATCCCTCCCAGCATCAGAGTCTTTTCCAATGAGTCAACTCTTTGTATGAGGTGGCCAAACTATTGGAGTTTCAGCTTCAGCATCAGTCCTTCCTGTGAACACCCAGGACTGATCTCCTTTAGGATGGACTGGTTGGATCTCCTTGCAGTCCAAGGGACTCTCAAGAGTCTTCTCCAACCACAATGAGGTACCATTATACGCCAGTCAGGATGGCTGCTATCCAAAAGTCTACAAGCAATAAATGCTGGAGAGGGTGTGGAGAAAAGGGAACCCTCTTACACTGTTGGTGGGAATGCAAATTAGTACAGCCACTATGGAAAACAGTGTGGAGATTTCTTAAAAAGCTGGAAATAGAACTGCCATATGACCCAGCAATCCCACTTCTGGGCATACACACCAAGGAAACCAGATCTGAAAGAGACACATGCACCCCAATGTTCATCGCAGCACTGTTTATAATAGCCAGGACATGGAAGCAACCCAGATGCCCATCAGCAGACGAATGGATGAGGAAGCTGTGGTACATATACACCATGGAATATTACTCAGCCATTAAAAAGAATTCATTTGAATCAGTTCTAATGAGATGGATGAAACTGGAGCCCATTATACAGAGCGAAGTAAGCCAGAAAGATAGAGACCATTACAGTATACTAACACATATATATGGACTTTAGAAAGATGGGAAGGATAACCCTATATGCAAAACAGAAAAAGAGACTCAGATGTATAGAACAGACTTGTGGACTCTGGGAGAAGGCGAGGGTGGGATGTTTCAAGAGAACAGCATTGAAACATGTATATTATCTAGGGTGAAACAGATAACCAGCCCAGGTTGGGTACATGAGACAAGTGCTCGGGCCTGGTGCACTGGGAAGACCCAGAGGGATCGGGTGGAGAGGGAGGTGGGAGGGGGGACTGGGATGGGGAATACATGTAAATCCATGGCTGATTCATTTCAATGTATAACAAAAACTACTGTAATGATGTAAAGTAATTAGCCTCCAACTAATAAAAATAAATGGGAAAAAAAAAATAAATAAATTCAGCAAGAATTAGCCTAAACTCAATTCATTGTTAGGGAGATTCAAGAGAGAGGGGACATGTGTCCACCTATGGTTAATTCATGTTGATACATGACAGAAATTAAACCAATATTGTAAAGCAATCATCAATCAATTAAAAATAAATAAATATTAAAAAAAAAAGTCTTCTCCAACACCACAGTTCAAAATCATCAATTTTTCAGCGCTCTGCTCTCTTCACAGTCCAACTCTCACATCTATACATGACCACTGGAAAAACCATAGCCTTGACTAGACAGACCTTTGTTGGCAAAGTAATGTCTCTGCTTTTTATTATGCTATCTAGGTTGGTCATAACTTTCCTTCCAAGGAGTAAGCGTCTTTTAATTTCATGGCTGCAATCACCATCGGCAGTGATTTTGGAGCCCAAAAAAATAAAGTCTGAACTGTTTCCACTGTATCCCCATCTATTTCCCATGAGGTGATGGGACCAGATGCCATGATCTTAGTTTTCTGAATGTTAAACTTCAAGCCAACTTTTCCACTCTCCTCTTTCACGTTCATCAAGAGGCTTTTTTTTTAGTTCCTCTTCACTTTCTGCCACAAGGGTGGTGTCATCTGTATATCTGAGGTTATTGATATTTCTCCTGGCAATCTTGATTCCAGCTTGTGCTAAACCATGTTTAGCAAGCCATTAATTAGACTTCGGAGTCTGGGGCAAAAGTTTGATTTTAGAAACTGCAGATGGTTAGATTATTGGAGCATAGGGTTGGGAAAGTAATGTTCCAAAAAGATTTGAAGCTGCAGAAAGGGGCTGAGTCTAGATTATGGACGAATGTATATGCTTTTAAGAATTCTGTTTATTTTAAAGATATTGGGAAACCAAGAAATTACTTAGTAACAAAGTATATTTTGTATTTGCAAAAAATTTTGGCAGCAATACAGAGATTAGATAGGAGATAGAAAAAAGGCTAGGGAGGACATCTAGGAATTGATGAAGTTCTCAGTTAGGACTGTGAAAATGTGGAGGGGGAAATCCACAATGAATATTAAGAGATTAGCCTGCATACAGTTTGGTGCTTATATGTAGGTCAGTTGAGTAATGGAGAATGAAAAGAGTTGACGATTGATTCTCAAGTTTCATATTTGTGGACCTTGAAGTATGAAGGTTCTACTCACTAAGAATCAGGAATATAAGAGGAGAAGGTTATAAGAATTGAAAGATGGGGATATGGCGGAAGGGAGGGAGATGATACTACAGTTTTAGGCTTGTCAATGGAACATTCAGGTGTGCGGTAGATGTGGGAGTCCCAGTACTTCATTCAGGTTCTCAGAGCTGAGAAGACATTAAGCTTTTTTTTGGCAAAGTGCATAATTATTAATTGGTCTGTTAGAGAATTATTTTTATGAGGACAGCATTTCTAAATCTATGTAGATTTTTTTAAAGGATATATAAAATTTAAGGTTAAAACTGTGTTGAAATCCTAGAATTTCTTTTTTAACTGAGAATATCCAAGGTACTATTCAATTTATTATTATAGTTCTGATACAGACATACAAATTAGAATTAGCATATAGCTTTTAAAGCCAATATAAGTTGAGTAACTTTTGGCTGCTTAAAAAGAGTACAGTCTATCCCTGTATCACTTTTCACATTTTGGATGAATGGATATTAAACAATTTAGTGACTTGGTCAAATTGTTATAGATACTAATGGCTATTTGAAAATGACTTTCAAAGCTGACCTAGAATATCTCTCCAAACAGTCTTAAATCAAGGTTAAAAGTAGTTGTTTTTTTTTTTAATCTTACTTGGTTTAAATTATTAGAAGATAATAGATAATAATACCATTTCTTCTTAAGGCTTTGTTTTCCAGTGTATTGACTATATTACTATAAACTTAGAAAAACAAAATGAATGTTCTTATATGACAATTTTCTATTGTAATAGGCTGTCTTAGGGCCTTTCTGATATATTGTCAATCCAGTTTAATCTGAAGACTGCTTGTTTAAGTTGGTTTTATACTAAATGCATACATATTATGAGATCTTTGGTGAGAACTGTGTTACTTTGCTTATGAGAAAATTGTATTTGCAGATATAATTTAAGGCTTGCTTTTAAAAAGTACTATATACAGGAATAATTGTGAAAGAATCAAACTTAATTATCAAAAATAATTGACCAGGTCAGCTTCAAAATAAAAACGAGTGCTTTCCTAGGATCTGAATACATTTAAGTAAATGTACTTTTTAATTAGAGAGATGACATGTCAGAATCATCTAGGGGACTTTTTCAAACTTTTGATATAACCCTTTTATGGAGATGTAGAGTAAGTTTTATAAGTTTCTCTATTAGTTAGTCCTTTAGGCTTTTTAATCTTCTGCAATAATTAATAACTACTATGCTCTCAGCAATGAATTCTAGGCATTTGATGCTAGGACTTTTTTTTCCAGCCTCCCTCTCAGATTTACATGGCTGCCTAAGATATGCCTCTTCCCTCCTCTTCCCCCAGCTTTATTTTATTTTTTTCTACTCTGTGACAACAGCTGTGAGGCATGAAGGATCAAGGAACCATGGTGGGTAGAGTTATTAATGAATTAGGATTAAAACTAGGAGTAGAAAGGAGAGGTGTGTTAATACAGAAGAATGGAGTGGAGTTTCTGAATACTAGAGAGGCTGTAGAATTGAGGAAAGAAGAGTAGCAGATACTACAAATGAATTTGGCAGAAAGAATTGGTGAGAAAAAATGAAGTTAAAAACAAATACAAGTTGGCAGCAGTACCTAGAGTAAAATAAAAAATGACAAACTGACTGATCTGGTCCTAGCAGTGCCTAATGTTTAAAAAGTTTACTCAAAAGTCAGATTGCTTTATTTTGTATATGTTGAATACACGCTTTTTAAAAGTCATGTGTAAAATGTTTGGAATAGTGCTGTGCACTTAACAGTAAGTCCTCAGCAAATATTTATTACTTTAACTAGTTGGCAGCTACTTTTTGAATTGTGTGATTTGATGAAAAATGTACTTGTCAAATATGTTTCTAAATAAAAATCTGCTAATTTGTGACATAATTACTGGAAGATAAGTTCTTCTTCACAACTTCCCTGGTGGCTCAGACGGTAAAGCGTCTGTCTACAATGCGGGAGACCCAGGTTTGGTCCCTGGGTTGGGAATATCCTCTGGAGAAGGAAATGACAACCCACTTCAGTGCTCTTGGCTGGAAAATCCCATGGATAGGGGAGCGTGGTAGGCTACAGTCCATGGGGTCGCAAAGAGTCAGACACGACTGAGCGACTTCACTACTTCTACACAACACAACTTGTCTGTATACCCCAAACCAAGTGAAGTATCCCAGATAATAACTCAACTTATACAAGGAACTTAACCAATCTGTTTTCTTAAGTTAATTATGCTTCTAAAGGTGTTGTTCTATATTGCTGTGTGGCAATATATATACAACACACACAAATATGGTCACTATATTTTGGTAGCTCATTTTCCTGCTTCACATCTTTTAATCAAAACCATTTATCTCTTTTTTTGTCCATCTATCCAAATCCTACCATTCTATCAAGTTCTTAGGGGTTTTGGGTGGTAATGGAGGGAGATAGCGTAGGTTGATTTGTTTGTGCTTTTCCAAGCTTATATTTTCTCTCTTTGCTCTTGCGCCAGTTTATGTGATCTCTTCCTTTTCTAATATGTATCTCTGTGTAGGAGTTCATTATGTAAGTTATATGCTAACTTGTTACATTTTCATCTTGTGTATCAAGCTACAGTTTATTTTGTTTCACTTTCACATTATATTATCAATCAAATTATAAACTCTTTGAGGACAGGATCTGCCTATGGTACCTTATGAAGCGTATTGCCCAGAGTGGGTTTTTAGCAAGTGTTTGCTGATAACTTAAGTGGCTCGTCTGAACTAGTTTGAAAAGATTTGGAGACTACTTCACATTCTCAAAAATTATGAAATTCACTCTCTTAAAGTGTACAGTGGTTAAAATTAAATGGCTTTTTTAGCCATTTATTCACAAAGTTGTACAACCATCATCACTACCTAGTTCCAGAGCATGTTTGTCTCCCTCAGATTAGCAGTCACTCGCCATTCTTCCCTCTTCCAGCCCATGGCAACCTACGTTCTGTTGCTGTGGATTTCCTTATTTATATAGGTGAAATCATACAGTGTGGCTTTTTTGTACCAGGCATCTTTCACTTGGTCATCCATGTTGTAGCATGTATGAGTACTTAATTGCTTTTTATGGTCAAATAATATTTCATTGTGTGGTATACCACATTTTAATTAACTTGTCAGTTGATGGGCATTTGGGATGTTTTCACCTTTTGGCTATTATGAATAAAGCTGTGTTTTCAGTTCCTCTGAGTAGATACATAGGAACTGCTAGACTTTTCCAAAGAGGCTACAGTTTTACATTTCCATTAACACTATTTGAGGTTTATACTTTCTCTGCATCCTCTGTAATACTTCTTACTGTCCATATGAGTATTGCCATCCTAGTGGGTGTGGTAGTGGTATCTCATTGTGGCTTTAATTTACATTTCCCTAATGACTGATGATTTTGATCATCTTTTCATATACTTATTGATCATTTATATAAATCTCTGGAGAAATGTTTATTCTAATCTTTTGCCCATTTTTAAATTGGATTATCTTTTTATTTGTAAATTATTAAGTTTTTAATATATTCTGGATTCATGTCCTTTGTCAGATATATGATTTGCAAATATTTTCTCCCATTCTGTGGATTATCTTTTCACTTTCTTGATAGTATCCTATGAAGCACAAAAGTTTTTCATTTTGTTGATGTCTGACTTACTCTGTTTTATTCCTTTGGTTGCTTGTGCTTTTGATACCATATTTAAGAAACCATTTCCTGATTCGAGGTCATAAAGATTTACACTTATGTTTAGTTTCAGCTCTTTAAGTCTGACACATTTTGAGTTTTTTTTGCGTATGGTATGAGGTACAGATCCAACTTCATTCTTCTATATATGACTATCCAGTTGTGCCATTACCATGTCTTGAAAGACTTATTTTACCATTGAATAGTCTTGACACCTTGTCAAAAATCAGTTGAATGTAAATATGAGAGTTTATTTCTGAGCTCTGTTTTATTCTGTCAACCAGTGTGTCTCACCTTATACCAGTATCACACTATTTCAATTAATGTAACTTTGTAGTAAGGTTTGAAATTGGGAAACATGAGTCTTCCAACTTTGTTTTTCTTTCAGGTTGTTTTAGTATGGTAGAGTTCTTGCATTGCCATGAATTTTAGGTTCTGTTGGTCCATTTATGTAAAACAGGCAGCTGCAATTTTGACAGCAGTTACTTTGAATCTATAGATAAATTTGAGTAGTATTGCTAGTTTAACAATATTAAGTGTTCTGATGTATGAGCATAGGATGCCTTTTTATTTCTTAAGCCTTAATTTCTTTCACTGAAAAAATTTTGTGGTTTTCAGTGTACAAATATTGTGCTTCTTTTGTTAAGTGTGTTCCTAAGCATTTTATTCTTTTTGATGAAATTGTTAGTGGGATTATTTTCTTAACTTCATTTTATAGATTGTTCATTGCAAGTTTATGAAAGTACAGTTTGTTTTTATATATTGATCTTGCATCTTGCACCTTTGCTGAACTCCTTTATTAGCTCTAATTTGTACTTCTTCTAGGGACAGCTTATGTTTGTCCAGTATGGTTCATTCTGCTCTTCTCCACTCTTGCAGATGCTTCATGCCAACAGTAGTTATACGATAGAAATTTTCCAGTTTGTCCAATTCTGCTGCTTTGTGATTTAAAAAAAATTGTGGATATATGAAAAGTAAGATTAGAGAGCTCAGAAGAAAAGCTGTGGTCACGTTATGTCAAAATTTTCATTTAGTGCTATCTGGCTGTAGCATAGGATTAAAAATAGAGGAATTGTGACCTGGAACTTAAAGTAACCTGCTTTACCTGTAGTAAGGGCTATCTCAGATGTTTCTTGTAGGAATAAATAAAGGCTTATGATAACATTGTGTATGTATGGATGCAAAATAAATTCTATTGGTTAGTAATTTCTAAAGTCTTTGTCTTCCATTGGTCAATAAGGGATTTTCATTAGTTCCTCTGGAAAGTTTGAACCATAGGTGCATGAGGGGGGCGCGCTGAGGGTTGGGGGTCGATAAAAGAATGACTAGGCAAAGAGGGTAAGAGTGTTAGGGAAGAGGAAAAAGAAGGTAAGAGAGAAGAGAGGCAAGGAGGCAAGATTAATAAATTGACTTATGTAATACAAGCAGTAGAATGATACAAATAAATATATTTGCTCATTAGGAACAAAAGAAGAGAAAGTGATAGTACATTATTATTCCTCAAATTCTAACTTCTGTTTTTTAACCTGTGTCAAAATTGAACCTAAAATGACAAGTACATATATAAAAAGATGTTCAATATCAGTAGTAATTAAATGAAAAGGTGTACTGTAGTTAGCTTATAATGTGTTCTGTTGATCAACAAAGATTAATTAAATGCAAAAGTATCCAAAAGTGTTCTCATGAAATATTAATGTTTTACCTTCCATTAGCATTAATATTGTTCTTACCACTAACGTTTAGGTGTTGCAACAGATATAAGTGATGGGTAGGGTAGTTCTTCCTACTCTCCCTCCCCTCTTGAAACAAACATTTATCAAAAAATTTTCTATATATTGTTCACTGTCATACTTAATACTCTTAGAAAATATCTGCCTAATATTTACCTCCTGGAGTAGATACTAATTTCATTTCACAGGTAAGGAAATTGAAGCTGAGGAAGTCAAGATTATACAGCTTACACAGGAGGAAGGGGAATTTGAACCCAGGTTTTTCTGATTCTAAAACCTCGTTTTGAAATCTTAATTATTATACAAATACTACTTCTCCAGTTCCTTTGAGGAGCTTGTACTGAAGTTGATAATGTCATATATATATGTATATATAAATATATATATACACACACACATAATACTCAGTGGATCCTTAAACTATAAATAATTATTAAATAAGATTTAAAGCAGAATTTTACTTTTACTTCAGGAAAAATCCCAAGTCTTTGCTTTTGGAAATCAAATAGAATATTTGCCCATTCTTTTAGTGTTGCTGTATCACTCAGTTTCTGTGGTTTTAGAAATTCCTTAGTGTCTTCACTTTGGAAAGTTGGCTCTTGAAACTCATGGAGTCCAGAAGTTAACAGACTTAGTTTAAAAAAAAAAAAGTCCTGGGAGAGTTCCTTGAGTAATTTTAGGATAAGAATTTAACAGCTTAAAGAGATGATGGGTAAAGTTAAGAAGAGTAAAATAATTGAGTTTCCTTCTCTGTGTTGAAGGCTTAACCTTAGATATTATCAGTGCAAAAATATAACAAGTGGAATGTGATTGCCTTATTAGTAGTTAAAAATTGGTAAGTATTTATTTCTTTTTGATTGAGCCTCTCTGGAAGTTCTATATCATTTGCTTTCTGTTTTTTATACCTTCCTTTGGGAATTCCACATTCAATGCAAATCTTTGTTTTGAATTTTATTTTGTTGAACTTTGAGTAGTAGGATTTTTTGATGAGTAGGATTTTGTAGAATGAAATTTGGCTTAAAGAAATCATCCAAAATTTTGAGTAGTGTTGTGACATTTTAAAAGTAAATTTTTAAATAGATTTAAAATAACTAATAATCTTTCCAAAGGATTGCTTTCTTAATCTTGGGTCAGAGACATGTTTGTCTCCTGGTTTTGTGAACTTTTTTCAGTTTTAAGCTTCAGTCATCCTTTTTTCTGTGAGTTCATTTCTTCATTTTAGGCCATCATATTTTCCTTTTCTTTTTTCGTCAATTACCGCAATTCTCTTATTTTGTGCTCCTCAGAACAACCCTTCCAATGTATAATAGCTTCTTATTTTTAATTCTTAGTTTTTTGTATTTTAGAACCTTAGTGAATTAAAGGTTTTCTGCCTGAGTTATTCAGTATTACTTTATACACACTTTATACACAGAGTTTAAAGTCCTGCTACTAATAGAATCAATCCTATGTTATATCATCAGAGACTATATTGATATATTATGTGTTATTTCCAGTACCCTTTTGGGGGGACATGGTGACAGACTAGGGGTACTTAATGCCTTAGTTGATAGTAACATTACCTCTTCTTATACTTTGTATAAACTGGAAGGAACTAAACAGAAAAGAGTCCTTTCAGTTCTTTTATGATTTAGAAAACAGAAGAATTTTTTACTGAAAACTTTAGTTGCCTTATTTTTAGCAGTGATGGTAAAAGTAACAGCAATAATGCTAATATTTATTGAGCTCACTGTTTTGGATATTTTACTTACATTATTTAATCCTCACTACAATCCTTGAGGCACACATATAATATTATCCCCACTTTACAAATTAGGAAACTGATGCTTGCAAAGAATGTGACTTGCCCAAAGGATAAGAGAAGGAAGGAGATTGGAGTGATTCGGAATTGGCATAATTAAAATGAACACGTGCTCCTCCGAAGTTCAGTTACACTCTAAGCTCCCTGATGTCAAAACTTAATATCACATTGATAGCTCTGTTTCTGTTACCTGACATAGAATTTGAGTATTGCACAAGTACCAGGCATATGGTATATGTTTAGGTTCTTTTAATGAATAAATGGGTTGTGAAAGACTGGTTCATTAGCCTTAGCCATGAGTCTTCTGGAGTGAATCCATGCAAATCTCATTTGCATTGCGTAATTTGTTCTTTTTTCTTAAATTACCATTTTTCCTTTATCTGGCAGTGTACCTGGCAAATTTCTCTTCATTTTTCAAATTCCAACTAGTTCCATCTTTTCTATGATACCTTCTTGTCTCTTTTAGGCAAGATTTATTGTTCCCTTCTTGACACACCCATTTTTTTTCCCTTTAACCTTTTTATAATACCTATTATATCATATTGTCATTGTCTTTCTCTGTCCTGGGGATTCTTGTAGGATGGGAGAGGTGAGGAGAGGGTGGTGATGGACTGTGTCTTGTTCATCTCAGTTGAATTCAACACTTGAGTACAATTTCTGGCACTTTAGGTGCTTATTAAATGTTTGAGCTGAATGATTTCATACAAACAAACTTAAATTAGACTTGTAGGTAAGTGTTGAGGGACTTTTATTTCAGTGTTGTCCTCTCTGAATTACTGTCATTTGCTTTGCGACTTTAGGCTGCTCTTTGATTTTGAAAAATCATTCCCCTAAACTGCTTTCAAAAATATTAATAATTGAGACCCTATAGAATCTTAAGATTGTTATTGGGATTTTCTAAGAAGTTCTTTATCCTTTGGGGAAAAAGATTTTAAAAAGGAGGGAAAAACTTAATAAAAGATGTGCTCATAGATAAGCCAAATATCCAGGAATGAGCAAGTTATCTAAGAATTTGTTGAGTATAGAAAGGAGTATATTAGATTAAATTCTAGGATCCTTAAATACAGGGCGTAAGTCAGAATTTTATCTGTTTTTACCCACACCACATTGTGCATAGAATTGTTCAGTAGAGATAATAAGAATAGAAGTGCTTATAAATAGATAAATAGAATAGTACTTTACATTAGCTCTGCAAAAGGAATTTTATTAAACTATTAGTATACTGTAAATTAAATGATTCCCAGGAATTTTGTCAAAAACTGTGTTAGTTATAACTATTATTGCTATATAACAGGTTACTTCAGAATTGCACAACTTAAAACAGTAAACACTGTCTCCCAATTCCTGTGAGGCAGAAATCTAGGTGTCGTTTAGCTGGGTGCCCTCTAGACTCTGGGTGTCTCCCAAAGCTATAATCCTCCTACCATCAAAGCATCATTGGGGGCTGCAGTTATCACCAGGCTCAATTAGCAGAAGATCTGCTTTCAAGCTTACTCACTTGGCTCTTGGTGGGCTAAAGTTCCTCACTGGTTACTGGCTAGAGACTTTGTAGTCATTTAGACTTCTCTGTAGGGCAGCTTACAGTATGGCAGCTGACTTACCTTAGAGTAAGGAAGGGTACTCCTGACAGAAGCAATAGTCTCTTTATAATGTAACCTCAGAAGGACTTATTGTCACTTTTTCTGTATTCCATTTGTTAGAAGCAAATCACTAGGTTCAGCCCACAATCAAGTTGAGGGAGTTGCACAGGCCATAAGTACCAGGATGATGGCATCATTGGGGGCCATCTTGGAGACTGCCTACCACAGTGCCCTATGAGATTAGTATAAGGATTTGAGTATTGCAAAAGTAAAAAGAAAATGCAACAAAAGTAAGAATAGGTTGGGAATTTTCTGGCTGTTCAGTGATTAGTAACTTGGCACTTTCACTGCCTGGACCTGGTCTCAATCCCTGGATGGGGAACTAAGAGCCTGTAAGTTACGTGTTGCAGCCAAAAGAAAAAGAAAAACAGGGTACAAATTGAATTTTTCAATAATTATTTTTAATGCATAAAGGATGAATTGCCAAAAATTATTAGTCAAGAGAAAAAATAGGTAGTTTGTCAGGAGTTAGTTGGAAAAGGTAATAGGGAGTGAATTTGAATACTCTAAAGACAGTATTACAACAAATTGTGCCTTCATGGAATAGGGTCATCTCTTGCTACAGGTTTCTCATATTTGTGCTGCTTCTGATATGGAAGTCTTTTCCTGGTTGAAGGAGATCTATTAATAGAGGATTCTTATTTGAAAATATGAGATTTAATAGTGGATGACTGAGCAAAGAAGCCTACAGTTTGCTTGTAAGATAGGGTTGGACTTGAAAATGAAATACCTTCTTAAATTTAGTTTTTCATGTATGAAAAGGGCAGTTTCCCCTGTGCTTTTTTCCCCCTGTCTTTCATAAATCAATTTTAATGAGAAATGTATGTGACATAGAATACCTCAAAACTTTGAGAAAGGCAAATAGATAAAATATTTTGAAGATGCCTACATATTTCTTAATTATTTGTTTAGTTATATTTTCAATCAAAATTTAGTGAGATGTTGGGGAAACTTCAAATAGCATATCTATAGTTTATCTAAAAAATAAATACAAAAAATTTGAAAACTGTGGCTTAATAGGGAGAGGAAAGCAGACAAGCATTCAGTTCAGTTTAGTCACTCAGTCGTGTCCGACTCTTTGCGACCCCATGGACTGCAGCACGCCAGACTTCCCTGTCCATCACCAACTCCTGGAGCTTACTCAAATGCATGTCCATTGTGTCGGTGATGCCATCCAACCATCTCATCCTCTATCATCCCCTTCTCCTCCTGCCTTCAATCTTTCCCAGCATGGGGGTCTTCTCAGATGAGTCAGGTGGCCTAAGTATTGGAGTTTCAGCTTCAGCATCAGTCCTTCCAATGAATATTCAGGACTGATTTCCTCTAGGATGGACTGGTTGGATCTCCTTGCTGTCCAAGGGAATCTCAAGAGTCTTCTTCAACACCACAGTTCAGAAGCATCAATTCTTTGGTGCTCAGCTTTGTTTATAGTCCAACTCTCACAAACATATTATCAAGTGATAACAGTAAATCATGTTCCATATACTATGTAATAAATGTACGTAAAATATATAAGGGAATTGTGTATTTTTAGATCTCCCAAAACAATTTTAAATAATAATAGTGATGCTAATAATATTATGATATTTGGGGGTTCTTTTTAAGACTTAATTTTAAAAAGAATGTAATTTATGTTAAGCATAATGTTTGAAGCTATTTACATAATTTTTCCACTTGTTAAAGTCATTGTGTTGTTTTTATTAGTCTACTAAGACTGACTTTTTTCTCTCAAACTACTATTGCAGTGGCTTTTTAAAATTTATTCTGCCTGTGTTCATTGAATCAATGAAAATAACAATTTTGGTGGCTCTAGAGTCTTCAGTGCTATCTACTCTGATTCCATCTCCACTAACCACTTTAAAAGGTATTCAGTAAATAACTTCTGTGGCAAAGTGAAATAGCAAGAAACCAGGGATCTACCTGATACTGTTCCATTTAGCTCCAAGTTTTGCTCAAGTGGCAAATAAGTTTTTAATGGTAAAATGATTCAAGTTCTCAAAGTCCCACCCCCAGCTTATAAAACAGAAAGATGCCCAGTATACATTATAAGACCATATTGCTTCATCAGTGGTCTTAAAATGATCTTAGAAGCAGAAGCCCTCTAGTTAATCTTTTACTGTAGTCTCAGACACACGGTTTTCTCCTCTCCTTTATTTATTTGTTTGTTTATGTGAAACATGCCACTGTAACCTGAACAGACTTTGTTTTACTTACTGTAAAAATTGATATTTGCAGAAGGAAGTCAGGTGAAAATTTGATGATAGTACGTGGACTTTTCATTTCTCCCTAATAATTTTCCTTGAAATTACCTTTCTACACTGATCAAATAAAACAGTTGACTTTGTTACGACCTGTTTTTTTTTGTCAGGATGTAGTTATCTTTTTCAATAAGTCTTTAATAGAAAGTATAATTAATACTTAGTGATTTCTAAATCTGAATATTGGAGAAAAAGGTACAGAATTGAGTGCTGGATTTTGAATTTTTCTAGAACTTTAACCTTTATGTTCTTTGAGGGAATGATAGCTTTTTAAGCATTATATTGCTGCAGAAAAATTGATCCACAAGAAATGAAAGTGAAAAATCCTATGGTGTGTTTCTTTGCGCAGATAATGACTCTGGTAAGAAGTGGTTTCCACCTATCTTGGTGAGCCATTTCAGTTTTCTGTGTTCTGAAGCAGTTGTTTTCAAACTTTGCTAGACACTAAAATCACCAGGAGGATGACTTAAAATCCTTGTTCCCAGTGCATTCCCCTAACAATGAAATCAGTATATCCATATCCAGGGGTGGTACCTAAGGCATAAGTACCTGTAGAGTTTTCCAGGTGACTTAAGTATGTAGCCATGTTTAAGAAGCACTCTTGCGAGATGCTCATTGAACATCTTTTAAAATGCAGATTGTGATTTAGTAAACCTGGAGCAGGGTCTGAGAGTCTGAGTTTCTAACAAACAACCAGGTAGTATAGTACACCTGGTCTGTAATCCACACTTACAGTAGCAAGATTCTAGAATACTAAATTGCCTTGATAGACTTTAGTGATGTCTTTATTCAGAAAGTACTTTATTCTGTTCATGGTCTCATAATCGCAAGATAGTTTGTTAAGTGAGTTCCATATACTTTTTCTCTTTTAAACCTCACAACACCCCTGCAAGAGTGTAATACATGTTCATTATGAAAAATTCATATAAGTGATAAGAAAAATAAAATTAAGTAGCTACCAGAAATTAAAGTCTTTTTTTTTTTTGTAACTTTAAGATACCAGGTTAAAGTTAGAACTTCTAAGAAGCATTTCATCATGTTCTCCCCTTAGGTAAAGAAAATTAAATACTGTAGGAGCAGCATTGCTAAAACTAAAATGCTTTTGCTCATAAAAGACCAAAAAAAACCACCCCAAAATGAAAATATACTGTAGTTACATTAGGGTGATAGAATAATAGGTACTTTCTCCTTTTATCTGTAGTCTCAAATATTTATAATGTGCAAATATTAATTTCACAAGAAAAAACCTTAGACTTAGCAAAAATGCCTCTGAAGAACAGGCCTGACTAAATAATTGACAGTTCATACAGAAATCAAGATTTCAATAGATGAGCAAAGAATAATTCTCATAAATGGAAGTACAGATTATAAGTGAACAGTTGAAAAAATATTTTTTAATCTAAAACAACTTTAGTAAAACATGTTACACATAACCAGGTAGGTACCTACCTTCTCCCTAAAGAAGTGCTTAAGAGCCAATTCCCAATGCTGACAAGGTACAGAAAAACCAATATATTCATTCATTTCTGGTGGCATTATGCAGCCTTTTAAAAGGCAGTATGGTTAATGCAAAGAAAGATTATATTTAATATAATGGCACTAAAACACAAAAACACTGTGCACACTCCAGCTGCCACTGTGCAAAATATTTACATGCTGAAAGACAATTTTTTAAAAAAATGAAAGTCCTGATTTGAGTGTAAAGATATGACTGCCAAAAAGTTAATCTTGCAAAATGTCTCTACAGCTTAACAAAACCAAGTATGTCTAAATTAATTTTACATATGATAGCCCTCTGACTATGGGGTGAGCAACCACATATTATATATTATGGATTATATATATATTATGGTTTTGTTTGTTTTTATGTTTTGGGCCCTTTTCAGTCTATGTCCTATAGAAGTTTCCTAAATAATAAACCAGTTTCATTAAGATTTGTTTGTAAATTCCCTAGTATTAAAGAGCCAACCTCTTATTGAAAGTTTATTGAGCTGACTTTGTATGTGGTACAGTTACTGTCCAGGTACTGTGTGGGGAACACAGAATTAGGACCACAAAGAAATTATGATTTTAGGAAGTAAAAGGTATTACAGGTATTGCTTCAGAAATGGCCGAAGAACTGTGGGCATCTTTTGAAAAGTCTCTCAAATTCTGGTTTCAGTTGCTTCAGTATCCAAGGTTGCATCCAAAATAGTGTATCCACTGACAGACTATACAATAAATCTTGGAGAACAAGAAGAGAATAATCTATACCAGTAAGCCCCAGTAGTCAAAAATTGAAGCAGAGAATTTCAGAAGACATCAGTCAGATGCAGTTTCTTTAGAAACCTAAAGTCTTACTTAGGGAACTAGGTCAAGGAAAAGAAACTTATAATATTGCAGATAGTTCACAAAACTCGAACTGTTATTATGTCACCACTTGAACCTCTTTGTCTTTCCAGACTTCTTACACCTAAAATTGAGCAGCATACCTCAATTGTATATTTCCCAGCCACAGGTTAGGAGAGTTCTGTCGGCATTCTGGGTAAGACATTCATTGTGCTTGTCTGCTCTGTGGTTCAGTGTCCCACTCACTACTGCCAAATGCAACCATCAAGTATTATTAATACCAAAAATGCCCTCACAGTTTTCTGTTGGTTGATGAGTGAGTACCACCTTCTGTTAAGAATTTATCAGTCTAGTCTCTGGAAGAATGCCAGTTAGCTCTTTTAAAAATAGATTAACTTAATGTTGTAGAGTTTAGATAGAAACTTCACATTGGACATGAATGAAAAGGATTAAGGTTTGGTCTGTTAGGGAAACAAATGGGAGGGATTTGGGCCTTCTTTTTTCGTTCCAACAATTGATGGTTTAGAAATGCAAGAGAGGACTTGTTGCAGCCTTTTTGGGGGATAATTTTGCACTACTGTGTCAGTCTAAATTTTAAATGCCCATTACTCACTAATCCCACTTCAGGGAATCTGGCCTATAGAAATCTTGCAGGATGTAAGAATTCATGTTTTTTAATATCCTTTTGCAGTATTGGTAATAGTGAAATATAAATACATAAAAGTTGAAAAATCAACTCACCGCCAACCAAAAACCCCAACTAACTAGATGAATATAAATAGCAGTTAAATATTTGATGGTATACACTGGGCATCATTTTTTATTTTTTAAGGAAGTAGGACTCTGTATACTAGATCAATTACTAACAAGTAATATACTAGATAAATTACTAATAAGTAATATACCATTATGGAGAAGGAAACAGCAACCCACTCCAGTATTCTTGCCTAGAGAATCCTGTGGATGGAAGAGCCTGGTGGGCTGCTGTCCATAGGTTCGCACAGAGTCGGACACAAGTAAAGCGACTTAGAGTGCATGCATGCATTGGAGAAGGAAATGGCAGCCCACTCGAGTATTCTTGCCTGGAAAATCCCAGGGACAGAGGAACCTGGTAGGCTGCCATCTATGGGGTTGCACAGAGTTGGACATGACTGAAGTGTCTTAGCAGCAGCAATATACCGGTAAAGGAAATAAGCAAGTTGAAACAGTATGATTATTGCAGTCCTAGTTTTGCAGTTTTGTGTGTGCATACATGTAAGTAAACGTGAGGAATGAAAGGTGATTTTTAATATTGTTTAAATGAACAAATTAAAAAGTAGAACCAAGACTTTCAAAGGTTGAGAAAGAGGATATAATACTTGTTCTAGCACACAGTTGGTGCCTCCATCATTTACCTTCATTTCATCCTTTCCTTCTTTGGACAGCCCAGTTACATTTACTAAAAAAGCCTACCTCTTGAATCTCTACACCAGAAGATTTGAAAAAGATCTAGGATCAGTAAGTGGCACTTTCTTCATGGGCACCCTAGGCTCAAAAGTATTTTTTTACTATTTCTCTCTTTGCTTATATCTCTTCTTCACTTCAACCTGCAAAACATTGTTCTCATGTGTGCTTTTGTTTTCATTGCCTTTACCCTAGTTTATATTCTCATTACTTTATGTTTTGACTATTATAGTAGCCCATGAAACTGTTTCCTTTTAGCTTTAGCCCATTCCATTTGCCTGCTAAACAGTGACTTCTGAGCATATGATAGTCAGGATTAGTACTGTTCTCTTAAATGTGCTTGCAGAAGCAGTTTTGTGTTGTGTATTTTCAGCTGTGCAGGGTATACACCAATAAAAAATGTTGCTTTTGTAATTTGTACCTCTTTGCTCTGTAAAGAAATAAACTTTTATCTCACCTTTTTTAATATTGGGGAGAAAAGGTAAAAGAAAAGGGAGATACAGAAGCTGTTACTTCTGTTTTTCAGTACCAATTGTCTATCTCTAAATAATTATTATATAAGCTTACACACTAACTCAGCTCTTCCAGGAGGAAAGGATGTTATTATATCCAATATTTAAAATAGTTTTATTTATGGGAAAAGCTTATGTGGTAAATTGTGTTTTAGGATAGAAATGCTATAGTGAATAAGCATGTCTGCTCTTTTAATATCTGTAAATTCTTGTATTGCTTTATTCTTTTGATGTCATTCATCTTCTCTTTAAGAAATTCTTAGCTAAACTAAGAGGGAAAAAAGGATCTTATTATTGTGAATCTGTGTCTTGATTTGTGACCTGTATGAAGACTATAGGGATCTGGAGAAACTTGCTTAGAAATTGGTCAGGTGTTCTCTTGAGGGGCTTCCCAGGTGGTGCTAGCGGTAAAGAACCTGCCTGCCAGTACAGAAAGAAGTAAGAGATGTGGGTTCATCCCTGGGTCAGGAAGAATCCCTTGGAGGATGACATGGCAGCCTACTCCAGTATTCTTGCCTAGAGAATCCCATAGACAGAGGAGCCTGGTGGGCTAACGTCCATGGGGTTGCAAAGAGTCAGACACTACTGAAGTGACTTGTCACATAGCACCTCTTGAGAGGAGATTCTTATTTAGAGGGCAAAAGCACCTCAACTGACACTTCCCCAAATGACACTTACCAGATTCTGAGATGGCATCCCACTTACACCATTCTCCCTTTGAGGACCAGTTTTAATGAGTAATTATTACTAAAATAATGTATCATATTCCTCATGTATGTAGGGGCAAAAGCTGATTTAGAATAGTTGCCTTGGAGACAGTGAGTTGGCAATAATTAAGATTATTTCCTTCATGTCTATGCCCAAACCTTTCATATTCTTTAAGGCTGCCAACTGCCACCTCTTCTAGGAAAGCTTCCCTGATTTCCTTCCAGCCTTTATCACTCAGAAATAATTTTTCCCTCCTTTAAATTTACTTTAATCATACTTAACAACTGTGGTCCTTTTCTGCCTACCTGTAATTGTATATGTGCCTTAAAAAAAAAAAATCTGCATTCTATACTGGAAACTCTGCCTAGAACAGGGTATATGTCTAACTTTTCTTGTATCTCTCATAGTTCTTGCTTCTTCTTCTTCTTCTTCTTCTTCTTCTTATTTGGCTGAGCTGAGTTTTGGTTGCAGTATGTGGGATCTAGTTCCCTGACTAGGGATCAAACCTGGGCCCCCTGCATTGGAAGCACAGGGGTCCAGGGAAGTCCCTCTCACAGTTCTTAATAGGATGCCTTTCACATACTATAGGAGCTAAGCAAATATTTCCTGATCAAAGTATTTGTGAAATTTACATAGAATAAAGTTAATGATCTTCAAAGGTCATTGTTCCTCTATCTCCATGAAATGTCTTTTGTCCCAGAGAAGACTTATGGCAAAAATTACAAAGCTGATATCCAGTGACTAAAGTGAAGATAGCAGTGTAACTGAAAGAAGTACCAATGCAAGTCAAAAAGTGTCTAGAAATGTAGGTAAGCAACTTTGTAAATCCTTGTAGGTGATGTTGAGTTTGAATTCTGTTTGAGTTACATTCCTTAAAGAGGAAGCATCAAAAGGATTTAAGAGGTGAGTCATTTGATTAAGTTTTCATTTTGAATGCAATTAACCTGTAACAATGAAGAAGCTGGGATCCAATTAAGCTGTTGCAGAGATCTAGGAAAGAGAAAAATCCTAAAATTCTAGAATAAAGACAGTTAAGTTTAGTTTGATGGTAGTGAATGGATTTAAGCAATACAGGTAAAATCTTGGTGTCTTACTTATTGTGGGTAAAGGCAGAGGGAAGTGTCTTGATTAGGCTTTAGAGATTAGGTGAATTTGAGTTACAGAAGGAATATCAAAGGAAGAGAGTAGCATTAAATTTTGTGGCTGAGATAAGTTTTGAACATACTAAATTTGAACTCTCTGCAGGACAGCCAGTTAAAGATACCCAACAGTAAGTTGGTTATGTAAGCCTCAGTCTTAGGGAGAAGTCAGGATTGAGCATGCAGTTCCGAAGTAGGAGTGGTTAATGTTTGCCTGGAGAGTATGTATTCTAGAGTTTAAAACCCCATATCTTCAGTGCTTTCTGTGATGACTGCACTAGTCAAGATTTGTTATGTTTATTATATATATATAAAACTGGAGGGTGGCATGGCAACCCACTCCTGTATTCTTGCCTGGAGAATCCCCATGGAAAGAGGAGCCTGGCGGGCTGCAATCCATGGGGTCGCAAAGAGTCAGACACGACTGAGCAACTAAGCACAGCATAGCACGTATATATAAAAACCAGCCTCTTTTAACCTGACTGTAATCATGAGGGGAAAAAAGCAAAACGATTTAACTTAAAGAAGACTCTATAAAACAATTGACATTAGCTCCTCAAAGTATCAGTGGTTTGAAAGATTAAAAACAGGAATTCACTGGCAGTCCAGTAGTTAGGGCTCACTGCCAGGTCTCAGGGTTTGGTACCTCCTCGGTAAGAACCCTCAAGCCACAGGCTCCAAACACATTCCTACCCACCCCCTGCCCCACCCCCTGCAAAAAAAATTTAAAAAAAGATTAGAAACAGAGTTCTGAGTTGAAGACAAAAGATGCAATGACCAGATACAGTGTCATCATTGATTAATTGATTGAATGATCCTGGATTGTCCCTTTAGAGGACTTTATTGAAGTAATTAGGGAAATCTGAATATGGATTATATCAGTAGATAATTTTATCAACATTAAATTTAAGTGTGATACTTTATTATTGTGTAGGAGAATGTTCTTTTTCTTAGGGTGAAGTGTCATAATGAAACTAAATCAAGTGTTTCAACATGGAAAAATAAGTGTGTAGGTAAAGGGGAAGATGTGAAACAAATTGGGTTTATATCATGAGTTGTTTTTTTTTTTTTTTACTTATGTAGAAGTGTATTTTTATAAAAATATCTAGTTTTCCATTGTTCCATTGGCTTTTAAATGTTTCACTCATGCAATGACGAACAGGTCATTTCTACTCATATTCCATTAACCAGAACCAGCCGCATGGCCCTGCCCTATTGGTAAGGGTCTGGGACATGTGGACAGCACATGGATACTTGGTGAGCAATAAATGTCTCACATTTTGTAGTTCACCCCAATAAGTACTGAACGTCAATAGTCTTTAAACCTATGGATAATGGCTATTGTTGCCATAACTGCTTATTAAACCGTAGGAAAAATTTTTATTACTTTCAGTGCCAGAATGCAGGTTATTTTATATTGACTATTTCTCACATAAACCATTTTTATTTATTACCTTCAAAACTGTAAAGTAAATGTAAACTGAATTTGAGGGGAGTTTAGTAATTTGCCCAGTTACAGAGTATATCATTTGGAGAACTTGTGCAGTTTTGAGATTTTTGCTTTGCCATTTTAATTTTAATAATAGCTTCATTTTAAATACTATTTTAACTTCAAACTTTCTTTGAGACTTTTAAAAAGGGCGTTTCCTCATAAAGGTTTTATTTTTCATTTAAAATTTTATATTATTTACATTTAAAATAGCATTAGTGTTTTTTCAGTGTGGTTTATCAAGCACTTGTATTATATAACTTTGTATATAATCATTCCTTTATTATTTTTAATATTAAAATTTTGGATAGAACTACAAATAATAGAAAGCTTCATTTTGAATATTTTACCCTAGGAAGTTTGTTATAAATCTATTCCAGGAAAAAATCAGTTAACCAGACTCCTCAGTTGACTTGATCCCTCCCTATACCAGCTCTTCCTGTGTACATCTTTTTATCATATTAGGTAAATTCTAGGCCTAAAGCTCTTGTTTGATGAAGTTTTGAGGTCAGTACAGGGGCTTCCCTGGTGGCTCAGACAGTAAAGAATCCACCTGCAGTGCGGGAGACCTGGGTTCCATCCCTGGGGTTGGGAAGATCCCCTGGAGGAGGGCCTGGCGACCCACTCCAGTATTCTTGCCTGGAGAATCCCCATGGACAGAGGAGCCTGGCAGGCTACAGTCCTTGGGGTCGCAGAGAGTCGGACACGACTGAGCAACTCAGCACAAGCACAGGCTCAGTGCAGTCTTTTTGCCCCAGTGATTCTTGGTGGGAGTTTTGTTCTCAAAACAATACTCTTATGAAAACACACTGAAGATGTGTCATAACTATAGAATCAAAGGGAGATAATTTTTTTAGTATTAGGAATGTATGAATATTTACATGGGGCTTCCTTGATGGCTCAGACACTAAAGAATCTGCTTCCAACGCAGGAGACCTGGGTTTGATCCCTGGGTCAGGAAGATCCCTTGGAGGAGGGAATGGCTACCCACTCTGATATTCTTGACTGGAGAATTCTATGACAGAGGAGCCTGGTAGGCTACAGTTAATGGGGTCCCAAAGAGTTGGACACGACTGAGCAACTCAGCACGTACACATGCATGCACAAGGTTTACATGGTTGAAACAGTTACTGTCTTTATCTTTTATTCATTCATAGTCAAACATAGTGTTAGTAGTGTTAGTTGCTAGTCATGTCCGACTCTGCGACCCCACAGACTCTAGCCTGCCAGCATCCTCTGTCCATAGGATTCTCCAGGCAAGAATACTGGAGTGGGTTGCCATTCCCTTCTCCAGAGGATCTTCCTGACCGAGGGATCAAACCCAGGTCTCCTGCATTGCAGGCAGACTCTTTACCTTCTGAACTGCAGGGAAGTCCTCATAGTCAAAAGAGGATTTTTTAAAAAATAGCTGTTCCTGTTCATCATTCTCATTAAAGTAGTTTCTGACCTTTATTTTGGTGTAGAAAGATGATACAAATCTTATCACATGGTAGTAGCAGTAACACATGCCTAAGGATCTCTTTGGCATGCCTTCATGTTTTGTGGAAGTGATGCTAACTGAACATATCAGAAATACCTTACACTTACACCAGACTCCCTAAGGATCCAGCTGTTAGCTTATAAGTCAGTGAAATCACATTTCATCATTTATTATCATTGGTAGAAAACAGACTGAAAAGCATCTGGTATCCATTTCTTTATCACATCATTATCTCCAGTGGAAAAATATATATGAAATGACTGTACTCAGTTGCAAATGAATTGTCATTTTATTTGTGGTAATTTTGCTGTCTTTCTTTTCTCCCAAACCACTTATTTTCTGAAGGAAAGAAAAATTAGTGAAATTTCTTTTTTCAGTACACATTATCCACATTTAAGTTTCCTAATAAAAGTAGATAATTGCTTTATGGAAGGTACAAGTTCATTTTGATGTTGGAATTTGTTTTTCTGGTAATTTAGACAGATAACCTGTATTTTTGAAGATATTTACTAAATTATTGCTTTAATTGAGAAGAAACGGGCAACTTTTTCTGAAACAAGCTAGCATCTGGCCAAAGTAAAGCCATCTCTTCACTTTTGTATTGGAAATACATAAGTGTTTAATACCAGCGTTTCACTAGATGAAATTGTGGGACAGAATTGTTATCGTCCCTCCCCACAAGAGGGGGCATATTTAACAGGAAAAGGGTAAAGTAGGAAAGATAAAACTTCAGAACCAAAGGCAGTCTTTCCATAAGTTAGTAGACAGTATCACATTGCTATATTTATGTCTTGCCTTACCTTTCTGTTGTTTTACCATATGCTTCTATAAACTTAATTTTCATCTTTATTTGAAAAGCATAATTTTGAACATATCGTGTGATGAAGTTTATAGTGCTTATTGCAGTAGAAAAAGAGCTTTTGATTTTGTAGGAAAAGTATGTGGCAAGTTCATGACGGATCACGCAAGATATTTTCATTTGAAGTACATTTGTTTACATAAGCACAGAATTATCTACTTTTTTCTTAACATAGCAAATTAATTCATGTGCATGATGAAAAAGCCTCTGATGACATTTTTCTACAGATTGTTGTTAATTGCAGTGTTTACAGAAATAGAACTTTTTTAGAACAACACAACTAGGTGTTTAGTAGTCATCAATACTGAGCTTAATACTCAGTGAGCTGAATATAGACTTCAACAGAACTGTCTTCATTATCTTCTAAAGTTACCTTTTAAAACTTGTCAGATATTATAGTTGATCTTATTAATTCTACAATGGATTGTGACAAGAAGTGTATGTAGTACAGTCTTTAATGACTTGGTCCCTGATGCCAGGTTTCCTGGGTTTGAATCCCAGCTCTGCCACTTACTGCTTATGAAACAGTGAGTAAAATGGGTTGTTGCATTTGAAACTCAATAAAATTTCTCTTGCACATTTTATATTATTAATATTCTTTTACATTTTCAGGGTATAGGCTCTCATCATTTTTAGCTATTACATTAGGCAACTTTTTGGGAAGAGATTCAGTTCAGTTCAGTCGCCCAGTTGTGTCCAACTCTTTGCGACCCCATAGACTGCAGCACGCCAGGCTTCCCTGTCCATCACCAACTCGCCGGTTGAATCTCCCTGGTTGAAACTCTGTAAGAGATTGGGGATGTAGGTATCAGAAAATTATAAATATTGCGCATTACATCCCTGATTTCATGGGCTAAAAAGGGGTAGTCAGAAAAAGCTTTTCACAAGTGACACCAGCACAAGCATCTTCACAGACTGTGTGTGCTTACAAAGTCATTCCTGCCATGTCCAACTCTTTGTGATCATATGAATTATAGCCTGCCAGGCTCCTCTATTCAAGGGATTTTCCCTAGAATACTAGAATGAGTTGCCATGCCTTCCTCCAAGGGATCTTCCCGATCCAGGGATTGAACCCCACGTATTTTACATCTCCTTCATTAGCTGGTAAAGTAGTTCTTTACCACTAGCGCCACCTGGGAAGCCCCTAGGGTTGGCCCCAAAGTTTGTTCAGGCTTTTCATAACATTTTACGGAAACCCAAACAAACTTTTGGGCCAACCAAAGTATTTCCGGGAAGTGACACACGCTCTTCACGAAATGACTTTCAAAGACTAAGAAGATATAAATAGATGATGTCAGAACTTGAAAGGCATTTAGGTTTGTGTCACTTGAGAAGTACGTGTTACAAGCATTTCAACAAATAGCCATGTTAAAGAAAGACATTAGGTAAAAAATGGTACACAGCTAATACTCAATGAAATCATACAGGTAGACCTCACATGAGAATTGAACACTTGAGGATATATGTGACTGGCAACTTTTGATACTTGATTGTGTAAGTTTAGAGTTGATTCTCAACTTCTGATACTTGATTGTATAAGTTTAGAGTTGATTCTTTAATTTTTTTAGTAGGGTGAATTTGGTAATTATTGACTGATATTCTTTTGATAATAAAAAACACATTAACATAGAACAAGAAGCAATGTTCTCAAATGATAATTATAAGACTTTCATATCTACTTCAAAGAATGGACACAGCATATTCTGTTCTTTTGCTCTTAAAATAGACTCATTTTATAGTTGTTTTCCAGCAAAGAATAACTCTGCTCATTGTCCCATCACCACCACTGCACTCCTCATCTCAGTAGCTTGGTTACCTTATGTATTTTCAGTGGCATCTTTAACCTATCTGGGATCTTACATATCTTTTTGTTAGTTTCTTATATTTCTTTCAAGACCACCTGAGTCTTTTCTCTCATCTTAAAGTACTTGTTGACTTGTTTTAGCAACTTTGAAGAAGTTTAAATCATAATATTTAATCATAAGGCTTAACCATAATGTTTATATCAAACTTTGACGATGTTTAAATCATACATAGGTTTAAATATATGTTGCCATAGCCACTTTTCTCTTCACTCCGTTTCTTTCACTGCTGCAAAGTTCTTTTGTTCTCACTATTCTGATTTTGTCATTATGGACTTAGGTAAATTACATTTTACCATGGATCAGGTAAAATTTCTCTTGCTACCCATTTCCTACCCTCTTGTTTCATACATAATGACCTTGGATTTTGATCCATTTCTTAAAAATTGAGTCCTTATCATAATTTCTGTGCTGGATTTCTTGTTGGATTTTTTTCTTGTTGGATTGTTGGATTTTTGAATAAGGAAAATCATGCTATTAATAGTGTAGGTTAAATCTTATTTTGAGGTTACCTAATTTGGGTGTATATTCTTAGAAATTTTTGAGTTCATAAAAGCTATGCATGAAACAAAACTGGAGTTCAGTTTTCCTTTGGCCATTAGTGAGTATTATACTTTTAAACTGGGATAAGTTGTGGGAAGTATCAAGCACACTTCTGTCTGATTTCTCTGGATTCACTCTGATTTGTTTTCTGTGGTATTTGGGTTTACTACAAAGTAATATAAAGCATAAAACTTATATTAGGTTGTATTCTAGAAGGTGCTGAATTTGCCTTTCCTGCTTACTCATTTTATGAAGCCGGTCAAGTAATAGTCTTTCTGAGATTGCCTACCCCCCCCCCCCCCCCCCCCACTTAATGAATCACAGCAATTTTGTTGACAAGATAAATGATGAAATGTCAAAAAGCAAACCTTTGGAAATTGGTTTACCTTACCCTATCTTTGATAAAGGGGATTTTAAAGAATGCAAGTGGTGACATGGTAGATAGGCAGTATGTTTCTAGATTTGAACTATCCCCTCTTTCCACCACCTTTCAGTATTTTTAGGTACTTCCCAGTAATATTTCTGTAGACAGAGTTAAAGAAAAATACATTTGAAAGAGAATATTTTTTAATAACTTAACCAGTTAAAGTTGGCTTCTGTTCATTGCAGTCCCAAACAAGGGCAGTGCCAAAGAGTGTTCAAACTACCATCCAGTTGCACTCATTTCACATGTTAGATAATGCTCAAAATCCTTCAAGCTAGGCTTCAGCAGTACATGAACTGAGAACTTCCTGATGTACAAACTGGATTTAGAAAAGGCAGAGGAACCAGAGTTAAAATTGCCAACATCCATTGAATCATAGAAAAAGCAAGGGAATTCCAGAAAAACATCTACTTTTGCTTCATTGGCTACGCTAAAGCCTTTGACTGTGTGGATCACAACAAACTGTGGAAAATTCTTAAAGAGGTGGGAATACCAGAACTCTTTACCTGTCTCCTGAGAAACCACAGGTCAAGAAGCCACAGTTAGAACCAGATGTGGAACAACAGACTCATTCCAAATTGGGAGAGGAGTACGTCAAGGCCGTATATTGTCCCCCTGTTAGTCTAACTTATATGCAGAGTACGTCATGAGAAACACTGAGCTGGGTGAATCACAGGCTGGAATCTAGATTGCCAGGGGAAACACCAACAGCTTCAGATGATGCAGATGCCACTGTAATGCCAGAAAGCGAAGAACTGCAGAGACTCTCGCTGGCTTAAAACTCAACATTCAGAAACTAAGATGATGGCATATGGTCCAATCACTTCATCATTGCAAACAGATGGGGGGAAAAAATGGAAACAGTGACAGATTTATTTTCTTGGGCTCCAAAATCACTTCGGACGGTGACTGCAGCCCTGAAATTAAAAGACTCTTGCTCCTTAGAAGGTAAGCTATGGAAAACCTAGAAAGTGTGTTAAAAAGCAGAGACATCACTTCGCCGACAAAAGTCTGTATAGTCAAAGAATGAGTGAGTGAAAGTTGCTCTGTCATGTCCGACTCTGAACCCCATGGACTATAGCCTGCCAGGGTCCTCTGTCCATGGAATTCTCCAGGCAAGAAGCCGTTCCCTTCTCCAGGGGATCTTCACAACCCAGATATTGAACCCAGGTCTCCCGCATTGCAGGCAGATTCTTTATAAAGTCTGTATTATATACCAACTGTTTAGCTTGAATATGAGACTACAGGATATTTATTAATAAATGATAAAACTCAGCCAGCATTGGCAGATGTGTTCACTACTATCTGTAGAAACTTGAAATATAGTAGTATATTAGATTTACAAATAGGGTCTTATTAATGTTTAGTCTTATAAGGTATAAGATAAGATCCAGTTCTGAGTGTTTTATTGATGACGGATTTTCATTCTAGAAGTTCTTAATGAAGGTGGTTAAGAATTCAGTTAGTTTTCTGCATTCTACTAATTGTCCTATAGATGGCATTGTTCTAATTTGTTTGCTCCACTCTTTGCTTTGGACGCAGATCTATTATTGTTTTTATCTTTAGGATTTTTTTCTTTGTATTGCCTAAGTGATTAATCAAACTAGATCAGATAATGTGAAATTCAGTGACTATAGTTAGCTGTTAAATTTGGATAACAGCTGTTTTTCTCTGGAACTAATATCTGATTTTTTAATCTTTTATGTGTTAAAACTGAAGTTAACACAGAATATATTGAATTAAAATTAAATTATTTTATAAAAGTATTAGTAAAACATTTGAGTAGTGTGATTTTTTTTAATGTTTCTTAAGGAAATTTTATATAAGTTCATATAGTTTCATGGGGCTTCCTTGGTGGCTCAGATGGTAAAAGAACCTTAGTGCAATGCAGGAGACCTGGGTTGGATCCCTGGAGAAGGGAAGTATCTGCCTGATGTAGGAGACACAGGTTTGGTCCCTGGGTCGGGAAGATCCTCTGGAGAAGGGCAACCCACTCCAGTATTCTTGCCTGGAGAATTTCATGGACAGAGGAGCCTGGTGGGCCACAGTTCATGGGATCGCAAAAAGTCGGACACGACTAAATGACTTTTCACTTAATAGTTTCATAGTTTGTCAGCATTGTAGAAATTTTTTTTAGAATTGTGTTAAGTGGTTAGGAGCATGGATTTTTAGATTTGAGTCCATATTTTCACTCTGTCCTTTTTGACTGTGAATTTAGGCAAATTGCTTGCCTCTTTAAAAGAGTTTCTACAGTAGTCTGCAAGTGGGTAAGGGCAGGGACATGATTTTGTCTGGTGTATCATTGTATTCATAGTGTCTGGTACCTAGTAGGTAATCAATTTTTAATGATGACTACTACCTGTATTGCACAATTGCCATGAAAATTAAATAGTACTATATGAATATAAAACAGCTAGTACCTTGCATAGAAGTTTTTAACTGCTATTGTTATCAGCAATAACAGAAAACTCCAAGACTAGCTACATGACTTGAATTTTCTTAGATTCTCATCTCATTTTGTCTTTGAAAGTTTGTTTTCCCCATCCCCATCCCACATGTTGCTTCAGTTTTTTATGATATTTCCCAGGGGCCTCTGCCAAAGGCTCTTTTCCTTCTTTCTTTCAGCGCACCAGTATCTTTGTTAATGTAATTTTATATATCTTATATCCTTACTATCATCAGATTAAGAGACAATAATTGCATTTTTAAAGGACAGTGTTTTACAGTGTTAAAAGTAAGTCATTTTGTCTACTTGCACAGATATCTCATAAATGTAAACTGGAAAGTTAAAACTTCTTCTACTATATAATCTCAAAACTATTAACAGTGTTTACTGTCTTGTCACTGATTTTTGTATAGGTTATCTCATTTAATCTTTAAAATAACTGTGAACTGGGTCCTATTATCTCTTTATATTTGATAAAACCTTTAAAGAGGTTAATTAAATAATCCAAAGTCATTTACTATTAAGTGGTGGAATTACAATTAAAAGCGCTGTTCTTGCCACTATTCCTGTTTGAAGTCTGTTTCTTATTGAGGCTGTGCCAAGAGAATGTACATACATCCTGCATAACTTTTGGTTTGTGTTATCTGTTCATTTTCCCATGTTCCACTCACATTTCTTTCTTTTTTTCCTCCATTCTTTGCAAATACACCAGGAACACAGTATTCCATACTCTTCTAGACTTCTGGGTCATAAATTTGTTTTAATCTTTTGCTTTGCTCATTTTGCTAGGTATTCATTTGTGAATATTTTCTTCTTATACCTATTGCTAATCCAGTTCACTCGGTAACTTCCTCATCCCATTATTCCTGTGAGAATAAATATTTTTTCCTGACTTGATCTCTTTGGCTCTCTTCACAAAAATCTTAACCACTTTTGAGCATTTGTCACATATATCTTTGTTGACTTTTAGTAACCTGTTTTGCAAGTGAGAATTTTTCTTTTTATTACAATTAATTATTTTATGTTGATTTTAGTTGACTACACTTTTTCTTAAGATTTCACTTTTGTCAGTGACAGAAAGCCACTTCTATAATTACCATATTCTCAACGACTAGCCCAGATTAGAATTGAGTTAGCCTTAAAATGCTCCTGTCAGTCTGTTCTTTCTTATAGTAGCATTTACCTGAAAGTTATAGTAGGCTGTGAATACTAGTAAAATGAATGTGACCATAGCATTTTATGTTGGTTACATTTTAGATTTGGTTGCTTTGTAATTTCTATTATTTGATTGCTGTGTTATAGGTGTTATATATTATTTTATGCCTTTTCCTCATACTAATAATTTAAAACTGTACTACTGCACTTCTCATTCAGCACTGGGGCTAATACTGTACAAGGTGCTCTGTGTATGTTGTTTCTGATCATCAGTGACCATGTAAGGTTGCAGCAACTATCCCAACTTGCAGATAAAAGAATAGACCTCAAAACAGTTAATGACTTGCATAAGTAATAACTATGTCATACTACATTTATGTTCTTTGGTCTTCGTCCTCTCACATTCACTAATGTACATGTCAGTTTTTAATTTGCATTATTTAACTGTTAAATCAAGCAATTTTTAAAAAGACTTTAAAGAACAGTTTTAGGTTTACAACAAAATTTAGGAGAAGCTACAGAGATTTACCCTTTCTCCCACACATGTGTAGCTTTTCCTACCTATTATCAATATCATTCACCAGAATGGTACCTTTTTTTTTTTTTTTTTAAACTAAGGGTAAACCTACATTGACCCATGATAATCACCCAAAGCCTTGGTGTTATATTGAGTACATTCTGCGTATTTGGACATAAGTATAGTAACATATATGTATCATTATAATATCTTAACAGAATATTTTCACTGCCCTAAAATTTTTCTGTGCTTTCTTTATGTGTCTGTTTCTGTCTTCCCCATCTCCCTATCCCTGTCAATCTCTGATCTTTTTTTATTTGCTCCATAATTTTGCCTTTTCCAGAATATCTCATATTTGGAGTCATATCACACATAGCCTTTTTCTTTACAATCCAGGTCAGTTTATTTATTTTTTCTTCTTTTTTTTTTACATGTATTCCCCATCTCAGTCCCCCCTCCCACCTTCCTCTCCACCCTATCCCTCTGGGTCTTCCCAGTGCACCAGGCCCGGGCACTTGTCTCATGTACCCAACCTGGGCTGATTATCTGTTTCACCCTAGATAATATACATGTTTCAATGCTGTTCTCTTGAAACATCCCACCCTCGCCTTCTCCCAGAGTCCACAAGTCTGTTCTATACATCTGAGTCTCTTTTTCTGTTTTGCATATAGGGTTATCCTTCCCATCTTTCTAAAGTCCATATATATGTGTTAGTATACTGTAATGGTCTCTATCTTTCTGGCTTACTTCGCTCTGTATAATAGGCTCCAGTTTCATCCATCTCATTAGAACTGATTCAAATGAATTCTTTTTAATGGCTGAGTAATATTCCATGGTGTATATGTACCACAGCTTCCTCATCCATTCGTCTGCTGATGGGCATCTGGGTTGCTTCCATGTCCTGGCTATTATAAACAGTGCTGCGATGAACATTGGGGTGCATGTGTCTCTTTCAGATCTGGTTTCCTTGGTGTGTATGCCCAGAAGTGGGATTGCTGGGTCATATGGCAGTTCTATTTCCAGCTTTTTAAGAAATCTCCACACTGTTTTCCATAGTGGCTGTACTAATTTGCATTCCCACCAACAGTGTAAGAGGGTTCCCTTTTCTCCACACCCTCTCCAGCATTTATTGCTTGTAGACTTTTGGATAGCAGCCATCCTGACTGGTGTATAATGGTACCTCATTGTGGTTTTGATATGCATTTCTCTGATAATGAGTGATGTTGAGCATCTTTTCATGTGTTTGTTAGCCATCTGTATGTCTTCCTTGGAGAAATGTCTGTTGAGTTCTTTGGCCCATTTTTTGATTGGGTCATTTATTTTTCTGGAGTTGAGCTGGAGGAGTTGCTTGTATATTTTTGAGATTAATCCTTTGTCTGTTGCTTCGTTTGCTATTATTTTCTCCCAGTCTGAGGGCTGTCTTTTCACCTTGCTTATAGTTTCCTTTGTTGTGCAAAAGCTTTTAAGTTTCATTAGGTCCCATTTGTTTATTTTTGCTTTTATTTCTGAAATTCTGGGATGTGGGTCATAGAGGATCCTGCTGTGATTTATGTCGGAGAGTGTTTTGCCTACACACATAGCCTTTTAAATTGGCTTTTTTCATTTAATAATATGTGTTTAAGTTTCTTCCATGTTTTCATGGCTTAATAATTCATTTCTTAGAGCACAAATAATATTTCATTGTTTGGATATATCACAGTTTATTCATTCACCTGTGGGGGGACATCTTGGTTGCTTCCAAATTTTGGCAATTAAGAATAAAATATTATAAAAATCTCTGTGTAGGTTTTTTGTGTGGACATATGTTTTCACCTTTTTGGGGTAATAACAAGGAATGCAATTGCTGCATTGTACGTTTAATTTTTTAAGAAATTGTCAAGCTGGCTTCCAAAGTGGCTGTACTAGTTTGCATTCCTTCTGTAGTAAATCAGAGTTCCTATTCACATTATCACTAACATTTGGTATTTTCATTGTTCTGGATTTTGACTCTTTTTACAAGTATGCATCATGTAATTTTTAAAATACCAGTTGGTTGGATAGGATAATGACAGCAGACTCTGCTTTTGTTTTTCATTTATTATTCTCATTTTTTCCTTCTTTGAGTATATCGCTCCCTTACAGTCTTCCCAGGGCCATACTGCTACTTCCTCTCAATCATGTCATTTGTTTTCTAGATGGAAGTTACAGCTTTATGCTTTAGTTGATTAGATGTTTTTTAAATGATGAGAAGTTGCTTGTTTCTTTGTACTTTATTAATTTCTCAGTGTACAAAATTTTCTTTAAGTACAAAATGAGATTTTTCTGTTGAAAAAAACTTTAGAATATTATATTACATATTGAAATTTGCTATCATAATCAGAGAGTTAAGGATTAAAATAGTTGTATGTTGTCATTTAAGGTTTGAGGAGTAAAGTGGGAAATAAGTTTAAAAGAGTACATATATTTGGTTTCCAAAAAGAAAAAAGGAAAAAAATATAGGTTTATTAAACTTCTTTGTTTGCTGACTTAATAAAAATGTTAATGACTATTCCAGTTATCTTCTGCTGTGTAACAAAACACCCCAGAGTTTAGTGTGACTTAAATTTAATAATCATTTTCTTATGTTTCAAGATTTTGTGAGTCAAGAATTCAGGACGGTCTCCGCATTGTTCACATGGTGTTGATGGAGATTACTTAGGAGGTGTTCAACTCACTGGTCTGTGTGATCCAAGATGAGTTCATCCAGTGAGTGTCACTTGGTGAAGATGGGCAGAAAGCTGAGCAGGAACATCAACCAGAGTACAGAATCACCAGCATAACTTGTGTGATAGTGTGACATTTGATGTAGTGCATCAGAGCTTTCAGTCCAAGTATTTTTTAAAAACCAATGTACTGTGAACATAATTTTTTTTGATTCCCTAATTCTTTCTCCTACCTGAGCACTGTAAACCTTTTAGCAAAACATTGTCTGTCAGAAACATTATAGTTTTCAATTCTTTTTACAGTTTCTTCACAGACATGTAAACACTCTTTTATTGGAGTATAATTGCTTTACATTGTTATATTAGTTTCTGCTCTACACTGACAGCCGCACGCATACATATATCCCTCCCTCAGGGGCCTTCCTCTCCTGCCCCAGCTCACCCATTTACGTCATCACGCAGCACTGAGCCGAGCTCCCTTTGCTAGATGTTATATATCAGGTTCCCGCTAGCTGTTTTACATATGGTAGTGTATTTATGTCAGAATTAATCTCCCAATTCATCCCACCCCCCCTTCCCTGTCTGTGTCTACACATCTGTTCTCTATATAAAAACTGATTTTTATAAACCTCTAGCTTTATTGATGGAGCTATTTTAAGTGGATATGAGTGCAAGAATAGAATAAGAATGGAAAAAATAAAAGTTTAGTAAAGGAATTAATTGAATTAGAACTAGAGGAATGAAAGTTTTAAATATGGGTAAAGTGTCAAACAGAGAAGGCAGTGGCACACCACTCCAGTCCTCTTGCCTGGAAAATCCCAGGGACAGAGGAGCCTGGTAGGCTGCAGTCCATGGGGTCTCGAAGAGTTGGACACGACTGAGCGACTTCACTTTCACTTTTCACTTTCATGCACTGGAGAAGGAAATGGCAGCCCACTCCAGTGTTCTTACCTGGAGAATCCCAGGGACGGTGGGCCTGGTGGGCTGCCGTCTGTGGGGTCACACAGAGTCGGACACGACCGAAGCGACTTAGTAGCAGCAGCAGCAAAGTGTCAAAAATAGGAGAAAATTTCAAAGGAGGATGGTATTCAATTCTGGAACAATACCAGAGTATCTAGCAGTTTTCAAAGTGGTGAATGCGTACTGGAAAAAGTATGGAAAGGTAGGACTGGGGATGTGGTTTAAGCTTATTGTGCAAAAGCAGAGGAAATTAGAACCTGCTGACATTTAAAAAAAAAAAACTTATTCTTTTAAAATGTCTATTTTGTTGTGACTTTTCTAATAAGCATAATTCTTATATATTGGAGATGTAAGCACAAACTGTTGAAAGTAATTATTTGGAGGTCACTGCTGTGAAATGTCTGAAAGAAGTGTGGAAAAATGGGCATTGACTTTGAAATCAGATAAGTTTGGTTTTCTTAATTCTAGCTTTATTATTTATTTGTAAGATTTATGGTAACTATGACAGGTTACTTATTTTGAATGTCAGTTTCTCCAGTTATTAAGTAATTCTCTTCATGAGGATGTTTTGAGTACTAAATGAGATAATAAATATGTAAAAGGCTCAGAATTTCTTTCCTTTTTTCTAGAAAACAAAAGGAACCAACATTGGGATTATCAGAGATTTGCTCATAGGGGGTGAACAATTAATCATTTGTTTAACTGTTTCCTGGGTGTTTTCCCAATTATTGAAAGTGAAAGTCTCTCAGTCGTGTCCCAACTCTTTGCGATCCTGTGGACTATATAGTCCATGGAATTCTCCAGGCTAGAAATATAAAGAAGTTCCCTATTATTACTTCTTTATAATCTGCCATTTTCTTCTTTCAGTAAAACCATAGTCAGAGAATGAGCAGAGTCAGGAGACTGGAATTATACTGGGATTTTACAATTAACCTTGCAAGTATGCTCTTGAATGTGTCATTTCATCTCTTTGCTCATATGTACAACAAAGGGCTTGGACTGGGTAATTTATAAAGATGCCTTCCCTCTCCTAAATGTCAGTGATTCTGTTCAAAGCATGGTAATTGTATTGAATGCAACTGCCATCATAGGGAAAGTGAAATAGTCTTTACATGTGACAGGCAGTGAGCTTGCTTAAATAACATGATTGCTTTCCTTATTCCTTGCCAAAAGTTTTAGTCAGGTTCAGGTTAGAGCTAGTTAATAGCACCAAATCAGTGTTTCTCTCTGAATTCCAAGAAATTCTTAGTATATGCCTAATATGTACAAGTTTTTAAAAAATTATGTATGATTATCTTTAAAGAAAAAAAAAACCTATGGAAAAATGTGTATAGCTAATTCAGGGAGAGTCATTTCTCCAGTTGCATTTTTACAACTATTGAGGTTTCAGTTCAGTTCAGTCGCTTAGTCATGTCTGACTCTTTGCGACCCCATGAACCACAGCACACCAGGCCTCCCTGTCCGTCACCAACTCCCGGAGTTTACCCAAATTCATATCCATTGAATCGGTGATGCCATCCAACCATCTCATCCTCTGTCGTCCCCTTCTTCTTCTGACCTCAATCTTTCCCAGCATCGGGTATTTTCAAATGAGTCAGCTCTTTGCATCAGGTAGCCAAAGGATTGGAGTTTCAGCTTCAACATCAGTCCTTCCAGTGAACACCCAGGACTGATTTCCTTTATGGTGGACTGGTTGGATCTCCTTGCAGTCCAAGGGACTCTCAAGAGTCTTCTCCAACACCACAGTTCAAAAGCATCAGTTCTTCGGTGCTCAGCTTTCTTTATAGTCCAACTCTCACGTCCATACATGACCACTGGAAAGACCATAGCCTTGATTAGGTGGACCTTTGTTGACAAAGTAGTCTCTGCTTTTTAATATGCTGTCTAGGTTGGTCATAACTTTCCTACCAAGGAGTAAGCATCTTTTCATTTCATGGCTGCAATCACCATCTGCAGTGATTTTGGAGCCCAAAAAAATAAAGTCTGACACTGTTTCCATTGTTTCCCCATCTGTTTGCCATGGAGTGGTGGGACTGGATGCCATGATCTTAGTTTTCTGAATGTTGAGCTTTAAGCCAACTTTTTCACTGGCCTCTTTTACTTTCATCAAGAGGCTCTTTAGTTCTTCACTCTCTGCCAGAAGGGTGGTGTCATCTGCATATCTGAGGTTATTGATATTTCTCCCAGGAATCTTGATTCCAGCTTGTGCTTCCTCCAGCCCAGCATTGCTCATGATGTACTCTGCATATAAGTTAAATAAGCAGGGTGACAATATACAGCCTTGATGTGTTCCTTTTTCTATTTGGAACCAGTCTGTTGTTCCATGTCCAGTTTTAACTGTTGCTTCCTGACCTGCATACAGGTTTCTCAAGAGACAGGTCAGGTGGTCTGGTATTCCCATCTCTTTCAGAATTTTCCACAGTTGGTTGTGTTCCACACAGTCAAAGGCTTTGGCATAGTCAATAAAGCAGAAATAGATGTTTTTCTGGAACTCTCTTGCTTTTTCAGTGATCCAGAGAATGTTGGCAATTTGACCTCTGGTTCCTCTGCCTTTTCTAAAACCAGCTTGAACATCTGGAAGTTCATGGTTCATGTATTGCTGAAGCCTGGCTTGGAGAATTTTGAGCATTACTTTACCAGCGTGTGAGATGAGTACAATTGTGCGGTAGTTTGAGCATTCTTTGGCATTGGCATATCAAGGTATAGTTTACATAATATAAAAGTCACCTGTTGCGTGTATACAATTTAATCATTTTTAGTAAACATTCATTAGAGTTGTACAACCATCAACACAATTCAGTTTTAGGACTTGGCCATCATAAGCAAAACACCCCAGAAGCCTATCTGTGCTTAGTTCTCACTCCTACACCCCTTCCCCAGTCTCAAGCAACTACTGATCTACCTTCTATTTCTCTACATTTTTCTGGACATTTCGTCTAAAGGGAATCATACTATATATATAGTCTCTTGTACCTGGCTTCTTTCACTTAGCATAATGTTTTTGAGGTTCATCCGTGGCATAGTATGTATTAATATTTTGTTCTCTTTTATTGCTAAATGATATTTCATTGTATTAATATGTTACTGCTGCTAAGTTGCTTCAGTCGTGTCCGATTCTGTGCGACCCCATAGACGGCAGCTCACTAGGCTCCCCTGTCCCTGGGATTCTCCAGGCAAGAACGCTGGAGTGAGTTGCCATTTCCTTCTCCAGTGCATGAAAGTGAAGTCGCTCAGTCGTTTCCGACTCTTAGCGACCCCATGGTTAATACGCTATGTTTAATTTATTCTTTTCACTGGTTGATAGACATGTGGATCATTTCCAGTTTTTTACTTTTTTGAATAATGTTTCTTTGAACAGTCATAAAGAAAGATAGCGCTAAGTTGTGTCTGACTGTTGTGACCCCATGCACTGTAGCCTGCCAGGCTCCTCTGTCCATGGTATTCTCCAGGCAAGAACACTGGAGTGGGTTGCCATTTCTTTCTCCAGGGGATCTTCCTGACCCAGGACCCAAACTCAAGTCTTGCTCATTACAGGGAGATTGTTTACTGACTGAGCTACTCAGGAAGCCCCTTGAACGTTCATGGACAGGTCTTTTTGTAATGTATGTTTTCACTTAGTTTCCCAAGAATGGAATTGCTGAGTCATATGATAAATTAACTTTTTAAGAAACTGCCAAACTGGGTTGCAAAGTGGGTATACCTTCCTACCAGCAATGCATAAGGGTTCTGATTTCTCCATATTTTAACCAGCACTTGATATGATCTGTCTTTTTGATCATAACCAATTTAGTGAATGTGTTGTAGTATCTCATTGTGTTTTCAATTAGCATATTCTCAATGACTAGTATAATGTTGAGTGTGTCTTTGTGCTTTTAAGTCATTTATGTGTCTTCTTTGGTGAAATGTCTATTCCCGCAAGTCTTTTCTCTGTTTAAACTGGATTGTTGTCTTATTCAGTTGAGAAAGTTTATTTGTGTTCTGATACATGGGTATTGCCAAAAATTGCAATATTGCTTAATATTTCTCCTAGTCTGTGGTTTGTCTTTTTCTTGTCTTGTTGGTGTCTATTAAAGTGCCAAAGTTTTTAACTTTAAGGAACTCCAGTTTATCAATTTTATCATTTATTCGTATTTATGTTATCTAAGAACTCTTTGCCTAAACCAAGACTCAAAGCTTTTCTCTTATATTTTTCTTAAGTGGTTATATTGTTTTAGGTTCTGCATTTAGGTCTTTGATCCCTTTAAATTAATTTTTGTGAAGGGGGTGGGGTAAGGGTCTGAGGTAGTGTTTTTTTGAGGAGGTGGCATGTGGGATCTTCCCCTGCACTGCAAGGCGGATTCTCAACTATTGGGCCACTAGGGAAGTCTCCAGTCGAACTTTTAATTTTGTGATAATTGTAGATTGACATGTGGTTTAAGAAATACTACAGGGAGATCCTTTGTACAGCTTCTTCCAGTGGTAACATCTTATAAAAGGGTAGTACATTAAGTATCATAGTTGAGATATTGAGATTAAAACAAGGTACAGAACATTTCTGTCGGCACAGGGATCCCTTTTATTGCCCTTATGTAATCCCCACCCCTCCCTCCTCCAACCCTTGTAACTTCTTTTAAAAGTTTTTTTTCCTAAATATTCTTTGTGGTGCTATTTTGAATGGAATTGGTTTTCTTATTTTAATTTTCACATATTTACTAGAAAATAGAAATGTAGTTGGTTTTTGTACTTTGACCTTATATCTTTTGACCTTGCTAAGCTCATTTCTTAGTTCTAGTAGTTTTTTAATGATTTCTTAGGATTTTCCATATGCAAGCTAATGTGATCTGATAATAACAGTTTTGTTGTTCAGTTGCTAAGTCATGTCTGACTCTTGCGAGCCTATACACTATGGCCCACCAGGCTTCTCTGTCCCTGAGTTTTTCCAGGCAGGAATACTGGAGTAGACTGCCTCTTCTAATCTGAAGGTACATAATAGCTTTTAATTTAATTTTCAAAGTTTATTGTTTCCTGTCTTTACTGCATTGCCTTGAATCTACAGTACAACATTCAGAAGAAGTAATAAAAGTAGACATCTTTGTTCTTCTGCTCTTTGGGGGAAAGCCTTCTTCATTAAGTATAATGTTAGTTGTAGACTTTTTATAGGTGTCCTTTAATTAGTTGAAGAAGTTCTGTTTCTAGTTTTTTGAGCATTTTTGGTACAGTGTTGAGTAATTTGTCATGTACTTTTTCTGCATCTCATTGAAATGATCATGTAGTTTTTGTTCTTTATTCTGTGAATATAATTTTTGTATTAATTAATTGATTGTCAAATCATTAAACCTACCTTTCAGTCTCAGGATAAATCTCACTGGGTGATAACATATAGTCCATTTTAGTATAGTGTTGAATTCAATTAGCTAATTTTTTAAGAAGAATATTGATCTACAGTTTTCCTGTGTTTATGTCTAGGTTTGGTATAAGGTAATAAGGACCTCAGAGAAAGTCATTTCTTAAATATCTCATAAGCTTCATCAGTTGAACCATCTGTTCCAAGACTTTTCTTAGTGTGAGGATTTTTAATATGTATCTCAGTGTCCTTAACTGTTACAGATTTATTCAGATTTTCTATTTCTTTTAGTTAGTTCTCATAGTTCTATCTTTCTAGTATTTTCTTCTTTTTAATGTAAGTTCTCTAACTTGTTGGTTTAAAGTTGTTCATAATATTCCATTGTGATCCTTTTAATTTCTGTAGGATCAGTAGTGGTTTCTTCTTTGCCATTTCTGATTTTGGTACGTGGTACCTGCTCTTGTCTCTTATTTTTTCATCATTGTAAGGGTTGGTCAATTTTCTTAATTTTTTTTTTTTTTCAGAGAACCAAATTTTGAATTCATTGGTGTTTCTCTTGTTTTTCTGAGGTTTATTTCATTCATTTTTTACTTGAATCTTTACTGTTTCTTCTTGCTTTGGATTTAATTTGCCTTTTTCTGGTTTCTTAAAGCATAGAAACTTAGGTTATTGGCTTGAGACTGTTCAAAGAGAGGCACTTAAATCTGTAAATACTGTAATGTAAATACTGCTTCAGTTGTAACATACAAAGTTTGATGTGTTACCTTTTCATTTTTATAGTTCAATATATTTTTATTTCCCTTCTGTTATCTTCTTTGACCTGGAAGTTTTCCCACATTTATTTGTTACGGATTTTTAATTTTATTCTTTTATTGTCAGGAAACATTCTTTTTGTGATTCTAAGCTTGTTTAGATTTGTTTGTGGCCTAGCATGTGGTCAGTTTTGGAGAATGTTCTGTGTGTGCTTTAAAAGAATGTATCTCTGAACAGTCTGGGTGGAGTGTTTATCAATGTAAGTTAGGTCAAGTTGGTTGATAGTGTTGTTCAAGTCTTTTGGATCTTTGCTAATTTTCTATCTACTTTTGTTCATTCAATTTCATTCTTTTACTTTTTGCTTCATGTATTGGTGGCTCTGTTGTTATAATTATGGACTCTTCTATCATCATGAAATAATCCCTCTTTGTCTTTATTACTGTTCATTTCATCTATTTCATCTGCTATTACTATAGCCACTTGAGCTTTCTTTTCGTTGCTGTTCATATGAAATATCTTTTCCATTCTTTTACTTCCAACCTGTTATGTATCTTTGCATCTAAAGTCTGTCTTTTGTGGAAGTAATGTCAGTTGGATCTGGATAGTTTATCCATTATTTTAATCTTGCCTTTTGAGTGGCATGTTCAGTCTAGTCCCATTTAATGTGATTATTGATATGATTGAATTTATGCTTCTTGTTGTTGTTCAGTCACAAAGTTGTGTCCAACTCTTTGCAACCCATGGACTGCAGCATGCCAGACTTCCCTGTCCTTCATTATCTCCTGGAGTTTGCACAAACTCGTGTCCATTGAGTTGGTGATGCCATCCAGCCATCTCATCCTCTGTCACCCCCTTTTCTTCCTGCCCTTAATTCTTCCCAGCCTCAGGGTCTTTTCCAATGAATCGGTGCTTCACATCAGGTGGCCAAAGTATTGGAGCTTCAGCTTCAGCATTAGTCCTTCCAATGAATATTCAGGGTTGATTTCCTTTAGAATTGACTCATTTAACCTCCTTGCTGTCCAAGGACCTCTCAAGAGTCTTTTCCAGCACCACAGTTTGAAAGCATCAGTTCTTCAATACTCATCCTTTTTTACGGACCAACTCTCACATCCATACGTGACTACTGGAAAAGTCATAGCTTTGATTGTCCAGACTTTTGTTGGAAAATTGATATCTTTGCTTTTTAATATGCTGTTTGGATTTGTCATAGCTTTTCTTCCAAGTAGTAAGTATCTTAATTTTGTGGCTGCAATGTAATCCACAGTGATTTTGGAGCCCAAGAAAATAAAATCTGACACTGTTTCTATTTTTCATCCATCTGTTTGCCATGAAGTGATGGAACTGGGTGGCATGATCTTAGTTTTTTGAATGCTGAGTTTTAAGCCAGCTTGAACTCTACTTTTTCACCTTCATCAAGAGACACTTCAGTTCCTCTTTACTTTCTGCCGTAAGGGTGGTGTCTTCTGCATGTCTGAGGTTATTGATATTTCTCCCAGCAGTGTTAATTCCAACTTGTGATTCATCTACCCCAGCATTTCACATGATGAACTCTGCATAAAAGTTAAATTAACAGAGTGACAGTATACAACCTTGATGTACTCCTTTCCCAATTTGGAACCATTGCATTGTTCCACATCCAGTTCTGACTGTTGCTTCTTTACCTGCATACTGGTTTCTCAGGAGGCAGGTAAAGTGATCTGGTATTCCCATCCCTCTAAGAATTTTCCACAATTTGTGATCCACATAGACAGAGGCTTTCGAGTAGTCAATGAAGCAGAAATAGATGTTTTTCTGGAATCCCTTGCTATTTCTATGATCCAGAGGATATGATCCAAAGGATATTTAATATCCAAAGGATATTAAATTAAAAGATGCTTGCTGCTTGGAAGAAACGTGACAACCAACCTAGACAGCATATTAAAAAGCAGAGACATTACCTTGCCAACAAAGGTCCATCTAGTCAAAGCTGTGGTTTTTCCAGTAGTCGTGTATGGATGTGAGAGTTGGACTGTAAAGAAAGCTGAGCGACAAAGAATTGGTGCTTTTGAACTGAGGTGTTGGAGAAGATTCTCTAGAGTCCGTTGCACTGCAAGGAGATCCAATTGTCAATAAAGGAAATCAGTCCTGAATATTCATTGGAAGGACTGATGCTGAAGCTGAAACTCCAGTACTCTGGACACCTGATATGAAGAACTGGCTCATTAGAAAAGACCCTGATGCTGGGAAAGATTGAAGGCAGGAGGAAAAGGGGATGACAGAGGATGAGATGGTTGGATGGCATCACCGACTCGATGGACATGGGTTTGAGTAAACTCCAGGAGTTGGTGATGGACAGGGAGGCCTGGTGTGCTGCAGTCCTTGGGGTCGCAAAGAATGGGACACAATTGAGCGACTGAACTGAACAGAAAGGATATTTGCGGTTTGATCTCTGATTCCTCTGCCTTTTCTAAATTAAGCTTGTACATCTGGAAGTTCTCAGTTCACGTACTGTTGAAGCCTAGCTTGAAGGATTTTGAGCATAACCTTGCTAGCTTGTGAGATGAATGCAATTGTGTGATAGTTTGAGAAGTACGCATCTGCCAATACAGGATACTTAAGAGATATGCTTTCAGTCCCTGGGTTAGGAAGATCCCCTGTGGATGGAAATGGAAACCCACTCCAGTATTCTTGCCTGGAGAATCCCATGGACAGAGGAACCTGGGAGGGCTACAATCCATAGGCTCGCACATGATGGAAGCTACTTAGCATGTTGAACATTCTTGGCATTGCCCTTCTTTGGGATTGGAATGAAAACTGCCTTCTTTTGTGTTGAATATTATTTTAGTGTACCATTTAAATTTCTCTTTCCCTTTTTTTTTTTGCCACTTTTGCAAGTTATTTTTTAGAAGTTGCTCTATGGGTTACAATATGCATCTCAGCTTATCACAGTTTACCTTTATAGCTGAATTTTTATCCCAGTAGAGTACTGGAAAATGAAATTAAAATTAAACTTGTCTAGAATGGTAGTACTAAATTAAAGTTCTTTCTGAATAATCATACTTTTTAATACATTAATAATTCTGCTTACTTTTTTGTCTTGCGTTTTTATGTTTTGTTCTTTTGTTTGTTTTGAGGTGTAGTTTATAATATAATGTAAGTTTCAGGTACATAACAGTGATTCACAAGTTTTAAAGGTTGTACTCCATTTATAGTTATTATAAAATACTGGCTGTATTACCTGTGCTAAGTATCCTTATAACTTATTTATTTTATTCATAGTGCCTTGTACCTCTTAATCCCACCTCTATCATGCCCCTCCCTTCTTCCCTCTCTCCACTGGTTAACGTTAGTTTGTTCTCTTTATCTGTGAATCTGCTGCTTTTTTATTATAGTCAGGTTGTTTTTTGAAGTAAGTCATATCACATGATATGTGTCTTCCTCTGTTTTGACTTTACTTAAGCATAGTAATACCCTCCAAGTCCATCCACATTGTTGCAAATGGCAAAATGTCCATTTATCTGTTGATGGACATTTAAGACTGCTTATGGCTATTATAAATAATGCTGTTAGATACATTGGGGTGCCTATATCTTTTTGAATTAATGTTTGTTTTCTTTATATATATATACACACCCAGGATTGGAATTGCTGGATCATATGGCAGTTCTAGTTTTTTGAGGGTGCTTCATGTTTTCTCCAGTGGTTCCACCAATTTTCATTTCCACCAGCTATGCACAAGAGTTACCCTTTCTCCACATCCCTGCCAGTCTGTTACTTACGGTCTTTTTGTTGATAGCCATTCTAACAGGTGTGACATGATATTTCATTGTCGTTTTGATGTGCATTTCTCTGATGATTGGTGATGTTGAGCATCTTCTCTTGTGCCTGTTGACTATCTGTGTGTCTTCTTTGGAAAAACGTCTATGCAGGTCCTCTCCCTGTTTTGTCTATTTTATATTTCTAAGTTATGATATTGTCCTAGTGCATATTTCATGGTAAGGTAACTATATGTGTCAGTATTTAATAGAATATATATCTAAAGCTGTTATCAGAGGCTATATTTAGTTCTGCTATTTCGTGAGTTTCATAGTTGTAATAAATTCCGTTTCTCCATTACAACAGCTATAGTAATATTTCTCCAAACTGTTGCTCCCCAGAAGTTTTGTAAATATGCAGCATTCCTGTTTCTTCTGTTTCTTGTGTACAATAAGCAAGCTGGACTGGTAATGCTTAATTTTTCCTCTGCCTTGAAGTTCTCTGATTCTGTTTAGTCAGAAGTATCTTATAGAAATTACACTATTTAATTTAAAACATTTACATATCTTCCCTGGTGGCTCAGACAGAATAAAATCTTCCTGCAATGCTAGAGACCCCAGTTCAGTCCCTGGGTAAGTAAGATCCCCTGGAGGAGGGAATGGCTACCCACTCCAGTAGTCTTACTTGGAGAATTCCGTGTACATAGGAGCCTGACAGGCTACAGTCCATGAGATTGCAAAGAGTTGGACATGACTGATTGAATAACACTACCTATTTAAAACTTACCCATTGTTGGCTGATATCTAATCGATAGCAGTAGAGACATTTCTGGTCTTTAGTCTAGGAGAACTTAATCTCTTAATTTTAAGAAGGAAAAGGAGGCTTGTAAATTTAGAAGCCCCATCACATGCTGAAAGTAGATGTTTGTTTTTAGTAGGAACTTAATGGTAATTTTTGTTAAAGAATTTAATTTTTTTAATGTAATAATTAAATCTAAGACTGAGCATATTTTAGTTCTGGTTTCAGAAATCAATAGTGAAAATTACCAGAGTTCATTTAATTCAGCATAGATAAGATACCAAGTGGATTTGATTTTTTTAACTTTCTTTGTGCTCTCATCAGTGCTATAGCATTAATGTTCAATAAGTAAGAAACTAGTAATTTTATTATCTTCTTTTTTTTAATAGAATAAATTATGCTTTATCACACTGCAAAATTGTGGCATTCTGAAAATAAAACAAAAAACATAGAGCTGTTTTGAGTTTTGATCTAGATTTTTCCAAGGATTTAAAATTTTTTATTTATTTATTTGGCTGCACCAAGTCTTTATTGCAGCATGCAGGATCTTTCATTGAGACATGTGGGATCTAGTTTCCTAACGAGGGATCAAACCTGGGCCCCTTGCATTGGGAGTGTGGAGTCCTAGCATCTGGACCACCAGGGAAGCCCCTAGATTTTTCCGAGGATATTAAATTACCAATTTATGTAAACACTAACTAATTTTTCTATTTTCCTTAATACGATACTGGAAGCAGGAAGAAGTATTCTAGATTTTAACTGTAGGTTTCTCTTAAAATTTGGTTCCCTTACCAATAAAAGCAAATATGAGGCAGCTAATAAGCCTAACATATGAAGATCATTGTTTTAAGATCATCTGATTACTTTAAGTTATGACTCCCTGATGTCATCACCCTAAATATGAACTATGGACGGAGGTTCGTGACATTGTACAGGAGACAGGAATCAAGACCATCCCCAAGGAAAAGAAATGCAAAAAAGCAAAATGGCTGTCTGAGAAGTCCTTACAAATAGCTGTGAAAAGAAGAGAAGCTAAAAGCAAAGGAGAAAAGGAAAGATATACCCATTTGAATGCAGAGTTCCAAAGAATAGCAAGGAGAGATAAGAAAGCCTTCAGCGATCAGTACAAAGAAATAGAGGAAAACAGTAGAAAAGACTAGAGATAGCTTCAAGAAAATTAGAGATACCAAGGGAATATTTCGTGCAAAGATGGGCTCAATAAAGGACAGAAACGGTATGGACCTAACAGAAGCAGAAGATATTAAGAGGAGGTGGCAATAATACACAGAAGAACTGTACAAAAAAGATCTTCATGACTCAGAGAATCACGATGGTGTAATCACTCACATAGAGCCAGACATCCTGGAATGTGAAGTCAGGTAGGCCTTAGGAAGTATCACTATGAACAAAGCTAGTGGAGGTGATGGAATTCCAGTTGAGCTATTTCAAATCCTAAAAGATGATGCTGTGAAAGTGCTGCACTCGATATGCCAGCAAATTTGGAAAACTCATCAGTGGCCACAGAACTGCAAAAGGTCAGTTTTCATTCCACTCCCAAAGAAAGGCAATGCCAAAGAGTGCTCAGACTACCACACATTTGCACTCATCTCACATGCTAGTAAAGTGATGCTCAAAATTCTCCAAGCCAGGCTTCAACAGTACGTGAACTGTGAACTTCCAGATGTTCACGCTGGGTTTAGAAAAGACAGAGGAACCAGAGATCAAATTGCCAACATCCGTTGGATCATCAAAAAAGCAAGAGAGTTCCAGAAAAACATCTACTTCTGCTCTACTGGCTACGCCAAATCCTTTGACTGTGTGGATCACAACAAACTCTGGAAAATTCTTCAGGAGATGGAAATAACAGACCACCTTACCTGCCTCTTGAGAAATCTGTTTGCAGGTCAAGAAGCAACAGTTAGAACTGGACATGGAACAACAGACTGGTTCCAAATTGAAAAAGTAGTACGTCAAGACTGTATATTGTCACCCTGCTTATTTAACTTATATGCAGAGTACATCATGAGAAATGCTGGGCTGGATGAAGCACAAGCTGGAATCAAGATTGCTGGGAGAAATATCAATAACCTCAGATATGCAGATGACACCACCCTTCTGGCAGAGAGTGAAGAACTAAAGAGCCTCTTGATGAAAGTGAAAGAGGACAGTGGAAAAGTTGGCTTAAAGCTTAACGTTCAGACCAGATCATGGCATCTGGTCCCATCACTTCATGGCAATAAATGGGGAAACAGCAGAGAAACAGTGGCCAACTTTATTTTTTTGGGCTCCAAAATTACTGCAGATGGTGATTGCAGTCATGAAATGAAAAGATGCTTACTTCTTGGTAGAAAAGTTGTGACCAACCTAGACAGCATATTAAAAAGCAGAGACATTATTTTGCCAACTAAGGTCTGTCTAGTCAAGGCTATAGTTTTTCCAGTGGTCATGTATGGATGTGAGAGTTGGACTGTGAAGAAAGCTGAGTGCTGAAGAATTGATGCTTTTGAACTGTAGTGTTGGAGAAGACTCTTGAGAGTCCCTTGGACTGCAAGGAGATCCAACCAGTCCATCCTAAAGGAGATCAGTCCTGAGTGTTCATTGGAAGGACTGATGTTGAAACTGAAACGCCAATCCTTTGGCCACCTGATGCGACTGAGCTGACTCATTTGAAAATACCCTGATGCTGGGAAAGATTGAAGGCAAGAGGAGAAGGGGACAACAGAGGATGAGATGGTTGGATGGCATCACCCATTCAATAGATTTGAGTTTAAGTAAACTCCGGGAGTTGGTGATAGACAGGGAGGCCTGGCGTGCTGCAGTCCACGGGGGTGCAAACAGTCAGACATGAGTGAGCAACTGAATTGAACTGAACTGATGCATGGACGTGTCCTTCCTTAGATACATGTAACACACGAGTTCATTAAAGAAAAAGATTGTGAAGCACAATAGTAGAGGATGATTTCAAAGAAGAGGTGGAGCTTGGAGAATAGGTAGAATTTGTTAGGTATAGAAAGGAAAAAGAACAGTATAAGGAAATGTATTCATGGAAGGTTTGAGGATAAGCATATTTTGGAATCAGTGAAAAGATCAGTCTGGCAAGAATGGACAGTTTATGTTGGAACATAGGAATATAAATAAAAGTAAACTAAAAGTGAGGAAAGGGACTTTGGAATTAAGTTTGTTGATGTTTTTACTGAGGTTAATTATGGAAATAAATAATAATAACAGTTCTCAGATTTCAATAGTGACACAGTGGAAGGTGTTCTTCACTTGATTTCTAAGAATATATTGTATTTGAATTCCTATATCAACACCACTGCCAAAATAAAACACACTAGGCAAATTTTAAGAGTACTCTTTAATCTTTTCTGTCCTTAGAATATATTCCAGTGTATTAGTTTACCAGGGCTGCTGTAAAAAATTACTGTAATTTTGGTGGCTTGAAACAACAGGATTTTATTCTCTCACAGTTCTAGGGGCCATACGTCTAAAATCAAGGTGTTAACAGTCTCCTTCTCCCTGCAGAGGCTCTGGGTAAGAACCCTTCCTTGCCTCTCTTCCAGCTTCTCGTGGCTCCAGCCATTGCTTGGTTTGTGGTTGCATAACTCCAGTCTCTGCTGTCATCTTCGCTCGGCCTTCTTCACTAGGTGTCAGTGTGTCTCCCATTTCTGTCTTTCATAAAAACACATTTATTGGATTTGGGGTCCACCCTAAATTCAGGATGATCTTGAGATTCTTACATTTGAAAGACCCTTTTCCCAAATGAGGTCATATTCATTGATTTAGGTGGACATATTTTGGAGGAGGCCTCACAGTTCAACCCACCACACTCAATAGTTTTATACAGTCAAGAGTTCTGTGGTGAGAATTACTTGGATTAAATTTTTGTTTGTGTGATGATGTTATTCAGTTCAGTTCAGTCGCTCAGTTGTGTCCACCTCTTTGTGACCCCATGGACTGCAGCACGCCAGGCTTCCCTGTCTATCACCAACTTCCGGAGTTTACTCAGACTCATGTCCATTGAGTCGGTGATGCCATCCAACCATCTCAACTTCTGTCATCCCCTTCTCCTTCTGCCTTCAGTATTTCCCAGCATCAGGGTATTTTCAAATGAGTCAGCTCTTCACATCAGGTGGCCAAAGGATTGGAGTTTCAGCTTCAGCATCAGTCCTTTCAATGAATATTCAGGGATGATGAATGAATATTCAGGACTGATGATTATATTATATAGTTATGATGCTTGTGTTTGATTTTAGAGTTTTTTTTTTTTTTATTTGATTTAATACTGATTTCTGAATGTAACTTCTACATAGTTCCAAAGTCAACCCAATAGGGAAGGTTTTGGGAAGGTATACTCAAGAGTCTCACTACAATCCCATTCCCACCTTCCCTAGGGATAATGATTGCATTACTTTCAACTTTATCGTTCCTGATTTCTTTTTATAGTTAAGTAGCACCTATATATATTCTCATTTCTCCTTCATTCAGGAAAGATTGCATTCTGTATACATTTATATTTTGTACCTTGTTTTTTTCACTTCGTTTTTCCTAGGAGTTACTCTGTTTCAGTTCATAGTTCTCATTCTTTTAAACTACTGCATAATATTCCATGATGTGTATGTACTATACAGTCAGATTCCTGTGCTGAGACATTAGATTGTTTTCAGATTTTTATATTGCAGATAACACTGTAATGAATAACATTTTGCATATGTTCTATATATCTGTGGAGGATCAGCTTCTAGAAATGGGATTACTGAGTCAAAAGTTTATGTAAATGTATGTGTGTGTGCTGTGCTGTCACTTTAGTCGTGTCCGACTCTGTGACCTCCATGGACTGTAGCCCACCAGGCTTCTCTGTCCATAGGGTTTTCCAGGCAAGAATACTGGAGTGGATTTCCACTTTTTCCTCCAGGGGATCTTCCCAACCCAGGGATTGAACCGTTGTCTCTTTGTTCTTCTGCATTGGCAGGCAGATTCTTTACCACTTGTGCCACCTGGGAAACCCATGTAGTTTTGTTATATATGCCAAATTAAACTACATTTTGCATTCTAGCCAGCAGTGTATGAGAGTACTTGTTTCTCGGCAGCATCCATAATAGTGTGTTAACGTTTCTCATTTATCAGGTTGGCTGGAATTCAGAAACTTGCTCTCAGTGTAGTTTAATTCTCATAGTAACGGTAAGGCTGAACATAACTTTCTTTGTGCATTTAAGCGCCATTTTATAGCTTTTATATCTGAATGATTTGAATGATGACAAATTGTTTTTGAATACTGAATCTACATCTTAATTAATTTTTATACTTTCTGCTATTCATTTACATTTGTTCTCATCTTTAAAATGAGACCTATTCAGTGAGTCATTATGAAGATCAAATGAAAAAAGGGCGGGGGGGGTAGAATGTAAAGCAACAGGCACAGTGCCCAGCACATACTTTGCAAGTGGTCAATACATATTTTTTTCTCTCACTCTATGCCTCAGTTTATATACATACACTGCCTACTAGTAGGCAGTCTAGTAAGTGTGTGTCCAAGGTGGGGCCAAGGGGCAGTGGGTGAATGTGTATTTGGAGAGGGAGGAGGGAGAAAGAGAAAGACTTTTCTGAAACAGAGAATTTATGATGTGTTAAACAGTATAGACAATATTGCCTATAGTAAAAGGAGCCTGGCAGGCTGTAGTATATGGGGTTGCAAAGAGTTGTACATGACTGAGCACACACACAAGATGTTTTATTAACTTTTTGGCTTTCATATTCTGAAAATTGTAATAACATTTTGTATATCTGTTGTTGGTAGAAATTTGGTAGCGTGATCCATGTGTTAGAGCAGCATCAGACTTTTTTTCCGAAGAAGATTCTAACTTCCCTGAGGTTTCTATGTAGAACATATTTTGAGTAAACTCCTTAAACTTCACAAAGTTACCTTCTTTTCATTTTCCTTGCCTAGATTGGTTGGTTAATAAAACATATATTGCTACACTTAGTAATACTGCATGTTTGTATTCCATTTCAAACATGTACTCTGGACCATTTCAGTTTTTGAAAAGCCCAGTTTTGAGAAAAATTAATGGAGGACTGTTCAGTGGCAACATTCTGTCCATCCATTCCTCTGAATATTTAGAATTTTACTCTTAGATAGAACCGTACTATTAGAGATCTGTGTACTTGGATGGATTGCATTATTTGGGCCTCTTGTAGTGAATTGTCCTTTTTATTTTCTTTTATTTATTTATTTTTTGGAATTATCCTTTTTAAATGGATGTCATTTAAAAAAAATCAGAAATTAGCTCAAAACATTTGGGGAGTTTTGTTTTTTTTTTTTAGGGATGCCTTCAAGGACTTTCTTCATTATATCATCCAGAATCTTCTTTATGAGAACTCACTGGTGAAATTTCCCTCAGATTACAGTATCTTGGAAAAGCTGTACTTCTCCTGAACAGTTGATTCAGTTTTTATAGACACTGTGTATTTGCTTCTTTGCATTCCTAACTAGGAAACTTAAGCCATATTTGAAGGCCAACTCTTGGGAGTTTTGGAGAGCATTATACTGTGCTTCATTCTGTACTATTTTTATTTATTTTCTTTATCCCAGTGTATCCTTTGTTCAGAATCCTTCACTTGTTTATCTTTCAGCCTATGTATTCTTCTGGTAAACTGTTTCAAATCGTTATGGAACAACACAGAATGTGATATCTATATTTATGAATGTATGTATATGTGCATGTTACACCTTTAGTTACCCTAGCTAGAACCTGAAAGTTGTCCTAGATTCCCTCTCTCTCCATATCCAAGTTGTCGCCAGATTAACCTCTTTCTATATATCTGCCCTTTTCTTGCTATTAACCTTGCTTTCTCTTTGTTCAAGTGGTAGTTTATTTCCTACCTAATTGTTCTTCCTTTCTTCTAGTACCTTTCCACAAGTTTAGCACCTTCTCTTCCACAGTGCTGCTATAGATCATGCTCTAATATCAGAATCTGTTCATATAATTTTCTTAATATAAAGTGTTTCTATGACTGCCTATAGCAGTCAGTCAAATTTGGACTCCTTAACCTAGCAAACAGGCTTTTTTTAAATCTAACTTTAGTATGTTTAACCTTCCCTCAGTCCACATATGTGTCATGCAGTTTCACAGCTTTCTGCCTTTGCTTTTCCCTCTGCCTGCAATACCGTTCCCACTCTTCATCAATACCAAGCTTTCAAAACTCATTACAGGTGACATCTTCCTCAGAAGGCTTTCCCTGTCTTCTAGCCCAGTAGTTACCACTGTGGCACTAGGATCAGTAGCATCAGCATCATTGGGAAATTATTAGAAATGCTCAATCTTTGGGTATTACTCAAGGCTCACTGAATTAGAAACTCTAGGTATAAGACCGCAATCTGTGGTGCCTATTGGTTTTCAGACTTTAGCAAGCATCAAAATCACCTTGCAGTGGAGTGTTGTTAAAATATCAGCTTCCATCTCTGAAACATCTTGGAATGGGTGGATATGATAGATTGTATTAACAGCTCCAAGCCTTCACCCCTGCCTGCCTCCAAGCTCTTTCCCAGGTGACTGTATAGTTCCTGCCTGTGACATAACCAAAGGTTTGAAAAAACGTTTGTAAGATTGTGCTTGCACTTTTCATGCCTCTGCCATCTCTGAAGACCAGCATGTCTAGCCTGACCCACTGGTTCTAGGAGCAGATTGAGAGCTTTACGCCACTTAGTTTTCTATTGGGTATATACCAAGGAGTGAAATTACAGGGCCTAGGGTAATCACCCATCAGATAATGTCCCTTCTCCAAAGTGTGTGTACCCATTTTATATACTCCCACCAGCGTTGTGTGAGCATTCCTGTTGTTTACTGTGCTGTCATTGCAACAGTTAATTACTTTTTAACTTTAAATATATCTTACTATGGTTGTCACTTGCATTTTCTTAAGGACTAATGAACTGAATTACCTTTTCATACGGAAAATTAAGCTCTGTGAGGCCATACAGGAATTGTTGTCTGTTTTGTTCACTGCTGTATCCCTAGCTGCAACAGTGCATTGCACATTTAGGCACTCAGTAAATATTTGTTGAATAAATAGTATAAGAGCAAAACTTGGTGAATATCGAAATGAAAATTTGCTGACTTTGGCTAATAATTTATTCTGTGACCATATTCAGCATACCTACCGTCACTAGGTCTTGGTTTTCTTGCCTATAAAATAGGTGTTTGTTTCTCAGAGATATTTTTCGCCTATGAAATTATGTGATTCTGAAATTTATACATTTTTTTTCACATATTGTTTTGCAACTCATGTTTTACTTATTTTCTCTTCTCTGTTTTTTCATTTAATGTGCTTGGCTTACAATGATATACCAGTAACAGCACAACTAGTGCTGTCTCTGAATAATATTCTCCACTAAGTAGAATCAGAGCACCTCCCTGATTTCTTCAGGCTGGTTTCCACTGTTGGGATAGGAATAGTATGAGATGAGGTTGGCATATCTTATTGCACTGGAAAGTAAGGAGTCTCTTAAAGAGTGATAGGACATAGGAGTGAAGGACAAGAAAGTCAGTTTGAAGAAGCTGCCCCTAGCCAAATCTGGGAAATTTTGGGGCATCAAAATAATAATAATATATTGCAACTCATTCACTAAAAAAGAAATTGCCCAGTCCATCCTGACATGAATGAATAGGAGGAAGGGAAATGTCCTGTTACAGTAGGATGCCCATAAATAAATAAAACATTGATAGAAAATCATTAATGGTATTAAAATTAAGTAGTATAAGTTCAGTGGGAATTAGGTATTTAGTAGTCTCCTTCACACAAGCCTCTCTCCACAAACTGCAGACGGGTAACTTAATAACAGAGAACATGGCCCACACTGCATTAATCAAGTGATCAAAGTTAATATCATCAAAATAGCAAAAAACTGGTATCAGATGCTTCCTGTTATAATGCACTAGGAGTCTATGATAATACCTACTAAAAATATATCACTGGAGTTCCAAATCTATGGATTATACAAACAAGTCAGTAAATGCAAAGAAAGTACCCGGAAACAATCTAAATTCAAGAAGACTTAAAGTCATGACAGCTGAATGTTATTTTTGACTTTAGGTTGGTTCCTGAACCAAGGGGAAAAAACAGTTAAAAAAGAATATTATTGGGACAGTGGATAGAATAGGGACCTGGGATTAGATATTATTTTATAAATGTTAAATTTCATAGTTTTTTTCATTGTCTTCTTGTTATCTAAGAAAATGTTCTTGCTCTTACGAAATACATTTGTTGTTGCTCAGTTGTGTCTGACTCTGTGATCCCATGGACTGCAGCACGCCAGGCTTCCCTCCCTGTCTTTCAGTGTCTCCTGGAGTCTGCCAAAGTCATGTCCATTGAGTTGGTGCCCTCTTCTCCTCCTACCCTCAATCTTTCCCAGCATCAGGGTCATTTCCAATTTGTCGGCTCGTCTCATCAGCTGGCCACAGTATTGGAGCTTCAGCTTCAGCATCAGTCCTTCCAGTGAACACTCAGGGTTGATTTTCTTTAGGATTGACTGGTTTGGGATTGGAATGAAAACTGACTTTTCCAGGAAATACATAATTAAGGATTGCAAGAAATGGACTCTGATATCTCCAACTTGCTCTGAAATAGTTCAGGGAGATACACAAATACACACAGAAGGACAGGAGGAGGAAGGGATTGTGAAAGGTAAAGCAGACAGGGCAAAAGGTAAGCAGTTGGTGAATCTGGGGAAAAGTTATGGCAGTTTCTTGTACTTGTATAGCAGTTTTGTGTAACTCTGTTAACTTTTTGTAAGCTTGAAATTATATCAAAATTAAAAGTTATCTCTTCAACTAAGAAAATTTTTTTAAAAAGAAGCCTTCAGGAAAAACTAAAAAAAAAAAAAAAAAAAAAACACTTTATGCCTATAAATTGCTTTGCAAAATTTCTAAATCAACTATCAGAACTTTTAACTTGGTTCAATAATAAAAGCCCATAAAGTGAATGAACTAGGTATTGTTTAGAACCCACAGACTATAATTGGCTTTTAATGATTCTTTATTTTGAAATAATTTCAGATTCATAGGAAGTTGCAAAAAAAAAAAAAGTATGGGGATATCATGTATACCTTTATTAATCCAACCTCCAACAAAAGTAACATTGTATTATAATTTCAAAACCAGGAAATTGACATTTGTACAATCTAGTTTATTCAGATTTAGCCAGCTATGCATGCACTTTGTGTGAATTTCTGTATAGTTTTATCGTAAACGTCGTTTGACTGAGGGACTGAGCATGAGCTCACAGACGACTAGCCGCATGTGACACCACCACCCCCCCCACCCTCCTGTGCTTAGTACAGAGAGCCGCTCTGTCACCACGAGAGCTGCCTCTTTGTCCTGTCGCTTCACAGGCAACACCTGCTTCCCCATCTCCAGGTTCTGCAGCCACCAATCAGCTTTTCATCCTCATGTTGGTATGTCAAGAGTATCCCATGAATGGGATCATAGAATATATATTTTTGAGATTGGCATTTTCCACTCAGTATAATTTCCTTGAGATTCATCCAAGTTGTTATATGTATGAATAGTTGGTACATTTTTATTGCTAAGTAGCATTCTGTGGTGTAGATCTACCAACTTGTTTAGCCATTCATGCATTGAAGGTCATTTGGGTTGTTTCCTGTTTTTGGCTATTACAGATAATGCTGCTGTGAACATTGATGTGCAGGTTTTTGCGTGAACATAAGTTTATCTCATACAAGAAACATTTTTTGGTTTTACTTTTTGTTTTGTTTTTCTAACTTAGCATTCAGTTTTATGTTTTAAAGTTATTCTGAGGCAGTAATTTTCATAGTTTGTTGGTGTTGTTCAGTCTGCAAGTCATGTCCAACTCTTTGCAACCCCATGGACTGCAGCACACGAGGCTCCTCTGTCTTCACTATCTCCCAGAGTTTTCTCAAACTCTAGTCCGTTGAATTGGTGCTACCATCCAACCATTTTATCCTGTCACCCTCTTCTGCTCCCTTCAGTCTTTCCCAGTATCAGGGTCTTTTCCAGTGCAGCTCTTCAGATCAGGTGGCCAAAGTATTGGAGGCTCAGCTTCAGCATCAGTCCTTCCAATGAATATTCAGGGTTGATTTCCTATAGGATTGACTGGTTTGATCTCCTTGCTGTCCAAGGGATTCTCAAGAGTCTTCTCCAGCACCAAAATTTGAAAGTATCACTTCTTCAACACTCAACCTTTTTTATGGCTTAACTCTCTCACATCTGACATGACTAGTAGAAAAACTGTATTTGTGACAAACCATTTTCCCTTCTAGTCTTTTAAATCCATGCCTAATTTTGTAAACACAGTGAACTGAATTCAAGTTAGTATCTTTAAGGAGAATATAGAGTCTCTATGAAAATAGAGAAAAGAATTCAAAAAATTAAGGAACTACAGTTGCTGAATTCAGTAACTAAGGTATGTTTGTAAATGGCCAGTTCAGTTCAGTTGCTCAGACGTGTCCGACTCTTTGCAACCCCATGGACTATATGTAACATGCCAGGCTTCCCTGTCCATCACCAACTCCCAGAGCTTGCTCAAACTCAATGTCCATCGAGTCGGTGATGCCATCCAACCATCTCATCTGTCATCCCTTTCTCCTCCTGCCTTTAATCCAGCCCAGCATCAGGGTCTTTTTTTTTTTTTTTAAGTGGCATGGTTTAACATCAAAAGTGCCTTGACCTGGTCTGTTAGGCTAGGTATGATCTAATTTATATGTACCTTTTCTCCTTAGTCTTGTATCAGTCCATCATTGTGTACAGCGACATAATCCCCCTTTCCTTTGTGCTTGGCTCTGTCCTTCTGTAGGGACTTGAGCATGCCATTCACCACCCTCACCCTGTTCCCATTTCTTCTTTGCCTTTTTCCTGTCTAACTCATATTAATGAGACTTCTTAATGAGACATTGTTACTGTCCACCCTTCACTATAAACTTGGTTGCAGTCTTTTTGTCTCTCAAAGTGCCCAGTTCTTTTCATTTAGAAAAGAGCAAGGACTCCAAAATATTAAGATCAGGGACTCTCGAATCAGACCTTGGACAAATTACTTAAATTTATATGCCCCAGGTTTTATTGTCTTAAGTTAATAATACTCCCTGTTAAATAGGATAAGGATTAACTGAATTCAAATATGTAAAGATGAACTAAATATAAATTAATATGAAATTAAACATGTAAACCCCTTAGAACAATTCCAGGTGTATAGTAGATGCTAAGTATCATCCATTATTATTGTTGTGAAGTTTATCAAAATATGTGATCATCTGTTACATGGTGATTATTCATAATATCACTGCTAATGGATTCTTTAAGCTCTATGAGGATATTAACCATGTTTGGGGTGTTTTTTTTTTAAAAACCACATTATGCTCAAAACCCACTGTCAGATCCTATTCTAGGTGGTAGGTGCTAAATGCATGATGGTGAATACGTAAGATTTAATGTTTTAAAAATCAAGAAATCAGATCATCAAGTAAAAGGAGATGAGTCACTTAAAAATTTCATTACCTGTTGATGAGCATACGTAATATTATCAGGTACTGGTAAAGAGAAGCCAAACTGCTTCCTCAACTCCAGGCAATTCAATGTTCTGATTAAAATTGAAAGTGTTTCAGTTCCATTTTAAGTTTAGTTTGCTTTTGTGTTTATTTGTGATATTGATTTGTGTCAAAATACTATTTGAGAAAACTATTTTTTTAATCCCTCTTTTCTGCACACCTCCCCTATCCCCATCAGTTTTCCTAGATTTTGTAAACAACCATGACAGTCCTCTGTAACAGGGGTCCCCAAGCTTCGGGATCTAATGCTTGATGATCTGATAGGAACTGATACTAATAGTAATATAAATAAAGGGCACAATAAATGTAATGTGCATGAATCATCCCCAAACCATCCCCTCTCTCCCGAGTCCATGGAAAAATTGTGTTCCATGAAACTGGTGCCTGTTGCCAAAAAGGTTGGGGGCTGCTGCTTTGTAACACACAGAATCCTTTTATCTTTTTACATTTTGTATTCCTATTAACCTTCTAGCTCAGGATATAGTTAATGTTTTATATTTTATAGAGAAATGTTTTCTTTTTAATAATCTGTGTTTCATAGTAACTTTACTTTTGTGGAACTAATCGTATAAATCGGAAACTTCACTTAAAATTTAGAAACCCATTTTTCTTAATAGGTTGACCGATAATGACAGAATTTAAAACAGCTAAGTATTTTTTCATTTTATGTATAGAAAGGATATGCCATTTGATATTATGAAAATCTGCATTTTATGATTAGTTCATTGAATATTAGCTTATTAAATTTTAAAAATAACATGCTTAACCTTGGTCCATGGAGTTCTCCAGGCAAGAATACTGGAGTGGGTAGCCCGCCATTCCTTTCTCCAGGGGATCTTCCCGACGCAGGGATCAAACCCAGGTCTCCTGCATTGCAGGCAGATTCTTCACCATCTGAGTGACCAGGAAAGCCCAATTTACATATTTATATCCTATAAAATAGCATAGTGGGAAGGATCTAGTGGAAATTATTAAAAAGGTTACTGTAGATAATGTGGGCTTCCCTGGTGGCTTCCTGGCAGGCTACAGCCCATGGGGGTCACAAAGAGTCAGAAACGACTGAGTGACTAAGCACTATAGATAATGTGAGTAAGAAATTGTTTTTCTCTGTTTTTATTATTTCTTTTCCTATAAATCAGACTATTTAAAATAATTTTGAAGTTTAGCTCCTTACTAAGGAGTTGTTTGTTACTAGTCTTAATTGACTTTTTACAAGGTTATTTTCCCTGAAAATTATCCCAATATGGTTATTTCACATTCATAAGTTACACTATTTAATTATTATATTTGGATCTCTTAAATTCTTGTATTTTTTTTAATACCAATTACAGAAATAAAGCCTGAGGGAAACATGATGTGTTACCATTCAGTCTCTTATAAAAGAATAGCATCACCGACTTGATGGACATGAACTTCAGCAAATAGTGAAGGACAGGGAAGCCTGGCGTGCTGCAGTCCCTGGGTCACAAGGAGTCGGACATGACTTAGCAACTTCAACAACAACCATAGACTGAGTGGCTTATAAACAGCAGAAATATTTCTTACAGTTCTGGAGGCTGGGAAGTCCAAAATAAAGGTCCTGGCAGATTCAGTGTCTTGTGAGAACCCACTTTCTGGTTCATAGATGGCCATATTCTTGCTGTGTCTTCACATGGTGGAAGGATCAAAGGAGCTCTTTGAAGTCTCTTTCCTAGGGACTTTAATCCTATTGGTGAGAATTTCACCCTCGTGACCTAATCACCTCTCATGAACCCCACTTTCAAATATTGATGCCATCATACTGGGATTAGGGTTCCATATACAAATGGGGTGGGGGGGAGATAGAAACATTCACTTCATATCACATGGTTTAGCAGTAATAGGTCTGTTAAAAGAAAGGCTTTACTTAATCCTAACCTAAATATAAGATGATATTTTGTACCCAACAAAAAATTTCCCTTAATTAAAGTAAAACGTGAAAGTTAACACATTTTAAATTACTCCAAAGAAATTTTAAAAAAGAAAAAGCAAGGTACATATGAAACAGGCTGTTTATTATGTAAGACTTTAAGGACATGAAAGGTAAACAGGAGAGTGTAATGAATGCCTAATGTCCATCACTTAGCTTCAACAGTAATCAATATGCTGTCATTTTAATTTCATCTATACCTCCACTCATTCTGTAACCACTGCTAAATTATTAGTAGCAGTATTATTACTTATGTAGTATTTTGGAATTTGGTAATATATATATTGAAAAATAGAAATCTTGGGTATACTCATATCATCCCTCCATGATACAGAACATTTTCATCACACCAAAAACTTTCTGTATGTCTCTTTGTAGTCACACCCCACCACCACCATCATAAAAAAACATACTGCTAAGTTGGACTTCATAAAAAGTTCAAAAGATATTGTTAAGAGAATGAAAAGGCAAAAGATAAGGATAAAATATTTGCAAATAGTATCTAATAAAGAACTTTTATCTAAAGCATATAATTAACGTTCTCAGATGTCAGTAATAAGATTACCAACCTCTACTCTAGACCTGCACTTCACTCGCTAACTCGAGTCCAACTGTTTGCAACCCCATGGACTGCAGCACACCAAACTCCTCTGTCCTTCACTATCTCCTGGGCTTTGCTCAAACTCGTGTCCATTGAGTTGATGATGCCATCCAGCCATCTCATCCTGTCCTTCTTTTGCCTTCAATTTCCCCCATATCAGAGTCTTTTTCCAGTGAGTTGGCTCTTTGCGTCAGGTGGCCAAAGTATTGGAGCTTTAGCATTAGTCCTTCTTATTAGTATGCAGGGTTGATTTCCTTTGATATTGACTAGTTTGATCTTGCAGTCCAGTGGACTCTAGAGTTTTCTCCAACACCACAGTTTGAAGGCAACAATTCTTTGGTGCTCAGCCTTCTTTCTTTATGGACTTACTCTCACATCCATACATGGCTATGGAAAAATCGTATCTTTGACTACATGGACCTTTTTCAGCAAAGTGATGTCTCCGGCTTTTAATACACTGTTTGTCATGGCTTTCTTCTAAGGAGCAGGCATCTTTTAATTTCATGGCTGCAGTCACTGTCTACAGTGACTTCGGAGCCCAGGAAAATAAAATCTGTCACTGTTTCCACTTTCCCCCCATCTGTTTGCTATGAAGTGATGGGACCTAATGCCTTTTTTTAAGGTTAGTTTCAAGCCAGCTTTTTCAAAGCAGAGATATTGAGTAGGTAGTTGGATTGAGTGTATTGTATGTGGGGAGAAGTCACAGTAGGAGATATAAATTTTAGAGTTATCAGCATACAGGTGCTATTTCAAAATCTTGAGATCAGATGAGATTAACAGTATAGGTATAACAGGAAGATGAGAAGGAACCAAAATAAGATTTAGGAGTGGCCTGTCCTGTGAGGAAAATCCAAAAGAACATGTTGTTCTGGAAAACAGAATTGTGCAAACAGAAGATTAATCACCTCTGTTGAATGCTGGGTCAAATAATGAAATAGGAGTTTTGTCCATTGCACCTAACAATGTAGATTCATGCCATTACTAACCATGGTAAGACTTCCGGTGAAATCATGAGAATAAAAACCCAGTGTGATCTCAAGAGAAAGTAGAAGAATTAGAGGTGAATATGGACAACTGAAGTATTTTGCTGTGAAAGGAAGCAGAAAATGAAGCAGTTTGATGGAGGATATATGAGACAAGGGTTTTTTTAATTTTGTTTTTGGGGAATAGTAGCAGTTACCAACATATAGGTGTTTATATGCTGATTGGAATGATCCAATAAGAGGGAAAATTGATGGCACAGGAGAGAGAAGAAGGTTGTTGGAAATGACCTCTTTGAATGCGTTAGCACAGAATAGAGATCATTAATGTGCATTATACATGAGCAATCATGATTTTTTTTTTTTTTTACATCTTTATGTACTCTTTGGAGAAGGAAATGGCAACTCACTCCAGTATTCTTGCCTGGAGAATCTCACGGACAAAGGAGCCTGGCAAACCATGGTCCATAGGGTCAGAGAGAGTCGGACACTACTGAAGCGACTAAGCATAAGCACGCATGTACTCTTTCTCAGTTATTCTTTTCAGTACTTTAAGTAATGATCTTAAGCTGTTGAATTGGGATAATTTCCTAAAGTACCTGAAACATATTTGTTCTCTTACTGAATTGTCTTAAAGAATTCATTGTTTCTAGGGACTTGTCACATTAGGATCAAAATAGCCAGATGGAGGACCTGGGTAGGTATTTTCCTAAAGAAGACTTAAAGATAACAGGCACATGAAAAGATACTCAACATCACTAATCAGAGAAATGCAATTAAAAATCACAGTGAGAAATCACCTCACAGCTATCAAAATGACTTTTATCAAAAAGTCAACAGATAAAAGAACTCTCATTCACTGTTTGTGGGAATGTAAACTGGTGCAGCCACTGTGGAAAACAGTGTAGAGGTTACTCAAAAAGTTAAAAACAGAAGTGCCGTACAAAACAATCCACTTCTGCGTATTTCTCTAAAGAAAGCAAAAACACTAATTTGAAAAGATACATATACCCTGTGTTCATCACATTATTTACAATAACCAAGGTATGAAAGGAACCCGAGTGTCCGTTGATAGGTGAATGGATAAAAATAATGTAGTGTAGATATGTACCTATTCTCACACACACACATACACACATTCTTTTTTATGGCTGATAACATGCAAGTAGATGAAATCTTGTCCTTTGCAACAACGCATATGGACCTAGAGGGTGTTATTCTAAATGAAATAAGTCAGGTGAAAACAGATACCATATGATTTCACTTCTATGTGGAATCTAAAAGGAAAACATATAAACAAACGTAAGAAAGCAGAAACAGTTATAGATGCAGAGAACAAACAGGTAGTTGCCAGAGGGGAGATGGTTGGGGGGGACTAGTGCAATAGGTGAGAAAGATTAAGAGGTACAAACTTCCAGTTATGAAATAGATAGATGAAGCATAGGGATAAAATGTACAGTATGGGGAATATAGTAAATAATAATGTAATATCTTTGTGTGGTGATGATGGTAACTAGACTTCCTACGTTGATCATTTTGAAATGTATAGAAATACCAAATCATTATGTTGTATACTAGGAACCAACAGTGTTGTAGATCAGTTACGCTTCAAAAACAAGCAAACTCAGAGAAGATCAGATTTGTGGTTATCAGAGAGAGGCTGGGATTGCGGGGAGTGGGGGTGATGGGGGGGTTAGGAAATTGAAGGTAGTCAAAAGGTACAAACTTCCAGTTACAAGATAAAGTACTAAAGATGTGTACAACATGATAAACATAATTAAACACTGCTGTGTGTTATATATGAAAGTTGTTAAGCAAATAGGTCTTAAGAGGTTTTATCACAAGAAAATTTCTTTGTATCTGTATGAGATGATAGATGTTTACTATTTACTAAACTTACTGTGGCATCAAAACAAAAAAATCAGAGTAACCAGAGTCTTTTCAAAAGATTCTAAGAGCAGACAAATTGCAAATAGCTAATAGGACGAAGGGGAGAAGGCAATGGCATCCCACTCCAGTACTCTTGCCAGGAAAATCCCATGAACGGAGGAGCCTGGTAGGGTGCAGTCCATGGGGTCGCGAAGAGTCGGAAATGACTGAAGTGACATAGCAGAAGCAATAGAATGAAGATGAATGATAAACCTATTACTTTTATCATTTAATATTACTGTAGAAGTCTTCGTGTATTCAGGCTTTTCTTATATTGTAGTAGTTGAAAGTGTGCCCTCTTGTGGACTTTTCAGTGATTTAACATTAAAACATTTTCTCTTACATTTTAGATTCAATTGATGATATATCATCAAGTGTGTTATGGTCTAAAGTTGAGACCTACATCTAAATGTTATAGTTCCTTAAGACCTCAGCCTCATTTAGAAAGAAATAAAATGACCATTGTTTGATTTTTGCATTTCTGATCCCATTGTATAGGAAATCATCTTGTGATACAGGAATCAATCTTAAATTATATTGTACTATATGTAGTATGACATAGATTTGCTTATTTACTTACCTGGCTGCTTAGGATTTATATTCTACCTATTTCCCAAAAGAATTTGAGGCAGCGTATTCTATTACGTGTAATATAAACTGATACAATAAAAATATAATAGTTTTAAGCCCTCCCTCCCACCTTCCTCATTAAAGAAAAGGAAAAATTAGTATTACCAAGGAAGGAAAAGTGCTAACTAGCTAAATAGTCCACACATATAAAATGTTGGTTTATTCAAAATAATATAATCCTGTAAGACAGCATAGCATAAAGAACACTGAACTAGAAATCCAAACTTTTGTAGGTCAGTTTACAAGCTGTGAGACCTTAAACAAGCATTTTGCTTCTCTGAGGAACATTTCATTTACCTTTTTTTACTGGTTTGTCTTTCTGTCATGGCATTGTAGATACCTCCCAGTTTGATGTCCTTCATATATGGTTGAGAATGTAAGATAAGATTAGAAATGCCTGAGTTCAGGAGCTTCCCTGGCTTCCCCCCAGTTGGTTCAGACAGTAAAGAAAGTAAAGAATCTGCCTGCAGTGCCAGAGACATGGGTTCAATCCCTGAGTCAAGAAAGTCCCCTGGAGAAGGAAGTGGCAGCCCACTCCAGCATTCTTGCCTGGGGAATTTCATGGACAGAGGAGCCTGGCAGGCTACAGTCCATGGGGTTGCAAAGAGTTGGAACAATCAGTGACTTCACTTACCTGGAGTGTTAGTACCTCAGGTTTATATAAAAGTTGAATGAGAGTACATTTAAAGTGTTTTATATATCAGTTTTAATTATATAGTAGGTGCTGAATAAATGTTATCATTCCTGCCAATTTTTCATTACTAAAAAAGGATAGCCAGTAGTAATTATATCTTCCCTATACTATTTCTTATGCCTTTTCCCTCCAATGAACTGCTACTAGCAAGTTTTATGTCAGACATTCATCAGAAGTAATCATACATATATGTTTTAAGATCTTTCGTCAGTATATTTATAATGAAAGTGAGGAAAAAGAAAATTCTTATTTTTACCTACTTACATACTTTCACTATTTTTAAGAAAAAACTTAAGTTTTAAAAGTTGAATTAAGATGTATGAGTAAGGGGAGTTATTAATGTTATATCGTTACACTGTTTTGAAGATTATAACTCAAAAAACTCAGAGGTTCTCCTGAAGGTTACTGACTAGCTTCTCTTAAAAAAAGAGAAATATTTAAACTGTTTAAAAATTACAATTCAGCTTTCTATTTCAGCACTATATCTTAGATAATTGATGTAGAGCAGACTCTTTTTGTTTGCTGTTTATGAAGCTATTTAATAAAGACACATCTTTTTAAAAAATGTATTTATTTTTAAATTCAAGGATAATTGCTTTACAGAATTTTGTTGTTTTCTGTCAAACATCAGCATGAATCAGCGTTAGGTGTGCCTGTGTCCCCTCCCTCTTCAATCTCCCTCCCCATCCCACCCCTCTAGGTTGATTCAGAGCCCCTGTTTAAGTTCTCTGAGACACACAGCAGATTCCCATTGGCTATCTATTTTGCATATGGTAATGTAGGTTTCCATGTTACTCTCTCTAGACATCTCACCCTCTCCTCCCCTCTCACCATGTCCATAAGTCTGTTCTCTATGTCTGTTTCTCCACTGCTGCCCTGCAAGTAAATTCATCAGTACCATCTTATTAGATTCCATATATATGCGTTACTATGCAATACTTTTCTCTTTCTGACTTTCTTCACTCTGAGTAGTAGGCTCTTGGTTCATCCACCTCATTAGAACTGACTCAAATGTGTTCCTTTTTATGACAAATACTCCATTGTGTATATGTACCACAACTTTATCCATTCATCTGTCAATGGACATCTAGGTTGCTTCCGTGTTCTAGCTATTGTAAGTAGTGCTGCAGTGAACATTGGGGTACATGTGTCTTTTTCGATTTTGGTTTCCTCAGGGTATATGCCTAGGAATGGGATTGCTGGGTCATTTGGTGGTATTATTCCTAGTTTTTTAAGGAATCTCCATACTGTCTTCCATAGTGGCTGTATCAATTTACATTTCCACCAACAGTGCAAGAGGGTTCTCTTTTCTCCACACCCTCTCCAGCCTTTATTGTTTGAAGACTCATCTTTTAATAATGTGCACATTATTTACCAGGAAGGCAAGTTGAAGATAAATTTTTGTGTATCTATGATGTGGAAAAGAAAATAGTGTTTGTCAAAATTGAGTATCCCTGTCCAGTAATACAGCCACATTGTTTAGGTTCTGACCTTTGTTCCACAAATTACTTGAAATTCCTTGTAAATTAATTTTCTCATCAGTAAAATGCAGGAAAAAGTAGTACCTACCTTACTTCGTTGTTGTGAGGACTAAATGTGTTGTTGCATACAAAGCACTTTGCATTGTGAACATACAGTAAATATTATATTCATGATGGCTGTTACTGTTATATATATTATAGCTTGAGCATACAAGAAAGCGGAACATTTTATTTTTTAAGCATTTCCCTAGTAGTAATATATTTGACATATTGTTACAAATAATTATCTGTTTTTTGTTGCAGTGTTTGGGAAATGGGAAGTAATGACAGCTGGCACCTGAACTAAGTACTTTCATAGGCAACACCATTCCAGAACTTCAGGATGAATGGGGATATGCCCCATGTCCCCATCACTACTCTTGCGGGGATTGCTAGTCTCACAGACCGTAAGTTTGGTTAACGTTCTACTCTGACATTGATTTTTAAAGAGACTATGACAATAATTAGTGGTGGTGTCATAAATAACACAAAGTGTGTAAAGATTTTAGATTTTGAATGGCACATTATTATTTTCTTTGGTTTACTGGCATAAGTGTGAAAGTAACAAAATTAGTGAACTAATAAGACCTTAATTTCTCTTTCATCCTAAGGACCCATTAAGAAATGGTAGTATGTGTTTGTTTAATGGTCTTACATGAAAGGGATAAATGTGAAAGTAAAGATAGAGAAGATGAAACAATCATTAAGAAAAATCGAAACTGAAGAAACATGGTTTGCATATAGGAATTATTACACACTTTTTAAAAAGCATTTATGGAAATGTAACTGAAACTGCCCTTCAAAGAAGAAAATTTGATTACCCCACTTAATCTAATTTCTTAGTGATATGTATTTTGGATGTCATGTTTGGTAATCTTTTGGAGTTTGTCACAGATGTCAAGAGCCTATTTTACCCTGAACACTTAAGTTTCTTAGGAACATTGTCATTCACTTGAGGTTCAGTTCAGTCGCTCAGTCATGTCTAACTCTTTGCAACCCCATGGACTGCAGCACGCCAGGCTTCCCTGTCCATCACCAACTCCCAGAGCTTGCTCAAACTCTTGTCCGCCATCCAACCATCTCATCCTCTGTCGTCCCCTTCTCCTCCTGCCTTCAGTCTTTCCCAGCATCAGGGTCTTTTCCAATAAGTCAGATCTTCTCATCAGGTGGCCAAAGTATTGGAGCTTCAGCTTTTGCATCAGTCCTTCCGAGGAACATTCAAGACTGATTTCTTTAGGACTGACTGGTTTGATCTCCTTGCTGTCCAAGGGACACTCAAGAGTCTTCTCTAAAACCACAGTTGAAAAACATCAGTTCTTCAGCACTCAGCTTTCCTTATGGTACAACTCTCACATCCGTACGTGACTACTGAAAAAACCATAGCTTTGACTAGACGGACCTTTGTCGGCAGAGTTAGTGTAGTGCAATATTTTAGGGACTCATTCTTTTGGTAAGCAACTTTAATTCTTAGTCCCTGTGTAAAAAACTACTCACAATGTTAGTCCTTATCCTGCCTGAATAAATAAAGGGGAAAGACATATGCGAAGGAAGGGTTGATGGTGAATAGATGACATCCTTTCTTTGTAAAACAAGCATTTTGAAAGATATAAGGTTTCATAAAAGCAGCTATAGGAAAATAACTTCAAGAAATGTTTTCATCTGTGTTCCCCCAAATACTGTTTTTTTCTGTTGTTAATTTCCAACTAGTTTAAGTGGGTGTAAAATAGATAACAGCCTATAGCTTTGAAGCTGGGCTAGTTTATAAAATCTGACATAACAAGAAAGTAGTTAGTGGGGTTAAAATAGGTAAGAAAGCTTTTGAAATAGTCTTTAGTTTTGGTTATCACTTTGTTCAAGTAAGGCATAAATTCATATGATGTGTTGTAGGAGTGCAGAGTCAAATAAACAACCAGGAATTTTTTGTTGTTGTTGGAGGGGGGGGGGTTCTGTGCATTATCTCATCTGTACCTTATTTAAAAAATTTTTCTGCCCAATAAATTCTGCTTATTAAGTAATGATTTGTTTCTAATGTTTTTATGAACAAAAACCTATTATTACCCATAGTGACTGACTGGCATGATAGTTAATACTATATAGGTGATTAAAAATTAAACCAAAAACAAAGACACTATTGTTAACTTTTTAACTTTTATTTTAGACAAATGAACAAATTCCTTTTATGTGAAGAGTCATTAATAACTGAATTTAAACAACTGTGAAATTGATGCCCTTTTTTTTTTTGCTGTCAGAATAAAATAAAGAGATTATTTAGGAATTTACAACTTAAAGCAAAATTCCTTAGATATTTTTCTTTCTTTAGAATCCTATTCTATGGATGTTGTTCTCCTACCAAAGTGAGCTGTTTTTGTATTTGCCCAAGCTTTTAAAAACACACATTAGTTGTCTATCTGGTGAAGAGTCAGATATTGTTACTTGGTTTATTTATTTGTGATAAATCTTTACAATAGAAGTAAATTAGATTAATTAATACACTCAATTTTTAGAAATTACTTATTTTTTAATCCTACCTTTTTGGCTACCTATTTATTAAATTAATAAAGATATTAAAACACAAAAAGTTAGCACAGAGTTTTAGTCTTAGTAGTATAATCTATTATGGTTAAAGGGACGTTTTGAGTAGTTCGGGGTTTGTTTGGGGAGAAACAGAATGCCCTTTAATAATTTGTCACACTGGTATTTTACAACTTATTTTTAATCCCATATATTTAAGCATGAAAGAGGTTTCGTACTGTCACTCAATTAATTACTCATAATCTGATTTTATTCCAAATAGTCCTGAACCAGCTGCCTCTTCCATCCCCTTTACCTGCTACAACTACAAAGAGCCTTCTCTTTAATGCACGAATAGCAGAAGAAGTGAACTGCCTGTTGGCCTGTAGGGATGATAATTTGGTTTCACAGCTTGTCCACAGCCTCAACCAGGTATCAACAGATCACATGTAAGTATATTCTAAAGTAAGATGACATGTTTTGCTCTTAGTAAGAGAATCAGTATTCCTGGTTTAAGTTTTATTTCTAAAAAAGTTTAATACATAATTTATTTTAAATTATTGGAATATCCTCTTGAAAATATAGCTTTATTGTGATGAGATGTTAATGAGATTTAAACAGACCATAGTTATTTTGAGACAGTAGCTCTGATGCTTGTGATTCCATGAATATCTTTTTGATTCTTATAATAATCTTGGGATTCATCAAGATGGATTTCTGTAGAGGTCAAGTTGTTCATTAATTTAGCTCCTTTTCCTGAAATTGCTGGAGTAGTTAGAATTCCCGGGCACTAGGGACTTTAATGATGGTTCTGTTTGGAATAGGCTTGTATGCATTTCATGTAAAGTATAGCAAGAACTCAGAGATTAATTTCAATTTTTAAGAAGGAAGATTGCTACAGAATTTGGAACTAATTTTTCTCCAGGATTTATTGGACAGTTTGAACATAGATGTGTATTTTCACACAGTAGACTTTAAAATAATATGAACTTAAATATGTAGCTTATTTACTGACTTTTGGCACAAGCATACTTTTTAAAATTTACTTTTTACTACCAAAACAGTATATATGTATACTCAACATAACTGTGTAAAACAGACTACTCAACACAAAAATGTATAAAAAGTTCATAACCCAATGCACAGTGGTACTCTTGTGTCCTTGCATTCTTTTAATTTTTTTAACTTAAAGATTCATTATTTAGGGGAATGAGTATAAAACACATTATAATGGACAGATCTCTGCCATTACCTGTAACTTTGGGGCCATTTTTTAAGCTGATGAATTTAGGAGAAATAATAAATGTGAATTTTCTGATGGGAAGCTGAGAAATGATTGGTTAAAATCAGAAGGAAGTATATCTCTACAGAAATTCAACAGTGTCTAAGTATTTTATTGCTTCTCGTACCTGTGCATTATCTTCTTTTTGGCTCTGTTGGCACTGTATTGCGGCTTGTGGTCTCTTCATTGCAGCACGGGGCTTTCTCTAGTTGTGGTGTGTGGGGGCTTCTCAAATTGCAGTGTGCGGGCTCAGTAGTTGTGGCTCAAGGGCTTGATTGCCCTATGGCATGTGGGGTATAGTTTCTCTACCAGGGATCAAACCTGCGTCCTCTATATTGGATGGCGGATTCTTAACTATTGGACCACGAGGGAAGGTCCTACCTGAATATCCTTAATCGAAAGATTTTCACCACATATTTAAAGAGATAAGAGGAATAGCACATACACAATTATGATTAGTTATATGGTGAGCTGCTTTGATTGCCCCTGAAATGTATTTAATTTTATCATTGGACACCATCTTTATGAATCTTTCTTATTCGATTTAATGAGTGCAACAGTGACGTGTTGAATGTAAAATTTAAAATACTGCCTAAATTTTATTTCTTAGCATTTGCCTTATAGTTGTGAACTTAACTTGCTGCTTACTAACTGCAGCTATTCTTAACCACTTACTTGGGTTTTTTCCTCCCCAGTGGCTTTATTTGAGATGAGAATAAAGAGGGGGAAATTACATGACCTTGGGTCTTGTCTTAATCAACATGACAACATTATTTCATTCAAAGGACATTCTCAAAATGACAGACTCACTTATATTCAGATATAAGGGAGAAAATATATTCCAAGCCCGGATATCAACTTCTGTGCATAATTATTACCTCTACCCTTCCATTATTTTGAATATAATAGACACTTATTTTATACTTTTATACTAATATAAACATTCTTACATAAACTTAACAATCCATAAAATAATGTTTTGGGTTCTTTTTGTTGCTGTTGTTTAAAATAAAGTGGGGAAAGGAAAGAAGTCTACAATCTAAGTAATAGAAAATAAATAATTCTTAATGACCATCACTTTTTAAATATTTTATATTTATTTTTTCAATGCCAGAGAGTTGAAAGATAACCTTGGCAGTGATGATCCAGAAGGCGACATACCAGTCTTGTTGCAGGCCGTCTTGGCGAGGAGTCCTAACGTTTTCAGGGAGAAAAGTATGCAGAACAGATATGTACAAAGTGGTGAGGTTTTTAATAATTGAATTTCATAGTATATGTATTTTTAATGTGTCTTGTATCAGAACTTCCTTCACATGTAAATTCAGCTGTCTCCTTTAAAAACTAGCCTGTCATCTGTGAATACTTTGTGATACCTTGAATCAGTTCAGTTCAGTTCAGTTCATTCACTCAGTCATGTCTGACTCTTTGCGACCCCATGAATTGCAGCACACCAGGCCTCCCTGTCCACCACCAACTCCCAGAGTCCACCCAAACCCATGTCCATTGAGTCAGTGATGCCATCCAGCCATCTCATCCTCTGTCATCCCCTTCTCCTCCTGCCCCCAATCCTTCCCAGCATTAGGGTCTTTTCCAATGAGTCAACTCTTCGCATGAGGTGGCCAAAGTATTGGAGTTTCAGCTTCAACATCAGTCCTTCCAATGAACACTCAGGACTGATCTCCTTTAGGATGGACTGGTTGAATCTCCTTGCAGTCCAAGGGACTCTCAAGAGTCTTCTCCAACACCACAGTTCAAAAGCATCAATTCTTTGGTGCTCAGCTTCCACTGGACATGGAATAACAGTCTGTTTCCAAATAGGAAGAGGTGTACGTTAAGGCTGTATATTGTCACCCTGCTTATTTAACTTATATGCAGAGTACATCATGAGAAATGCGGGCTGGAGGACGCGCAAGCTAGAATCAAGGTTGCTGGGAGAAATATCAATAACCTCAGATATGCAGACGACACCACCCTTATGGCAAAAAGTGAAGGGGAACTAAAAAGCCTCTTGATGAAAGTGAAGGAGGAGAGTGAAAAAGTTGGCTTAAAACTCAACATTCAGAAAACTAAGATCATAGCATCCGGTCCCATCACTTCATGGGAAATGGATGGGGAAACAGTGGAAACAGTGTCAGACTTTATTTTTGGGGGCTCCAAAATCACTGCAGATGGTGATTGCAGCCACAAATTAAAAGACGCTTACTCCCTGGAAGGAAAGTTATGACCAAGCTAGATAGCATATTAAAAGGCAAAGACATTACTTTGCCAACAAAGGTCCATCTAGTCAAGGCTATGGTTTTTACAGTAGTCATGTATAGATGTGAGAGTTGGATTGTGAAGAAAGCTGAGCACCGAAAAATTGACCTTGAAACAAATCAAGAACAAAAAGGAAACTAAATAGATATTAACATTCCTGCAGTTTATTTCCTTGGCAATTAGGCAAAACTTAATATGCAGTTTGCTGGATATTTCAAAATGTATTAATTTAGTCAACAAAAGAACTTTTAATTTTAGAAACCTAGAATAGATATGAAAGAAGTCTTTTCATTAATCAAATAATAAAAATATCTGCAGAGCTTCTCAAAATGTAGTATGTGTATAAATAAATATACCAAGTATTAGTACTGATGGTGATTACATTCGTGGTTATATAGTAATTGGTTTAATACTTCTGTTCTTTAGAAATAGAAAAAGGTTTATAACTAAAGTATTACTATTAGGGAAAACTCTATTTATAATAAGCATTAGAAAAACCATAAAAATACTACATCTAGTGCATATGATTTTTCTGTCGTCAAGGAGAATCCTTAAGTTAGGAGCCTTGTTCTGGTCTGAAGCTTACTGAATCTAGTAAGCTCAAGTGCTTGCTTCCCTCTCAAGATTGAAACAGTCAGAAGGGAATAGTTATGCAACCCAGAAAGATCCAGTTTATTTAATTGATTATTTTATTCAAGAATATTGCCACATTTACTGACAGTACCTCCATGAAGCTCATCACTCCATTTCTTAGTTTTGTTTTTAAATAGTATTACTATGTTGATGGTGTATCCTTGTATGTGAATTGTGTTTTTAAGGCAATTGCATAGTTGCTATCCATTTCCCAAAGTGAATTAGGGAAATTTCCTTTTAGGAAATCGAAGTCAGGTATGCAGTACGATACTGTATCTCTGTCAGTCTTGGGTGGCAGTAGTAGGTCATAGATAGAAGTGGTAAAAGGCAAGCTAGAATTAAGCATACTCTAGAAGAATGTTCAAAAGAAAGAAAATATGGAGAGATTATTGATTGGAAGAAAGACTATAGGCATATCTTGTTTTATTGCACTTTGCTTTACTGCACTTCTCAGATGGTGTCTGTTTAACAAATTGAATGTTTATGGCAGCCGTGCATTGAGCAAGTCTGTCAGTACCATTTTTCAAACAACATTTGCTTATTTTGTGTCTCTGTCACATTCTGCTAATTGTTACAGTATTTAAAACATTATCACTATGTTTGTTATGGTGATGTTTGAAGTTACTATTATATTTGAGGGCACCAGGAACCACACCCATGTAAGTCAGTGAACTAATGGATAAATGTATGTTCTGGCAGAACTGGTAGTTCGGCTTTCCTTGGGCCTTGCTGTTTTCTGAGACAGAATGTATTGAAATGAGTCCATTAATAACTCCACAGTGGCCTCTTAAGTGTTCAAGTGAAAAGAAGGGCCACATATCTTTTACTGTAATCAAAAGCCAGAAATGCTTAAGCTTACTGAGGAGGAAGACATGTCAAAAGCCAAGATAGGCCAAAAGCTAGGCCTCTTGTCCCTTACAGCCAAGTTATCAAAAACAAAGGAAAAATTCTTGAAGGAAATGGGAAGTGCTACCCCAGTAAACACTTGAATGTTAAGAAAGTGAAATAACCTTCATTGCTGATATGGAGAAAGTTTTAGTGGTCTGGGTGGAAGATCAAACCAGTCAGAGTACTCCCTTAAGCCAAAGCCTAATCCAGAGCAAGGCCCTAACTCTCTCTGGTTCTCTCAAGGCCAAGAGAGTTGAGGAAGCTGCAGAAGAAAAGTTTGAAGCTAGCAGAGATTGGTTTATGAGGTTTCAAGAAAGAAGCTATCTCCATTAACTTTACAGTGCAAGGTGAAGCTGCAAGTACTGATGTAGAAACTGCAGCAAGTTATCCAGATCTAACTAAAATAATTAATGAAGGTGGCTATGCTAAAGAAAAGATTTTCAGTATAGGCAAAACAGTTTTCTATTGGAAGAAGATGCCGTCTAGCACTTTCATAGCTAGAGAGAAAAAGTCAATGCCTGGCTTCAAAACTTCAAAGGAGCTAACACAGGTGGTGAATTTAGGTTGAAACCAGTGCTCATTGACCATTCTGAAAATTCTAGGGCCGTTAAGAGTTATGCTAAATCAACTCTGCCTGTGCTCTGTAAATGGAACAAGAAATCAGGGTGATAAACATATTTGTTTATAACATGGTTTATTGAATGCTTTAAGCCCACTGTTGAGATCTACTGCTCAAGAAAAAGAAAAAAAGGTTCACCAACTCAATGGACATGAGTTTGAGTAAACTCCAGGAGATAGTGAAGGACAGGGAAGACTGGTATGCTGCAGTCCATGGGGTGACAGGCAGACATGACTTAGCAACTTAACAGCACAGTTCTTTGAGTCTTTGAGAGAATCAGAAAGAACTATTAGGATTTCATTTGACCTTTTCATTTATAAAGCCATTGCCTCTAAACTAGTAATTCCAGTTTGTCATAGTAATGATAGTTAATTCAGGGGAAAATACTTTTTAACTCGCGTCTTATGGACTTTTGTCCCCTTCTCTCAAAAAAATCAAAATCAGAAACACTAGTTATAGTAAATAAATTATTAAGCCATGGGATATATGACTTAGTACTGAATTTAGGTTGGAAGAGAAAATTCATAAACTGAAATTGAGACTACCTATAAAAGAAGACATACTATTAGTGTTAGACTTTGAGATGATTTTGTGCCCTCATGTCATTCAGCTGTTGTTATAGAGCTAGAATCCTTTTTGTAGCTCCTGGCAAATAAACATGTAACTTCTGTTTGAATGTTTCTGGTAAAAGGCACTTTTCATATCAGCAGCAGAAAATGAACTTTTGGGAAATAATGTGATACTTGAAGTTCCCAAAAAGAGTAGCTATATGTATCATAAGAAAGGTCAGTGTTAATTATAGATTTTTATCTTTGATTTTAGAGTGTCTAAATAGCTGAATTTTTCTGCATCTCCTATATAACAGAATGCAACAGTTGAAAGAACAGTGTGAAAGGAAATTGAGAATCTGAAAGCAACAAATATTCATTTAATCCCTATTTTATGGCAAGAATTATTGTGAAAGAAAGAGTAGGAACATTCTGTTGTTCATTAAAAGACTCTGAGATGGTAATTTCAGTACCTTAAACCTTGGACCTTTAAGTAAAGTACTTCTTAAAAGTTAGGTCCGAATCACAACAAAATACATAGTTGTTAACATTAAGTTCCTAAGGAGGGGAGATGAATGTAATAAAATATTGCACATAATAGGAAATACCATCCAAAAGCCTATTGTAGACAGAAGAGTGTAGTATTTATTAAGGGATTAGGTCAGAGGTCCCCAACCATTTTGACAGCAGGGACCTATTTCCTGGAAGACAGTTACTCCATGGACAAGGGACGGGAGATGGTTTTAGGATGATTCAAGCACATTACATTTATTGTGCACTTTATTGCTGCCACTGATCTGACAGGAGGTACTGGTTCACATCCTGGAGGTTGGGGAATCCCTGGATTAGATGAAGTGGCTTCTAAAAATTCTTTTCAATTCTAAAGCTGAATGTAGGACAGTAAGTAAGCAAGTAATATTTTAAAACATAGCTCTCTATCTCTGTCCCTGGATTAGTTAACATGCTGAAAGGATGTTTTGGTAAAATTGGTTGTACTTAAAATTTATAGTTTCTGTACTTTGCCCTTCAAAATGAACATGGTGGTCAAAAAGAAAAGAACAGAAAGAACTTCTGAGTGTTTGTGAGAAAATGGCTGATTTGAATCACTTAAAGAATGCTTTACCATTAGAAGAAAATAACATATTTACTGTTTTTGTATATTATGTAGGAATGATGATGTCTCAGTATAAACTTTCTCAGAATTCCATGCACAGTAGTCCTGCATCTTCCAATTATCAACAAACCACTATCTCACATAGCCCCTCCAGGTAATGTATATATCATTTTATGAAGAGCTATCTTCTATAGTGAATGTGTTTGGAAATATACAGTATGTACATATATTTAGGTAATGGTGAAATTCCTAAAATTAATTCCTAGAGCTAATTTACCTAAAGTTAAAAAGTTTAGATGCTTATCCTTACATAGCGCAGGAATATTTGCCTTAAAATGTTAAATGTGGAAATGCTCTAATATACTACTTGAAATAAATAGTAACTTAATTTCATGCAAACAAAAGAATGTATTAAAATAGAGCATGTTTGAGATAAATAAGATAATTCTTGGAGTAGAAATTAGGGAGCATGTAAAATAAATGAATTACTCTATTTGAAAACTGCTTAGTATAACTCTTAGGTTATGAATTGTGAATGATTTTTGTACATTATTTTTCAGAATTTTCTGTTTACATAGATTTTATTTTATTGAAATAACAATGAATATCACTTATTTCATTTCCTGATATTGTTTCTTTGGGTTTCGGATTTTAGCCGGTTTGTGCCACCACAGACAAGCTCTGGGAACAGATTTATGCCACAACAAAATAGCCCAGTGCCTAGTCCATATGCCCCACAAAGCCCTGCAGGATACATGCCATATTCCCATCCTTCAAGTTATACAACACATCCACAGATGCAGCAAGGTAAGAAAGCTGGTGCTTATTTACAGGAATGCCTATAGTTCCAGCAAATTCATTTTTTTCTTTACTTTTTTTTCATAAGTTTTCAAACACAATACTAAACTGTATACTTATTCATCAGTAAACATTTCTTTTTAACTATGGCTTATGTAATTAAAAACATATTACATTTATTGCTTGGACATTCATCATTTGGGATGTAAAAAGATAAGTGTAATTTCAGTCTTTGGATTACCTTATATTTTAACTAGTATATCTACTGATAAAATTAGGAACTGCTTTATTTAATTAGGCTTCTTATAGTAGCACTAAGTCAAAGAAGAATTATGTTTTAATTAGTAAAGTATATATAGTGTGAAAATTTTAATATCAAGTATGTACAGTACTACAGTACTAATACAGGGAAATTAATAATCTTGGATGCAAAATTTTCTGGGATTAGATTACTAGTTCTTATTTGAAGTTAGCTGTTGACGATATGTCTTTTTAAGATCATACTACCTTGGGATATATGCCGTGGCTACCAAATAATGTATTAGTATACATTTGTTTTTACTTTTTTGGAGAAATTTTGAAAACTACAAAATATAATAACACATATACCTATGTTTTTGTCCCTCATAATTAACAACAAATTTTTAACATTCACAATCAGTCTTTAGTTCCTATTCTTAGTTTTTTATTATGCATGAAGTCAGTATCTTATAAAGTTTTAACTTGGGGTCATCTATTGAAGCATCCAGATTCTGGTTTTCCAAACTAGATAATGAAATACTAGATTGAGCTTATTTCATATAGGAACACAGGGAAAAACTTGGAGGCAATCAATCACACCTTTGAAATAGACACCTCCAAAATTATAGGATTTAGTGTGAGTGCAAACAGAAGTATGCATGTATACTGGCTCTTGATATGTGTGAAATATTACTATTTTTCTCTGGGATGCCAAAGTTACCTGGAGAAGGATATGGCAACCCACTCCAGTATTCTTGCCTGGAGAATCCCATGGACAGAGGAGCCTGACAGACTATAGTCCATGGGGTCGCAAAGAGTCGGACATGACTGAGCAGCTAGCACACACACACACATGCCAAAGTTATGAGGATCATTTTAAATGTAATTAAAAAGAGGAGAGATATTGACAGAACATGTTTGCTTCCTACAGGAGTAATCCACATATATATGTGTAGGAAAAAAAAAAGTTTTTACTGTAAATACTGTTGTCACTTTATAAGGAGATAAACCCAGTTTTTTCAAAAGAATAAGTTGAAATCACAAAATCAAAAAATATATACATAGTTTGAGGGCCTATTCAGTAATGAGTCATTTCTTGGAAATGTTCAGATCCTTGAGAAACTGAAAATAATATTCAGGGATTAGCCTCAAATAGATATCAAAATTATCATAAAGAAAAAAATTTAATATGGTAGGAAACAGGTAAATGGAACAAAAAAGATTCCAGAAATAAGGCAGATGTCTGTGGGAATTCAGAATTTGTGAAAGATAACATTTAAAGTTCTTATAAACTTGAAAAGTTTTCATGGGAAAAACTACAGAATAGCACAATGGACCATTTTACTAGTAGGCATCCTGCCTCTCTCTCCTTAAATACACTTGCTTAGAAGGCAAAGTTCTCCTTTATAAACACCAGGTGTAATAATTTGCCCCTAAAAATACTGAGAACATTTCGGTAGTGTCATTTGATATCCAGTCTATATTGTTTTCACCAGATGCCCCAGATACATATAACCTCTTATAAGCTTTTCCCCCCATATATGATCTAATCTAGTTTCTCACACATTGCACTTGGTCTTTACATCTCTTTTTACTCTTTTAAAAATCTGTTTGGTCCCATAGACTCTCTCCATGACAGTAATTTCTGGTTTTTTAAGAAATTCTGTGCTACCTTTGTTGTGGAGTATCACATATTCTAGACTTCACTGTTTCCTATTGTGTTGTTTGATTTGCTCGTATATTCCTTATGTTTCCTACCAACTGGAAGTTATCTTTAAAAGCTCTATTAATTTCTAGTTTTATATTTTGGGCAAAGATACTAAATTAAGTAATGTGCACTTCATATTGCATCACATCAGAAGACTTATAATCACAAGTGGCTTCATTATTAGTAACATTTAGGTGCTTGCCACTTCTTTTATAATGAACATAATTTTTCCTTTGCAATTAATAAGTAATCTGTCAGATTATACTTTGAGATCACATAACTCTCCTATTTCCTATTAATTTTTATCCTAAAGGGTTTACCATCCAATAGTGATTCTCTTTCCAATTCTGTCATTCTAAGATGGTATCTTGCATCAGTATGTAATAGTGGAGTGTTTAATAAATCATGTTGGATAGGTTGGCTAGGCATTTTGAAATTTTAGTTGATTCTTAGATCATCTAGAGCAAAAATGTTCTAGGTAGATAAACAGTTTACATGTTTGTTTGTATTTCGACTCATGGAACTATGAAAGAAGAAAACATGGGGGTGAATTTCGGGTACTGTTAGGTCAAGAAATGGGCTTCCCTGGTGGCTCAGCTGGTAAAGAATCCACCTGCAATGCAGGAGACCTGGGTTCGATCCCTGGGTTGGGAAGATCCCCTGAAGAAGGGAACAGCTACCCATTCCAGTATTCTGGCCTGGAAAATTCCACAGACTGTATAGTCCATGGGGTTACAAAGAGTCACAAACAACTGAGCAACTTTCACTTACTCACTAAGGGTCAAGAAGGCCTTTCTAAGTAGGACTGTATTCTAGAAATGGGGGAAAAACATGAATCACAAATTTCTATATAAGAGAGAACAAGTAAAGACAGGTAAATTGACTAAAGAAGTAAATAATTTACTAAAAAAGAAAAACAAATTGGATGCAGAAAGGTTTAATATGGTCAGTTTGGTTCACAATTAAAGAGATGTGAATCAAAATTAAATTAAAATAAAATTTTATTATAACAGATTACTGAACATGTTTTAGTATTCAGGGAAATTCAAACTTCATATAGTCTTCATAGGGATATAAGTTGGTAGAACCGTTTTAGAGAGCAGTTTGACAATATCTATTTTTGTTTAAAATGCATGTATCTCCCTCAGTTCTTCAACATCTGTCTCTTTTATAACTGGGGGAGGGTATAGCACATGCTCAGACAGTTCCATTTCAAGTTCTACCAAGCATTCATGGAAAGGATATTCTAATTTCACTAGAACTAAAGACCTAAGTATGAAAAAACAAAACTATGAAACTTCTGAAAGAAAATTTCAGAGAGTAATTTTTATGATTTTGTGTTAAGTAGGGAATCTGAATGTGTAATACACATGAAAAGATGCTTGGCTTCACTACTATTTAAGGAAAGAAACACAAAGTAACCATCAGAGACATTTCTCATCTTCAGATTGGTGAAAATCGTTGGCAAGAATATAGAGCAGCAAGAGCACTTGTGTATTACTAGTAGAGTGGTCATAAATAATTTGGAAACTATTTGTTAATATTTAGTAAGGGTTAAAAACAGGAATATTCAGCAATTTTACTCCCAGACACATTTATAAGTCATTATAAGAATACATAATACATAACAACATTGTTTATGATGACAAAAATATTCAAGCAATCTAAACTACTAACATAAGTCTGGATAAAATGTGTACATTATGCAGCAGACTGTATGTCATTATTTATTGAAAATAAATTAAAACTACATGTATAAAAATGGATACATTTCAACACTATATTGAAATTAAAAAGTTATAGACGAATATGTACTTACATCATTTATATAATGTGCTAAGCAGTAACGCGTTATTTAGGAATATATTCGTTTATAGCAAAGCTATAAAGATATTCATAGGTAGAGTGAACTCTAGGTTCAGTGTAGTGCTTTTAGTGAATAAGGGGAAGAAAATAAAGGAGAGGTATATGCAGCTTTATGGAGAGCTTCAACCATATCTAATATCTTATTTCTTTTCAGAAGTCAATCTGAATGACTTGTGGCCCAGTGTTAAGATATGATCAAGTTGTGTATAGTCAGCCAGCTTATTATATTAGTCTTTGTAATTTATGAAGACTAAAGTATTACCTGTGAACAATTATTGTTATACTATCCTCTAAGAATTTTACCAGTTTATTTTTATAAATCTTTTTTTAAATTCTTATTAATTTCAGCATCGGTATCAAGTCCCATTGTTGCAGGTGGTTTGAGAAACCTACATGATAATAAAGTTTCTGGTTCGTTGTCTGGCAATTCTGCTAATCATCATGCTGATAATCCTAGACATGGCTCAAGTGACGACTACCTACACATGATGCACAGGCTAAGTAGTGACGTATGTAATCATATTAATTTGATTAAGGTAATGAAATAGTTCTAATATTTGTCTCATAACGTAGTATTTCATTTCTGTAATATAAAGGATATCTGTCTTTTTTTTTGAGGATTATACTACGTCTGAGAATTTAGTTGTACTCATAGAGCTTAATCTAGAGAAGGGTTGCTAAACTGGCCAGTAGTCTCATCCACAAACTAAGAATGATTTTCATAGTTTAAGAGAACAAAAGCAACAAGTAACTTTATATGTATGACCCAGAAAACTTGTGCATTATCTGTCTCTTTACAGAAAAAGTTTGCCAACCTGTGATCTAGAAGTTTAGGTCCTTAATGAAATCATACGTCATCTTAAAGTATTTGTTCACACAAAGATGTCTTCTTATGAGCCTTTATATCTTAGTACTTAGCTCTTTTTCCCTCTAAGACTTGTAAAAAACATTTTCCCCTGAAATTTAATGTTACTTTAATGTTATTGAAATAATCCTCATACTAGAAATTTGTCTTGTTATTTGTTTGGTGGTATTATCACATGTTACATTTATTTAAGTTGAACAAAGATGACATTGGACCCTGCCCTCAAGACATTTGCATTTATGACCTAGTAGGATATTCAGAGCTCCTTTTGTAGAAAATAGTAAACAAAAATGGAGCATACCAGTAATACCAGTTTTCTTATTCATTGCCATGCTTAGGCTGTTGATTGTTTTGGATACAGTTTCAATTCTTCTAAGATATACCACGAAGAAAACAGGAAAGTGCAGAAGAATTATGCTTTTGAATACCAACACTTTACCTGTCAGTAATTTATGTCTTTTATTGGTTCTCTTTAAGATTTCTCTAAAGCCTCTTCCATCATTCAAGGTATAACTGTTACACTCTATTCCTAGGATGGAGATCCTTCAACAACGAGGAATGCTGCATCTTTTCCCTTGAGGTCTCCACAGCCAGTATGTTCCCCTGCTGGAAGTGATGGGACTCCAAAAGGTATCATTGTAACTAAAATTTCCTTAAATTTTTCATATTTCAAGTTGAGTAAAGAATTCAAACTTCTTAACGCAGGTACCAAAAAATTATTCTTTATGACTTTTCATTTATTGTAGGGAAAAAAGGAACCTGTACTTACTGATACCATTTTCACATATGTATAGTATCATTCTTACTGATTATCCAATGGTCTTTGCAAACTATAATCCTCTTAATAGTTCTTAAATATTTGAAGTTATTGATCTTTCTCCTCCTTGGCCTCCAAAACTTATTTTGTAGTGAATCCACCTGCTTTCCTTGTTTTTCCATTGTCATCTTTTCCTTCTCTCATTTTTGTTCTCTCATTTCTCAAGATTTCTATCATTATATTTTTATCTTCTATTTTACTTTTTTCCTTGACTGTTTTACTCAGTTTTGGTAGTAGCATTGGTTATTTTTGTGAACAGGACACCAAAATCAATGTCTTTGGTTCCAGTTCTGTCTCCCAAATTGTAATTTTTCATTCCAGACAAAACCTCTGCACATCTAGCTGATATTTCAAATTCATGTTCAAAATTTTTCTTGATGTTCTTTTTTGCCATTTTTGTTGGTCTTAATGATATTTCAATCCTGAATTGTCTTAATCTTCTCTCACTTGTTAGATAGTTATTTATCAAAATCTGGCCTGTTCTATGTGAATTACTTCACTTGATCTTGTACATCTGCTTTCATTTCTGCTTATTAAAATCATATTAATTCTTCACGTTCTAAGTTAAATGGCTGATCTTCTATGGACTCTCCCCTAGTGTCTCTAAGATGTTTATATTTTTTCTAATAACTTATTTATGAACATGAATTTTGTTCTGTGTATCTTCAAATTCCGTGGTCTTTTGTGCACAGTAAAGTCACAAAATTTGAATTTAAATCCAGGTTTGAGCTATTTTTAAAAATACTTAAAACTGGGCAGTGGCTCAGTCTTAAAGAATCCACCTGCCAATGCAGGAGACACTGCATTGGCAGTGTTTGATCCTGCATCCGGAAGATCCCACACACAGTGGGGCAGCTGAGCCCACACTCTCTGGAGTCTGCAAAGTGTGACTGAGGCCTGTGCATCCTAGAGGCCATGCTCTGCAACAAGAGACGCCACCACAATGAGAAGCCTGTACACCACCACCAAAGAGTATCCCCCTGTTTGTCACAACTACAGAAAAGCCTGTGCTACAAGAAAGAGCCAGCATGGTCAAAAATAAATAAGTCTTAGTTTAAAAAAAAACAAAACTAACATCCAAACTTAAAAACAAACACTTAAAACATCCGATTTTGTTGGAGGAGAATATCATATCCACTTTAGAGAATTCACTTTCAATTAATTGCAGTGTAGCTGATAATAAATTTTAACTATTCATGAGAATTTCTAATTGTGGCCATCTTAAACTTGGACTGGGCTGCCTCACTGTAAAGATTTTTTCTTTTCGTAGTTTATGTTCCAGGTCTTTGATTTGGGATATTCTTCATGAGGTGAAAGCTGAACTTGTCTGAGCCATTCTAATTCAATAATTAGAATTTTCAGCCATTCTAGTTCTTTAATTCTATGAATTTTCAGGGATTGAATTCAACCCAGTTTGTGAAAAAGAGAACAACTTCCAACTCTGTTTGTAGTTTAGGTGTCAAAGTTAGGTATAAATCTTAAAGGTATTTTCAGAGTGAGAAATACTTAGACTGCCAGGGAGGAGAGTAGCAGTGGAATAGCTGGTTATTCTGGATAACGAGACCATTTTCCCTGTAACTCTTGAGGATGGATAGGTGAATGAATGGATGGTTAGATGGGTAGATTAACTTTAGATAGAAAGAGAAGAAAACTAGAAAAATTAAGCTCACTAACTTTCCTCCTCAGAAGCCTCTATTTCCGCTCATGCGGTTGTTTTCCAACTAGTTTTGAATGTTGAATGCATCTTCAGTAAGTCTGGTTTGATTTTTAGATTAATTGTTGGAATTTAAAGTTTGTTCTAAAATATATATAATTCGATAGATAAATTTTAAGTGAAAAGACAATATGATGTGTTACAAATCAGACATTAGACAAATCTGGGTTTAAATTTTTGGTTTGCTAGCTATTTAATATTGGGAAAATTTCTTAATCTCTATAAACTTCATGTTAGTTTCTGCAGAATAGTTATAATACTCATCAAGATGTTGTAAATCATTTAAATGAATTGATGTGCAAAGTACTTTGCACGAGCTCTGACACAAAGTAAGTGGTTCCAGAGTGTCAGTTTCATTTCTTTTTAATGTCTCCATAAAAGCTCCATCTGAAATCAGTCTATCTATTGATGTAACTTCAAACTAACATTTGTAGTAAAAACACTGAAACAATTTAAGACAAGCCTAGGTTTAAGTTCATTCTACAAAGCACTTTTAACCTTGACTGGTTTTTATTATTTCTCGTGGTCTTTTAAAATTTTTACAAGTAGTCTAATTGACAAGTAATGTATATACTATTCAGATACAGTTATACATTTGTTTCTAGAGAGGAAAAAAGAGATGACCACATAAAGGTATAAGTTAATACTTTACCACCAATTTGTTAAATAAATGAAAACTGAACCCTGTAGTTTTTCCCACTTCCTTTTTCTTATACTATTAAGTATTCCTGTGAGTGTAGTCTCTAGGATTAATTTATAACCGTTTTGTAATTTGAGAGACTTATTCTTGCTTTAGACATGTCAATTTTTCTAGATAATAAGTGAGAGTATAGAGATTATCATTCTTAAAATATTTGTGTCGCATCTTTAGAAATAGTGAACTCTTTTGATGTTTTCAAGCTAAGTACTTATACTTTTTAGGTGAAAAAATAAAAATAATACTGATCTGGAAGATGAAAACCCATTCTTTAATTCAAACCTGAGTCATCTAGCAGCAAGCTGAAAGACCGACATATCGTTAGGCTTTCATATTCTGTAAATAAGTAGCCAGATGAAATCGTTTACGTTTTTTCTGTATTTACTGTATTGTTGCTTATTTAATGTATCACATGTCTGAAAATATAAAACTAGCACAACTGTTCATTCCTGTTGAATTGTTTTTCTAGGATCAAGACCACCTTTAATCCTGCAGTCTCAGTCTCTACCTTGTTCATCACCTCGAGATGTTCCACCAGACATCTTGTTAGATTCTCCAGAAAGAAAACAAAAGAAGCAAAAGAAAATGAAATTAGGCAAAGATGAAAAAGACCAGAATGAGAAGGCTGCAATGTATGATATCATTAGCTCTCCATCCAAGGACTCTACTAAACTTACATTAAGACTTACTCGTGTAAGGTCTTCAGACATGGACCAGCAAGAGGATATGCTTTCTGGTATGGAAAATAGCAATGTTTCAGAAAATGATATTCCTTTTAATGTGCAGTACCCAGGACAGACTTCAAAAACACCCATTACTCCACAGGATGTAAACCGCCCACTAAATGCTGCTCAATGTTTGTCGCAGCAAGAACAAACAGCATTCCTTCCAGCAAATCAAGTGCCTGTTTTACAACAGAACACTTCAGTTGCTACAAAACAGCCCCAGACTTCTGTGGTACTGAATCAGCAACAGGTATCACAACAGGGACCTATATATGATGAAGTGGAATTGGATGCATTGGCTGAAATTGAACGAATAGAGAGAGAATCAGCTATTGAAAGAGAGCGCTTTTCAAAAGAAGTTCAAGATAAAGGTAAAATAATCTCATTACATACCACTTCATACCCTTGGTGAATATATAATTATATAATGTCCTATCACGTTTTTAAAATTACTCTTTTTTCTTATTATATTTTATGATTTTTAATGTTTCTCCTCAATTCTGGTTTTGTTACTAATGCTTATCCCTCAGAAGTTAAATTCTGAATTTCATTTTTTATTTGAAAGAACTGTCTGAGATTTGGTAATTCTATAAAACCAAATAGGTCTATCACCTATTATATATCAATTTTATCTGTGCTCATCTTCTAAAATGAACATTGTTTCCACAAGTTATGTTAACATAATTTTGCATCTTTAACTTTTTTCTACCTAAACAAGGTTAACACTATAGATTATTTTCAATCAGTGCTTTTAAGGAAAAATTGTGTGTATGTTTGTTATGCAATTAGATTTTTCCCTTGGTTTCTAATTTTGTCATGTCAATGTGAATTTTTTTAAGTAAAAAAATTAAGAAAGAATTTTAAGTTCATATTAAGTAGCAATAAGAATCAAGGATCTTTTGTTGGTGATTATAGTTAAGTGTTCCCTTTTGTCTGGTGTATTAGGGTGAATTTACGAGACACCTGTTCTGTGAGTTTGTGGGCTTTTCTTTTTGTACTTTATAAAAAATTATAATGCAAGTTAATTCTGTTAAGTTCTTAGTTGTTTGGTTTGGTGAACTTCTTTAAAATCTCTTGAAAATTTTTATAGAGACTAATAAATCAGTAGTTAAAGTGAGTTATTTATAAATTTTATGTCCCTACAGTAGGTGCATATACATATTTGACCATCCAAACCAAAGAATACTTTGATGTAATTTTATAGTTAAATATTCTAGATTTAGTTATAGTTCTTCTAGTTTCTCTTTGGTCATTACAAAACAAAACCTCTTGATGTTGACTTGAAGTCATTTTTACATATGATCTTGCTCATCATGTAACAGGATCACTTGTAGATCATTCTGTACCTATGTTGAAAAACATGCAAAGATCATATTATGTTTCCTGCCTATCACGATGGCTGGTTTTAATGTTATTGGAAGAATGAACTGTACTTGCTAATTGCTATATTACCATCTTTGCTAAGTGCAGAAATCACAGGTAGATGCAGATAAATTGCTAGAAGTCTTCATTTTATTGGCTAGGAAACTATTTTTTTAATTAGCAGATCATTGACATTAAAGATGAAATAAAGTGTCATTTGCCCTTTTTCTCTTTGCTTAGTAGTTTTGGGTTCAGGAAACAATTTTATAGGTTCCAAAAGGTATCTTTTCCTCCAGCCTCTCATAAAAGTATATGCATATCAAGTGAAGAGAGCAATATTACTCAGCTACTTTTGATCATATTACCTTATTCCATTTCCTGAATCCTGTGACAGTTTTGTAAAAAAAAAAACATGGACTATAGTAATTTCTTTGCCAAGAAGTATTAGTTGCCTTGAGAACTTTCACATGACATTTTAATTTGTGTTTTAAAAAATTGCATTCTTTTAAAAAGAGTATGATTATTTTTTAATGACTAAATTGTTGGAACGAAAGCAGAGAAAATGGTGAGCTTCTTTTCTTACTTTTTGAACTTTTACTATATCATATTTGTTGAAACCATAGTTTTTAGTTTTAAAAACTGAATGGAAATAAGGATAGTAAAATAATACCAGTTGCATGTTAGCAAGCATTTTAGACTGCTAACTTTTCTTTGGGAAAATAAAAGAAAATCAACAAACAGCATATTCTTCCTAAAACTTGTTATGTATATTTAAATTTTGATTATCCATTTTCTCTGTCTCTGTGATGGTGTGACTTAACAAAGATATTTGAAAAGATAGTTGAAAAGTTGACCACAGTTGACTTAAAATTTGAAACAATGTAAGCTAACTTACAGAGGCAGCTGGTTCTGTAAGGATTTAAGGGAAAGGATGAACTATATGATTTTCAGTTTGATTTAGATGATTTTTCTCAAATTGGTTATGCTGATTTGGCTGACCTTATATTAATGATGTCATCTCTAACTAGCCTTCTGAGAGCCATGTCCCCATGACTTTGACAATCTTTGGAATTTAGGTACTAGTTGACAGCTTTGATTTAAATCTTGTCATTTTGCATTCAATTTCTGAATTGTGTAATGAGATAGTGTTTTATATATAAGCAGTTATTGAGATTTTGAAAAGATTAAAGGTTTGGTATATTGCTCTAAGTTTGTAGTTGAGGTCATAAATTAAAGTTTTCTGAAGTGGTAGTCCCTTGAGAGATGAAATACTTCAAAGAAGCATTGAATGAATTTATCACTAGTTACCGCTGCATCTTAGGATATTGTAAAATTGGTATTTACTGTATTCTGAGGTTCGGCATTGAGTACTTTTTTATGACTTTTATTGCTGGTAGTAAGAAACAAAGAAGACTACTTGTCTGGTCTACATGGTTTTGCTCAGAGCTCTGCTCTAGGTTATGAGCTTGTTGCTCATCATATTTGTTTGTTATAAATGAATGAATGAAGCATTCCCCTCAGTTGACCGGAAGTCAGAAACCTTTTCCTTATGAATAAGATTAGAAAGTCCAGCTAACAAAATTGTTTTGATAATTTTGGAATTCAAGAAAAGGGACAGAATACTCTTAGAAATATTTTACGTAAGTTGTGGTATAACCTAATACACTGCTGTTCCACACACAGAAGATGCTTTTCTGGCTGCTGGATATTCATGTTCCTTTGGCCTGTTCTCTCTTCTTTGGACAGTTTTACATACACCGACAGGTTAATTCTGTGCAACCTAATATTTTATAATATTCCTAAAGGACCTTCTTCTCAATCTTTTGCTCAACCTTTTAACAGCTTTAATTACATAAATTAATTTTAAAGGGCTATTTTTCTTTGCTTCTGGGATGAGCTGTCATAGACATTAATATCTCCATGTGCTGAAAATACCTGCTTTCTGTTGTTAAAGAGGGGGTTTCTTTGTTCATCTTTGCCTGTTTCATCTTTTCCGAAGGTCCACTTTCCATGTTAGCAAGTTTAAGGAATGGCCTAGCTTCACTAATGTTTTTTATGATGTTAAAATATTCTTGCACTGTAACCTTTATTAGAAGTAAATTATTACCTGTTGCCATTTGAAATAAGAGACTGGGATTTGGGACAGGAATAGGACACTTAGCCTGTACTTTGGTTTAGGGATGAGATGTTTTCATTTTTTTATAATTTGCTGCTCTGTGTACAGTTGCTCTGCTTGTTTTGCTTTAAGTGTTTTCATTTATCACTTGTAGCAGACTTAGGCAGGTGATATAGTTTGTTTCTTATAAGCATAATTGAGTTCACCATTTCTGTAAGGGTCAGATCTTATTTTCAAAATATCAGCATCAAGATGACAAATGTTGTTGGTCTCAAAATTAAGATATGTTTTCGCATGCATTTTTTTCAGGAATACCTGAAGTTTAATACCTTAACTTACTAATTCCAGTTCTTTAGAAAGGTTACAGGAGAAGGAAATGGCAACCCACTCCAGTATTCTTGCCTAGAGAATCCTGTGGATAGAGGAGCCTGGTGGGCTGCCATCTATGGGGTCGCACAGAGTCGGACACGACTGAAGTGACTTACCATGCATGCATGCATTGGAGAAGGAAATGGCAACCCACTCCAGTGTTCTTGCCTGGAGACTCCCAGGGACGGAGGAGCCTGGTGGGCTGCTGTCTATGGGGTCGCACCGAGTCGGACACGACTGAAGTGACTTAGCAGCAGCAGCAGCAGAAAGCTTACAGGTGTTGCAAATATTAAAATTATTCTTCATAGAGATGGCTTTCAATCATTAGGTGAAGGTCATGTAGTGAAGACCGATAACAAAAGTGAATAGACAGAAGTGACCTGTGTGGATTCAGAGCAACTTTACAGGAATAAGTTCTTGGTGAAGCTGAATCAGATTGAGTGAATCAGAGCCTGCGTGCTTTGAATCTTTGCAGTAGTAATGGAATTGTTCTGGGTTTTACAGAAGAGGTGAAGTACCCTTCAGTAGTTCAAAAATTAGAACTTTGTATTTAGCAATATTTTATGCATAGTAGAAAAAATCATAAGTTCTTCCCCGAACTTAACACATCACTCATGTGCAAATGCTTGAGTATTTTGTAATCTTTTAAAATTTAGCCTTCATGATATTTTAATGTTTTCCTAAAAGACAGATTGTTCATATTACTAAAAGGATGAGCCACACATCTCTTAAGAGAGCTCTCCAGATGCTTGAGATCTATGTCATAATTCTTAGATGTTTAGGTTACCATTTATATGGCTTTCATAAAGCATATTTCATTGAAAAATATAAAAATCTTGGATTATGCTAATTTAAATTTCTAGATGCTTAGATTTTTTTTTTTCTAAATGCTTATAGAAGTTTAAGGGATAAGTATAAGGTTATAAAGCATCCTGTTTTTGAGGTAATTATTTGGTATGCCCTTTGGCAAGATATAAAGGTTGTTTTGTGTGGCAGAACAGTCAGATGCAAAATTCTATAAATTAGTATTCTAAGTGCTTTTTTCCTTAGATACTGATACAAAAAGCTTCATACAACTTTTTGCCAGGTTAGTTTTAACTAGGGAAAACTGTTTAATGATAATATAATTTATTATCATCATGTAGTTATTTTGCAAATGGAGAAAACATAGTGATAGATTTGACTGCCGAATAACTGAAAAAAACAGAGTGATTAGTTCCTTAAAAAAATTACTGGCAAATATCTAAAATAAATTTTAGTAATAATTGATTAGATGATAAACTGTAAGGGGCTGCTGCTTCATATTTTGAAAACAAAATGATGGAATTTTGGTGTATAAAAGCATCATGACTATTAAAAACTTTTTTTTTTTCCAGAACTTGGTTCCGTCATATTTAAGGGATTGTTTTTAGTGGTCTTTTTGACTTTTTACTGTTTGATCCTCTTTTTCTTAAATAATATTTTATCATAAAGATGGTCCTAAAAAAATTAAAAATAACTGTTAAAATAGCCAGACAGTTCAGCAAGTATCATTAAAGCAGGCAAAGTCTCAAGGCGCTATCATGTTATATATTTTATAAACTGTGCATTAGCTTTTAAATTACATTTGTGCTTTTGACACCTTGAAGAATTTGAATCCTGGATCAAAGCTTAATAACTATTAAGTTCTTTTTTTCCTCTCTTAATCTCCTAATATACTTTTTTTTTCAGTGACATGATTTCTGTTTTCTTTTGGGTTTTATTCTTTTTCATACTTTCTTTACATGTGGCTAAAGCACCCTGTTTTGTATGTTGGCATTTTGGGGTTCTTTGTAGTTTTTATTAAATTAGCAGTTTAAATTATCTTTTTACTCTAGTCACAAAAATTTCTTGAGGTACAGCAAATGTTAATATTTCCTCAAAACTTGGTTTAAAAGTATTATGCCATTCATGCCTACTATTTTATATATGCATTTGACATTTGCATTCACCACATTTTTTTAAAATGTGACTTTAAAATAGTCAAAGTCCATATGGTTTTTAATAAGATAAGAATATATGTCTATTACTGATACTGAATATTTATCTTTGAATTTCAGATAAGCCTTTGAAAAAAAGAAAACAAGATTCTTACCCACAGGAGGCTGGGGGTGCTACAGGAGGTAATAGACCAGCTTCTCAGGAGACGGGTTCTACGGGAAATGGGTCAAGGCCAGCATTAATGGTTAGCATTGATCTTCATCAGGCAGGAAGAGTGGACTCTCAGGCCTCTATAACTCAGGATTCAGACTCCATAAAAAAGCCTGAAGAAATCAAACAATGTAATGACACACCTATTTCTGTTCTTCAGGAAGATATTATTGGAAATCTCAAATCTACACCAGAAAACCACCCTGAGACTCCTAAAAAAAAGTCTGATCCTGAGCTTTTAAAGAGTGAAATGAAACAGAATGAAAGTAGATTGGCAGAGTCTAAACCAAATGAAAACAGATTGGTAGAGACAAAATCTAGTGAAAGTAAGGTAGAAACTAAAATTGAGGTACCAACAGAGGAACCTAAACAGAATGAGAACAGAACGATTGAACCCAGACAGAATGAGAGCAGCGCAGCCGAGCCCAAGCAGAGTGAAAATAGAGTGCCTGACATAAAACCAAATGACACCAAACAAAATAACGGCAGAGCAGAAACGACAAAGTCAAGACCCGAAACCCCAAAGCAAAAGGGTGAAAGCCGACCTGAAACTCCAAAACAAAAGAGTGATGGGCGTCCTGAAACCCCCAAACAAAAGGGTGATGGACGGCCTGAAACTCCAAAGCAGAAAGGTGAGGGCCGACCTGAAACTCCAAAGCAAAAAAATGAAGGTCGGCCTGAAACACCGAAACATAGACATGAAAATAGGAGGGATTCTGGAAAGCCATCAACAGAGAAAAAACCTGAAGTGTCTAAACATAAACAGGACATTAAATCTGATTCATCTCGGTTAAAATCAGAAAGAGCTGAAGCCTTAAAGCAGAGACCTGATGGGCGATCTATCTCTGAGTCACTAAGACGTGATCATGACAGTAAACAAAAGTCAGATGACAGGAGTGAATCTGAACGACATCGAGGGGATCAATCTAGGGTTCGAAGACCAGAAACATTGAGATCCTCTAGTAGAAATGACCATGGCATTAAATCTGATGGTTCCAAACCTGATAAACTAGAAAGAAAACACAGACATGAATCAGGGGAATCAAGGGAAAGACCATCTTCTGGGGAGCAAAAGTCAAGACCTGACAGTCCTCGTGTTAAACAAGGAGATTCTAATAAATCAAGACCTGATAAGCCTGGTTTTAAAGCGCCAAATAGTAAGGATGACAGAAGGACAGAGGGTAACAAGAGTAAAGTAGACAGTAATAAAACGCACCCTGACAATAAGGCAGAATTTCCAAGTTATTTGTTGGGGGGCAGGTCTGGTGCGTTGAAAAATTTTGTCATTCCAAAAATCAAGAGGGATAAAGATGGCAATATTACTCAGGAGACAAAGAAAATGGAAATGAAAGGAGAGCAGAAAGACAAAGTAGAAAAAATGGGATTAGTTGAAGATCTAAATAAAGGAGCTAAGCCTGTAGTTGTCCTGCAAAAACTGTCTTTGGATGATGTTCAAAAACTTATTAAAGATAGAGAGGATAAATCAAGAAGTTCCCTTAAACCTATCAAGAATAAACCGTCAAAGTCAAATAAAGGTAAGAATACTTACTCGATGTCATCTGTATTCTAGTTAGTTTTCTTTTTAAGTTCTAGGGTTACTGTGGATTTAAAAATGGAAATTTACGAAAGTTGAAACACTACTGCATGAAAAGAAAACAATATAAAACAGCAGTGAATTGTTTGTGGTAACACAGACAAAAAGTTCTCATTGAAAATTCTTTCTTTCCCACCTCTACTCTTCACCATAGTTGTGATTTTTTATTATTGGTTCACAGAGAAAAGTTCCTTTTGCTGTTTAATTATTTCAGCATTTGTGAAAGTTGCTTGCTAATCAAGTGAATGATTAGAATGTGTGATTAACCTAGGTGTATTTAACAACTTTTTAAAAAGTTATTTTGACTGTAGAGATAATCCATTCTGTAGTGAAGTAATAAATTAACTGAATTTAATTTCTAAAGTCTCAGTAAAGCTATATGGTATACAAAAGCCTATATTACAAATTCTCTTAAGAATATTAATTGTCTTTTAATATTGTTTTCCAACAAACTTATCAATTATTAATAAATTGATTATTCATTAATTAATGGTTTGAGTGTATATATTTTAAGAAGTTGTGTAAAAGGTTATTTCATATTTTTATGAAGAAGATGATTAGTTATGAGTTTCATTTTTTTAAATACAGAGTTTGGTCTTTTCTATGGAAGAATAATAGGGAATGGTGTTTATGTCTTAAATTGGGTTAACTCATCAGTTTTAAACATTTCTGGTGCTTTTACTTTTTTTTGGATGTGTTTTTATTTTCTGTGTTGGGTTTTTTATGGGGGCGGGGGGGCGGGTTGCATGATTTCTGAGTTACATTTTCTAGTTACATAAATAGTATTGTTCCCGGGAGGAAAAAAAAAGTCAAGTGCTGAAAATACAGTATCAGTTTGTACAGAAAATATAATTTTGTGGGTTTTGTATACTCTTTTATATATTTATATAAAATTTGATGATGCTATATGGTAAGACTTATTTAGCCTGTACAGTGTAAATAGGTTGGGATATAGTTTTTAAGGTAACAAGTGATTTTTTTGTTCGATTTTTAAGTTCACATTCTGAAAGAAGGTCATTAAGAACCTATACTTATTAATAAATACATGAAACTCTATAGAGTTGTACTGTCCCGCATGATAGTTAATAGCCTCTTTAGGCTATTTACTTTAAACTATATAAAATTTAAAAATTTACATCCTCAGTAGCCAAATGTGACAAGTGCTGATGTTACTAACACAGAGAGGACATTTGCATCATCACAGAATGTTATGTTGTATAACTACATGTCATGTATTAGGAGATACAGAAGGTGTCTTGCTTATTATCTTTGTAAAATGCTGTTGTATCTTTTCTATCAAAAAACGTTAATTGAAAACATAGTATTTTTACTAAGAACTCTTTATTCAAAGAAATAACTTGTTAAGACTAACTGTTTTTATTCTTCTCGTATGTTTGCTTTCTCACTGTCAATTATTTGGTTTTGTCTTTCAAAAATGAAAAAAGATTGCCTCTGAATCACTAATATTTGTACTAGTTTAAGTGAAGCTTTCAGATTTTAAAATATGGCTGTCAGACCTATAAAAATTAAAGTCTTAGCTTTAATTAATGAATAGTCTTTAGTATTTAACTTGAATGCATCTTTTCAGAATTGTTTATGTAAAAGAGGTTGTTGAAGTGTAGTGGCTAGCACCAAAATTGTTTTCTTTTAGATAGAGATTGTCTTTATTAATTTTCACTGAGAGTTTGAGAGTGGCTATATAAACCAAAGAGTATAGTTGTACAATTATAGAAGAGTCAGATGGAAAGATGGAAAGTGGTACCCTCTTGTCCCCTTGATCTGGACCGTCTTTTTCTCCCTGCCCCTCTATCAGCTTATTTATGCCAGCCTTGCTTTTCTAAACTCTGTTCTAACAAAGAATCCTTACAACTAAATATCAAGGAATGAATATAGTTCCTAATTAGTAACTACTGTATTATTTCTCTTGGTTTTTTCACATGTAATTTCATTGCCTGTGAATACAAACTTTTAGTACTAATCCAGTGTTTTTCCTAAGTATACCTTTAACACAAATGCATATACTTGATATGTTGATATTAGTAACTAATCTGGGTATGTCTGCCTGCTAAAAGTGTGGTGTCTTTGTGTATGCATGTGCATGTATGTGTATACACACACATATATCAATGCATATACAACTGAAAGTGAACCTTTTCATCAAATTTTAGATTGATTTCAGGATCCTACGTGGATATCTTTTGGCTTTATTTATACCATAGGTTTAATATTTCTTTTTCAGTAATGGACTAATTTTGGTTTTATTTTAGATCTCTGCTGTTATGTTAGCAATAACAGAGGTATATAACTGTGGATTTTTAAAGTTACATGCATAGGAATGCCAGTTGTGGATTACTGACCCTTTGTAGTATACATTACTTGGGATGTTATTTGAAGTCACAGAAAATCATATTCTGACATATTTATGCTTTCTGAGTAAAAACTGAGTATTGCTGGGTTATTTTGTTGTTGATTCCTAGGGCCAAAATTTTTGGTAGGTTTTCTTTTCTTGAAAGAGCCATAAACTTTAATGTGATATCCATATTTTAAATATTTACCCTTTAGGGTAGTTTTAAATTCCATGAATATGCCTTGAGCTGATAAGTTTTGAATGGTAGGTGTATAGGTTTATGACTCCCGGTATAGGTTATGTATTTTTGTCTTTTGTGTGAACAATATAAAATGATGTTACATTTAATTTTATTTCTATAGGGATATGTGTATATTCCTGTTAATAGTACCTAACATAATACCTAGTACATAAAAAGATCATACTAAATACCTGTTAAATAAATAGATTATGTTGCTCACATCTTAGAAAAGTCTTTTGTGTGCAGTTTTAAATTGTGTATTCATCTTTTATGATCCCACCAGTAGACCCTAGCTCAAGAGTTACATAATTTTCACAAGTTGCCTAAACTTTCCACCCTGTCAATTACCTACTTTTTGTTAAGCTCCAAAGGAGACCAACTTATAGTCATGTCTGTTTAATTTATTCTTTACCTTTATTTTGCTGTATACCTGTTACAAGATTGACTCTGAATCCATTCCGTTCTCATTTCCTGCTTCTGTTAACTTCCCCTTCTTCTTACCATCACCTTGCTTCTTCCTTGCCAAGAAGAGATGAGTAGTGAACCAATATAACCTTTGTAAAACCTTTAAATTAAAAAAAATCTTTATTGAAATATACTTCAGACAGTAAATTAAATGCCAAAAAAATATCTTTATGGTTGAAGTATACCCTAATGTACAATATGTCTCCAAATTAAAATAATAAGTTATACCATCTTTAGGCTTCCCAAGTGGCTCTAGTGGTAAAGAACCTGCCTGCCAGTGCAGGAAACGTAAGAGACATGGGTTCAGTCCCTGGTTCAGAACGATCCCCTGGAGAAGCGAATGACAACCCACTCCAGTATTCTTGGCTGGAGAATTCCATGGACAGAGGAGCCTGAAGGGCTGCAGTCCAAAGTCGCAAAGAGTAGGGCACAACTGAAGCGACTTAGTACACACATACACATACCATCTTTAAGTCTGGGCATGATCATCAACTAGCATGCATTATGTTGCTGACAGCTTATTGTTAGTAATTACACACTTTAACAGTTTGATTTTGGCCTTTTGCAATTTCAGTGTGTCTCAGAATACTTTAGTTTCATATTCAAAGAAATCACCTTTTATTCTTGCTCCCCTATCTCCTTCTAAATAGTATATTGTTTTCTTTCATTTGCACTTACTGCTTTCAAGAAATATCATGTGCTGTTATTTGAGTTCAAGGCCTTTAAAGAGTTATCTAATAGTTATCATAGTCAGCAGTGTTTAAAATATAGTGCTCATTTGATCAGTTAATGATTGTAGTGATTATTAGAGGCAGTTATTTCATCTTAGTACTGTAGTAAAAGATTGATCATTAAAATTAGGTTTTGCCTTTTCTGTAGCATTACCGATCTACTTGGATTGTGTTTAGGACTCTAGGCTTCTGTAGGTGTGAGAGAACAGACTGTTTCTAACAGTGAATTTTGGGCATAGTTTTTTAATTCCTAAGTTGAGAAATTCTCAGTAGTTATGATTGTCATATTCAGAATCCTTAATAATGCTGCAGTAGAAATTTACTTTGGCTTATTGGAACAATATATAAAATGTTTTTCTTAAAAAATTAAAATTTTAATTTCCATAAAGACTTTATTATTGGCGATATCTTTGGGAAATTTTAGAGAATATTTGTTACAGAAATCAGCATAATACATACTTGGCAGTTATGATTTCAGAGCAATTCTTTGAAAAATTTTGTCCATGATTTCTATTCATAGAATTTCTCTGATCCAAGCATTGCTTAGTAGATAACTTAATATTGATTTAAAGAGATTCATTAAATAGAATTTTTTCATAAAAGTTAAATGTATTAAAGTTTGCTAGTGGTAGTCTCTTTCATTCCCATTTGTTATCTCAAACCAGCCAAGGACATAGCTTCTATAAGGTTTTGCTATCTGTGGAAATAGATAACACGATTAAACGGGTGAGAAACAAACAAATGGTTAATTTGAGAGAACTTACTCCAGTTTATAAGAGAAAACTCATTATACTAACACACTGAATTCCCTCTCATTCTAAAAAATGTTATTGAAATCTTTTCCTGTAAGAGCTTGATACAGATATTAAGATAATGGATACCTACTTGATACTGTAACATAGTTGAGTATATCATAGCATTATATTACATAGTTAATACAATATTTTAGTATTATAGTATATAATTCACATTATATGTATAATGTATTATAGTATAATATCAAGTAGGTATTCATTATCTTAATATCTGTCTCAATTTCTTGTACAGGGAAGTTTTCAATAGCTTTTTTAAAAATAAATTCAGTATGTTAGAGTAATAAGTATTAGAGTTAATGGTATATATATACTGTACTATGACATAATATGATACAATATAATCTGAATTTTTTAACATGAATCCTCTTCTCCACCCACAGAAACATTGCCTTTCTTTGGCTACTAATGTACTAACTTTAAGCCCATTATACATTTTGTAGTTCAAAGATCACTGGTCTCAGAGCCTTCGACAATCATAGCTATGATTTGTTCAAAGATATGATTCAAAGTTCGTTTACTTTTAAAATAGAGAAACCAGTTTCCTTCCTTCTTTATGCAGTTATGAAAATCAAAGTGAATCTTATTGTAAGAGTTAAAATTTGTCCAATTTTTTAATATAAAAAATGCATTCATCCTATTTTTAATTGAATTTATCCCATTAAGAAAGTAACTTTTGAAGATACCTCATTTGTGTATACATACACTATGTATCTGAAGGCATTGCTGTCACCATTTATGTCATTCAGTTTTATTGAGATAAAGTCAACATATAGCATTATAGTCATTTAAGTGTATAAAATAATGATTTGATATGTAGCTTTTCCCTCAGTATCTACAGGAGTTGGTGCCAGGACCCCTCACAGATGCTTCCAAGTCCCTTATATATTGTTAAAGGGTATAGTACAGTAAGCTCTTTGTATCTTTAGATTGCTCATCCACAGATACGAAGGGTTGACTGTATGTATTTATTATGAAGTGATTACCACAGTAAGTTTAGTTAACATCCATCACCTCACACTGTACATTGCCATTCCCAGAACATATAACTGAAAGTTTTTACCTTTTGATTGCCTTTACCCATCTCACCCACCTCCTATTGGTGGCAAAGATCAATCTCTGCTTATGAATTTTGGTGTTTTTTTTTTTTTTTTAGATTCTACATATAAGTGAAATTATATAGTATTTGTCTTTCTCTAACTTATATATCTTAGCATAATGCCCTTAAAGTCCAACCACATCATTGCAAATGGCAGGGTTTTTTGGGGTTTGTTTTTTTTTTTTTTTTGATTGGATAATATTCCATTGTGTATATATACCACATTTTCTTTATCTATTTACCCATCAGTGGACTAAATAACTTATGTTTTTTCCATGTCTTAGCTACTATAAATACTGTTACAGTGAAAATGGAGGTGCATATATCTTTTAGATAGTGGTTCTATGTCCTATGGATATATAACCAAAAGTAGAATTGCCCAATATACCCTGAGAAAACTGTAATTGAAAAAGACACATGTATCCCAATGTTCATAGCAGCACTATTTACAATAGATAGGACATGAAAGCAACCATGATGTCCACCAACAGTTGAATGAATAAAGAAGATGTGGCATATATGTGTGTATGTATTTATAATGGAATATTACTCAGCCATAAAAAGAACGAATTTCAATCAGTTCTAGTGAGGTGGATGAAGCTAGAACCTGTTATATAGAGTAAAGTAAGTCTGAAACAGGAAAACAGATATCATATTTTAGTGCATTTGTATATGGAATCTAGAAAAATGGTATTAATGAACCTGTTAGCAGGGAAGGAATGGAGATGCAGTGATAGAGAACACACTTGTGCACACAGTGGCAGGAGGAAAGAGTGGGATGAATGGAGGCGGTAGCATCAACATATATACACCACCATGTGTAAAAGAGATGGCTGGTGAGAAATTGCTCTATAATACAGGGAGCCAGCTTGGTGTTCTGTGATGACCTAGAGGGGTGGGGTGCGGAGAGTGGAGGGAGGCTCAGGAGAGAGGTGATACATGTGTAATTGTGGCTCATTTGTGTTGTTGTACAGCAGAAACCAACATAACATTGTAAAGCAATTTTCCTCTGATTAAAAGATAAGTTAAAAAATAAAAACTTTAAAAAGTAGAATTGCCCAGTCATATGGTAGTTTTTAATTTTTTGAGGAACCTCCATACTGTTTTCCATAATGGCTGCACCCATTTACTTTCCCACCAACAGTGCCCACAGAAGAGTGTGGACATTTACATAAACACTTCTTTTTTTTTTTTTAGTGGTCACCCTTGGCTTTTTTTTTTTTTTTTTTCATTTATTTTTATTAGTTGGAGGCTAATTACTTTACAATATTGTAGTGGGTTTTGTCATACATTGAGCACTTCTTCTTTATTGTCTTTGTTATAGTAGTCATTGTAGCAGGTATGAGGTGATATCTCATGGTTTTCATTTACATTTCCCTCATGAATAGTAATGTTAAGCACCTTTTCATATACTTGTTGACCATCTGTATGTCTTCTCTGGAAAAATGTCTATTTAGATCCTCTGCCTATTTTTTAATTGGATTGTTTGGTTACTTTAGGTATTGAGTTGTATAATTTCTTTATATGTTTTACATATTAGCCCTTTGTCAGATATTGGATTTGCAAATGTTTTCTCCCATTCAGTAGGTTGCCTTCTCATTTTGTTGATGGTTTCCTTTGCTGTGCAAAAGCTTTTATTTGATGTAGTCCCATTTGTTCATTTTTGTCGCCTTCACTTTTAGTATCAGCTCCAAAAAAAATCATTGCCAACACCAGTGTCAAGATCCTTACTGCCTGTTTTCTCTTTTTAGGAAATTCATGGTTTGGGGTCTTACATTCAAGTCTATAATCCATTTTGAGTTGATTTTTTTGTATTAGATAGTGGTCCAGTTTCATTCTTTTGCCTGTGGCTTTTCAGTTTGTCCAACACCATTTGATGGATTGACTATCATTTTCCCTTTGGATATTCTTGGCTCATTTATAGTAAATTAATTGACCATATATACATAAGTTTTTTTCTGAACTCTCTGTTCTTGTCCATTGATCTTTGTGTCTGTTTTTATGCCAGTCCATACCATTTTAATTACTATAGTTTTATAATGTAGTTTGAAATCAGGAGGTATGGTTTCCCCAGCTTTGTTGTTCTTTCTCAAGATTGCTTTGACTATTTGGCTATTTTGTGATTCTGTACAAGTTTCAGGATTATTTATCTGAAAAATGTCATTGGAATTTTGATGAAGATTGGATTGTAGTGCATCTGTAGATTACTTTGGCTTGTATGGACATTACCTGAATGCAGGTGAAAAAGCAACAGTTAGAACCAGACATGGAACAATGGACTGGTTCAAAATTGGGAAAGGAGTATGCCAAGGCTATAGATTGTTACCCTTCTTATTTAACTTATATGCAGAGTGAATCATGCGAAATGTGAAATGGGGTTGGATGAAGTGCAAGTTTGAGTCAAGATTGCTGGAAGAAATACCAATAGCCTGAGACATGCAGATGATACCACCCTAATGGCAGAAAGTGAAGAGGAACAAGAGTCTCTTGATGTAGGAGAGTGAAAAAGCTGGCTTAAAACTCAACATTCAGAAAACTGGGATCATGGCATGAAAACAATGACAGGCTTTATTTTCTTGGGCTCCAAAATCATTGTGGACAGTGACTGCAGCCATGAAATTAAAAAACGCTTGCTCCTTGGAAAAAAATCTATGGTGAACTTAATGTATTAAAAAACAGAGATGTCACCTTGAAGACAAAGGTCCATGTAGTCAAAGCTATGGGGATCTCCAAGATTCCCTGGAGAAGGGAATGGCAACCCACTCCAGTATTCTTGCCTGGAGAATTCCATGGACAGAGGAGCCTGGCAGGCCACTGTCTATGGGGTTGCAAAGAGTCGGACATGACTGAGTGACGATCACATAAAATACACACATCAGTTTTTGAGTAGTCATGTACAGATGTGAGAGTTGGACCATAAAGAAGGCTGAGTGCTGAAGAGTTGGTGCTTTTGAATTGTGGTGCTGGAAAACACTCTTGAGAGTCCCTTGGACAGCAAGGAGATCCAACCAGTCAATCCTAAAGGAAATCAACACTGAATAATCATTGGAAGGATTGATGCTGAACAGAAGCTCTAATACTTTGACCACCTGATGTGAAGAGCCAACTCATTGGAAAAGACTTTGATGCTGGGAAAGATTGAGGGCAGGAGGAGAAGAGGGCAACAGAGGATGAGATGGTTTGATCGTATCACTGACTCAATGGACAAGAGTTTGAGCAGACTCTAGGATATAGTGAAGGGAAACCTGGCATGCTGCAGTCCATGTGGTCTCAAAGAGTCAGCCACAATTGAGTGACTGAACAACAACAACAAAATTTTCCAGTCCACGAGGATGGAATATTTTTCCCCTTACTTGTGTCTTCAATTTCTTACATCAGCTGTGTCTTAACAGTGTTTAGTATACATCTCTTTCATCTCCTTGGTTAAGTTTATTCCTACGTATTTTATTGTTTTTGTTACAGTTGTAAATGAGATTATCTTAGTTTCTCTTTCTGATAGTTCATTGTTAGTGTATCAGAATACAACTGAATTTTGTGTATTGAATTTTTATCCTGCAACTTTACTGAATTTGTTTATTAGTTCTAACAATTTTAGTGGTCTTTAGGGTTTTCTGTATATAATATGTCATCTGCAAATACTGACAATTGTGCTTCTTCCTTTCTGATTTAGATGTCCTTTATTTCTTTTCCTTGGCTAATTACTCTGGCTAGGATTTTCAGTCCTGTGTTGAATAAAAGCGGCAAGAGTGGCCATCCTTACTCTTCTTCCTGTGATCTCAGAGTGAAAGCTTTCAGCTTTTTGCCGTTGAGTATATTGTTAACTGTGGGCTTCTCTTTATGTTCATGTACATTCCCTCTACATCCAGTTTGTTGTGACTTTTTATTGTGAATGGATGTTGAATTTTGTCAAATGTTTTTTCTGCATCAATTGAAGTAATTATTTTTGTCATTCGTTTTGTTAATTTGGTATGTCATCCATTGATTTGTGTGTGTTGAACTGCCTTGCATTCCTGTAATACACCACACATTTGATCATAGTGTATGATCTTTTTATTGCTAATATTTTTTTTGAAGACTTTTGGTTCTCTGTTCATCAGGGGATTTGCCCTGTGGTTTTCTTGCAGTGTGTTTGTTTGCTTTTGGTATAGGGTAATGCTTGACTTTGTAAAATGAGCTTGGAGGTGTTTCCTCCTCTTCTCTTTTTAGAAGACTTTGAGAAGGATTGGTGTTTAAATGTGTGATAGAATTCACCAGTGAAGTCATATGTCCTGGGCTTTTCTTTGTTGGGAGGTTTTTGGGATCTGCCACCTAGTAATTGGTCTGTTCAGATTTTGTATTTTTTCATGATTTAATCTCAGTAGATTATGTTTCTAGGAATTTATTCATTCTTACAGGTTGTCCAGTTTGTTGGTGTATAATTATTCATAGTGGTCTCTTAAAATCCTTTTTGTGGTATTAGTTGTAATGTCTCCCCTTTCCTTTTTAATTTTGAGTCTTTTTTTTCTCTTGGTAACCATACCTAAAGTCTTGTCAACTTCATCGTTTCAGAAATCTCTTCCTTTCATCTATCTTTTCTGTTCTCTTCTTAGTCTGTTTCATTTATTTCTGTTATGGTCTTTGTTATTTCCTTTTACTAACTTGGGTTTAGTTTATTCTTTTTCTAGTTCCTTGAGGCAAATTAGGTTGTAGTTATATACCATTAATTTTTTTCACTGTGTGTATGTATGAAAACGGATCTTATGATCACTGCTCCTTTCTATATTAGATAGTAGTAAATTGTCATTTACATTATACACTTCCTAAAAATTAAAAAAAAAAAAAAGTTTCTTTTTGTATTTCTTCCTCATAGCAGTTTGACAGCTACACACTGATGAAATCTTTGAGGTGTTAGTCAGTATCAATACACGATGCTTAAAGCAAGATTTTTCTTAAAATCTTTTCTTCTGCATACCTCATTTGTAATAGTGTTCTTTCAGTTGCTTTAAACCAATTTCTTGGCATTTTGTCTTCATTAAATAAACTGATTTGCAGTGACTTAAACTATGTCGAATATAAATATATAGACTGCACTTGCAGAGTGAGTGGCACTTTGTCTCATATTGAGTAAAGTATGTCATAATATCAACCAGGGGACAGCAAACTTGTTGCATAAAAGCTAGATAGTAAATATGTTAGGCTTTGTGTCCCACTTAGATCTCTAACATTAGTAGAAAAGCATCCCAAAACAATATATGAATGACTGTGTGTCACTGTATTTTAATGAAACCTTATATACAAAAATGGGTGGTGAGGCAGATTTAACCTCACAGGCTTTAGTTGTTGAACATAATATAAATATAAAATTGAAGTTTTTATAGGTGGATCTGATAGCTAGATTCCTTATTCTGTAGCAAATGAGACTCAGAATTTTTATGTGTGAATAAAAAGACTGATTTAGATAGAGACCTGAATTATTTTCCTTTTTGTCTAGTATTTGTAAATGTGATATGACATTAGCTGAGTACAGTATTTTTGCCAGGATATTTAATATTTGTGAGTATTTTTATGTAGTAGAATTATATATAAATTATTAATATATTAATATATAATTGATATATTAAAAACATTTAACAAGTGTATACAGACTGAAATTACCTTTAAATGTTTTATGCTTGTTGCAAGTCAATTATGAAATCTTCTCTTCAGTCTCTTCTTTTTGTGGATAGCTTCTCTATAACTGTCAAATAGAATAACTGATAACTGCTTTCAGGATATAAAAAAGAATTTTCAGCTGGAAAAATTTCTGGGGAGACCACAAACTTATTCTAATGATTACACTGCTGCTGCTGCTGCTGCTGCTGCTGCTAAGTCGCTTCAGTCGTGTCTGACTCTGTGTGACCCCATAGACTGCAGCGCACCAGGCTCCCCCGTCCCTGGGATTCTCCAGGCAAGAATACGGGAGTGGATTGCTATTTCCTTCTGCAATGCATGCAAGTGAAAAGTGAAAGTGAAGTCGCTCAGTTGTGTCCTGATGCGTAGTGACCCGACAAACTGCAGCCTACCAGGCTTCTCCGTCCATGGGATTTTCCAGGCAAGAGTACTGGAGTGGGTTGCCATTGCCTTCTCCAGTCATCAATAAATATTTATGGCCATCTTCAACATCCCATGCACTCTGCTAGATTCTGCAACTACAACACAGTCTTACGGCTCTATCAAGATTATGGTCTTACGGAGAATATGGATAGCTAAAGATGTAGTGACAGTGTAATACTCTTAAGACAAAAAAGTGCTGTGTGAATCCTGAGGAATATGATTCACATGTGTATTTAGTGCGAGGGCAGTAGGAAAAAAGCACTATAAGTTTAAAGAAGTCGAACATTTGGCTAATTAAGAGTACAATGTGGAAGAAGTAAGGTGAGAGTAGACTAGTTAAAAATTGTTTTACAGCCATTGGTAGTAATAACAAAATGAGAAAATATGCCATTTCTAGTGTGTTAGAAAATGTCTTTGTAGAATGCTATAAAATAAATGTTGCTAATTCTCTACATATTTAGCCTAATGTAATAGTAATTAATTGAGTAACTAATAACCTGATCAGATTGATTCAGATATCAACATGTGAATTTTGTTGTGCTCGATTGCATATTTTCTGGTTTCTTCATTATCTTAAATAGTTGTTTTGAACTAAATATTCTGAAGTTTGGTTTGCTAAGTGTATAACATCACATTTCAAAAATGGTTAAATTCATAGCATCTGCTTTCTCTTCTCTCTTACCTTTCACATTGTTGTTCAATCGCTCAGTCGTGTCCGACTCTGCGACCCCATAGACTGCAGCACACCAGGCTTTCCTGTCCTTCACCAGCTCCTGGAGCTTACTCAAACTCATGTTCATCAAGTCAGTGATGCCATCCAACCATCTCATCTTCTTTTAGCCCCTTTTTCTGCCTTCAGTCTTTCCCAGCTTCAGGGTCCTTTCCAGTGAGTTGGCTCTGCATCAAGTGGCCAAACTATTGGGAGCTTCAGCTTCAGCATCAGTCCTTCCAATGAATATTCAGGGTTGATTTCCTTTAGGATTGACTGGTTTGATCTCCTTGCCGTCCAACGGACTCTCAGGTGTCTTCTCCAAGACAATAGTTTGAAGGCAGATTTGACATAGACATAGTAACTATCTCTTATAAGATTTTCTTTCTGGTGTCTTTCCCCTTCCAGGCCATCCCACAAATCACTGCTAGAGTAACTTTTCTAAAGTACATTCTGATTCTCTCCCTCCTTAAAAAGACTGTTATATCTGAACCTTACCTACTTTTTCTCCCTATTGAATATCATGCTCTGTCCAGAGCAGACAGAACTGGAATGCTCCTAAATGGCCTCCAACTCCTAGTTCTTGGCCCCTGTCCTCCATCCTCCACCTCACTCCACCACATTGCTGTGAAAACCCACTGTGTTCATGAATATCTTCTAACCGCTCACAAATAATCATTGACCTTTTTCTTGTTTCCATAAAATATAGCTTCTATTTCTTTAGGAAAATTCACCTCTTAAGTTAGTATAATGTTAGCATTTGTTTTATTCAACTCCTGGTACAGTTATCTTTTACAATGTGCAGTGTGTATCATTGTCATTTTTCATTCTCTTTACATTTACTATCTCTGTACTAGTATCATTCATAATTCTATCTAATGTGATTTACTGTGGTCCCCTATTGTTGGAAATTTTGATGTTACAATAGATAAAACTGATCTAAACATCTTTCTTCATAGAGCTTTTTGTTGTGTTATATACAGACTTCCTTGGGATAAATTTCCAAGAGTGGTATAAATGAATTGAAGGATTTGAACACCGTTTTCTCCCCCCGCCCCCCCCCCCAGGTTAAAGTGCTTTATTTTTTTTTTCCATTTATTTTTATTAGTTGGAGGCTAATTACTTTACATCATTGCAGTGGTTTTTGTCATACATTGAAATGAATTAGCCATGGATTTACATGTATTCCCCATCCCGGTCCCCCCTCCCACCTCCCTCTCCACCCGATCCCTCTGGGTCTTCCCAGTGCACCAGGCCCAAGCACTTGTCTCATGCACCCAACCTCGGCTGGTGATCTGTTTCACCCTAGATAATATACATGTTTCGATGCTGTTCTCTTGAAACATCCCACCCTCGCCTTCTCCCAGAGTCCACAAGTCTGAACACCATTTTCTGTGTTATATATTCTACACTGTTAGCAGAATCTGAGTGTCCACCTTTTAGCTAATTGCAAGCACACGTAGAGAACTCAGAAGGAAAGCATAAATCATTTTATATCATTTCAAAACAGCCTTATGCATAGCAATTAACTCCTTAAGGCACTGACATATAAACGTAGTGGAAAGCTTGAGCTTTTCAATAGCGATCATGAGTCCAGAAAGTTATCTTGTTAAAAAATGATGGATATGATACTTCCCTGATATCTCAGTTGTTAAAGAATCCGTCTGCAATGCAAGAGACCTGGGTTCAATTCCTGAGTTGGGAAGATCCGCTGGAGAAGGAATAGGCTGCCCACTCCAGTATACTTGGGCTTCCCTGGTGACTCAGCTGGTAAAGAATCTGCTTGCAATGCAGGAGATCTGGATTGGGAGGATCTCCTGGAGAAGGGAAAAACTACCCACTCCAGTATTCTGGCCTGGAGAATTCCATGGACTGTATATACAGTCCTTGGGGTCGCAAAGAGTTGGACATGACTGAGCGACTTTCACTTCATGGTGCTTTTTAGAAAGATTTACATAAAAAATAAAAGTAATTTCTGAGTAATCCAAGGTTTTATTGTAACATGGCTTCAAAACAGTAACATGGGCTACTTTTATGTCAGACTTATAAACATAGATAATTAAGCTCTCTGATACAAGATAGTAAATATTGTATCAACTTAGAATGGGTAAAATCAATTTAATTTGAGTATACTATTCAAATTATTGTTTATTTTTCACTGAACTTATATGTTCAGTGAACATATTCATTCATAGGATGGCCTATGAATTCCTGAGCAGTCCAGTGGTTAGGACTCCATGCTTCCACTACAGGGGGAACAGGTTTGATCTCTGGTCAGGGAACTAAAATCCCACAAGCTGTAGCATGGCCAAAAAAACCTGGGTAGATTAACTTAGAAGAACCCTTTCCATCTGTATTTTTTTCCTGTTTTTATGGTTTAAAGATTTTCAAACTCCTTTGATTGTGAACTGAGGCAAGAAAGAAAATGCATGATGTGACCTAATACACACGTACAAACACGTAATAACACCTACCTTTGCTACTGGCACATTTTCTCTTTCATTTTAAGCACATTGCTAGTTAAGAGTTACAAAACTGACTCAACAACTTGCTTATGGGTCACAATATGCAACTGGAAAATTGCCAGCTAAAATTTAAAGGGAGACTTGCCAGTTATTAGTTTAACACAATCTTTATGTAGTGATTATTTAATGATTCACATTAGTTTCAGAATGGTCTTTTCAAATACCATCAGAAAGAGAATAGCTTCAGATTTGACCCTGATGACCAACCCCCCCCCATAGTCACAAATGAATGGTCTTTCTTTATATATATATATATATATATATATATTATATATTTTTAAAATTTTGTAATCCTGAACAAGTTTCTTGCTAATGCTTGGGATTTCTGCCTCTTTACCAAAATATGACAACTTTAGACCTGATTATCTCATACTTTTTATCCTAAACCATCACAAAAACACAAACCCTTCAGTACTATCTTTCTTCTAGTTTGCTGTTACTCTTTCCAAATAACTAATAAAATAAGACGTCAAAGTTCTTCCTCTAAGGTCAGCAGTGACCTCAAAACTTTTCCTTGTCAGTGCCCCTACATTCGCTTTGGAGTTTGGTTCCTAGCACATAGTCTTCATCTTTACCCCTGTTCTGCATCAGGTTAGGTAACCTTGAGGGAGCCTCTGGAAGGAGCATTTCATGCCCTGGTCATTCATAGGTGAACCCCACATTTTCCCAACTTCTCTTCACATTGCCTCCCTTTCTTTCTACCGCCCAAGTGTTAACTTTTTCAGGGATATGTCATCAGCATTTCATACTCTTTGGATATATTTTCTATTAGTGGTGATTTCAAATTAAAAAGTTGGCTTGCATTTAGAAACCATTTGCACCAAAAAATACATCTTCAAACCATATTAACACAGGATTCCAAGAGGGGCAGATTGACAGCCTGCGCTGCTCAACTTCTTTTTTTTCTTTTTCTTCTTTTTACCCTTGATTGAAGTAAAAGATCCATTTATGGTTCAGTTGCTCAGTCATGTCCAACTCTTTGCGACCCCATGAAACGCAGCACACCAGGCCTCCCTGCCCATCACCAACTGCCAGAGTCTACCCAAACCCATGTCCATTGAGTCGGTGATGCCATCCAACCATCTCATCCTCTGTCATCCCCTTCTCCTCCTGCCTTCAATCTTTCCCAGCATCAGGGTCTTTTCAAATGAGTCAGCTCTTCGCATCAGGCCAAAGTATTGGGAGTTTCAGCTTCAACATCAGTCCTTCCAATGAACATCCAGGACTGACCTCCTTTAGGATGGACTGGATGGATCTCCTCGCAGTCCCAGGGACTCTCAAGAGTCTTCTCCAACACCACAGTTCAAAAGCATCAATTCTTCGACACTCAGCTTTCTTTGTAGTCCAACTCTCACATCCACACTGACCACTGGAAAGACCATAGCCTTGACTAGAAAGACCTTTGTTGGCAAAGTAATGTCTCTGCTTTTTAGTATGCTATCTAGGTTGGTCATAACTTTCCTTCCAAAGAGTAGGCGTCTTTTAATTTCACCATCTGCAGTGATTTTGGAGCCCCCAAAAATAAAGTCAGCCTCTGTTTCCCCATATGTTTGCCATGAAGTGATGGGACCGGATGCCATGATCTTAGTTTTCTGAATATTGAGCTTTAAGCCAACTTTTTCACTGTCCTCTTTCACTTTCATCAAGAGTCTCTTTAGTCCTTCTTCACTTTCTGCCATAAGGGTGGTGTCATCTGCATATCTGAAGTTACTGATATTTCTCCTGGCAACCTTGATTCCAGCTTGTGTTTCTTCCAGCCCAGTGTTTCTCATGATGTACTCTGCATATAAGTTAAATAAGCAGGGTGACAATATACAGCCTTGACATACTCCTTTTCCTATTTGGAACCAGTCTGTTGTTCCATGTCCAATTCCAACTGTTGTTTCCTGACCTGCATACAGGTTTCTCAAGAGGCAGGTCAGGTGGTCTGGCATTCCCATGTCCTTCAGAATTTTCCACGGTTTGTGGTGATTCACACAGTCAAAGGCTTTGGCATAGTCAATAAAGCAGAAATAGATGTTTTTCTGGAACTCTCTTGCTTTTTCGATGATCCAGCGGATGTTGGCAATTTGATCTCTAGTTCCTCTGCCTTGCCTAAAACCAGCTTGAACATCTGGAAGTTCACGGTTCACATATTGCTGAAGCCTTGCTTGGAGAATTTTGAGCATTACTTTACTAGTGTGTGAGATGAGTGCAACTGTGGTAGTTTGAGCATTCTTTCGCATTGCCTTTCTTTGGGATTGGAATGAAAACTGAGCTTTTCCAGTCCTTTGGCCACTGCTGAGTTTTCCAAATTTGCTGGCATATTGAGTGCAGCACCTTCAGAGCACCATCTTTTATGGTACTCCTCTGTAATATTGGTAGGTTACTGGTGCTACAACTTGCCTACCTAAAATGTTTTTTATGACATAAAATTTGGAGGTTTATGTGAGTTTCCTGGTTTGTTTCTATATGTAACTGGCTTTCATTGTCTGAAACTTCAATCCTGAAGAGTCCATTGATTGAGGTTGTTTATTTTAACCTCAGGGTTGTTTCCCCATTTAAAAGAACATACATAACACAGTGTTCAGTTTCAGTTCAGTTCAGTCGCTCAGTTGTGTCCGACTCTTTGCAACCCCAATGAATCGCAGCACGCCAGGCCTCCCTGTCCATCACAGATCCCGGAGTTTACTCAAACACTTGTCCATCGAGTCGGTGTTAGTTATTAAATTAGTGACTTTTTGGGACTTTTAATCTTTTGATAACTTCTCATTTTAATAATCCGGTAAGTGTCCTAGTATGAGTGATTTATACTGGGAATTCAAGATTGCTAAAATGTAGCACACCTAGAAGTAAATTTTTTCTTTAGCTTTAATAGAGCCAGAAAATAAAGATGCACTATATCCAATGGAATATCCATCTACAGAAGTGTGGTGCCTCACCAAATTAACTTACATGGCATTATCCCTCAAGCCAGTAACTTAAAATTTTGTGGTGATTCAAATAACCTCATTTAAAGCATAAAGTAGTTGACATGAGAGAAAAGAGGTGAGAAAGATAATCATAAAGGATCCGCAGTCTCAGGGTTTTAAGAACAAATAACTCAACAAATAACAATAATCTGTAAAATCATCAACATATTAAGATGTAGCCAGTGAAACATTGTTTTTGCATTATTTAAATGACTATTTTCTAATTCAGGGAAATGATCATAACCAAGTATGTTCTAGCGATCATTTACAGTACTCACTGTTTATTCATTTCTGTTGAAACTGAGTCAGTTATCCAATCTTCAGTGTGTTAAAGATTCTGACATAGAAATGTCAAGCATTTTATTGCTTATCCTACATAATCAAGGGACCTTGCTGAGTCAATTTATAAAGTGTTTTATGAAAAGGAAGAAATCCAGAAAATACATAGATCTGTGAAATAGGTATATCTGTTCAAAATGAGGCAGTCCACTTTTGGAGGACAGTACATTGAGAGACATTAACCATTGCTGGATCTTTCTTTTTTTAGTTGGATCATCTTTAGAAATGAAACACGAAGTCTTTAAATTGTGTTGCTCTAACTTTCAGCTTTATGCAGAAGTTAAAATGATGTACAGAATAGTAGAGCTCTTTAATCTGATAGTATTTTAATTTAAGGAATTAGAAATGGTAAACTACAGTGAATAATCTTTGTTACCTGCTTTATAAGTCATAAATTTTCTGTGTTTGGCTACTGTGAATTTTTTTTTAAAGAAAAAATGAAGAGAGCAAACTCCCTGTTCTTGGGATATAATGAACCATTGTAAAGAGAGAGCAAGTACCCATATATATCTTAACCCTTGATTATTTATTGTATATTTATCTGAAGAATAATTCTATGATATTTTATCAAGTCAGCATATCTTTGTGAATGGAAATTTTAATCTTAAGTAGAACATAACAGGCAAATCATCTTCTTCAGAAAATCTCATGGCGAACTAAAAGCCAGATACTTTTTGGGTTATCCATATTTATAAATTCCATAAAGTTATGTTTCATGTAGTACAAAAAGAATTTCCATCTTTTAAAAATTTGGAGCTATCTTCATTTGTATCATATACAGCAATTCTGAAACTATACAGGTGGTCCATCTGTAAGTTAACATAAGAAATTGTGAACCGCAGAGTCAGAAATCCATTAACTGACCATTTCATATACATACTTAATATTATAGATCATGTAGAAAGGGGAAAGTATATACCAGAAGACATGATCCTTCCATTTAAAAACCATATGTTTAGTTAGAGGTGTTCAGAGCATTAAGAACTTGTAAATGTGATGAAGAGTATGTTCACCTTGGCAGTGAAGATAATGATGATCCAAAGCTGAAGTTGATTTTTTTTACCTCTACTAATATTCTATAAAGTGAACCTCACTGATACAATACATTTAAATTAAGAAAGAGCAAGGGAATATTAAATGATTTGAAAATGACATATATAAGGTAAATTCAACATTAATATTGTCACAATTCTAAACAATGAAGTCTTTGGGATTTTACTAGTCATGAGTTTTACATCTTTGTTGGGTAAATTGTTGCTATTCATGTATTTGGATGAATAGAAGTTATCAGTTACTGAAATAACTCCTTCTTCATGATGAATAAAAGGATTATTTGTCATTTGAGACCGATACTTTATGTTTCGTCTTCTTAAATTACTAGTGTTGTGTATTCTTGTGATGTTTAAACTGTCTTAACCAGTACCTATTTATTTTTGGAACGATTTATATTTAATCTTTGCATAAGCACTATTATCATTTGAATGTTATGGTCTTAATCTTGATTATAGTTACTAATATCCCTGCTGTAAACCACTAAGGTACTCTTTGCTCCCAGTTCTTAAAATTTAGGTAAGACATCATTTTTATACTTCCACTCAAAGATTTACATGGGTAAGTAAAGTAAGTTAAAATTGTCATCTTTAGTAGTCATCAAGGACAATTTATCCTGAGTAAATAACTTTAGCTAGTTCTACTTTATTTTTAAGCTCTCAACAGGATGTTAAGGATTGATTTCTTCTTAGCAACTGTTTGTATGTTTGTGTATATGTGTGTAGGATTAAATAGTAAATGTTATGTTAATAGTTCTAATAGTATTATATCCTTTATTCTTTCATGGAAAAATATGAGTTTATTTCATAACAGATTTGAATTTACCCTTTTCAGTTGACATTTATATTTTAAAATGCTTTTTCCTATTTATCTTGCTTTTCGTGTTCCTGTTATCTTCAGTTAACCACATACTTTGGTTTGGCTGTTTGAGGAAATTTTCTGTAATACTAAGGGTATTACTGTGCCTCTCATAGACAAAGATAGGTAAAAGCATATGAAATTTTGTCCCAGCCACCATACACAACCACCAAGATCATACAGAAGAGAATGAGGTGACAGGTATCCTCTCCAACTCTTAACATTTATACCTAGGAATATAATTACTTTCAAACTTACTTCTCCAGAACTCTAAAACAAATTTGAGTGCTACCAAGAATATGCGGTACACACCCTGGTACAGATACACCTGAAAACGCAAGTGGGTCTTAGTCAGTGCAGGCAAATGAAGGCGCTAATTACATCAAAAATTGATGATATAACTACCCTCTATTGCTGTGATAGCAATAGTTGTTAAAAGTTGTTTATGATGATAATATGTATAAAAACTGCATTATCAGTTTAGGGTTAAGACTAATTATAAATATGAATGTGTTTTATTAAAGTACAAATGTAACTTAGAAAACTTACATAAATATTAATATTTAATTTTGTGTTTAACAGTTAAAATTTCCCTTTTATCTTCAGATTTATGTTTTTTCTTACCTTTTATTAATAGGTAGTATAGATCAATCAGTGTTAAAAGAATTACCCCCTGAACTCCTGGCAGAAATTGAATCCACCATGCCACTTTGTGAACGTGTGAAAATGAATAAACGCAAGCGTAGCACAGTTAATGAAAAACCAAAATATGCTGAAATCAGTTCAGATGAAGATAATGATAGTGATGAAACTTTTGAATGTAAGTATCACATAAGTTTATTATTACTTTAGAATTAAAAAGCAGATTGATGTATTTGTTTCATTTATAATTTTTTGGGTTAGCAAGAGAACAGTGATCTTAATAAACAGTATAGCAAGTTTTTTCATTATACTTAAAATATGTATGAAAGATGAGATCAGTTGGCACCAAGAAAAAAAATTTTTAATGAGTTATAATTAGTGTCAGGTAACACAGGTATGTTTCTATATGCATTTAGCAAACATTTATTGAGCTCCCACTATATGTTAGGCAATGAGAATAAAAATTTAGCAAGTATGTGACCCCATCTTTGAAGAATCTTCAGTCTAATGGGGGAAATATGTAAAAAGTTGAAGTACAGTGAGGAGTACAGCAATGATGATAGTAAATCCAGGGTGCTGTGGGAGCACATTGGATTAATTGGATTGGCATCAAAATTATACTGGGGTTCAGAGAGCACTTACTGGAAGAGGTGACACTAGAGTTGAGTCTTGAAGGACACGTAGGAGATAGCCAGATGAAGAAATATTTTAAACCATACTATCACTAAATTATGAATGGATTAGCCACATTGCCAATTATCTGTGTGGTTTGGACCTGGCTTCTCCTTTTTGCCCAGCTGTGTCCTGGAATTCCTCCCTTGTTTCACTGTTTTCCAGAGCTGGCTTCTTCACTACACAGCTACCTCTCTACAACACTGTGACCACCTGTCTTTGCACTAGACTTGCTATACCTCGCCTGTCTTCCTACTGGTCCACTGAAAAAGTTCTTCTCTTTAATCCCTATCTTCCTTCTACTGGAGCAAGAGAATTGAGCCTAGCCAAGAGGGGTCAGCAACCTTGTTTGACTTAAACGACATTCAGTGGAAACAGACTATGGGAGATCTTCACTTGTGTGCCAACTGACTTAGTCATTATGACCAAAAGAAGTGGGAAGACCACCAGTGTGTTCTACCTTTTCCACCTAGTATCTGTAGATTGAGGTGTGACAAGCAAGGGCAGGAAGGACAGATGCATGCTGCCATTTTTAAATGTATTATTGTCTATGGAAGCCCTTCACCTCCAAAGTTTTTGATCAATGTTCATTTACTCTAATCTTCTCAATATTGTGAGCTCTTAAGCTATGAACAGTAGA